>NW_028246579.1:0-659727 GCF_964263255.1 Lissotriton vulgaris
TTTGTCTTCCTCCCTCTCACACTTTCTCTCTTTGTCTCTCTCACTCTTTTTCTCTTCCTCTCTCACTCTTTCTCTCTCTCTCTTCCTTTCTCTCTCTCTTTCTCTCTTCCTCTCTCTCACACTGTTTCTCTCTTCCTTGTATCTCACTTTCTCTCTTTCTCTGTCTTCCTCTCTCTCTCACTCTTTCTTTCCTTCTCCCTCCCTCTCTCTCACTCTTTCTTTCCTTCTCCCTCTCTCTCACTCTTTCTTTCTTTCTCTTTCTCTTTTGCATGACAAACCATCTTATCTTTCTTTTTGTCTTGCAGGCTGTGATTCACAAATGGTTCACCGATGACACACCATTGCTGTACATAGTTTTATTTGTTGTTTTGTTTTAATAAAATGTTTTATTTGTAAATCCATACATGACTAAGATTCTTATTCATCCAACCTCAAGCATCTTCTTATTAATGCTTCGCAGATAGACACTTGCAGGCCCAAGAAGGTTGTTAGGGGTATGCTGGTGATCTGGGAAGAGGGTGCGTTACCTGCTAATCTGGGGAGACGCAGTGTGAAAGGGGTATCTCTCACAGACAGAACTCCGGTATGTTTTCAGAAATGCCTCGGACACATGCCAGTTGATGGAATGAATCACAAAATGGCTTTTCAATGCTCATATAGTGTGACTTATGAACAGTTCTCACCCAGGCTCGCAGAGGGACAACTGCGACCCGTGGGCTCGACTCACAGAGGCAGAACTACAGGCCGTCTGCTCCCAAAGGAACAGCAGCGTAGTAGCTTGCAGACATAGAGGCACAGTAGCATACTAGATTGCAAAGGTAGAGTGCTGCATGCCAACAGACTTGCTTCTAAAGGCATAGCTGCGAAGTGGTGATGTTGGGCAGAGGGAGCATGAAAGGGTTATCTTCCTACTGGTGTCCTGGAGTGGAAGTCGTGCTGCCTGGCACTCACCTGTTTCTCCTTTATTGTTAATAAATCTTAAACCTTCACTGCGTCTATATCATCATTACACAGAGTTCCGGTATATTCAATTGCCCCCGGGACCTTTCTTTTATATTTTCACTCGATGCGAGGCACAAAGTGGCTGCTAACACTTCCTGGTTTGAAGTGTTAGCAGCCAATCAGAGGGCACTTCTCAGGTGATCAATTCAAAGCGATGTACGCTGGGACTGGAAGTTCATTATATCACCCAAGTGGGCTGCATGCAGTTCTCTCAATAAAATATATCCACATTCGCGAAAGCACTTGCAAGGCACTTCCCTGTTCAAATATTGTCACCTGAGATGGAACTTTGGGAATACGCAGGTGATTCAGATGGTAATAGTAATAAAAGAGGGACTAATGAAACTGGTTGTTGTTTGCTTGCAGTCTCACAATATGCAGATATGCCTATGAAGAAGGGTGGTGAACCCGAAACGCGTCAGGCTCTGCGGGCGCCGACTGCATTTGCTTCTTCCCTTACCTGGAGAGTGCTAACAGGGAGTGCACTCCGCTTTTGGGCAACTTGTGAAACTTGATTAATTACGGCCGACCCGGCCGGGGAGAGCACCGCTGCACATCAGAGCGGTTCCACTGCTGGTTCTGGAATCGGCGGAACGGACCTGGTCTGCACAATATTTGAACAGGAAGTGCCTTGCAAGTGCTTTCGCGAATGTGGATATATTTTATTGAGAGAACTGCATGCAGCCCACTTGGGTGATATAATGAACTTCCAGTCCCAGCGTACATCGCTTTGAATTGATCACCTGAGATGGAACTTTGGGAATACGCAGGTGATTCAGATGGTAATAGTAATAAAAGAGGGACTAATGAAACTGGTTGTTGTTTGCTTGCAGTCTCACAATATGCAGATATGCCTATGAAGAAGGGTGGTGAACCCGAAACGCGTCAGGCTCTGCGGGCGCCGACTGCATTTGCTTCTTCCCTTACCTGGAGAGTGCTAACAGGGAGTGCACTCCGCTTTTGGGCAACTTGTGAAACTTGATATATATATATATATATGTATATATATATATATATATATATATTTCCTTTAATAGCGCAAAAACTACTGAGCGGATTTACACCATTTTTACAAAAGTGCGCTTTCTGGACCAAGTTCTTTCTCCCTGCCAAATTTGGATTATTTCCATTCAGCAATTTGACCAGTAGCCTTGTCTAAAGTTTCCTATGGAAAATGCATTGAGAAAGCACATTTTGGGATCCCCCTTTTTCTCAGCCGCCCCCTTGACTAAACACCCCTAAACTTTCAAGATAGGAGCTGATCAAAAAAGAGAAACTTTTTGGAAAATTTTGTGTACATTCGTCAAACGACGCCAAAGTTATAAGCACATGGGGGACTCCAGGAGAGGGGCAGCGCAACACCACTCCCAACATGAGTGAAGCCCCGGGACTGCGGGGACCCCAGCGGGCCCCCGCAGCCACAGCGAGCCCCTAATATATATTTTTTAATTCCCCCCGAGACCTAGCCCACCACAGGGTCTCTTTAAAATGAAATGCAGGAACCAGTGACCCCAGCTCAAATTGCTCTGACTTTTTTTAATATAAAAATGCTTTCTTTGGCCCTGGGGATCCTTCTGAGACCCTCTAAGCATACCTAGGGGGTCAGGGTGTTTCTTTCCTACCCCCTTCTCTTGTTTTATACCTTTGTTTCTCTGTTTTCTGATGACTCGCTTCTACTGAGTAACAAGATGGCTGCTAACACTTCCTGGTTTAGAGTGTTGGCAGCTAATCACAGTGAAGCTCGTGTACGGGACTTAGGCTCCGCCCAGATATCAAAACTTTTTTTCTAATTTCTCAGCAACTACTGAATGGATTTACACAATACAAAAAAAGTCACTTTCTGATCCAAGCACTACCTTTTTGCCAAATTTGGGGTAATTTCGTTCAGTAGTTTTGATGGTAGCCTTGCACAAAGTTTGCTATGGGAAATGGATGTTTTCACTCTTACTTTTTTCAATTTCTCAAAAACTACTGAACACCATTTAAAAAGAAGTTTGCTTTCTGAACCAAGCTCTACCTTTCAGCCAAATTTGGGGTAATTCCGTTCAGCAGTTCGGGCTGTAGCTCGTCGCAAAATTTCCCATGGAAATGAACATGGGGAAAACGCATTTTGGGACACCTTTTTTCTCAGCCCCCGCTTGACAAATCACCCCCAAACTTTCAGGATAGGAGCTCACCTGGATAGACTTTTTTGGGAGAATTTCGCAAAGATTCATCAAACAACGCCAAAGTTATTAGCAAATCAAAAAAATGTTTTCCTATGGAAACTAGGTTGTAACTATAACTACCTACTGGCGACCGCCAGTAGGTAATATATATGAGTGGCTCCATCACTGATTTCAGCTCTGACCAAGATTCCCTCAACAGCAACTCATCTAACCCCAGAGAAATTATTTATTTTTCAGAGGAACTGTGCCTCCTGCAGTGAAACCAAGAACATTTATTCAAGGGCAAACCAAAAAGAAGAGGGACCAAACCCAAAGCCAAAGAAGACGACACCACAGGAAAAAAGAGCGGCAATACTGGTGTGGAAATAAGAGGCCAAAATGCAAAGAGGCAGTAATGGAGGACAACACACAGAAATTACCGGTAATGAACCTATCAGATAGAGTTATTACTGACATTCAAGAACAAGTCCTTAAATTAGGCCTCTCATTTTGCCCTGACGCACTCATAGACTATGCACAAACATGTGTTGACTTGTATACTTTTGTACGTAAAGGTAAACTATTTAGGTTACATGCCATGCGGAAAAAGAATAGTAATTGAATTATTCCTGGATTAGAAGAGAGCAATCCATCTATCTTGGTTATTGAAGACATCGAAACGCTTAGATTATTACATGTTCTACAGAGTCAAACACAGCTTACCAACACTACAATGACCTCTGACCAATTTGACCTATCACACGATGATGAGACACTACATACACTGGGCATTGACACAGGAGCACCCAGCCAAACCAGTCATAGAGTGACATCCAGATTCATACAACAAACAGGTAAAGACAACATTGATGCGTTTCATGAGGCAGTAATCTGTGACCTGTTGAAACTTACACACACAACTCCTAGAATGAGTATCAACTCGAGGGAACAGTGGGAAGCCATCACCACACTACAGAAAGACGATAATCTCATCATTAAACCATCGGATAAGGGGGCATCATTTTTGTAATGGGTAGAAACAAATGTATACGGGAGGCACTCAGACATTTGAGCAACACTACATGTTATGAAAGGGTCGACAAGTCATACTTAGAGAGTCTACAGCGCCGATATCATCACTTCCTGAAGGTTTGGTTTGACAAAGAACTTCTGAGCTGGGACGTACATCAATTTTAACTTAATGAGACACCCACAACACTTACCTTTTATCTCTTACCCAAGGTACACAAGAGTACAATTGACCGCCCGGGATGCCATATTGTTGCCTCAAGGAATAGTTTACTTGAGAAAACATCTATTTTCATAGACCATTTTCTGTTTCCCTAAGTAAAAGATCTTAGCTCTTATTTAAGAGACACCAAGGATTTTCTACAGAAAATACAAAACCTACACTCGGAAAAGGAGTACTGGATGGTCTGCCTTAATGTTGAGAGTCTTTATACAATCATTTGACACACTGATGGTTTAAGAGCTTGCCAAATCTCCCTCAAGTCACGGAGTGTACATCTATTGAAACACACATGCATGATTCTCCAAATGATCAAACTATGTCTCACTGAGAATGTTTTTATGTTCAATGGAATGTGGTGCAAACAACTAAAGGGGACTTCCATGGGCACCTGCTTTGCCCTCAGCTATGCCAACCTTGTGGTAGGCTGGTGGGAGAAGCAGGTGCTGTGGAGTGAAGATGTAGAACCCAGGACCAACAAGATTGGTTTGTGGCTGCGGTTTATTGACAATGTGTTTTTGGTGTGGGAGGGAAGAGAATGAGATTTGAATGATTTTGTGAACAAACTGAACTTCAACAGTATCAACTTGAAGTTTTCTATGCAGCATAGCCAGGACACCATTGATTTCTTAGGCCTCAAACTGACAATAAGTGAAGGTAGACTGGCTACAGATCTTTATAGGAAACAGACCGCAGGCAATTCGATCCTTCATGCAGCCAGCTGCCATCTCCCAACCTTCTGATGGAGTATCCCCTATGGGGAATTTCTCAGAGCAAACACAACTGTAGCTCTGAAGCCTCCAATGAAAAAACTAACATTGACATTCTGAAGAGATTCAGGAATAGAGGGTACTTGATGAAAGTGTTATGCAAAGGAGTGACAAAACAAGACACCATCAATTGCAATGAAGCCCTCTACCAACCACCAAAACCCAAAGATTTGATAGGTGAGGGGGACAATCCAATATGTTTCATAGCCATGTACAACACACATGCAGGTGACCTAAGGAAGTTGTTGAGAAAAAAGTGGCATATTCTCACCCAAGATCCAGTGCTAGAAAAGAAATTAGGTGGGGCACCATCAGTTACCTATAGAAACAACCTGTCCTTGAAAGACATACTGGTCAACAGTCACCTGAAAACACGCAAGGAAAATGGGCTAGAGCAAAGTGGAGGTATCCCCAAATGCAATAAGTGCAAAGCCTGTAGTCACAGTGAGAATGTCAGAGAGGTAACACTGCAGAGATCTAAGAAACAATGAAAGATTCCCAGAGTGATAAATTGTGGGACTGAATTTATGGTGTATGTTATCACTTGCCCGTGTGGAAAGTGGTACATCAGGTCCACGACATTCCCAGTTAAAAAACGGATTCTAGAGCAATGGCGAGCTATACCAAATCAAGATTTCAGCTGCAGCACAGCCAAACACTTCAATGAAGTCCACAACAGTGACTGGTCAAAGGGCAAAGACTTTGGTCTGGACACAGTACCTAAACATCCAAGAGGAGGTAAGCGTGTCCAAGCCCTGCGCAGACTCCAATCGCGATTCATTTTGCAGGCAGGCAGCATATTCCCTACAGGGATGAATATTCATGAAGAGCTTCATGCACATTTGTAGATCATTATGTCCTCCCATATGCCCTACTTCAGTAGTTCCAACAATTGAGAAGTTGAATATGTTTTTAACCTATATGTTTATTGAATCGTTCGGGTTTGTAGCCAAGCTACTTTATGTTGTAACCATTTGTCCCATAGGCCTAACAGGAGGTTATATAGAATGACCAATGGCCACCAATACACTACATCCATTTCTCGGAATGTTGGATGTATTTGAAACCTAAGCGTAGATACTGTACATCCCTTCAATGAACATGTGATATTAATTGACTGTTATATCTTTTATTTTTCTCTTGGCAGAGCCTTTTTACACAACATAAGGAGAGTAGCCATGATGAAACTGTTAAGAGCACTGGGGATTATAGGACGTTCTCCAGAACTGTCATCTCTCCTCTATCACAAATAATGGTTAAAAGTAGGTTTTAGTTATGACCACTTGAATCACTTTTTGACAGTTATCTGGGTATAGGTACCAAGACTTTAGTTGTACTGATATGCAATCGGGAGTTTGTTTCTACATGAATGTGATGCACAATTGATTAGTTATACAACAACAAGCATAGGGGTACTATACCATTATCTCTCAATTTTCCATTACTCCACAAGTCTTGAACACCATAAAAACTAATGAAGAACTATGGCAGGTGCTTGAAGTGAATAAGAATTCAATACACATTAATTGATTCATATATGTACAGGGGTACTATACCATAATTTCTTGAACCTCTACCAGCCCATACATTTTGAACATTATGAGGATTTAAGATGACAATGGCTGTTGTTTGAATTTATAAAACGCTGAGTTTTATAATGCACTAATAGTAGCCCATGGGGTGAAATGAATTAATCAATACAATCAGTGTATAATTATAAAAAATAATTTTTGATGTGAGGAGAGGAAACCAACGAAACAACACACATTTTTTATTATTTCTTTCATATTTGTGTAAGTCTTTTGTTTATGTCTGTAGCAGGCTGCGTTGTGCCTAACACTGTTCCTTTAAATGTTGAAAGAACTTGTATTGTGGTCATGTGAACAAGACCCTGAGAGAAGACAAAAAGTCGTTTTTTTTGCCATTAAACTATTTATTTACACCCCCACAACCGGAGTTGCTCATTTATACTTGCATGAAAAGCATGGATTACCTTCTGCATATATATAAATATATATATATTTAATTTTCACAGAAAAAGACACAGGTTGCAGGAACGTTATACCTAGGCTGACATTTCACTCATACAAAACCTGTGAAATTCAGCTGTTAGAGTTAGCTGATGTAGCTATAACTCGCGTCCCGCAATGCACTGCTTATTACGTCACATATTACATCACTCATAACATGGTCAGTGACATCACTGATGACACCTAAAATGACATCACTGATGATATCATCAAAAAAAATTAAAATGTACACACTCACACCTCCATAGAATCTTTCTTACACCTTTCTTACACCCTCTCCCACACAACCATACACAAACCCATTCGCAGACCCATACCAGTACTTGCAAACCCACTCATTGAGTCATAAATCTACACACACAACCACTCATTCACCTATACAGCAACTTATACACCCACTCACTCACTAAACACAATAGTTTCTGGAACTGGTCTAGCATAATCTTGTCCTGATTTCCAGCATCAAGCAATCTCTTCTTCTAGGATGGTTCATGAGGTTATCCGCCGGAGAAAAGTTTGAATAAATGGGTTTAAATAATGCATTTTAAAGCACAAAGTACCAAATAAATTTTACCCTGAACCAACTAAAGTGTCCTAGGTTCCAAAAAGTTAGTCATTAAATAGTCAAGCCTGACAGTCCCTATAAGTTGACCAAACCTTTTCCAACATGTGCCATGGATGCCCTCGAATGTCTTTAATTACCTCCATTTTGCTGTGACCAGCATTGTATATGGGTACCACCATTTGCAATGGAAGCCCCTATTGTTAAGAATTACCTACGATATGTCTGTGCTAACATTTTAATATTTAGTCATCTATATACCACAAAGGGCCATGGTGCCAAACATTTGTCCAAATATATCAGGGTTAGTATTTTGTCATGGTTATCTCCCTCACCCTCTATTTGCTATGATTGTCCCCTGTTAGAATAGAAATGATTTTGTGTATGCATTGTCCTATGTAAGTTAGCATTCGCTGCACCATTTTCTATTTGGGCGCCATTTTGAATGATAGTCAAAACTAATCCTTTGCTATTTCTGAGAAAAGGCCTCTTCTAATGTATGTTTCTCCAAAGTTGAGTTTTGCTTCAATATACTATTCTTATTAGCGCATACCTGTCCCACTAGATAAAGACCTTCTCCCACTTTATTTGAAAAGTTCTATATAGCGCTGGCTCGATCCGGAGGTATCAGAGCGCTTTACATGAGGTAGGACATTGTTTCAGAACATTGTTACATAGTTACATCAGTTGCTGGAGCGTCACATAACATAGAAAGAGAAACAGTATAACCTAGTTACTTGAGTTACTAAGCATAGGATAACATAGAAAAAAACGGCAAGAGGAAAAGTACTTCAGGGTACACAGAAAAGTCAGGCTGGAAAAGGCAAGGCATTCAAAGAATCACAGAGGGAGGAGGCGGGGTGGGAAAAGAAACATAACGGGGAGACGAGGAAAGCCATGTCCGATGTCCGGCTGGGTAAGTGACGGCTGAGGGGTGAACCAGAGCCAAACTCCTCTATAGCTGCATAGGACAGCTCCACAGGCATTGGCCAAGGTTGCTCGGGCACCTTTGTAAGTACAGACAGTTATGGTTTCCGCCTAGGAGGCATTGTCAAACGTTCCATCGAGAACACCGGTCATGGTGTCACTGGGAGGTGCCTTCCACCTTATCCTCCAGCGTACCCCCAGGTCAAGAGTGGTGAGAGGGAAGGTGGCAGGGACAGTTCTAATGTCTGCAGATCTACCCCATTTCCAGCAGTAGTAGTAAGTGTTGGGCATTTCTGCAGGATCCCAGTGGTAGGGAGACCACTGCCAATCCTCTACTGGGTGTGTCTCCCTTCCCGCTTTGGTCACTCACGGAGAGGTCCCAGTAGCCCCAGAGAATGAATGCTGGATCCCTCACCAACTAGGGGAGAAAAGCGTGCTTATGTGGCATATGTGCAGGTAAGTAGGCTCACTTCTTTGAGGGGGAGCGGTCTCCTAGGACCCGACCCTCTGTAGTCACCAGTGTATCTGATGCGTTCTGTCAGCATGCTTCTGTTCCAGCAGAGACAGCTCCCCAAGTAGGTGACAGTGACCATCTTAGGGTGAGGCACAGAGTGAGTAGCTGGCCTAAATGTGAGAGGAGGTGCTTCCCATGACTTGCATACTTGTTTCTGCGGGTTCAGGATCATGGCTGTCCCCTCTAGGGTAGATACAACCACAGACGGCTATATTGCGGATTGATTTGCCGATAGCTACATCATGGGCCGCCAACTTAGGACCAGGCCCCGCTCTGGGGAAGATCGTCATGCAGGTGGATCAGATGTGTGTAAATAAGCGTTACTTACAGCAAGCGGACACAGTCTTACTTAAAATATTGATTTGTGTTGCTGATCTTTACAGCACAACTCCGCACAGAAAGATAGAGCTCTTCCCGTACACTTCAGCTGCCATTTTAGGGTCAGGCCACTTTAATTAACAATTGCCGGAAGGTTAGGTTACACTGGTCATGGTAACAAAAGTAATATGCCTTGTCGGAAAATAAGGTCAGAAAAATCCTTATGAAGCGGGCGCTCAGGAGGGCAACCCGGTTGTTATTCAGCCTTGTCTAGTGGCAGGCATGGGCAGAGCGACCTTGAGTAGTAGATAATGTGTGCCAGGCCTCAGAATCAAAACTTAGTCCTTGTATTTCTCAGTTCTGCTACAACTGCCTGGAGAATTCCACTATGGGCGTGTTATAGCCCAGTTGCAAGATGTACATAATGTATTTTTATGCTTGTCGATTTCAGTCCTTCTGCAGCACTCCCAGTGACTGGGCAGACTGGGCTCTGTTCTGAGTGTAGATGAATATCCAGTTATTGGTTTGTATTCTCTACTGTCTGACCAACTCTACTTTTTGAATGGAAGGCTGAGAGGTGGTCATTAGTGACCCGGGTGACCCTAAACGGGTAACTTCCTTCAGTTGGCAGCCGAACAGGGACTCCTTTGGGTAATTGATAAATCCCGTTCTGCGGACAAGTGGGGAGGTCAAGGTTATCAACGGGTCAGGCAAAGCCCTTGGATATGACCGTTTGGTCTGAAGAGTCAGCAGTGGAGAATTGGTTTGTTTGGTTTGTTTGTCCTACTCATATCAGATGATTTTGTTTTGATTTTTAAAGAATATGGTAACATTGTGGTTTGTGTTTGGGCAGTCTGAGGACTGTTTTGGATAAAAGCATTTGCAAGTGCTTTGCCAGGCAAAAATAACACAAGATAGAAAAGGGTGCAGGAAAGGGGAGAATGCAGAGATTGACTCAGAAAGCTGTGGCATATGACAGGGAGAAACAGGAGGCAGGAGTTGAATGTGCAGATAGAGGGTTTCGGTTGAAAATTGACAGGTTTTATATGGCCCAAGAAGAAAATGATACTTTTGTGAAAGAATTGTTAGACACTCAACCCCCACCCTTGTGTGCCCCAAAAAGGTTGTCCCTCACAGCCACCACAGCCTGTTACATCTTTTCCTACTGTTCCTGTATCTACAGTCATTGCTTCGATGGCTGTCGCTTCAGAACTCCCCTGCTTCTTCTTTGGCTTCGCCACCTGTGGCAACTGTGACTTTTGCTACGCCTATTGTCTCAGCTGCAATATCTCCTGCTCTCTTCCCTCCGGCGCATCTGCCAATGACGCTTCTGCCTGTTACTTCTGCCACTTCTCCTACTTTAGTTGTACATCCTCCAACGCCTTTGAGTAGTCAAACGCCGGTTCGTGGCTCCGAGGATAGAGCCTTGATGACATTTAAGGCGCGTATGGACCCGTTTGTTCAATCTGAGGTGAGTGATGCAGAGTAGCAGGTAGTAGCTAATCAGGCTGTGCATTGAAGTCGTAATTCCATTTACAGTGTGGAGGATGTTTGGAGAGTAATGCAAGATTATGAGCCTTTTGTACAACAACATGCCCTTAAGCACATGTCTGCCATGTTGATTGACCTCGGGCAGCAACATTTTGGAGAAGATGCCCCACATATTTTATTTGACATTGGAGATTGTGTGTATGCTAGTGGTATAGAGCCTGGCCAAGTTTTAGCGAGCGTGGCTACATTGGTTGCTTATTAGGGTCGGTTGCATGAGAAGTGTTCTACCACAGTATCTCCGGTGAGAGGTCCACCCTATATATCATCCATAGATACCGGAGTTAACAGATGAGCGGGATAATGTCACTAGACCAAGTTTTCCGGCCCGTTTTCAAGAACAATGGATTTATATTCCGTGGAAAAGAAGTGAGGTTCTATCCCTTAAGACTCATTTGCCTGATCCTAAGAAAAATCCTACTGCTTATTATAAAGAATTGACTGAAGCGGCCTTTTCTACTGTAACGACTCTTGCTAATATTGAATTGTTCTTTAGTCTTCTCGTTCCGGTTGATATTTGGAGACAGGTACACCCTCAAGATCATGTTGCAGAGCTGGGTGGTACATGGGATGTGATTAAAGGATGGGATCAGGAAAGGAAGCCAGGTGATAAACCTCGAGCCGAGATACTTGCTTTGCCCGGCCGCATTATTACATATATGCGTTCCCTTATTCTGCCAAAGAAGGTAAGTTGGGATAAGTTGTTGGCTTGTAAACAGAAGAACGATGAAAGCATGTCTTATTTCTTTACTCGCTTTGAAGATACATTATTGGACTATAGTGGACAGGATATGGTTATTGAAGGGGGAGTTTGGTTGTTTGTTGGCAGGTTTGTTTCTAATTTACTTCCTGAAATTGCAACTCGTTTGAAAGCATCGGAGAGTACCTGGACCACCTCTTCCCCCTCTGTTATTTTGAATATGGCTCAATATTATGAGCATCGTGATCAGGGGGAGAAGGAAAAGACAGATAAAAAGCATAATGAGTTGAAAACGAAGGCGTTGTTACAGCAAGCATTTTCGGGGAATGGTAGAGGATGTGGTGGTCTTTCCAGACAGCCGACCACGACACCCTTGGGGCTGAACCACTGTGCATTTTGTAAAGTTGAGGGCCATTGGCGTAGCAAGTGTCTGGTGCTTTTGCAAAAGGTTTCAGCTCCTAGAGGGCGAGGTTCTTGTGGATGAGGACGTGGGGCCGATGGAGCTCAGAATGCAGCGGTCTCACAGGGATGTTCTGAAGGCAATTATTTTGATGAACCTCATTATGGACAGTATGATTATGGTACAGATGAGGTCACAGATGAGGTCACAGGGATTTCTTATAGCTAGTACAGCCAGGGGCTGAGTGAGGGACTAGTTCCGATACCTGTGGATCAGCATGGTCCTTATGTCACTGCGGATTTGCAGGGTTCAGCTAAGGAATTTTTGGTGGATACAGGTGCGATGGAAAGTTGCGTCTCAACATATGGTCCCTGGAGTGGCTCTGTCTGGCCAAAAGAATGTTTTGGTACGTTTTTCAGGTGCACCGGTTGTGAGCCTCATTTTGCGCCCCCTTGCATTGACTGTTACCCTTTTCATGTTTATTCTCGGTTTTTGTTGACGTTCAATTGTGTTGAAAATTTGATGGGTTTGGATTTGTTGAGGAAATTGCATGCCGCTATTTATTGTTCTCTGGCTGGTGTTTATTTGACGATGGGTCCCAGTGTAGGTGCGAAACAGTGTTTGTCTCTTCCTCTTCCTGTTGAATTGACTGATGTACCAGCCACTTTATGGGGAACGGGTGATACAGATGTGGGACTGTTGCATACACCAACGGTTTCTAACCAAACTAAAGATAATGCTATTTTTCCTCATATTCCCAGTATAAGATACTGCAGGTGGGGGAACAAGCCCTTTTTGCAAAGGCGTAGTTGAAGAGATGTCTACCATTTATTTCATTTATTTCTAATAGTACCATTCTTACGATTCTTAAATGGACATCTTCAGATGCCTCTGATGATCACGAGGATGTTTACCATTTTGTGATTGATTCGCGCAAAGTTAGCAAAATGTTGGTTCCTCAGTTTCCAGTGGCTTCTGATATCACTACGCTTCTGACAATTATTCCATCTACTGCTCAATTCTTCTGTTATTGATCTGAAAAATGCATTCTTTAGTATACCTATCCATCCAGACAGTAAATATCTGTTTGGGTTTACTCTAGCTGGTAGAAGCTTTAGGGTCTGTTGAGCTCCTCAGGGCTATACTAAGAGTCTGAGTATTTATAGTCAGGCATTGAAAGGTCAGTTAGATTCCTTGTTGCTGCCCTCAGGTACCGTATTGGTGCAGTATGTTGATGATTTACTCATTGCTTCTGACACAGAACAAGGTTGTAGGGACAGTACAGTTAAATTATTGTTACAATTAGCTCAGCATGGCCATAAAGTTTCTCTTTCTAAATGTCAGTATTGTCGACAGGAGGTCACCTATTTAGGTCACCTACTGTCGAAGGAGGGTAGGAGGTTGACCCCTGAGCACATCAGCACCATTGTTAAAATGCCCATTCCACAAACTCAGAAAGATGTGAACACTTTTATTTGTATCACTTCCTACTGTTGACAGTGGATACCTAATTATTACTTATTAATTTAATCTTTGCTTACACTAACAACGAAAAAAGTGCACAAACCCTTGCCTTGGATGCCTGAATGCCAGCAGTCTTTTGAGCAATTGAAAACTGCGCTTTGTTTGGCTCCAGTACTTGGCACCCCTAATTTTGCCAAACCGTTTGTATTGTACGTCCATGAGATGGCTGGTTGTGTGCTTTCTGTTTTAACACAAAAATTTGGGAATAAGCAACAGCCGTTTGATTATTTCTCTGCAGTGCTTTACCCTGTCGCAAGACCCCTCCCGAGCTGTCTAAGAGCAGTCGTGGCTGTGGCCACATCAATCAGACAATCGGCTGGACTTGTGCTTCATACTGACCTCACAGTTATTATGGTACCCCATGCCGTGGATACACTTTTGAACAAAACAAAGACACAGCACCTCACCAGTGCACACCATACTGGCTATGAATTGGCATTGTTTGCTAAACACATTACCATTAAAAGATGTGCTACTCTGAATCCAGCCGCATTACTACCCCTCCCTTCTGAGAGTGATAAAGTCGACAAACATGATTGCATCTTCCGGATGGAAGAAGAGACGAAAGGACCGGTAGACTTCACTGAAGTTCCCTTCTCTGACCTGCAAGGGGAACTATATGTTGATGGCTCTTGTTTCAAATAACCAGATGGCACTACAACTGCGGATTATGCCATTACCATACTGCATACAGTAGTAGAGATGTCACAGGTCCCTTATCAGTCGGCTGAAGCCACTGAGCTTGCTGCCATTATTTGAGGATGTGAGTTGAGTGATGGACTGATTGTCAATATCTATACTGACACCCAGTATGCTTTTGGGGTCGCGCATAATTTTGGGAGACTCTGGGCTGAGAGAGGGTTCCTTTCTTCCCATGGTGCACACATCCAGCATGGACACCTTAAATTGAGGCTTTTGTCTGCTTTGACACTCCCAAAGAAATTGGCAATATTGAAGTGCAGCGCCCATCGGAAGGTTATTGATGATGCAGGTAGAGGAAATGCTTTTGTTAAGCTAAGGAGACGGCCCGGAAAAAGATTAAAAGAGTGTTTGTAGCAGGTCATGCTAGGTGGGTTCCTGAAGTTGTCATGTTTGAAGACACTGTTGAAAGTGTAAAGGAGATAGAAAGTGAAGCCACAATAGAAGAATTGGCAGGGTGGCAGGAACATACAGCACAATTGAATAATGAGGGATATTGGATTGATAAATCAGGGAAACAGAGATGGATGTTTCCAGACGCATATGTTCTTCCTGTGGTCACTATGGCCCACGGTCCACCTCATATTAGTGCTAAAGACATTTGCAAATTGTGAGACCCTGTATGGAAGAATGATGACATCTCAAAGACAGCTGCCCAATTAGTGAAATACTGTATGATATGTATGATGTATAATCCTGGGAAAGGTACCTCTACTCCGTCTGGTAACTTTGAACCACCTACTTTTCCTTTTGAGGTCCTTCAAATGGACTATATAGAATTTGAGAGATGCAATAATTTGAAGTATGTTTTGGTTGTCTTATGTGCATTCTGTAAATGGGCTGGGGTGTATTCCACTAAAGAAAATACTGCCATTACAACTATAAAGTTACTTCTGAAGGAGTTCTTTCCTCATTTTGGCATGCCCCGTGTGATCTGGAGTGACAACGGAAGTCATTTTAATGAAAAAGTGATTCAATTGATTTGTGAAGGCCTTCATGGTAGGCAAAAATGTAATTCTGCCAATCATCCGCAGTCAGCAGGTTTGGTTGAGAAGTACAATGGTATTCTCAAGCTTAAATTGGCATAAATTCAGGAGACGACGGTGTTACATTGGCCAGCTGCTTTGCCATTATCACTCTTTTCTACAAGAATGACAGCACATTCTAGGACAGAATTGTCACTGTATGACGTTGTGTTTGGACACCTGGCAAATGTCTGGGGCGCCCCGCACCATCGGCAGTGATCTGATATTGAATACCCTATGTTACTTGACTACCTTGGCCAGTTAACCGAATGTTTACGTTCTATTCACCAACAGGTCTGGGATTCCCTGCCTCCTACGCCAGAGGGACATTCAGCTTGGGGACTATGGGCTACATGTAGGTAATTCCCATTTACAGACTCTTAAATACCGAATTTTACCGATTCGGTATTTAAGAGTCTGTAAATGAGAAGGGGGCAGATTTAGGTAATTTTAAAATCTGAATTACCGAACCTGTAAAATTCGGTATTTACTGATTCTGTAAATACAGAATCGGTAAATACCGAATCCTGCAAGGGTGCAGGGGGTGTCACTTTGACACCCTCTAGTAGCCCAAGTAAAGGCTTGTGTGCAATGTGGCACACATACATGCCCTAAGGGCATGTCTGTGTGTCACATTGCACAGGTGTGCATACACAGGTGTACATACACACCTGAATTCTGTATTTTACCACATAATAGGATTGTGTGGTAAAATAACGACTCTTAAGGGCCTGTGGCACTGTAAACGGTGCCACCTACAATTTTAATTACATAATCAGTATATTTACCGATTCGGTAATTTACAGAATCGGTAATTTTACCGAATCGGTAAATATACCGATTCTGTATTTTTCAACCCCCTACATCTGAAAACCCTAATACCGGTCGGAAACGACCGAAATCGGCGGTTTCCGACCGGTATTAGGGCTCCTACATCTGGCCCTAAATCTTATTCAAGAATTTCCAGCAGAAGAAGAGTTTGGGGTCGCAATGGAAGGGGCCAGAACAAGTCCTTTTGACTAAGCGTACCACAGTCAAAGCCGCTGGTCATAAGAACTGGATCCACATGACTCATGGTTGCGGTTTCCCTTTGCCCTTGCCCTATGATCAGTGGGTAAAGGGTGGCATTGCGGACTCCGAGACTGAGCAGGTGCTTCGGTTTGTCCCGTTTAGTGATGCCCAGCTAATTTGGACTCAAACAGATAACGAGCATGAAAAAGTGATGAATGCAGCTGTTCCTCCGGAAATATGAGCTATTCAGCAGCCCTTGTTTGCTGATCATTCTGTGCCTGGAGCTACCAGGTATAATTTGCGCCCTCGGTGAGGGAAATTGCATCCAAGGAGAAAAGAGACTAGGGATGGACTGTGTAAGATAGGTTGTACTGAGTTGTGGTACCAACAAAATCAGCTGAAACTGGCGCAGTGCATTGCTTATCTAAGTTTAGTTGTTTGAACATTGGACAGAATAGAGCCAAAGTGTACTTTGGAGCTATAACATTGAGGTCAATGTAGGATACGAGCTTAGGACAGAGCAAGTTCCACCGCCGGTGCTCAAGAGAGCCAACGTATTGATGGCAATAGGAGCCTGTACCAGTGAGGCTCTGACGGTCACTGAGAACTTGTATATTTCACTTGCATTTCACCCCCCCCTCCCCATTTCATCATTCGTTATGCATCCCTTTTGGTAGAATGGTTGCTGAGGAAGAGTAGCCAGTGCTTCTTGTTGCCCAGGAAAGTATAGTTTGGACTTATAAACAAAAGTTAACATGTATTAGCCTTGTGATTTTGCTATTAATCATCCTGTTTAGGTTATCATGGGTTTTGGAAAGTGATCAAAGTGTACCTTTACAGTAAGGATAAGGTTGTTCCTCAAGTCCAAAAGAGAAAGACAACCCCAAGCAATGTGTTTCTAGATACACACAAGAGGTTCTTTGGAGAAGAAACTGCTTGTTACCCCACTGAATCTGTCACTAGTCTATAGACAGCATATCTATTGTCAATTGCCAATTATACCTATACTCAGCCCCTTGATTTTGTAGAAGTGTGAGGAGTATTCGGTTTGGCTATCCTGGTCCTTGTCTATATCATAGAAAGCAACGAGGCATGAGTTACCCAGGGTGTGACAACAACACTTGCGATAACTTTTCTATGGAAAAACAGAATATAACTTTGGTGGGTTACCAGTATAAGGTATTGACAGTTCCCTGAGAAGCTGATTACTACCCTGCTTGTTGTCCAAATATCAATTTTACTAATACTGTATTGTATGTCAATTGTTCAGGGATAGTATTTTGTAAGGGCACATACTCTTTAGTAAATCCAAAGAACTCCAGTACCTTTGGAAGGAATTCTAGATACTCTGCAGTATATTATAATAGACCGATGTATGCACATCAGGGTTTTTCTTTTTGTACAATGGGACTTATTCTAATATCCATAATGGATGATGTGGCACTGCGAATGGTACTGCCTTTGGGTGTAACTTGTAAACAAGTGAAGCCTAAAGTAAGATGGGTTAAAAGGACATTGACCAAAGAATTCTGTGAAGGAGTGACAGATCTTGAGGTCAATAATTATAGTAATGGTATCACTTTTGGATAGATTCTTTCCTCCATAATTACATTTGGTGGTACTGCTATGGCCAGGGTTGAGAAAGATAGAGAATATTTTGGATGTAAGCTGCAAATAATATCTAACTCCTCAGTAGCAGCTTTGCGTGACATCACCACTCAGTTGGAAAGTATGCGAATATATTCCGAGCAGACTAGATATGCAGTTGACATTATCCTAGGTAAGAGTGGTAGTGTGTGCATGGTAGTAGGAGACCAGTGTGTAGTCGGGATCACAAATATGGAACAGAATATTACCCAACACATTTTAGACATTCTAGAGAATGTTTAAGGAATGGAAAGTGGCAATTGGAGTTGGTCTCTTTTTTGGCAGCAGGGGTTGGATCCTTGAAAAGGCGTTTTATTTCGTTGTGATCTTGGTTTCCTGCTGTGTCCTTGTTCAATGTCTTCCCTTCTGTTGTTCCTATTGCAGCACTCTTCTCACTCCTAAGAGGAAAATATCGATTCATGCTGCATATGGTTCAAAAGGAGACAGAATATAT
Source organism: Lissotriton vulgaris (assembly GCF_964263255.1). Taxonomy (NCBI): domain Eukaryota; kingdom Metazoa; phylum Chordata; class Amphibia; order Caudata; family Salamandridae; genus Lissotriton; species Lissotriton vulgaris. Next base: position 18,528 of record NW_028246579.1, read on the forward strand.
GATGCAGAATGTTGAGGGCATTTTTTAGACCTCTTTCCTCCTTACAATCTCCCTTCCTGATGTTGAGAAAATTGAATGTTCATAAAGGTTCTGTTCTTGTCTTTCTTGTTCGAATTTTTTTTAGCTCATGCTACAAAGAAGGTCCGTTAGAATGGAATATTTTCGTGTATGCATTGTCCAATGTAAGTTAGCATTCCCGTCATCATTTTCTATTTGGGCGTCATTTTGAATCATGATTGAAACTAATCCTCTGCTATTTCCGAGAAAAGGCTTATTCTAAGTTATGTTTCTCCAAAGTTGGGTTTTGCTTCACTAATAAATACACTTTTCTTATTAGCGTATACCTTTCTCACAAGATAGAGATCTTTTCCCACTTGTCTAGTGGCGGGCACGGGGGGAGCGACCTTGAGTAGTAGATAGTGTGTGCCAGACCTCAAAATCAAAACGTACTCCCTGTATTTCACTGTTCTGCTACACCTGCCTTAAAAATTCCACTATGGGCATGTTTTAGCCCAGTTGCGAGATGTACATAATGTATCTTATTGGTTTGTATTCTCTGCTGTCTGACCGACTCTTCATTTTGTATGGAAGGCTGAGAGGTGGTCATTAGTGACCTGGGTGACCCTAAACGGGTAACTTCCTTCACCCCTCATATGCCAAGAATTATTTTTAATATGCCAAAGACAGAATTTTTCCAGAAATGCCAGCTATGCAAGAATTACCTCCACACTGCCAGCATCAGCATTTTGCAGGGGGTGTCCCAAATGGACACAAAAACGTCTAATATGTCAGTGCCTGTATTATGTCAAAAGTACCTGTTATGCAAAGAATTGCCTCCTCGTGTCAGTGGCACCATTTTGCCACAGTACCTCAGAAGCCAAATATTACTTCTAGTGTACCAGGGCCTTCATTTTGTCCCAGGTGATGAATATGCAGATAATTGCCTCCAGTATGTCAGGGTCATCTGCAGATTCTCAAGTATAACACACACCCACACACACACACATTCTCTCTCACTCACACTTACATTCATTCACTCAGTCACCTACAACTTTTCTCACTGCCGCACTGCCACTTACTCTCATTCTCTTATTGGCACTCATTTATCCTCTTTCACTCTTACTTACACTCATTCCCAATCATTCTTTTTCACTAATTCCCACTCACAGTCACTTTTAAACATTCTCACTCACTCATTTCTAATCACTCACTCATACTCACAATCACTTGCACTCACTCTTACTCTCACTCACTCATTATTATTTATTCACCCTCACTGAAGTTCAGTTGCACTCTATGGTAATCTCTCACTCATTCTTTCTCACTGTGTCAAATGCTCACTCATATTTGCATTTGCTTGCACTCACACATATTCTTACTTATTCATTGTCACCGATTCTCATTCAGTCTGACTCTCTCATTCTCACTTAGTTAAACCTGCTAATTGTCGATCACTCACACTTATTTTCATTGTGAGTTACTCATCATACACACTCACTGCACCACTGCTCAATCTCACTCATTCCTTGTCACTCACTCTCACTCACTTACACATATGCTCAAACATGTTCACACAAACACACTCACACAATCACACACACACATGCAAACACACAGACGCACACACACACAGACCCGCACACACACACTCACCTGAACGGAGGCACACAAAATTTGAAGGCCTTTGTTTTGCTTACCTAGACTGCAGGGCAGATCTCATTTCAGCTTTAACGAGGTGCACGGAGCATAAACCGGGACATTGCACACTGCTACATGTAATGTGCTTCTTGAGACCCAAAGCAAACTTCCAGATCCCTTGAGAGCAGTGCATTAGTGAAAGTCAGAGTGGCTGTTTGAAGCAGCCACACTTTCTGTTTATAGTGCAGGTGGCAGGTGACCTGCTTTACAAAGGGGCGAAGCGATCTAGCTGCATATGAATGTAGTGAGTGACTCCTCTTGCCTGCAGGAGGATGTCTTGGGGGTCCATGTGACCCCTTTTCAGAGCATGGCCACAGAGTGTGCACTGACTGAGAGCCACGCATTTGGGAGTTTGTTTCTGAAAAAGAGAAAGGATTGGTTCATGGCCCCCTAACAGATAGCATGCATGCAACAGACTTTCAGTGCCTTCACAGAGGCCACCATGATGTTGGCTCTTGTGAGGACACATACATCATTAGAGAAAAATAATAAAATAATCATTCTGAGTTTCTAAAGTGCCTGGTTACACTTTCCAGTGTGTCCCCGCGCTATCAAAGGACTGAGCAGCACCCTGAGCAGATAGAAGGGAAATAGAACCAGCAGTGATCACATAATTCGATGGACGATAGGGTGGTTGGGGTGGCAACCTGCACCACTCTGATGGTTGGGTGGCTGCCTGCCAGAATCTCTGTCAGTCCCTAAATCTTCTCAAGTTTCTTTTGACTCAGGAGAGTGGGCTCACAGAGAACTGCAAGAAAGAGGAGAGAGGCGTTGCTATCTGAATGTGAGGTGACTTATGTCACCATGGCTGTACACCCAAAGACCGGTCTGCTATACACTTTCATCAAATTAATTGGCATAGTGACATGATAAAACCATTTTATTTGTCACAGGAAGTGCATTCACACACACACCTTGACTGCTGTGAATGTGACGAGTAGTGTCTTTTGAGAACAACAGGGCAGATTTACGTTTCATGACGCATCCCTGAAAATCAACAGGGATGTGCCAGGAAAGATGCGTGATTCAGGTTTACCCTTGCTGCACCAAAGATGCGTCGCATTTACAATGTGGCGCATCATGGCGCAAGGATAAACAGATGCGTGTTGCATCTGCTGGTAAAAGGTTGGCGCAGTGCTGGAGTTGTGTTGCAGGCGCAACGCAACTCCAGCACTGTTCCAACCTGGCCTATTCTCAACATGGTGCGTCACGCCTTATGCCTGCTTCAGGCGCAAGGTTTTGACGCAGCGGCGTCGGGAAAGTGACTGAGTGAAATCTTGTAGATTTCACTCACGCACTTTTCCGAGGCATTCCTGCAATGGAATGCCCCCCCGCTCCGGAACGCCCACATGCGTCATGTTGTAAATAGGGCGCAATGTGGCACATGGTTTACGCCGCTGCTGAATCACAGAAGTGACCCAACGGTGGCGCAAATGTGGCGCACGGGGCTCATAAATCTGCCCCAACGTATCCCAGGCAGTAGCAAACCTTACTCTCACGCCTGCTGTTGCATAAGTGAGCGATGTGCAGCTCCTTAAATAGTACCACCTTCTGAGGCCAGCTGCACACTATGAATGAATTTAATGTCAACCATAGAACTAAACTAATGTTAAGAGGTTAAGCCAGTAACCATGCCCCATAATCCTCATTGTTGTTTTAGCAACGTCTATGCTAGCTTCATTTAGGGAGTTACTGAATCATTTCCCAGGCCAATCAGAATAACAATGAGCGTTGCTGGTAAGTGGACGGAGTGGCAGACTGTGCAAACAAAATCATTGTGATAAATTGCCATTGTTATTAAAGCTGAAAGTTGGTTTAGGCCGATGCCCTATTTGGCTTGGTTATTTAAATGTTTCTAAAAGCAACCTCTTCTATAGTGTCTGTCTCTTCCAGATGCAAGAGAAAATAAATTGCAGACTAAATTGTTGATAAAGGTATCACTTTTATCCTTGTAAAGAAAAATGTGAACTACTTAAAATTAGCCTTCCAGGAATTACTGAATGAAGTACAACCGAATTACTGATATACCTGCCAATCATTTTTTATGCTGGGCTGCCAGCCATATCAGATTATATATGGACCTGTATCCAAATAATCAGGAATGCCATGGTGCTTCGCGTGGCAGTTTGGCAAGATCACTTAAATCTCTTTCTATAAATAACCTGTGTCTTAGAATAGTAAGATCTTACGTATAGCACATAAACAAGCTCTTTACTTTCTTCCTGAACTATAAGGCCAGTGTATTTGTTAAAGACATACCCGATAGATCCTGAGGTAAAGGACGGCATGTTTATGGCAAGCACGTTCTATTTGTAAACTATGATGCCAGTAATCTCATTTAACCGAAACAATAGCTCCCTTGGTAGAAGCTGTTAGCCGATACTTCCTATGCAAAAAAACAAAATTAAAAAAAATTAATTAAAAACAAAATTAACAGTTATTTTAATCTTCTGTATACATTTTCTAAATAATTAGGATATAGCGTAGGTTCTCCCCAAAAAGATGGGCCTGTGATTGTGACAAAGGTGAATAAGAAGTGTGCGAATGTGAAATAACAAAAAATGCTGGTTCTGTAGTCTTGTAAATGTTTTAACAACAGTTCAAGTTTATAGGCCAAATACAATAATAGAAGTCGAGAACATTTTAAATGGGTCCTCATCAGGACCAATCAGGTAGAAATCTTCTAGCCACTTAAGGGAGAACAAGACAATTTACTTGGCATGTATCATCCACACAGCTTGCAAATTTCTTCTCAAATCCAATCAGGACTATCGCTAATGATTTGGATTATGGAATTTTACACTGGAGTTTCCAGACGCCAACAGAAGTCGAAGAGTTCTCAAGAATTCCCCGGCTTCTGTTGGCGTCTGATTCATCTAGGAACTGCTTGGATTCTGTTGGCATCTGGATGATATGTTGACTTTTATTAATGTATTTGGCTTATGAATTTGAACTGTACATTGTGTGCCATTGTTAAAAAAAAAGTACAAGGCTACGTGGCAAGTATTGTTTGTTATTTGTTTGTTCATGGTTTGCAGAGGATTAAAATAACTTAATTTTGTTTTCTTACATTTCCTTATTGTTATTTGCCTAGGAAGTACGGGCTAAAAGCTTCCTACAACGGAACTTGTTTATGTTACTTGTACTATAGAACTATATATACACAGCGGCCTATTTACAAGCCCCTCGTGCCACTTTTGCGCCATTTTTAACATGGGAAAAGTGACGTACGGCTGGCGAAAGGGGCTTGCAAATCTCCCCCACAGTTCCCAAGAATTACGGGATTGCCCCATATTTGTTTGGGTGATATTCTCCTTTAGTCTTAATTCTTCTCATCCTAGCCCCTGTCATTAATTCTGAGGCAAATCCAACTGCAAGAGACAGGAAAACCACAGGAAATATGGAAAACGTAAGCGTCCCTCTTGCTAGGTGCCATAATGGGACTGGTATTCTCAACGTCCTTCCATCACTATCAGGAGGTGACGAAGGACAAGATAGAGAGGAGAGGGCTGATGGTGAGGAATGCCTGGAACAAGGATGAGTAGAACTAAGAGTAAAGTTTATTGTTAAATAATCAGAACACTACCTCTACCTCCCTCATTTTCATCCAAGATATTACTTTTGAGGCATATTGAAACCAGGGGGCATTCACAAGTTCAAGTTCAAGTTCAAGTTCGGGCATTTATATAGCGCACTACTCACCCAAAGGGTCTCAAGGCGCTTGGGGAAGGGGTTCATTATTTGTCGAATAGCCAGGTTTTGAGTTTTTTTCTGAAGGAGATATGGTTTTGAGTAAGGCGGAGGTGAGTGGGGAGTGAGTTCCAGGTCTTGGCAGCAAGGAAGGAGAAGGATCTGCCACCCATGGTGGATTTTCGGATGCGCGGGATTGCGGCGAGGGCTTGATTGGACGATCTTAGTTGGCGGGTGGGTTTGTAGAAGGACAGTCGAGTGTTGAGGCATTCGAGTCCTAGATTGTAGACGGACTTGTGTGCGTGGGTGAGAAGGCGGAATGTAATTCTTTTGTTGACGGGAAGCCAGTGGAGGTCTTTTAGGTGTCCGGTGATGTGATCTTGGCGAGGGATGTCTAATATGAGTCTCGCTGATGCGTTTTGGATGAGTTGGAGTTTTTTCTGTAATTTTGCTGTGATTCTGGCGTGTAGTGTGTTACCATAATCCAGTCGACTCGTGACCAGTGCGTGGGTGACAGTCTTTCTTGTCTCGAGGGGGATCCAGCGGAAGATCTTTTTGAGAATGCGAAGTACGTTGAAGCAGGAGGATGAGACTGCGTTGACTTGTCTGGACATCGAGAGAGAGGAGTCTAGGATGAAGCCAAGGTTACGTGCATGGTCTGTGGGTGTGGGTGCTGTGCCCAGAGCGGAAGGCCACCAAGAGTCGTCCCAAGCAGAGGGGGTAGCTCCTAGGATGAGCACCTCCGTTTTGTCTGAGTTGAGTTTTAGGCGGCTATGTTTCATCCATTTGGCTACTTCTTTCATGCCTTCGTGAAGATTGGTTTTGGCGGTGTTAGGGTCTTTGGTGAGGGAAAGGATTAACTGGGTGTCGTTGGCGTAAGAGATGATGTTAAGGTTGTGTTGACGCGCGATGGAGGTGAGTGGACTCATGTAAACGTTGAAGAGGGTGGGACTGAGTGAAGATCCTTGTGGTACGCCACAGATGACTTCAGTGGCCTCTGAGTTGAATGGGGGAAGTCGGACTCTTTGAGTTCTCCCAGCGAGGAATGAGATGATCCAGACCAAGGCTTTTCCTTGTATGCCGATGTTGCTGAGGCGTTGTATAAGGGTGCTGTGGCAGACTGTGTCGAAAGCGGCGGAGAGGTCGAGTAGAATGAGGGCCACTGTTTCTCCGTTGTCCAGTAGTGTTCGGATGTCGTCAGTCACTGCAATGAGGGCGGTTTCGGTGCTGTGTTTGGCTCGAAATCCGGAATGAGATGGATCGAGCGAATTGTTGGATTCAAGGAAGGCGGCGAGCTGGCTGTTGACGGCTTTCCCAATGACTTTGGCCGGGAATGGGAGGAGGGATATGGGTCGGTAGTTTTTAAGTTCAGAGGGGTCTGCTGTGGGTTTCTTCAGAAGGGCGCTGAGTTTGGCGTGTTTCCAGCTTTCTGGAAAGGTGGCAGAGTTGAACGAGCAGTTGATGACATCCCGGAGATGGGGTGCGATGATGGAGTCAGCTTTGTTTAAGATGTGGTGGGGGCAGGGGTCGGTTGGCAAGCCAGAGTGGATTGAGTTCATTAGGCGGATGGTGTCTTCAGTGGTGATTGGGTTCCAGGCGCTAAGGTTGTTAGTTGGCGGAGTAGGATCTGAGGGGGGTGGGGATGGTTGATCGCTGGGAGTATTCTCGAAGCTGTTGTGGATGTCGGCAATTTTGTTGTAGAAGAAGGAGGATAGCGCATCGCAGAGGTCTTGGGAGGGAGTGATGTCGTTAGATGCTGCGGTGGGGTTGGTGAATTCTTTGACGATGTTGAAAAGCTCCTTGCTGTTGTGAGTGTTGTTGTCGAGACGATCCTTGAATGCTGATTTCTTGGCGGATCGAATCAGTTGGTGGTGTTTGCGGGTGGCTGCCTTGAGGGTGGCCATGTTGTCGGTTGTTGGGTTTTTTCTCCATGTTTTAAACCACACTAAGTATGATACTTATAAAACAGCAAATGCATCAAACAAAAACATGTGTGGTCCCAAAAATACTGCTCCCCATTATTGGGATGTTGTAGCCCCTCCCACTCTTGGACCCCAATGCAACTACACCTGCTGTATTATTGATAACAGCAGTCCTGAGTAGAAGGCTATTTCCTCTACATCTTTCACCTCTTCCTCACCATGCCTGTCCATCACTCCGATTTTGAATAAGGTTCTCTGTACCTTTCAGAAAAAACATAAAGCTCCCACACTATGTCTCCCTTTTTTCGGCAAAGGTGCCCTCGGTTCTAATGCTAAAAAGGAAAATAAGCTCGCATGCCTCTTTTTTAAAGGTAGACAGTGATAACTGTGATGCAGTGGGCCCCTCAAACCCATGGGCCCCAGTCCTGCTGCATCTGCTTAATTATTGATAATCAGCAGTGGCCACTTACACACCTGGCAGCAGTACCTGCTTCACTAATGAATAGTCTTTTTTAAAGACAAAAAAGGCCACTTCTATTTCCGCATTTGCTACGTATTCCATCATATGCTGCATAGTACTGCATATCCAATTCTTCAGTGCTGTAAACTAGTACTTACAAACATCCTATTCTGGAGGACAGATTTATGTCTTTTCGATAGTTCTGCTTTAGTGTGCAGTACAGGAAGACAAATACATTCTTGTTGCACACTTGTGTTTTTAAGTGAACCTAGTTCTATGTATGTTGCGGTTTATTTTGCTGCACAATTCACTTCTTTTGTGGTCTTCTGCCATGTTTTTTAAATATGTTGAGCAAGGATTCAGCAGCCATTTAATCACCCAAACATACTTTGGGGTGGGATCACCATGGACACCTTGTTGCCATTGTCATAAGGCCGTTTGAGCTCAGGTGCAAAAAACAACCATCTGCTTATTGCCGCAGATTAATATGTTCTCACAGCACTCAAACAAACATTAACTATTCCCTTGGCCACTAAACAATTCCCACCCCCTTTAACAATAACCTTCATCTTGACAACTTCCGTTAGTGATGAACCCTTTTGCCTTTTCTCCTGACTCCAATATTTCTTTGCACCAAACCAGCCTATCTGCGCCTGAATCAAGCCTGCCTTCCTTTCACTCCACCATTCTCCTCTTACTTTCCGTTGCTCTTTTCCCTGTTATCTCTAAACTCGTCCTTGGTGCCTTTTGATGAGCTTGACCTCTATAACTAATACCTCTTTCTCTGACTGCAGCTCTTTCCCAGTGCTCAACCTGCTGCTGAAGCCTATTGTCCCTGTACCAGATTTGGCTGGTAGGCTCTTTGCTTCCCTAGAGTAACTGCTCGGTTGTGAATTTAGTGCTGTGAAGCAATTACCACTCCCAAATCTCCCGGGGTGAAGAGGGCAGTACCTACCAATCCACCCAGTGCCCTGCAAGTCCCTCCCTGTGTGGTGTGCATTTAAACCTCATAGAAAATAACAATTGAATTTACCAACACCGTTGTTCTGTAATTACCACATATCTTATCATCTTGATTCAAGCAGAAAAAAACAGCTACCACAAGATTCAGGACTAAGGAAATTTATGTAATAAAGGCCTCCGGGCCGGCCTTAGTCCTGGTGGCGCCCTGTGCGACAATGTTTGTTGACGCCTCCCTCCCCCACCAATGACCACCTCACCACGGATTCCCTCACTACCACCATTTGACAATGACCCCCAAGTCTCAATTACCACTGTCTTTTAGATTAATTTAGTTTTATAGCGCCACTCATACCAGTTTTAGGTGTCAGAACATGTTACATCACACATACGTTGCAAGGAGACAATCATACAAGTGTTAATCCGTGTATAGGAAATGTTACATAAGAGAGAGGCCTTCAAGGTGTAGGAGTCACATGTCATGCATACTGGTAGGCAGTATAGTTTAAGAGTCCTTGGTCTGGAAAAGCACAAATTCAGAATTTAAAATGTAACACAATTGTGAGCGGTTTTCTTTAATAAGAAGACTTGATTTCTACCCAAATGAACCCTTTTTGCAATACTAGGATAAGGAAAAACTGGACAAAAAAATATGTAGCTGTAATATATTCCTTGCAGTTTGCATGCAGCTCTTTGATGACAGTTAATAGGGACATTTGCAAATTGGAAAGGGGCCGGACTGACCTTCCACGCTTGCCACACTAAATGCCACAACCACCACTGGGGCCCGACGCTTTGTGTTCTTCTCCGCCGCCGTTGCTTGCAACACCGCACGGCCGCAGTGGGGGAAGACTACAGCTCCCAGCGTGCACAGGGGCTTGAACCGCCCACTTCCTGGTGGAGCGCGCCTGGAGGCGCTTAAAGATCAGTTGCTCCCTCAGTGGAGCGGGGGCATTTGCAAATTGGAAAGGGGCCGGACTGACCTTCCACGCTTGCCACGCTGACTGCCACAACTACCGCTGGGGCCCCGACGCTGTGTGTTCTTCCCCGCCGCCGTTGCTTGCAACACCGCACGGCCGCAGTGGGGGAAGACTACAGCTCCCAGCGTGCACAGGGGCTTGAACCGCCCACTTCCTGGCGGAGCGCGCCCGGAATATAGACAGGGGTGGTGAGATGCACACCATCATTTAATCGTTCCTCATTTATACTTGATCTTTATACTGCCTTCATCTGTTTTCAACGTGCACACTTGCTTCGCGCTCTGTCCAATTGCGCTGCAATCATAAGAACATCCGAAAAGAGCCACTTGAGACCCCGTCCAATCTGCACAGCCATTTGCGCTGAATGAATTTAATCAATCAAATGTTAACTTCAACTTTAATCCACTTTTTCTCCATTATTTTACTCCATAATTTTTTCTATGTTTATCCATGAATCTCTTCAATTCATTATACTCATTCTTTTGTGTGATTTTCCAAACAAACACAGGAGAGTTAAAATGTTTCCGTGTCACCATTTATTTAAAAACCCAATGCATTTCGGGAATGTCCCTTCGTCAGGGGTGTCGTGACACGTGCACTTTGCATTTCAGAACAACTTTTCTTATCGCTTCTTATCTGTGTCATCACTCGGTCTGCCGATAATCTGCCCGCGCCTCTTTCGTTACTGGTATTAGCTGTTTAAAGATCAGTTGCTCGCTTCGCGTCGCGGACGCGCGTAGGCGGTGCCGGGCGGAGCCCGGGTAGAGGGTGGGCCGTCTGTGGCCGTCCGGGGACGGCAAGGGACGGGACGGGCCATTCCCCTAACATCTTCAGAACGCAAACATGGGTAAGCGTAAACTGACCTCAACTACCAATGGAGCGGGAATAAAGGTCAAAGTAGCCCGTAATGCATCTAGTATCATTTCCTATTTGACCACCGCAGTAGGGGCTCTGAATACTGAAATAGCGAACACTGAACGAGAACTGGGTCTGGAAAACAATGATCCCCACATAGAGGAGGGGGGTAACCCCGCCAACTGCAATGTCCCATTGGAGTCAAGGATTATAGTTAATCACCCCAACTCCGTTGTTACTACGATGTTATTTCAATGCCTGATTCGGTCTCTGGAAAAAGTGCAACTGTCCCGATAAATAACCCAGTTGAAGAGGCTTCACAACCAGTAATGAACCAGTTTAAAAAACACTATGGAAAGGGGAAGACCCTAAAAAAGGATTTAAGGGCTAAAAACTCTACTACCCTGAGTCCCCTCGAATCCTCAATTAAGGACATGGTGGAAACTATACTCACTGAAAAAGTGGAATCTGTGTTGACAACTATCACCAGTGACATTATTGAGACTTTAAAAGACTGTGTTGCAGGGATTTTAAAAAAATGTGAACGTTTGAATGCCTTCATGGTAGCTAAAGACTCATCATCGCCCCCTGTAACCTCAGGTGCCACTATGATTCCTCCGGGGTTCAATCCCCCAATAAGTTGATTAAACGGGATGAGAGCCTAGTCCCATCAACTAACGTGGATATGGCTCCTGCTGAGCCCCCCAGTAATATACTACCCCCTCAGATAAGGTATGCTAGTGAGGGTCCTGAACAACGGGCCGCTCTTCATTTTCTGGGTAAACTGAACTGAGGAAGGACCCCATAATAAGCAAATCCCTGATCATCCAACTGACTATAAATTTGCCTCCGGAGGCTACCCCGTATGTTGCTATTATTATTAATATCCCTCCCCTTCTAGCTGGTGAGAGGGAGTCACCTGAAGCCCTGTTGAAAAACATCAAGAATTGGTGTGATGAAAACTGCTCAGGGGAAAGGAATATATCTCGTAGTATATTAACAGGGAGACGGGTGGGATGGGTGGGTCGAATGGAAAAAACTACAAAAGGAGATTGCATTATTGTTAATTTTGTGAAGCCAAATGAGGCATCACGCTTCTTTTGGGATGCTTCACATCTTGATACATCAGATCAAGGGATCCGAGCGTTACCTTTGGGTTTTTTCTAACCAGATACTAGACTAAGCAATACAGGAGGGAGGCCTCTTCAGGCTAGAAATAGAGCTAATTTGAAGCATATGATGCATATTTTACCATCTCAGCACGATAGACCGCAAACATATAGCTGGGCTACCATAAATATGGGACTACGCCCAAAGACATCTAGTAATCTCAGTAGGAAGAACACGGAGACCCTAGCCTTACAGAATCGTTTTTCCCCCTTGTCCCAGCTGGAAGAAATAGATTGACTGGTTGATCCCCAGAGTAGATCCCAAATAACCCACCAAAAAGAAATACCGGTAATGGGGGAGGCAGAGATTAAGGTAAAACTGCAGAGCTGGAACATTGCAGGGCTACGCTCAAAAAGAGAAGATGATATTTGGCTTAATTTCTTAAAGCATTATGATATCATAGCTTTACAGGAGACCTGGGACAGGGAATGTACCTTCTGGGTGACAGGATATTCCTCGTATTTTGTTCCTGCGTGTAGCTCCGTAGCAGGGAGAGATAAAGGGGGCCTTATGTTCCTGATATCGGTTAATATAGCTGGGACTGCCAAAAAGCTAGACACAGATTCTGATAATTATTTAATAGTGGAAATAACCAGGAAAAATAATTCCAAGCTTCTGCTAGTTAATTTTTATAATTCTATTCTAGATGGGCAATTAAATGGACATCTCTACTCACTAGGAACCTTTTTAAAAGGATATAAAGAGAGTCAAACCACTTTCGTCCATTATATTCTAATGGGGGATTTTAATATTCATTTATGTAATTTGAAATGTAAATATTATGATTTGGAGGGTCCTGCACATTCAGTAGTCCAACATTTTAAACAGAGCCTTAAAGGGGAGGCGCTGGAGGAATTTATCTCTAGGATTGATTTGTATGAACCAGGATTTTATGATAATAACGATCGGGTTGTAACGTATTCTGCTAGGGAGTCCGAATCAATCATTGACTATATATTTATCTCCCCGGGATTATTAAGGCATGTGATTTTTTATAACGCTGTTATATCAGCTTTTAGCGATCACAACCCGGTAGTCCTGGAACTGGACAATAGCAATAATTTCCTTAATAACTGAACTAATACAGTAGCAGAAACCGCCCTAAAAACCAAAGATCAAGGGAGGAGGGTAAAGTGGAGCAAGGTTATTCCTGAAGACTTTGCTAATATTATCAACCAAAAGGCTGGCAATGATTCAAATATCTGCCTGGATCCATCTAGCAAGGGGGGGGAAATAATCTCTTCATTTGAAGCAATTTGTCTCCTAGTGGATAAAGAACTTACGGTAAAAACCCGTCAATATAAAACCCTTGATAAGGGGAGGTTTGACAGTAACTGCTCAAGAGCACATAGAATTCTCTTGGAGGCTCTTAAAAAAACACTGAGGGATAAATTGCAAGTTGCACGGTTAAGGAAAGAATATAAAGCTATAATTCAAGTGCACAAAAAAGAACTTAAAAGGGAGGCATGGAAGCCCTAATGGACAAAACAAGAATGAGGGATAGCTCCAGGTTCTGGGCCATTGTTAATACCCCTCTGTTCTCTGGCATAGACAATTGTACGTTAGAAATTACCATCGCAGAGGAGGATTGGTTAGGCCATTTTAAAACTATATACGGTAGTGACCTGGCTCTAGAACCTTTTGAGGTCGCCCCAAATATATCATCAAGGCCGCCGACTTGCTTTACGGCCAAGGAGGTCGAAAAGGCCATCAGAACCACATCTGGGGGCAAGGCCCCTGGGCCTGATGGTGTCCCTGCGGACATGTACAAAGATAATCCTAGTTATTGGGCTAAACTTTTAACAAATGCATTCAATTCTGCAGTAAGCTCAGGGCTCCCGGCATCATGGTCATGTTCAACAATTATTCCTATTTTTAAAAAGGGGCAAAGAGGGGACCCTAGATGCTACAGGCCCATATCTCTTTTAGATTCGTCCTTCAAAATTTTAGGGAAAGTCATTCTGGCTAAATTAGATGACTTGATCTCAAAGAAAGATCTCCTCTCTATGCTCAATACGGGTTCCGGGCGGGTAGAGGGACCGAAAACCAGTGCCTCAATTTGTACCTAATAATAAATAAATATACGGTTGCCTCTAGAGGCTTGGTCTATTTGGGGTTTATGGACCTGGGTCTTGACCAGGAGCTTGTGTATTTCCTGGCAGAATTGCACAGAGATTTATATGCCACAATTAGAATGTCTCAGGAGGGTAAATGCACTGCAAGATTTAAGTCAATGAGAGGGGTACGTCAAGGGTACATATTAGCCCCAATTTTATTCACCTTATATATAAACTCTCTGGAAGACGCACTGGGAAAGGCCACGCTTGATATACCGCGTATGGGAGCAACGCCGACATCCGTACTTCTGTATGCGGATGATACCGTTCTCTTAGCGCGAACACCACTGGGCCTACAAAGGTTACTAAACTCCTTTGGGGAGTTTATGAAGTCTTTGGATCTGTTGATCAATGTGGGAAAATCACATGTGATGACAGTTGGAGCTAGAAAGTACAGCACAAATAACTTTCACTGTAATGGTAGTGTCATCTCCAGAGTTAAAGTTTTTACATATCTGGGTGTAGTATTCGATGACAGAGGTGCCTGGGTTCCCCAAATTAAGATCAAAGTTAATTCCGTTAGAAGATCATCTGCTGCAATTTTAGGTTTTGCAAAACGGTTAGGAGGGAAAGCCTGCGAAGCAATTCTATCTATCTATAGAGCAAAGACCATCGCCATCGCCAGATATGGGGCTGCAATATGGGGATACAAAAATTCAGAGTTAATCCAGAAAGAGGAAAATAAATTCTTCCGGGCCCTTCTTGGATTACCCCAATCCGCCGCCACCTTTTCAATCCATCAGGAGTTAGGTATGGGTTACATTGTAGACATGATTAATATGGCACCCATCCTATTATGGATAGAAATCTGGCTGAACTCCAACCTCACATTGAACCATCTTATTTTGCGTGATTGCATGAGCCTAGAGAAAGCCAAGGACATTCAGTGGCTAGCCTACATTAAAACAAACACTAAGGCTATGGGACGACCTGAAATTTTTACAAATCCTGAAGCCCTGGTAAAAGCTGATTTGAAATGGGTTAAAATAAATTTTGTTAAAAACAGAGAGCAGGAACGAGAGAAGGAACAAGTAAGAAAACCCATGGTCAGGGAGCATTATTTATTAATCTCGACTTTGTCTATCCAACCATATCTCACGATAGTGACGATCCCTTTCCATCGCTGGGTATTGACAAAGTTCAGATTTAATCAGATGCACACATTATTAACTGACTGTAAAATATGGATATGGTGTAAACCAGAGGATGCTCCCCCCTGTAGGTGCGACGGCTATTCACTTCAGGATACTAGTCATTTTATGTTTTTCTGCTCTTTGTACAGACTAGCTAGAAGAAAGTTTATTGTTCCATTGCTAAAGGATAAGGGATTCCTACAAGTTAAACCAGCGCTACTTTATTTGCAGTTAATGGAATCCCCTGTAATAATGTATGGAGTGGCAAATTTTTTAGTGGCTTCCATTCGTTGTAGGAATAGGAATGCGATGGATTAATTGACATTGTTCCTGTACCTTTTTGTAAGCTAAATGAAATATATCCCTTTTAATCAAAAAGTGTATATGTATATATACATAATTTTTAGCTGTTTCATGCGTATCTTGCACATTTTTAAATCAATTGAAACATGTTTTTTTAATCAAAAAATGTATATGTATATATATAACTTTTAACTTGTTCTATGTGTATGAATGTAAATCCCTCCATTTTTGTATTGTTACTTTTATGATTTTAATTAATCGAATAAAGTGCTATTGAATTGAATTGAATTGACAGTTAATAGCACTCAGCTATATATTAATATTTTAACTTTTAAACTGCAAGTAACAAAAAGATCTCTCTGAGAAAAACCATAACCCATTGACCTATTTATAGTGTATGTACTTTGTGATCTGAATCAGACATGTTCTGTGCAGCAGGCATATTAACCTTCTGTGCTATGATGAGTCAAAAGAAACTTCCACTTCCAGACAAAGCTCCATCTCTCCTGAGAAAAAACATTAATCACTGGAGCTATCCTGGCATATTTATTGATGCTGAGGCAAGGAACGTGACATCAACAACAAAAGAGTGTTCCTGTTCTGTTTAAGGTGGAAAAAAGCACAGAGCACAAGGAACCAACAAAGCCCATTTAGTTTGTTAGGAAAGCCCTCACTCACCGACCTGGTCGGTGACTTGCTTCATCATCGGGCCCCACCGGGTGTGACCGAATGCCACCCCGGTGTGCTGCGACGCCAGAATTACTGCGGAGCTGGTCTTGTGAGGGTGGGAGGGCTATGTGAAAATTTACGTGAATAGTGTGAAGTGGTGACTTAAAATTGCCTTGTATGTATCAAAAAATTAATTTAATCAAAGATCATCAAGGGCAAAGTTAAAAAATGTGATGGTGAGTAAGGCCAACTAATTGGATGGTCTACTCCCACTAACATTAAGTGACAACGTGAATGGTCAACATGAACATGTTTCAGCCGGTGTGGTATAATTAACCTGGCATTCGTCAGGACCTAGAGTGTAAACCTCGGCGGTATGGGCACTCTAAGGCCCACCCAACCAGAGGACTTGAAAGTTAAAAAGTCTGTGAAGTGCAAAAACAAGGGGGGCGGGCTTCACCACCCGAAGGTAGGACGCACACACCTCCAGTCTCTAAAATTTAGAGACAAAAATTAAAAGCACCTGCGGGGATTAAAAACAGACAAACAAAACAAGACAAACAAACAATTAGAATATTTTGTCGATAGATTTAGCCGATTCAAGCTAATTACTTGTGCTCAAGGTGCCAGGGTGCACAACTCATACATAATAGCAGAGGTGCGTGGCTCTGCCTGTGGCTGAGACTAAACGGTAGGTAGTATAGTTTATACAGTGACACTCTCATGGTAGATTGCCAAGTTGCAGAATCTAGCGGTGTGAGTGCGCAGGGAGGGTAAAATAGGTGAAAAAGGAGGCGAATGGCAGTGAGAACATTCAGGCAGCACTAAATCACTCTGCGATCAATGGGCCAAATGGCCAGTGACCAATCAACAAAAAAGCAGCAAAAGAGGTGAGAAAAGGTAAGTTCTCACTTCACCAGGGATGAAAATCCACCCCATAGACCGCGGGAGGGAGGGGACGGCGCATTTGGCACATCCTAAAAGGGAAGCATAAAATGGAGAGGAAAGAGGGACAAAACCCAGTCAACAAGCAGTAACAGTACTTAGCTTAAATGGTCCTTTGCACCCAGAGTAGTACTCACGCCCACGGCGCCCGTCTCCTGCAGGTACGCCTATTCAGCCCTCGGGACCGGGTCTCGTCGATCCGGATTTGGAGAGTGTGAGCGGTTTTATGAGCCTCCGGTAAGGAAACCCGCGTCCGCGCTTCCGGGAAGGGAAGCGTGCGTACTGCGCATGCGTGAAAAAAGCGGCAGAGGACTAGAGCGGGAACCTATTCCGGTAGAGGATACTCACTTCCGGAACGGAAGGGCTGCTTGACGCGCATGCGTGCCTGCTCGGCTATCCTGGCCGAAGCAATTGGACTCGGTTAATGGTGATTTTTATGCGCATGCGCGGGAGTTGTGAGCCAATGTGGGGAGAAGTAAACAAAGTGGAGTTTGTTGTGGTGAGCATAGGGAGTACCCATATAGTTGGAATAAGGCAGACATGGCCCATGGGCTGGAATTGCAGTAACGAAGGGGACTACAAGATAGCCCATATGAAATGAGATGGATATGCATCTTATGGGACTAGCTTATATTAGTTGGATAATTGTAGGACACAATCACCACAGACAACAGGAGTTTTTCGGAACAGATACGAGTCAGGGGATTTTAGCATTACTTAGCATTACTTGAGGACAGAGCCCCAAGGTATATCGTCATTGAGGCCATTGATATGGGTGCCCAGGCGGTATACCCAACGTTGTTCCTTTTCAAACAATCTCTCAGAGATGTTGGTGCCCCCAAGGATTTGTTCAATCACAGTCCATTTTAGATCGTTGGTGGTGTGATTGGTTTGGAGAAAGTGATCACTCATTCTTGTCGTCGCTTTTTTGCACCTAATGTTGCTTCTATGCTCACATATCCGTTGTTTAATTTTTCTGGTAGTCATGCCCACATACCGAAGTGAGCATGGACATGTGACAAGGTACACAACATTAGTGGAATTGCAATTAGTATGTGCTTTTTGCCACCATGTTTTTCCGGGTTCAAGGGTCAAGGATTTTGTAGGGGCTGTCAGGTGACAGACAGAACAGTTTGAGCAGGGAAAATGGCCTGTAACTTTGGGTAGGTTCCATGCATCAGTGACACTCCTCACAGGGGTTGCGGGTAGGTCTTTGGGTCTGGTGTGGACCAAGGCATCTTTGAGGCTGTGTCCTTTCTTAAAAGAAAACAGTGGTTTCTGCCAATCCTTCTTGCTGCTTGTGATAATTTTCCAATTCTTGTTTATTGATTTTTTCATTAGATTGGATAATGCACTGTACGTGGTTACACAAGTCAAGGGGACTTCCGTTGTTGTTTTTATGATGGGTTCTAAGAGGGCTTCCCGTGGTTGGTTCCGTGCCCGTTTAAAACCTTTGTTGAGCAGGTGACTTGGGTAACCTCTTTGTGCCAGCTTGGTCGTTAGATCAGTTGATTGACGTTTAAAGTCAACTATATTGCTGCAGTTCCGGCGGATACGTAAATATTGTCCGTACGGGAGATTCTCCCTTAACGGGCGAGGGTGAAAGCTAGAGAACTGTAACAAGTTGTTTTTGGCTGTGGCTTTATAGTGGGTCTTGGTAGTCAAAGTTGTTCCACTATTTGTGATTACCACATCAAGAAACACCACCTCCGTGGTGCTCACTGTATAGGTAAATTTCAAATACCTGTTGAGGGTGTTAATCCAGCAGAGGAATTCCATTAGTCGTTCCATGCTGCCCTTCCAAATGAGCAGCACGTCATCAATGTACTGTTTCCAGTACGAAATGTTTCTGCCAAACGGGTTGTTGATAGACTGTATGTTTTTAGCCTCGAAATCTGCAACATACAACCCCGCTATGCTAGGAGCAAATGTACTGCCCATCGAGGTACCAGAGCATTGCAGGAATAGCCGTCCTTGGTAAGCGAAGAAGTTTTCTTTGAGTGCGATTGTAGCGCATTCTGTTATAAATTCTCTGGGGGTATTGTATTCCCAAGTGGTAGAGTTCAGAGCAGCTTTTAATACCATGATTGTCTCATCTTGCGGGATACTGGTATAAAGGCTCTCAATGTCTAAAGTAGCCAAGATGATAGTACCTGGCTCAAAGGTGATGGTCTGCAGTTGATGTAACAGGCTTTTTGCATCCTTGAGGTATGTCGGTGTGTTTTGAACAATTGGTTTCAGGAACTGGTCACAGAAGGTGGACAAGGGTTCCAGTAAAGACCCAATTCCTGACACAATCGGGCGTCCAGGGGGCGGCAATTTGTTTTTATGAGTCTTTGGGAGTGTATAAAAGTAAGGAATGATTTTCTTACTTATAGAGAGGAAATCTGCTTCATTTTTAGATATATGTCCCCTCGATTCTGCTTCCTTAACCAAATCGGTAATGCGGTTCTGGAGTTCCGGAGAAGGATCCTCGGTAAGTGGAAGGTAATTGTTGGTGTCATTTAGTAATTCCTCACAAACTCTCTCATAGTCCGTCGTATTTTGAATTACGATGCCGCCGCCTTTATCGGCAGGTTTTATAGTAATTGCGTTATTGTTTTTTTAGTTTTTCCAGTGCCCGATACTCCTCGGCACTGGAGGCAAGGAACGTGGCATCAGGTGCTTTGAAAATTATTGATGTTTATGCATCATAATAAATACAACCAGTTGTTAACTCAGTGATATTTAATGGGTTTTGAAGCACTTATTTTGGTACTGTTGCTGTTAGCAGGATGTTGGTTAAATACATTCTTGAGCAATCCTCACATAGGTCAGAAATTGAAATGGGGCAAAAATAAAAATACATAAATGTCTTTTGTTTTCAGCAATTCGTCAAGAAACATCATTTACAATGCAATAGCTCTAACTCTCACAAATTGGAGACCTATTGCATTGCAAATGATTGTGGTTTTTTTTGCAACCTTTTTGACCCTGCCAGCACACTTCCTGACCTCCGCCCCCATGGCATGCTGATCACCGTTCTCACAAGGGCTCGAAGTAAATGAAGACAGCCTGGAAATGCAGCAAATAAACATTGCCGCACTTCCAGGCCATCTTCATTTACATGCAAATGCAGAGTCATTCGCGCCTCCCTGGGAACCCATCCACGCCCCCCCAGGGGAGCGCGCCCCACAGTTTGAAGACCTCTGCTCTAGACTATAATCCTGCCCTACTGAAATACTACATCAGGGTAATGAAGGGCCCTGACAACTTGCTAAAAGGACACCTGAAACACATTTTTGAGACTCCATCAACAATGTGGCAGATAACTCATCTGTCATATTACAGGTTCCTAAAATAATAATGAGGCACATGCAGCAAACAAGATGCCCACAATATTTGTGTCAAAGCAACCTGTCTACCAAACTCTAATTCAGGCCCCTACAGGGTATGGACAAGGCATTCATTCAGGATCTTCTCACTGTGTGAGGATGACATCAACATGAATGTGAAGAGAAACTCTAAACATCAAAGATCTTGGAGGTGGCCAAGTAAAGTATCCTCAGAGCTATACTTCTCCCTTGGATCCAGAAGAACCATGTTCCCAATTAAGTGAGTCAACACCTCTGAAAACAAGTATTTTCCAATGTATATTCCATTCTGTTAGCCAGGGGTCATCCCTTCCTCGTGCACATCAGCATGAGAACCTTCAGAACTGTAACCTTATATTGACATTTTAGTGACTTCCTTCAAACATCAATAGGAAACATTTAATTCAAAGCAACAGCCACTTACCATCCATTTTTCTCCTGATCATCCCCGAAGTTACTGGAATAATGAGACGTCTTCGAAGAAGGTGACCTGGAAGAAGCTGACGAAGAGGAAACGTCCCTTTACTTCATTATATATTTTGCTATTGTGACACAAAAAGGAGGGCAAAAGGCCAGCAACGAGACAAAATCAACAGAAAATAGTCCTTCAAAAAATTTCTTAGCTGCACCAGGGAGCAGCTTAAATACGGCTGAATGACATGACAGGTGAAAGAGAAAGTATGCGCATTGAACACAATTTCAAACTCCACATCCCCAAGCTCAAAACTCTCCTCTATTCAAATCTAAGTACTGGAACGAGCAGGCAGGGACAAATAGCAAATCTCTACTCACACGTGATCCACCATATCCCGGTGGGAAAAACCTAAAGCTAGGAATGAGTGAGAACATAGGGAGAGTGTCTTGTATCATTGATGAGTAAGTGAAGAATCTGGAGAACAAACATATATATGTGCACTGTAGTTGGGGCACGAGTTGGATGGTGTCTGGCCGCTGGCCAAAGGGGTGGAAATGAATTTGTGATCAACTGAAATTAAAGATGGAAAGGAAACCAGAAGATTTGGGAGACTAGAGAGTGAAAAGCTTCATTTTTAAAACATGGCAGAGTTAGAAAAGCAATGAAAGTGAATTCCATCACCAAGGTTTAAAAGTTAATGGTATTGTATATTTGCGATCGGCACTGTTATAGACAGAATGGAGCATTTTCCAGTATCTTTCAGGGGCATTGATATGGGGTCTGCATGTTGGACTGAGAATGTCAACAAAAGTAGTCCTGGGCAATAATAAATCAGTAATGACTTAGAGTTGACTAAATTGGTGGAAGGTAATTTAAGGGACAGATTAAAAGCTAATACTAACCCTTTCACACAGATACTGAGAGCAATGAAAGAAAATTACACATAACTAAGAATATTCTTTGGCACTAAAAACCTGCTACTTGTCTTTTTTTAAAAGGTGATGATTTTGTATCCTAAGGGTGGGAAAAGTCCGGCTGGAATGAAATCATTTGCATGGATGAAAGAATTCTGTCACCTTTTTCTTATCTGCTGTCTCAGGCACATGTCTGGTTAAATCAGTTTATAGCCTGTGGCATCCAGTAATCTGCAGACCGCAGCAATTGGACAGGACACATTTGGCTTTATAGAAAGTTACGATGCAGATAAACCCAAGCTGTCTGTCAGGACATCTGCTATCATGTTTAGTTAGACTTATTAAAAATCATTGTTTTCAATTTAGAGAAGCACAAGTTTAGTGTTTGTGCCTCTACATTGAAAGATGTGTTTATTCATGGCTCCTCCATATCCCCTGAGTTATGGAAACCATTTGAGAGAACTAAGGTCCAGATGTACCAAAGTAGGTTTTGCAAAGACTGAACACAACTTTTGCACCAACTGTCTGTTAATCCCATGGTATTTTGCAAACCCACCTATGTACTAATGAATTTGTTCACAAAAGACTGAATCACAATTCGACCTATCTCATGAATATTAATGAGGAAGGTCACAAATTGCAACTGACTACGATTTGTTGCCATCAAAGTGATAGTGGCCTGCTGGGGACAGCAGACCACTGTCTTTTAATGCTTTTAAATATAGCATTTTTTTATCCAGCCTTAACCTTAAATAAAACTAAATGCATTTGAAAAAAACCAAGACAAGTTTTAAAAACTAGTATTTAAGAGAAGGTAGTGGTCTCACAGACCACTGCTTAGCTTACTTAAAATAAATATTTTCTTGACAATTCACCGAGGGGAAGGGGGTCCCTTAAAGATTTAGTACCATGTTACCAAAGTGCTAAATGGGTTTGGTATTTTTGAAAAACACATTTTCTTGTAAACATTGAGATTTACCGAATCACAGTGTTTGTGACCAGAAAATGTGTTAATTCATCTGGTCACATTATCCTTGCCTTAGGCAATGGATTGGAGGTGGTTTAGTGTGTCTTCCTCGGTTTGTTATGCAATAGACACTGTGACTGTACCTCAGTTTGAAAGTTATGAGCAAGAGGTGTGTGGGTTAAAAAAATCCTCCCTTCCCTTCCCTTCCCTTCCTCACCTCACCACACCTCACCTCACCTCACCTCACCTCTCCTCTCCTCTCCTCACCTCACCTCACCTCACCTCTCCTCTCCTCTCCTCTCCTCTCCTCTCCTCTCCTCTCCTCTCCTTTCCTTTCCCCTTCCACTTCCCCCTTTTCCTTCCCCTTCCCCCTCTCCCTACCTCCATCCCTTCCCCCTCCCTCCGTTCCTTCCTTCCTTCCTCCCTCCCTCCCTCCCTCCCTTCCTTCCTTCCTTCCTTCCTCCCGCCCTTCCTTCCTCTATGAGTAGAATCTATTCAACAGTACCAAATGCTCTACAGGAGGCGCACCCACCATTTTCTCTCATGGAACTATAAACATGAGATGTAGAAAATGGGCTGGATTCTTGTCGTATAACTATAGGTGGCTGATAGAAAGCTCATCTCTCCACGTTGCACATATACAAGTTTAAAATGAGAGAATGTTCAATGGGTTTATGCTCTAAAAAATATTAGGTTTAATCCACGAGAAAAAATATCATAGATTTACAATCGTATACATATTACTATGCACAGTCTGATTTTCCAGTCTTTCTTGATAGTTGCACCAGTAAAGTGACATTTTTAGACATCGTTATTCCTTCAATGCGGAATAGTAAACAAAGCACTATTGTGCATTGTTGGAAGCCAACAACTAAGTGTAACTACACGTTTTCCCCTTACTATTCTCCTACACACTACTACAAAGTTTGCCCGACAGTTTTTTAGTCCATTCACAAACAAACAAGGCTTACCTCTCCTTGTAATTTCCACTGGGTATTTGGACACAGTTGTGGTGTACAGTTATGCCAAAGTGAATGGATTAACACGTCGAAGGCCCCCTTTTGTAAATAGCTAGCAGGTGTTAATCGGTCGTAAGCTTATGTTTATGCACGAACCTGGCTTTGTGAACTGGGCCCATTTACCTTTTCATGTTTTATGGCCTTCCTATGATTGAATACAAAGAACCATTATTGGAAAGGATATAGCAGTGCGGTAATTAAACATTGACAGTTTATATGCTGCATCGATTTAAAGATTAATTGCAAAGGATGCACATAGTGCGACTATGTAAATGACGTTTCTGTTATCAGTTCTCTTTGAACCTAATTGTTCATATATCAAATTATCCGCACCCGTAAGCAGAGCCCTGATATCACCAAACACATATGTGACTATTGAATATCTTAAGGAGATATTTGTATTTAGCTAGGAGAGTCATCTTTAATGTAAGTTTGCTTACAAAGACTCACGAAATTCTGAGATATTTAATGGGCCATCCTTTCTCTAAGTTGAGGTCATGTCATGTCTTTATAACATTCGCATGCCAGTACTCTTACTAGCATTATGTGTACATTACTCTATTCCATACATTTTGTACTGGTGTTTATTCCATGCCGTGTGACTTGGTTAGCCCTGTTCTGCTCTACGTATTCCTTTGTAACTACGATGCACTATGCTGCGGCCTATTTTGTGGTATATTTTCATGCATACCGTTGATCTATGTAAAGTGTTTTGGATGTATGACGTTACAACGCATACTTTTACCACGCATGCCTTTACATCGCGGTATTTACAACGAATACCTTTACAACGCATAGTGCTTTGGGGTGCTGGATAGTGAATATTTTAATTTACTATTCCAACTCCAGTCCCCGTGGACACTAGGGAAGGTGTTGGATAGTAAATTAAACTTATTCCCTATCCTAGAGCGCCCCCCAGCGCAATGCGTTGTAATGGTTTTCGTTGTAATACCGCGTTGTAAAGGCACTGCGTTGTAAAAGTTGCGTCGTAAAGGATGTTTCCCGATAAAGAAGGAGGCAGAGCACAATCAGACAGATCTTAGATGGACAGTATGCAGGAAAGGGGTTCTAGTACCCTAACTATACCTTAGGAGGCGTTGTGTACTGTATATAAATAAAATCTGAGAACACTTTCTTTATTTTCCAATGACACTCATAGCTGAGATGTGATATACTTCATTGCTTGAAACGTCACCATGCATGTTGGGTCTTTGTTCTCTGTTAGGACCACGAGTTTGACTCAACTTCACATTCCATGAACTTTTATTCATTTGTACAGAGCTGCGGGTGTCCTAGAAACCTATTAAAATGTACAGATAAAATAAACACCTGCAACTCTGTTTAAACAAGTGATGTCCACATTACATGCTCACTTTCCCACCAGTTCTATTACATTATATTGAGGTCGGTAATATTGACCTACAAGAATATTGCTTCTACTACACTACCACTATATCATCAAGGTCAATATGTATTTACTATCATGAATTTCACATCTACTTACCTTGCGATGTATTGTTTGGTCAATGTGGAGAAGTAATGTTTTTGTCATGCAATATAGGGGGGTAATACATGCCCACCTTCTAGATTACAGCTACTGCTTCTGAAATAATCCTAATGATCAGAGAAGAACATTGCCCTCTGCTTCCCACAGCTCAGGGGTGCAGGCGGCGCAATGTGGTTTCTGCAACAATGAACACCAACACGAGGCCCTCGTGGGCTGCCAGATTGAACTTGCAGATGCCTCTCACTGCTCCACCACTTGCCTTATACTGCCCAGAGTCCACTGTACGCGAGGTGGAAAAAACGCTGGCAGTCGTGGCAGCAACCTGTCAGGAGTGACAGGTTGAGACCTTGTTGAAGGAGACAAATACTAAAACTTGGGCCAAGTTTTATTATTTGCCTCAGGTGGCTGATGACTATCCCCAAACTAAGTCAGTCAGAATTGTATATGGGTTCGAATTAATGAGCGCACCATACATATTTTTATATTTGACGGTTAGGCTGTACAATAAAACATTAATCTATAGTATGTGACCTCTATATGGAGTACAACCTGGGCTGGACTGGCAATAGAGAATTAGCAATAAACAAGGGGACAGGGGGATACTTTTAGGGCACTATTGTCTGAGGGTGATGTCATTTGCGAAAACAAAATTGCAGGGCACCAGCCATTCATTAAAGTGTTAGAATACACCATCAGTTTCTCTTTAGAAGTGCATGCAAAATATTTGGCTAATTTTAGAAACAGATTATTGGTTGTGAACTATCCCAAACAGCCCTGAAGAGAGTGTGGCTCATCCACTTAGTGCAATATTAAGTTGGCATTTTTACGTTTTACACAGGGCTAATTTTTGCTTTCAGTTTAGCCGTCTGTGCGAGGACAGAAAAATAAATGTGAACGTATCATACAAAGGAATATAGGCACATGGAAAGGAATATATGATTATAGGTGGAGCTCTGTAGGAGGTATGTTGGGAAGGACTATATTATCCAGACACATTTTTAAATCTGGTGCAGACTTGTTAAACAGTAATTAAGAAGTGTGCGAGGGGTGAGAGAGAAAATAGATTCTTGAGAGTAGGGACGGTGAAAGAACTGAAAAAGTAGAGGTAATGGGACATCGGCTCTGTGACACCACCTGCGGTGCCAACCCAGGAAATTAGTGTTATTTCAGATTCCGCGGGAGAGGGAAAGACTCAAGGGTTAAGGCCAGGGCAGGCGGTAATGAAACACCTTCGCTGTTTGATAGACCTCACAAAGGAAGGCCTTTAATAGGAACCATTATATATCATTAGCTCTCAATGAATAGAATGTGCCGCGCAGCGTCTGAAGCGGCGCCATCGGAGAGTCAGGCTATGTGATATGTTTGGGTGGCAGGGAATTAGCGGGCACGATTTCGATTTCCATAGGCAGGTGCAGGATATCTGCTCGCGCACGTCTGCACTTCAGCGACGGACAAGCGGTGCAAGGGCGCGCCATGATTAACCTACCGCTGTTGCATAAATAGGAATGTAACGATCACTTAAAAGAAGGAACAGTCTGAGTAGAGAAACGCCTTACGAGATACCATTTTGAAAATATGGTAATGTGTTCCTTTGTGGAAATACAGAGTATTCTAAATGCCTTGGTAAATGTATTAAAGGCTGCGTGACAGGAAAAAAGGACCATTGAGTGAATAGCCCTGTTTCTTTTTTCCCTTGCTTTTACATCAGTTTAACCTAACTGCCGAGCCTGTATAATTTGTCTGTCATCTAAATGTGGGGTTGAGGCAGACTCCTAAACGCAGCTCAGAAAGATGGAACTCTGTCTGGCTGAGGAAATTAGGTGTCTGGGAGAGGAACTTCAAACTACCATTCTTCATGCAACCGGAAAATTAGAATGTTTCATTTTAGGAAAGAACCTGTCAAGAACAGGACATGTCTAAAATTCCTGTTATTTATTCTACATATTTCTAGACAAGCGCGGGCATTCATCCTTCAGTTGTAGTAATACAAAACCCTTGCCTGATCGCCAAAAAATGATAGAACTGACCCTGTTAGCTTCATCATTAACAACCAAGGTTAAGTGTGTTATAATCCTTGACAACTAAAGCCATGTCTGGGGAACTTTTAGTTATGGATCTAAAGTTCTTTATAGCTCATCACCGTTAATAATATTATTGATATATTGTGGTCATTTATATGCCACAGAAGCATATGTATTGATTAGAGACCTGGGATGCTGGTTATGTACTCCAGAAACAGATGTATCGCCCAAGCCTCACTTTTCCTGGGATCTCCTGTCATTCATCTTTGAAAAGTTGAAAGACTTTGACGAGAAGCACTGATGCACAGTAACTAGAATGCCCTGCATTATACTCAACTACACTGCAGCAGAGTGTCTTGATTACAAATGCTTTCTTCTGGTTCCCTTTAAGATTTTATTTTTTCTCGGCCTAAATGGCAAACATCTGTCTTATTAAATACATTTTCTCTGGTCTCCATTCACTCTCCACCCATATCCATAGTCTTTTTCCAGACGATGCTTAATGTCATTTCTTGTTGGAAAGACAACATGCCCTATGTTATTTCGGTTGTAGGCCACAATAACGAGGTCATAATTGGGGCTTATTTCAACCATAATTTGGATACCCAGGGGTAGATGCCATGGATGCCCCGTTTCTCCATTGCCATTTATTTGACCCCATATCTGAGGCCCATTCTCAGGAATTAAGTTATACAACTGGTAAACTTAATCAGGCTCAAGCTATCAGCATATGCTCTTGAAGTGGCAATATATACATCTTCAGATAGGGATGCTATAGTAGCTAGTGAAGAAGGCATGCAATTTGGTAAAGTATCAGACAGATTTTATGTCAGAATATCAAGGACAAAAATATTGTGGGGCAAAAATACTGGGACCATAATATACAGGACCACAATAACAGGTAAAAAGATAAGTGCATATAGGTAAGGATAGATTTACTAATCTTTACTCAACAACTACGTACCTTGAAGATATATATATATAACCAAAGGTTACAGGGACATTATAGTTAGGCTCAGATTTCAGTCATACAAAACCTGTGAAATTCAGCAGTTATGGTTACTTGAGCTAAATACAACTTACGTTCCCGCAATGCACTGCTTTTGACCTCACTTATTACATCACTCATGACATAGTGACGTTACTGATGACATCGCTGATGACATCTCAAATGCCATCACTGATGACATCGCTGATGACATCTCAAATGACATCACTGATGACATCATCAAATGAGTGTAAGTGTTTTGTAAATGTTTCAGAGACTTAAAGATATAAAAGCTGCAGCATAAGTTAAATTAGTACTCTTGCTGTACTAATAATTAGTCTTAATATTTCTAAAATATCTCATGTGTGGCTGTGTGACTGTCCTTATCAGTGCGTCAGTGGATGTCTTGAGTGGCTGTATGGATGTGATAATGAGTATGCGAGTAGCTGTGTGGGCGAGTGAGTGGATGTGTGAGTGACTGTATTGGAGAGCGAGTGGTTGTATGGGTGAGATAGTAACTGAGCTGCTGCATAGGTGTGTGAATGGGTGTGTAAGTGGCTGCATGGGTGAGTGAGTGGTTGAGTGGCTGTATTGGTGAGGGAGTGGGTGTGAGAGTGGCTGTATGGGTGAGTGAGTAGCTTTTAGAGTATGTATATAGGTAGTGAGTGGGTGTGAGTGGCTGTACTGGAGATTGAATATCTGTGTTATTGTCTGTAAGGGTATGTGAGTGGGTGAGTGGTTGTATGGATGCGTGAATGGCTATGTATATTGTTCTGTGGCTGTGTGAGTGGTTGTACGGATGAGTGAGTAGCTGTATGGGCAAGTGAGTGGGTGTGTGAGTACTGTATTGGTGAGATGGTAGCTGTGTGATTTTCTGTATGGGTTATTGCATGGGTGTGTGAGTGGCTGTAAGGGTGCATGATTGGGAGTGTAAGTGTCTCTATGTCGGTATGCCTGGATGTGTGAGTGGTTGTATTGGTGAGTGGGTAGGTGCATGAGTGGCTTTATGGGTGAGTAGGTGTGTGAGTGGCCATGTGAGTGAGAGCATATGTGAGTGGCTATGTGAGTGAGAGCATGTGTGAGTGGCTATAGGATGAGTGATCGGTTGTGTGAGTACTGGTATGGGTCTGTGAATAGGTGTGTAGGGGTTGTGTGGCGGTGGGAGTGGGTGTATAAGAGGTTATATGGGATGTAAGTGGGAGTCTGAGTTTGTATGTGGTGATGTCATCAGTGATGTCAATGATTTTAGGTTTTCGCCTGCTCAGAGCTTTCACTGTGCTTGTGAAATCTAGTGTATTCCATATATATCTTAAAAGGGGCTTACATCTAGGCATGAGCGGATTTTGCGGATTGGCAATCCGCGAATTTGCGGATTTGCGAACTCGCAATCCGCAAAATCCGCGAATTCCCGCGAATTTGCGGATTTTTTTTTTTTTTTGTGTTCGCCCGTGTTTCTGCCAGTTCGCGAGGGTTTTTACAATTTCGCAATTTGCGAACTTACCTGTCGGGTCGCAAGTTTTGCGAACTTGTTGTTTCTACGTGTCCAACCTGTTTGGGACACTCTTCTTCATCACTGCCACTCTCTGTCACCACTGCCACTCTCTGACTACTCATGCCACCCTCTGGCCCACCCATGCCACCCTCTGTTTCATCACCACACCCTCTGGTTGTCCAGTGTACATTATTTTCGGCAAAGCAAAGCACACCTTCCCTGCCTCAAGTGACCTGAATTAATTTGGGGCTGATTAATGTGTCACAGAATATTTTTTTAGCTGGCACCTGCTTCCTTAGTGCGCCCTGATTAGTGATCTTTTGCACTTGCTAAGTGCTTTCATTGTTGCAAAATTAGTTACAACACCTGCCCTGCCCCAACTGACAATAATGAATTAGGGGCTGATTAATGGATTTTAACTTCCAGCCTGGCTCCTGCTTGTCTCCCTTAGCTGTAATTCATGACCTTTGTGGCATATGTGTAACTATTCTGAGGTTCAGAGCAGGGTCACATAATAGTTTCAACTGGCAACTGAACTCTGGAGGGGCCCCTCAGGAAGCACTACAGGAAATGGCTACTAATGATGTGCCTGAACTTTTGAACCTGGTAAGTAGTTACTTTCAGTTTTGCTTAGATCATATTTCTGCAATTTCGCACTTATTCGCGGGGCGCGAACTCACGCGAACAGTGCGAGCAGTGCGAGCAAAATCCGCTGCTCGCGGATTTGCGGATTTTGCAGGAAATTCGCAAATCTCGCGGATTGCGGATTTCCCGAAAATCCGCAAAATCCGCGAGCGGAACGGATTTTCCGCCCATGCCTACTTACATCCCACTTTTTATTGGTTCCTGTGCTTGCCACTTACTTTTCATCCATTTATTTTGGCTGTAGCATGCAATTTCCCGTTGTTTCTCCTCTCCTGTATCTGCTCTTTTTTTGGGGAAACTTTTTTATAATGTTTAGCCTGCACAGTTCTTGCTCTGTGCTTGTTAAACAAAGACTCTACTCTGGCCGTAAATCAGGGTACTACAGTAACTGTGTGCATGGGATCCACCTCTTCTGCAACTCCGAGTTGAGCGTAGGCTCTTCCTGCGTACGTGCCTTTCAAAAGCCCTCACTTTCGTCTTCTAAAATGTTGGAATGTAGGATATACTTAAATACATACAGAAAAGCTAACAAGAGTGCTTGATCACTTTGGAAGGTTAGTGGGGCTCAAAGAGGAGACCAGCTGTCCAACAGTTTAGAGTATATTCCGTTATCCAATAATGAAGGGCAATGTTTCTAATTGCTTCTTCTCAAAGTACTCCCCAGAACGGTATGAAGGCAAGTAGTCTCATTAAATCAAGCATGATAATTAATATTGTAGTTCTATTTACTTGTTGAAAAACGTGAACTGTGGATAGCTAATTGAATTGTCACCATGTGATTGGTTGTGAGAAATGTACTTCATTGTTTATTGGCTACGAGATTTCGAAGCCTTTACCGTGGCATGGGACTGACGGGTTATCAGTATGATGCAGACTCTCATTTGTTGTTGGACATGCACTGTCTGAATATTGGTTTCATAAATGGTGACTAGACCTTCTTTATTTACCTTTCAGACATGCCGGGCTCACTGAAGCCCATGCCTCTTATTGGGTGTAAAACTTGTAGCTATTAATATATTTAATTGGACTTTAGTTCAGCGTGGTGAAATCTGTAATCAGTTTCTAGGCAGTACAGGGAATAGGTAGGCAAAGTTATCGCTGCTTCAGCACAGGAATCCCATTTCCAGCAGGAGATTGAGGCACACCACAGTCAACAGTCAACATTCACAGAAAACCCTCTGTTATATCCCTCAGGCCTCATAACTCATTATTACATTGACACATCCACATAGAACACTATTTAACCACATGGCTGCTAGGCGTTTCCCCCCCCTGTGCTGGAAAATGCCATTTTAGTGGCACCATGACAAGCTCAGCTCATCATCAGCACACGACACCCGTGGGTGATGACGAGCTGAGCTCGTCATCAGCATCGAAAGGGTTAATGTCGGATGGCAAAGAGGCTTCAAATAGAAGCACTCACTAAGTTCCATTTATTATCGAGTTTCGGGGGTGTGAATTGGGAAATATAATACCAGGGAGATTGGTGCTTTGCACTGGCGACCCTGCAAGTCATAACAGTTTATCACCTCATATTGTATTGAAAACATTACTGCTTGACAGGTGCTATTTTACCAAAATCATGGGGATTTTGACCAGCTCCTGAGTGGTGAGATGGCATGCTCAATGAGACCACAAACCACTCCAAAAGATTGCAGAAGTTGGCACTGTGTGGCAAACAGTAAGCAATGGTCACCTCTCTGTTTCTGAACGTTGCAGTCTGCAGCTCTTGCAATAACTCTGAGATATTTTGTGTTGAATGTATGATGTATGTGCTTTTAACATTGTAAATGCAAATAAATAGGTGCTCATCTGCATGCTAACCCAGAAACTGCCCCAATATATGGCACCTGCTTCCTTTAGGAGCAGCTGGTGCAGCCAAGCATCTGTATCCATGGCTTCCTGTATGGCTCCAGTGCTGAAATGCATAGTTTTTACATTTTTAAATTAAAATGCATAGGTGTTGCATTTCTTATGCCATGCTATGCTGTCATTCTGTGTTAAACTGCGATGTTGTATTGTGTTATGGGGCTTAAGTAAGCCATATCCTAATGTGCAACTACTGAGAGATGACTCAATTAAGAACAGATTACACAACATTAATTCAGAGACAATATATGGCCTACAAGAGGTTCTGGCAGCAAAACATTATTTGCATCAACCTGCAACCAAACCAGTGAGGCCCCACCTGCCCTCATTTCTAAGGGCTAGTAGTTATTTTTGTTCTTTGTAGGGCCCAGTCTGGCCTGTGCCCCATCAGTAAAGCCTATGATAGGAAGTCCTACCTCACTATTGAAGGCTGCTGTTGCCACAGAACGTCCATCTGGTAGCCTGCAGCCTCCAGCCCATGCCTAGATTTTAGTTTGCGTGGCACATTTGACACTCTTTTGTGACATCATCATATTGAAAGAGTGTCACTCCTGACGCACTCTGACTGGTTCACACCAGTGCAGTATAGTCTAACTGCTGGACCATGCTTTAAGGACATTTGGCATGTGTTGGTGCCTGCATTTGTCACCCTTGACTGGAAGCAAATGCTTCATACAATTGAGACAGTGTGGGTCCGAGGCTGCTTCCTACACATCTGGCTCAACATGCTTCCCTTCTGGGTGAATCATCACCCCTGAGAGGATGGCTTCCAGGTCTGTGGCGTTTTCATAGTGACAGGAAGTGTCTGAATCCATCTGACAGTGATTTTGTATCTCCTCATGCTTTTGCAATTTCATCAGGCCCCTTTTGTGCTGCATTCCAAATGACATGATCACATTTGCCTGATGTGCACATAAATACCAGTGAGCTTTTAAAGCTTTTATAATTTTCTCATGAGGGTGTGCTGATTTAAAATAGAATCAGAAGGGTTCAGGCTTTACATTTTACCTGCATAGCACTTAAACTGTGCTTCTTTTGGTTTTCCTCCACCTTTTACCTAATCTCCCCATAATTGCACCCATATCAAGTGTATCTTTACCTAATCTCCCCCTTTATAGTACAACCAGTAACAGCACAATATATTGCCATTCACAGTAAACACGTCATAACACATTGATAGAGTTTCAGTAACTTATATTGCACAACTGATCACCAACCTACAACTTACAACAAGAAATTACTATTATTAATCACATAGGCAAAACGTATTGCATTTACCAATGCTTGTTTAAATGGTATTTCCTAACTCTAATGTCCCTGTAACCTTTGGTCTTTTGAGTGAATTTCTAAGGTTTTTAAAATATTGTATTTCCTACTTGTAACCTGTAACCTTTTAGAGTGAGTGTGTGGTTGAGTGCATGAGTGTCTCAGTGCATGTATGAGTGTCTAATTTGGGTTCGGAGTGGCTTAGTAACTGTCTTACTGGGTGTGTAAGTGGGTGCATGAGGGTCTGAGTGGGTGCATTAGTTTTTGGGTGGGTGTGTTAGTGTCTGAGTTAGTGTCTGAATGGGTCTGTGAGTGAGTGTGAGAGTGTCTGAGTGGGGTTGCAAGTGCCTCCATGTGCCTGTGAGTCAGTCTGTGAGTAAGTGCATGAATGTCTGAATGGGTCTGTGAGTGGGTGCATGAGTGTCTCACTGGGTGGGTCAGTGGATGCATCAGTGTATGAGTGGGTCTGTGAGTGGGTATGTGAGTGTCTGAGTGAGTCTGTGAGTGGGTATGTGTGTGTGTCCAAGTGGGTTTGAGAGTGCCTCCATGAGTGTGTCGGTGTGTTAGACTGCGTAAGTGTCTGAGAGGGTCTGTGAGTAGGTGGATGAGTCTCTGAGTGGGTCTGAGTGGGCGCATGAGTATCTGAGTTGATCTGTGAGTGGGTGCATGGGTCTCTGATTAGAACTGTGAGTGGGTCTATCGGTCTCTGAGTGGATCTGTAAGTGGATGGGTCAGTGTCCGAGAGGGTCTGTGAGTGGGTGCATGCATTTCTGAGTGGGTCTGTGAGTGGGAGCATGCATATCTGAGTGGGTCTGTGAGTGAATGAGTAAGTGTCTGTGGGTTTGTGAGTGTATGCAGGAGGGTCTGAGTGGGTGTGTGAGAGGGTACATGACTCTCTGAGTGGGTTTGTGTTTAGGAGAGACTCTGAGTGGGTGTGAGAGTCAGGGTGTGATTCTCTGAGTAGATCTGTGAGTGGGTGAGAGAGAGTATGAGTGACTGTAAGTGGGTGCATTGGTGTCTGACTAGATCTGTGATTGTGACAGTGTCTGAGTTGCTCTGTGAGCTGGTGCATGAGTGCCAGAGTGGGTTCTGCTCATTCTCTGCCTTTTCTCTGCTCACGTCTGACTTTTAGTTTGCCTTTTTCTAATCATTGCTGAACTTTATTTAGCCTCTTTCTGCTTGTTTCTGAGCTTTATTTTGCTTCTTTCTGTCCATTTCTGCCCTTTTTCTTGCCTCTTCTGCTCTGTTCTAACATCTATTTTTCCTCTTTCTGCTTGTTTCTGACCTCTACTTTGCCTAATTCTACTCGATTCTGATCTCTGTTTTGTGTCTTTCTGCTCATTGCTGCCCTTTATTTTGCTTCACTGCTCATTGCTGGCCTTTATTTTGCCCCTTTCTGCTAATTTCTGACCTCTATTTTGCCTCTATCTGCTCATTTCTGATCTCTATTTTGCCTCTTTTTGCTCTTTGCTAGCCTTTATTTTACCTCTTTCTGCTCACTTCTGACCTCTATTTTGCCTCTTGCTGCTCGTTGCTGGCATTTATTTTGCCTCTTTCTGCTAATTTCTAACCTTCATTTATCCTCTTTCTGCTCGTTACTGACCTTTATCTTGCATCTTTCTATTTGTTGCTAACCTTTATCATGCCACTTTCTGCTCATTGTTGGCCTCTATTTTGCCTCTGTCTGCTCGTTGCTGGCCTCTATTTTGCCTCTTTCTGCTTGTTGCTGACCTCTCTTTTTTCTCTTTCTGCTCATTTCTGACCTTTATTATGCTTCTTTCTGCTAGTTGCTGACCCTTATCTTGCGTCTTTCTGCATGTTGCTGACCTTTATGTGGCTGCCTTCTGCTCATTGTGGTTGATCTCTATTTTGCTTTTTTCTTCTCATTGCTGGACCCTTGTTTGTCTCTTTCTGCTTGTTGCTGGTCTCTATTTTGCCTCTATCTGCTTGTTGCTGACCTTTATTGTCTCCCTTTCTGCTCATTCCTGACCTTTATCGTACATCTTAATGCACTTTGCTGACCTATAACTTGTCTCTTTCTGATGATTGCTGACCTTTATTCTGCCTCTTTTTGCTTGTTTCTATCCTTTATTTTGCCTCTTGCTGCTCATTTCTGACATCTATTTTGCCTCTTTCTGCTCATTTCTGATTTTTAATCTACCTCCTTTGACTCGTTTCTCTCCTTAATGTCGCCTCTTATTGCTCGTTGCTGACCTTTATTCTGCCTCTTTCTGCTCATTTCTCACCTTTATTCTGTATCCTTCTGCTTGTTTCTGACTTTTATTTTTCCTCTGTCTCCTTTATGTCCCTAGACCGTGGGACGAGCCTTGAGGCCCCTGCGGGCCCAGTCAGCCTCCCACCTCCTGTGGTAGCCGGCATTGTTCTGACAGACACAGGGGCTGCTGAAAGGCAGCTTCCTGTCTTTCAGAGCAATTTTTCACCTGTTTCCCTGCATGTATATTTGCGTGCAGCGAAACAGATGAAAACCCCGCTGTTTGCCAGCTTTGGCTTACAGAAAGTGGAGTTATGTTTGCTTTTGCTTGGTGAGAGCTGTCAGCTCCCATCAAACAAAAGTAAACAACTACCTCCCAGGGGTGGGCACCTCGAGATGTAGGAAGAGCTGGCCATGGTGGGTGGTCGTCCCAAGGGTCATAAATGGCTTAATGAGGGAGCTGCATGACCCCCCTCCATCGTACAGTTTTGCCTCGGTGAGGTGGTGGTGCCCAGGGCTGAGCGTCCATGACAGACCGCCTGCATTAATTTATTTAAGCCCCAGGGAGGTGCTGGTCCAAAGATCTGTAAGGAGTCCAAGCGCCCCACCTTGTGTTGAATAAATTGCCCCAGGGAGGTGGCGGTCCCCCGTCGGTGGCCAAAATCAGCCTGGGAGGGGGGCACCATGGCCCCTTTCTCCTTATTTTATTTTATTTTTAAAAGAGGTAGGACCCTGCAGAATGGGGACCCCGGGGCCAAAACAGGCCAAGGAGGGGAGCTGCTCAGCCCCCTTCCCTTTAAGTTCAACATTTATTTTTTAAGTCTGTCCCCCAGGGGTATTGGGTCTCCGGGGCTGAAGTCGGCGAAGAGATGGGGGCCATGAGGCCCTCCGCCTCTCCGATTGAACAAAGGCCAGGCACCCGGGATGAAGTCCCCGGGTCCAGAATAAACCCCCGTCCTTCACATATGAAAGTATAATAAAAAAAACACTGGTAGTCACCCTTTCAACGCCACTCTGCAAAAGAGCCTCCAGGCTCACAACAGGTTAGGAGAGGAAGTCAGCTTATCTGCAGAGGGCCTTTGGGGGCCAATAAGCCCTCCTGTTACCTCCAGTAAGTCCCAAAAACAGGATTGCTGAAAGGACGTCAAAGGCCACACCCCCTTTCCCCAGCACTCTGAAAACATGCTTCCTGGCATACTGTTGGTTGGGGGGTGAAGTTCCTTTGGCCCCAGAGAGTTCTTGGGGTCCAACAAGCCCTCCCACATAGCGGGAATGCTGAGAGGTGTTAGAAAGCCGTGCCTCCTTTCACCCCCAATCTACAAACGTGCCTCCTGGTGCACTGCTGGTTTGGGGATTAAATCCCCTTGGATGCTGAGGGTCCTTGGGGGCCCACAAACCCTCCTGTTACCTCAACTAAGTCCCACAGAGCGTGATTGCTGAGAGGAATTCAGAGGCCACAAACCTTTTCTCCACCACTCTGCAAACGTACCTCCTGAAGCACTACTGGTTCAGGGATGATGTCCCCTTGGTTCTAGAGTGTCCTTGTGGGCCTACAAGCCCTCCTGTTACCCCAAGCAAGTCCCACACAGCATAATTGCTGTGATGTCTTCGGAGTCCATCTCCACTGCTCTGCAAACTCACCTCCTGGTGCACTGCTGGTTGGTGGATGAAGTCCTCTTAGATGCTGAGGGTTCCTGGGGGCCCATAAGCCTTCCTGTAATCTTCAGTAAGTCTGAATCAGCAGGTTTCCTAAGAACTGGTCAGAGGCTCCACCCCCTTTCATCACCACACTGCAAATGTGACGAGTTAAAAAACACATAGAAATTCACTTAAAAAAAACAAAGGTTTCAGGGTCGTTTCAGTTGGGAAATAGAGTTTAAAAACCCTAAAAATTCACTAAAAGCACCAAAGGTTACAGGGACATACCAGTTAGGCTAAGATTTACTTGTTCAAAATTTGTGAAATTCAGCAGTTGTAATACCTGAGCTAACTATAACTTATGTCCCCGCAATGCACTGCTCATAACCTCATATATTATATCACTCATGACATTGTTAGTGACATCACTGATGACATCACTGATAATATCCTCCACAGAACCACTCACACACCCTCTTACTCTTCATACAACCTCTTGTTTATCCACTCACACACCCAGTGACTGACTGTATAAGTGAGTGATTAGGTGTGTCAGTGAATGTATGGGTGAGCGACTGGTTGTGTGAATGTCTGTATGTGTCTGTCAGTTGGTGTCTAAGTAACTGTATGGGTGCGTGAGTGGGTAAGTGCATGGCTGTATGGGTGATTGATTGGTTGTCTGAGTACCTATATAAGTGACAGAGTGTCTGAGTTGGTGGGTGAGGATGTGTGTGACAGCCTGAATGGATGAGTGAGAGGCGAGTCAGTGACTGCATGGGTTTGTGAGTGTGTGTGTGTGAGGTCTGTATGTGTGAGTAAGTGTGTGTATGGCCTTGTGAGTGGGTGAGTGAGCGGATGTGCCAGTGGAATATGGGTGAATACCTGGGTATATGAAAGGCATTATAGGTGAGTGAATGGATATATGACTGACTGTATAGGTGAGTGATTAAATGTGAGAATGGCTGTATAGGTGAGTGTGTGCTTGTTTCAGTGACTGTATAGGTCAGTGACTATGTGTTAGTATATGTATGAGTAAGTAAGTGTGTGTATGCACCTTTATGGGTGAGTAAGTGGCTGTGTGATTGACTGTATGGGTGAGTGATAAGGTGTGTGAGTAGCTCTATGGGTAACCAACTCGGTCTGTGTTTGGCTGTATGGGTATATGAGTGGATATTCCAGTGGCTCTATTAGTGAGTGAGTGGGTATATGAGTGGCTATATGGGTGATGAAGTAGATTTGTGTGTAGATCTATAAATAAGTGAATGGGTGTGTAAGTACTGATATGGGCCTGTGAATAAGTTGGTGAAGGGTTGTGTGGGAGTGGGTGTATGAAAGGTTCTATGGGGGTATGAGTGGGTGCATTCGTGATTTTGTAGATGATGTCTGTCAGTTGAGATGTCATCAGTAAAGTCATGAATGGTGTCACTGAATATGTCATGAGTGATGCAATATGTGAGGTAATAAGCAGTGCATTGCAGGGCGCGAGTTATAGTTATCTAAGGTAACTATAACAGCTGAATTTCTCCGGTTTTGTATGAGTATAATCTGACCCTAACTATAATATCCGTGTAACCTTTGCGTTTTGCAGTGAATTTCTAAGTTTTTAATTCCATTTCCTAACTATAACATTCCTGTAACCTTTTATCTTTTTCAGTGAATTTCTATGGTTCTTTAAGTAGTAATGGAGTTTGCAGAGTGGTGGAGCAAGGGGGTGGGCCTCTAAACATCTCTCAGGAATCCCGCCGCATAAGACTTACTGAAAGTACCAGTAGGGCTCTTGGCCCCAAAGGTGCCTGAGTATCCAAGAGGACTTCATTCCCCTACCAGTTGTGTGCCAGGAGGTGCATATGCAGAGTGATGGAGAAAGTGGGTGTAGCCCCCGAAGACCTCTTAGCAATCCCAGTGTGTGGGACTTACTGGAGGTAACCCCTCCTGTTATCTCCAGTAAGTCCCACAGCGGGATTGCTGAGAGGTCTCTGGAGGCCGCACACCCTCGTTCCACCACTCTGCAAATGCACCCCCGTCACACTACTGGTTGGGTGATGTCATCAGTGATGTCATTTGAGATCTCATCAGTAATGCCATGAGTGATGTCACTGATAAGTATGGGCGAAATTTGCGAATTCGTGTTCCGCGAATTCACGCGAAATCGAATTCGGATTTTTGTTTTTTTGCGTGTTCGCGAGGATTTTTGTGTGTTCGCGCGGTTTTTTGCGTGTTCGCGGGGCTTTTTGCATGTTCGCAGGCCGCTTGCATGGCAAAGTTATCCATGCGGTCGTGTATGGGCACAGCACCCTCTGGTTCACCACTGCCACCCTCTGGTTCATCACTGCCACCCTCTGGTTCACCACTGCCACCCTCTGGTTCACCCCTGCCACCCTCTGGTTCACCCCTGCCACCCTCTGGTTCACCACTGCCACCCTCTGGTTCAGCACTGCCACTCTCTAGTTCACCCCTGCCACCTTCTGGTTCAGCACTGTCACCCTTTGGTTCACCACTGCCACCCTCTGGTTCACCACTGCCACCCTCTGGTTCATCACAGCACCTCTGGGTCACAACTGCCACCCTCTGGTTAACCACTGTCACCCTCTGGTTCAGCACTGCCACCCTCTGGTTCACCACTGCCACCCTCTGGTTCACCTATGCCACCCTCTGGTTCACTCCTGCCACCCTCTGGTTCACCATTGCCACCCTCTGGTTTATCACAGCACCCTCTGGCTCACCCCTGCCACCCTCTGGTACAGCACTGTCACCCTCTGGTTCACCACTGCCACCCTCTGGGTCACGACTGCCACCCTCTGGTTCATCACAGCACCTCTGGTTCACCCCTGCCACCCTCTGGTACAGCACTGTCACCCTCTGGTTCACCACTGCCACCCTCTGGTTCATCACAGCTCCTCTCCTTCACCACTGCCACCCCCTGGTTAACCACTGTCACCCTCTGGTTCAGCACTGCCACCCTCTGGTTCACCACTGCCACCCTCTGGTTCACCACTGCCACGCTCTGGTTCACTACTACCACCCTCTGGTTCATCACAGCACCCTCTGGTTCACCCCCGCCACCCTCTGGTACAGCACTGTCACCCTCTGGTTCACCACTGCCACCCTCTGGTTCACCCCTGCCACCCTCTGGTACAGCACTGTCACCCTCTGGTTCACCACTGCCACCCTCTGGTTCATCACAGCTCCTCTCCTTCACCACTGCCACCCCCTGGTTCACCACTGCCACCCTCTGGTTCACCACTGCCACGCTCTGGTTCACTACTACCACCCTCTGGTTCATCACAGCACCCTCTGGTTCACCCCCGCCACCCTCTGGTACAGCACTGTCACCCTCTGGTTCACCACTGCCACCCTCTGGATCACGACTGCCACCCTCTGGTTCATCACAGCACCTCTGGTTCACCACTGCCACCCTCTGGTTAACCACTGTCACCCTCTGGTTCAGCACTGCCACCCTCTGGATCACCACTGCGACTCTCTGGTTCATCACTGCCACCCTCTGGTTCAACCATGCCACCCTCTGGTTCACCACTGCCACCCTCTGGTTCACCGTTGCCACCATCTGGTTCATCACTGCCACCCTCTGGTTCACCCCTGCCACCCTCTGGTTCAGCACTGCCACCCTCTGGTTCAGCACTGTCACCCTCTGGTTCACCCCTGCCACCCTCTGGTTCATCACTGTCACCCTCTGGTTCATCACTGCCACCCTCTGGTTCACCACTCCCACCCTCTACCGAGACCTTTTGTGACGCAGCGGCAGCACAAAAGAAGCGCCATGGTGCTGGGTATTAACAACGTGACCATCTGAGAGAAGTTTAAGCTATTGCCATTATAAATTAAAATCACTTTTATTTAAGTATTAATTATTTAAAAAAATTAAAAGCCATTGTAATTTGTAATATCAATACAGCTAAGTCACGTAAATACAAAACATGTTGCATTACAAATGCTATAGGTGTCACATTTGCAAAAGTTATAACTATTGGCATTGTAAATGACAAAGCTATTAATTAAGCTATTTTCAAAACCAACACATAAATAAAAAAAATTGTCATTTACAAGACCAATAGCTCAAACTTTCCTAATGTGAGACCTATTGCATTGCAAATGCTTGTTTTTATATCTGTCAGTGCTTCCTGTTGAGGTTTAATTTTCGTGACAGACACCTCATTGCCTACTTGTAACTATTCTCTGACCCTGCTTCAAGGGTCAGAGCAGGGTCAGATAATGGTTGCAAGTAGGCCACAAGGCGCCAGGAAGCACTTACAGGCTTACAGAAGCAGGTGCCCAAGTTGAAGTTCATTTCTTTGTAACCCTTTTGTAAAAGGTTACAAAAAATTAGCTTCAACTTTTGCACCTGCTGCTGTAACCCTGTAAGTGCTTGGCTGAAAATTCGTCCCCGCTGATTCGCGGATTTTACCACGATTTCGCAAGGAAAATCCGCAAATTCTGTGAGCGGAACGAATTTTCAGCCCATGCTTAGTCACTGACCATGTCATGAGTAATGTAATATGTGAGGTCATAAGCAGTGCATTGGGGGCATGGGATATAGTTTGCTCAGCTATCTAACTGCTGAATTTCTCTTGCTTTGTATGAGTGGAATGTTGGCTTAACTATAACATATATGTTTTTTAAATTCTATTTCCTAACTATAAAATCCCTGTAACTTTTGTTATTTTCAGTGTATTTCTAAGGTTTTTTAAATGCTGATTTCTAACTATAATGTCCCTGTAACCTTTGATTTCTTCAGTGAATTTCCAACTTTTTAAATTCTATTTCACAATTATAACGTACTTGTATTTTTTTCTATAATTAGATATTGAATAATAAATCTGCATGGTGCACCACATATGTTGTATTTGTCATCTATTTATTTAAAAAGTACATTAATCATCTTATTTCAAGATATTTTTGATTTTTACTATGATGTCAAAATTGCCAAGGATCACAGAACTGGGAAGATACGCACAGCTATGGTAAACAAATTAAATGCTTTGATTGAAGCTTATAGCGTGCTCCTAAGGTATCATTCTCCGGGCCAGTGGAGTGTAATTGTAGAATCCAATGAATAGCAGATGCCACGTGGTTTACGCATTCCACTCAAACCATTACTCTGCAGAAACAACTCCAAATTCGTAGAAAAGTGGTATGCCATACTAAACAAGTGCTCCCTTGATCTCATATTGTTAATTATCGAAGAACTATCAGCAGTACTTGACGAACTAAATTCTGAAATCAACCAGATCAAAACTGATCTTAACACCATGCTTGATGAGGAGGAACTTACCAAAACGCTCGAGGACATTAACTTACAACTGGAAAAATATTCACAAGATATACACGCCCGGAAAATCCGGAAGTTCAAGAGAGACACAATTGACTATAAATTGGGAAAGGTCTACTCTTGGGCAGAGGTATATGCACGTAGACGCCAGAATAAACCCCACAATCCCAATTCTGAGACAGAAACATCATCTTCCGATGCAGACATTCGTCCACTCTCAACTACCCCACAACATCTCGTCACAAGTACTCGTGAAGATTCTCAAACCACCACAACATCCGCGGTTCATTTTTTAGTGACAGGCCTAAATGATCCCAGCGACCCCGGAGGAGCCAAAAACCTATAAACAGTAACTCCAACGGAAAAAACATCTCAACCGACTATAAAGAAAGGTCGCAAGAAATAATGGACAAAGACAATCTAGTGATTAATATTTCATCTTATCAATTAACAGAGTTTGAAAAGCGCACCCTACAGAAGGGGCAATCTTTTGTACCAACCACTCCCTCTAATACTCTAGAACTGGAGATCAGTTTCTTTAAATGCATGAGGAACTTGCGACTAAGAAATTATTTTGAAAATGTCGTCACCATCACCAACCCAAGTGATGACACTCTTCTCAAGGGCTTGACACCCAAAAGCACCTTTCTGGCTCCAATCAGTCATAAGAGTCTTGATCTCTTTGAAAACCTTGTAAAAAAAGATCTTTCTAAGCTCCCGTTCAAACGCTCCTCGAAACATACCAACATGACAATGAAAGAAAAAGCAGCCATTCGCAGATTGGCCAACAATCCTCAAATCACTTGTCAAAACGCAGATAAGGGCGGCGCCCATGTTATTATGGACAGCCAATTCTTTGAAGAACAAGTCAATTTACACGTATACGACATTAACACCTACATGCCTCTTGACTACAATCCTACTAATCAATTCACTGATGAATTGAAGAACATCATTTCGAAAGCTGTTGCTACAGGCATTATCACCAAGAAAGTTGAGAAATTCTTGCTTCCCATCAACCCAAGGTCACCTACAATCTATATGTTATTTAAAATCCATAAAAATTTGGAACACCCGCCATTCAGTCCTATTGTTTCAACTCACGGCAGCATTCATGAACCCATTGGTAAATTTCTAGACAGACATCTTCAACAATTTGTCAATGAAATGAGCACATACGTACGTGATACAGCTGACTTAATTCGAAAAATCAGTCAATTGAAATTTCAACAACAAGAAGAAATGTGCCTATGCACTGCAGATGTCAGATCGTTATATACATCTATACCCCATGACTTGGGCATTGAAGCAGTTGAGCATGTATTACTTAGATCCACTATTTCACCAGATCTACAGATGTTACTCATTGAGTTACTTAATTTTACTTTATATCAGAGTTACTTCACCTGGAACAACGATTGGTTCTTGCAACTCTCTGGTACTTCCATGGGAAATTGTGCGGCACCGACTTATGCAAATATTTTCATGCACTGTTTTGAAGAGAATCACATTCTAAACAGTCAACCTTGGGTTACACATTGCAGAATCTTTTTGCGATACATCGATGATCCGTTCTTCGTCTGGTCAGGCAAAGAAACTGATTTACTTACCTCTTTGACACAACTCAACTCTCATGATGACCGCATACAGCTCACTCATTAAATAAATCAGTTCAACATTCAATTTCTAGACGTGCAGATCACACGTCAAGGTGATCATCTAGCTACCAACATCTTTCGCAAACCAACGGACAGGAACAGCATTTTACATTTTCACAGTTTCCACCGATCTAATTTAAAATGCAACTTACCATACTCACAGTTTCTCAGAGTAAACAGAATAGTATCGGATCCCATCAAATGCAATATTCAAATCAAGGAAATGGAAAACAGATTTCTAAAACGAGGCTCTCTAGGAGTGTACATTGCTCTGTTACTCAGCGTGTACATGCATCAGTAACTTTCTAAACCTGAAAACAACAATTCTCACTGTTTCACAGCACTGAAAACTATTCTTAATGGCATACCTACATAATTTCTCAAATATTTCTTGTGTCTTCAAAACATATATTCAGCATTTCTCAAAGAAAAGTTACACACCAAGTGAAGCTAGCACAAGAACTCTCATGAGACATTCTGCACTATTAATCTTCCTCAATTTTAAACTGAGCATGTTTTAAGAAATGCACCTCCCTCATCACTTGAATGCTATTTTCAACAGCCTTAAAGAACATAGATCACCATGTAAACATGTATGTTATTT
Organism: Lissotriton vulgaris; assembly: GCF_964263255.1. Classification (NCBI taxonomy): domain Eukaryota; kingdom Metazoa; phylum Chordata; class Amphibia; order Caudata; family Salamandridae; genus Lissotriton; species Lissotriton vulgaris. The sequence continues at coordinate 63,285 of NW_028246579.1, forward strand.
CATAGCAGATAGACACCTTCAGGAAATCTTTCCATAAACATATAGGGGCTCATTAGGATGTCGGTCGGAAAGCCTCTGACCGCTCGTCTGAGGCTTTCCGACCGACATCCATGGTTTAAATTACAATGTAGGTGGTTAGAGCTTAAACCTTCTGGTCATTTCAGCTGGCTTTTGACAGGCTCAAGGAGCCAGTAGGGCAGTTGGAAACAGCCATATAATCCCTTATGTACTGCGTTTCGTCCGTAGGGATTATGATGTCAGTTTCTTACAGGCTTTCCATGTTAGGTTCTCTGACATGGAAAGTCTGTCAGAAAGTGACTTTCGGGGGCTCCTAGCTGGGCCCCTATTCCTCAGCGGCCTCCAGTTAGAGGACTGGGGGGCCCTTATGGTGCCCCCATGTAAACCCTTGTACTGTGTGGCAGGCACCGTGAGGTGCTTGCCACACAGTGCAGGGATTTGTACAAACTCTCATTTCTCTATGGAAGCTTTTGTAGAACTGCCCACAGCACAAGCTCCCATAAAGAAATGTGAGTTTGCGACCTCACCATGTGCAGTGACATCATTATGCGGTGTTCGGAACCACTGACCTATGGTGAGTCGGTTCCCACACCGAAACAGTTTCAGGCGGAATCAAGTCCAACCAATATCGTAATTTGGGCCATAGTACTCTACATCTTTAAGTAAACTCAAGACCATCATCATACATACAACTATCTGCAACCAGAAAAACCATATCTCACCATCTAAACATATGAAAAACAGACATATAAGTTAGAAACCACATTGACAAACACTTCCTTATACATACCTAACAAGTATTACTACTTTATGATTTATTTACAGGTGCAGTACATCTTCTTATCTTTTACTCATGACTACACTGCTCCTTTTGAAAAATGTGACTAAAAGTATTACACTTCCCAGAATGCAAACACCATAGTTCTGTCTGTTCTGCACATGATGCCTGGATATTTCAAACCATCGTCCTTTTAAAAACATCTCACATAGCGAGAAATTGTTTACCACCACCAAGTTTTAATACTCATAATACAAGTCGACCAGGAAACGCACTAATAGATTTGCCCCCCTAGTGGGTTTGATTGATGACCATCTGTATCAACATTCCACAGTTGGGACTGGCATCACACATTCCAGCCTCCCCTCATTTGTATAAGAATCTGTGCTCAGATCAGCTGATTAGCCAGATCGTGGACCTAACGGTCCAGGCAAACAAATTAACAGAGGAAGTCAGCACACTTAAGGGTATGATTGGCAGGTTGACAGATTCCATAAAAACAATCCTAAAAAAACACACCACGTGCAGGGGAAAGATCGATAATGTCACAGCAGCCTAAGATCAGAGAACTGAATACTGCCAGCATAGATTTGAAAAGTAGGGTTTTAAACAAGAACTTCGAGGACCATCGCCCATATAGAAAAGCTCTATCCTTGTCACCAAAAGGTTTGGCCCACATTCCCCAGCTACAACAATTTATTCTAGATAGGCTGAGCGGCTTAGGACCACAGAGTATGAAAGGCCATGCTGATCATTCTATGATTACAGGAAACAATCCTTTTATAGGAGCTAAGCTACCAGAGGAACACCCTAGTTAAAATAAGTCAATACCCAGCATCTCAAAACGACAAATCTTCTTAACCAATGTCCCCAAACCAACGCCTAGCTTAATCAAAGAAGATGAACAATCCCTAATTAATAAAAGTACACAATGGCTCAGACATGTGAGAAAATGTAGATCTATTATTAGGGAAGATATACTCTCAGCCAAAAGGCATTCCGCTACATGCCCTAAATCTGATCATGTTTGTATTACATTGGTTAGCACTGACTTGGTTGGCAATCTAGAAGCTTTTGGTATTAGGACATCACACCTGAGCATATCTAAGATCAGGATGAAGTGCAACCCTCCAGAACAACTAAACAAACAGAGAACCTTCAATCCTGACTTAACTCATTGTGAGGGATCCACTCTACATAATATAGATTGAAAGTTATGGAACACCCCCCTCACCCCATTTGAATAAAGTAGTACAACCAGACGGGGTGGCCATAAGCTGTTTCTCACTTCCCTCCTCTAGCAGCAGTCCCGACCCCGTAACAGCTGCCATGCTTACTGGCCCAAAGGAAGTAGCATGTTCCTTCAAGAATGTGCTGTGAACTTGTGACCTACTGGTTCAACTGGGTTACTAGGTACATCGAGCTAAGAGTGTATTGGGGGAAAGGATGTTAAAGAGATAGGACATTTTATTTTAATGTTGAGGAGTTATGACACAATTTAAGTAATGCTAAACTTTAATTTCCATCTCAGGACTATGTAATAAACTGTTGTTCAGTATTTGAATTTAAACAAACTGAAGCTAAATATCGATCTTGACTCTTGTTTTTTTCTGCTATTGTTGCATGATGATCGCGAAAAAATCCAGAACACGCAAAGACAGGTACCTTGTTTTGAAACAGAGAGAAAGGTTTAATAGATGGTCAATCAATCAATCAATCAATCAATCAGGAATTTGTAGAGCACGCTACTCACCCGTAAGGGTCTCAAGGTGCTGGGGGGGTCGCTACTGCTCGAACAGCCAGGTCTTGAGTTGCTTCCTGAAGGCGAGATGGTCCTGTGTCAGCCGGAGGTGGGTGGGGAGGGAGTTCCATCTCTCGGCTGCCAGGTAGGAGAAGGACCTTCCTCCGGCGGTGGCTTTGCGAATACTTGGGATAGTGGCAAGAGCGAGGCTGGCGGAGCGGAGCTGGTGGGTTGGCGTGTAGAATGCGAGGCGGTTGTTGAGGTACCTGGGGCCCGCGTTGTGGAGAGCCTTGTGTGTGTGGGTGAGGAGTCGGAATGTGATTCTCTTGCTGACGGGGAGCCAGTGCAGATTCTTCAGATGGGCAGAGATGTGGCTGTGGCGGGGGATGTGCAGGATGAGTCTTGCCGAGGCGTTCTGAATGCGCTGTAATCTTTTCTGGAGCTTGGCTGTGGTTCCGGCGTAGAGGGTGTTTCCGTAGTCTAGGCGGCTGGTGATGAGGGCCTGGGTGACCGTTTTCCTGGTTGCGGTGGGGATCCATCGGAAGATTTTTTGGAGCATGCACAGGGTTTTGAAACAAGACGATGAGACGGCGTTGACTTGCTTGGTCATTGTGAGTCCAGGATGAAGCCCAGGTTGCGTGCGTGGTCTGTGGGTTTGGGGACAGTGCCCAGGGCAGGTGGCCACCAGGAGTCGTCCCAGGCAGAGGGGGAAGGGCCGAAGATGTGGACTTCCGTCTTGTCTGAGTTCAGCTTCAGACGGCTGAGCTTCATCCATTCCACGACGTCATTCATTCCTTCCTGGAGGCTGGCTCTGGCTGTGGCTGGGTCGTTGGTGAGGGAGAGGATCAGCTGTGTGTCATCAGCGTAGGAGATGATGTTGAGGTTGTGTTTGAGTGCGATGGCCGCTAGGGGGCTCATGTAGACGTTGAAGAGGGTGGGGCTGAGCGAGGATCCTTGTGGGATGCCGCAGATGACTTCGGTAGCCGCGGACCGGAACGGGAGGAGGTGGACTCTCTGGGTTCTACCGGCGAGGAACAAGATGATCCATTCTAAGGCCGCGCCTTGGATTCCGGTGTCGCTGAGGCGTTGTATCAGGGTGCGGTGGTATGCCGTGTCGAAGGCTGCTTAGAGATCCAGGAGGATGAGTGCAGTGGTTTCCCCGTTGCCGAGCATAGACCTGATGTCGTCGGTGGCTGCGATGAGGGCGGTCTCAGTGCTGTGGTTAGCTCGGAAACCGGACTGTGACGGGTTGAGGGATCCGTTTGTCTCGAGGAAGGCGGAGAGTTGTTTGTTGACCGTCTTCTCGATGACTTTGGCAGGAAACGGGAGGAGCGAGATGGGTCGAAAGTTCTTGAGGTCCGTGGGGTCCGCAGTGGGTTGTTTCAGGAGGGCGCTGAGTTTGGCATGCTTCCAGCTTTCTGGGAAGGTGGCTGATGCAAAGGAGCTGTTGATGACGTCGCGGAGTTGGGGTGCGATGATGGAGTCGGCTTTGTTAAAGATGTGGTGTGGGCATGGGTTGGTGGGGGAGCCGGTGTGGATGGTGTTCATAGTGCGGGCGGTGTCTTCGGTGCTGACCGGGTTCCAGGTGCAGAGGGTGGCGGTTGGGTGCACTGGTTGGGTGGTTGGGTGGTTGGTCTGTGCGCCGAAGCTGTCTGTATGTCGACGATCTTGCGGTGAAAGAGCGAGGCAAGGGAGTCACAGAGGTCTTGCGAGGGTGTGATGTCATTGTTGCAGGTGGTGGGGTTGGAGAGCTCTTTAACGATGCTGAAGAGTTCCCTGCTGTTGTGGGTGTTGTTGTCCAGGCGCTGTTTGTAGGTAGTTCTCTTGGTGGTGCGGATCAGTTGGTGGTGCTTGCGGGTGGCGTTCTTGAGGGCTGTCATGTTCTCTGTTGTCTGGTTCTGGCGCCAGGTTTTCTCCAGGGAGCGGCAGGTTTTCTTTGAGTTTATGAGGTCGTCCGTGAACCACGAGGCTTTCTTGCTGTGGGGTCTACTGGGTGGTTTCTTCAGTGGTGCGAGTTCATCGGCGCAGCCGGCGGTGATCCATTGTGCGAGGTTGCGGGCTGCTTCGTTGGGGTCCATCTTGATGGTGGGAGGGTTCTGGCTGAGGGCGGCGGTGAGCTGGTTGGCGGTGATCTTGCCCCAGCTTCTGCGGGGGGCCTGTTGCGGGTGGTGGTGGGTCGTGGTTTTCTTGAAGGTGAATTGGACGCAGCTGTGGTCTGTCCAGTGGAGTCCGGTGGAGTGGGTGAAGGAGATGTGTTTGCTGGAGGAGAAGACGGCGTCAAGCATGTGGCCGGCGTAGTGGGTGGGGGTGTTCACTAGTTGCTTGAGTCCGAGGTTGGCGAGATTGTCCAGCAGGGTGGTGGTGTTGCTGTCATTGTTGTTCTCCAGGTGGAAATTGAGGTCTCCTAGGAGGATGTAGTCTGGGGAGGCGAGGGCGTGCGGGCTTACAAAGTCTGCGATGGTTACGCTGAATTGGGTGCGTGGTCCCGGGGGTCTGTAGATTAGGGTGCCTCTGAGGGTAGTCCGAGGGTCGGTGTGTATCTGGAAGTGCAGGTGTTCGGCGGCTGTGAGGGTGTCTTCCGTGCAGGTCATGATGCGGATGGTGTTCCTGTAGACGGGGGCTGAGGAGGCGTTCATCCAGGTTTCCGTGAGGAAAGCAACGTCCGGTGCTGTTGTGTCTAGGAGGTTCCAGAGTTCAACTGCGTGCCTGTGGACGGAGTGGGTGTTGAGCAGGATGCACTTGAGGTGATTCTTGCTGGTAGTAGGATTGGCGGGTGCTGGTCCGGGGCGGATGCAGGTGAACTTGCACTCTTGGCAGGTGAAGAGTCCGTGGGTGCGTTTCGGGGTGGCCAGGTAGCAGGCGGGGTTCCGACCATTCACAAGTGGAGATACAGTAGTCTAAAGTAAAAGACATGATTTCATTTGCTGCCTTTCTCATGATTATAGAGTGGGAAGTTGAAGAGGTTGCCATTTTATAGTTGCTTTCTATGAGAGTGGTGCACCATTCTTGTGCTTAGTCTTTACACTTCTTAGCTAGGTCAAAACTATCCAGAAAGGGCTAAACAACAAAATAATCTATGAACTCAATTCACTGGAATATAAATAACTTTTTCATTATTTTAAAAATGTTCATTAGAAGTGAAGATGTAAATGGGAGTTTGATTAAAAAAGTATCATAGCGATGTAAAAAAATATATCAGATGAACTGTATCTGGCAGCGGGTACATGTTTAAGATGCTAGTACTGTTGAAAATTTCCATGAGCAATGCCTTTAAAAATGACAATGTTGTAAAATTGTCTAAGCATTATGTGCAGAATAGATACATCTATAATATTTGCATTCTGGGAGTTATGGTAGTTTTAGTCACATTATTAAACTGGAATAATGTAGTCAGAAATAAAAGATAAGAAAATGTGCTTCATCTGTGTATGAATTATAACGTAGTAATACTTGTTAGGTATGTATTAGGAAGGGTTTGTCAACGTGCTTTTTAACTGATATGACTGCATATACTTCTATGGTGAGATATGATTTTTGTGGTTACAGATAGTTATATGTACGATGAGACTCTTGAGTTCACTTACAGATGCAGAGAACTATATATTTTTCGAAAAACGCAGACCTGAAGGTGTATATCCATCATGAAATAACATATATGTTTACATGGTGTTCTAGGTTCTTTAAGGCTGTTGAACATGTCATGTATATGGTAAGGGTGGTGTATTTCTTTAAACATGCTATGTTTAAAATTGAGGAGGGTTAATAGTGCAGAATATCTCTTGAGAGTTCTCGTGCTAGCTTCACTTGGCGTGTAACTTTTCTTTGAGAAATGCTGAATATATGTTTTAAAGACACAAAATATTTGTAAAATGATGTAGGTATGACATTGAGAAAAGTTTTGTGCTTTGAAAATGTGAGAATTGTTTTATTTTTAGAACTTACTGATGCATGTGCACGTTGAGTAAGAGAGCAATGTATACTCTTAGTAGTCCATGTGAACAATTATACATCAAGTGTGATATCTAGACTTATTCAACCACCCAGGCACTACATGTGCACTCTTCCAATCATGCAGACACTAATTATGTACTCATTGAACTACCCAGGCATCCCCCATGGGTTCATTCAATCACCCAGATAGCTGCAATATAGTCATGTGCATACAGAGGCACTAACAATGCATATGTGGAACCACTGATGTAGTTCCTACATACTCTGGGAATCATACAGGTACTACCTATATCCGAGGGAATCACCTAGGCAATATGTATGCACTCATACAATCATCAATGGAGCATTTTTGCAATCAACCAGAAACACATGTATTTACAAGTTTTAGTGAGGAATATGTATTCTTTTAGAACCATCTGGTGAATTATATATTTAACCTGTCACACACTGTTTGCATGTACTTGGAAGAATTAGTGATCTATATACTGTGATACAGAATAATGTGCAGATTTGTATATGCAGTGTTTCTCAAAATGTAAATCTGGCACACCTACGTAAAAGATTATTGAAACAGTGGTAGAGAGGCACAGAAATAGGTCTTATGTTATGTTTTTGGATTTACAGTATTGAGACACCATATGAACATTTACACTCTGGTTGATGTTTATTTTAAAATTGACTACATAAGGGATTTAGTTGTCTTTTAGCATGCATATGTGAAAACTGAGACATGGTACAGCTGTGTTGTAGGTGAGGGTGCTATAATATTAAAAGGTAAGTAATAATGTAAGTTTTGTGTTTTGGTATGAGTTTGGTACATTGAAGTAAGTGCTTGTAGATATGTAGGTAGGTTCATTAATAATACATTTGAATATTAAATTATAATAACATTTAAAACTGCAACATAGCATAAAACCTGTTGTTGTTTTATGAGTAAGCCAGTGGTAAAGTAGTTGGTACCTTGGCTAGAAAACAAATATCAAATATAGTTCTTTTTTATAAAATAATATCTGCATAATTTCAGACAAAATGCCTACAAAAGCTCAGAGGAAAAAACGACAGAAGCAACTACAGTATCCATGCAGAACTGAGACTCAAAAGTGGCAAAATGAGAAGAAAATGGTGAACGGAAAAATAGCTATTGTTAGGAGGAAAAAGTCAGTTCCAAAAAACATATGTCGACATTTCCAATGATTATGAAATAAAAAAAATTAGATTCCAACTATGAGAAAGATTAACAATGGGCAAAATCTATGTACCAAGAACAGGAAAGCATGTAACAAAGATGGACACCACTTAAACAGGGGACAGAAGCAGTTTCAGGAAATCTGAGCCAGGATGTAGAGTGGTTATAGATCTAAAGAGAAATATGAAAAAGTGTAGAAGGAGATATGCAGTGAAACAGAAAGAACAAGTTGAGAGAGTAATTGATAAGGCCTTTGATTTGAAGGTGAAGCTTTTTATTTTGAATTTAAATAGAATGAAGACTCTTGACAAAATGGTGTTGTGAATGAGGAGACAAAACCAGAAAAAAGGTTAGTGAATAGAAGTAATTTTTGTACAGTTTTTAGAGGAAAATGCATACCTACTTTTAGTACAGAGTCTTTCTTTAATAAAGAAAGCTATCTTCAGGATAATAGATTAGTTCATGCTATTGATTACAGAGGACAATGTAATGAAATGAAGAATGGCACTCCTATAACAAAAGAAGTGATCGTACCTACCAATGTGGAACAACTTATTGCCGAACAGGTACAAGGATGGCAGAGTCAGGTGCCTGTATATAAATGGACTTGAAGTAGTGTTTGTAGTTTTCGACAGCAATCCATTGATTTATTAAGGACATTTCTACATATCTTTCCAAGGTGAAGTTTAAAACACAAAATAAGTACTTTATAATGATTCGATTCTTGAAAGATTAGAAAGGATACCAATTTGCATGGATACTCACTAGCCTGCTTATCAAACTTAGGGGCTGATTAGGATGGAGGATTTTCCGCATCCTCCGGGCCGGCGGAAGCCACCGCCGGCCCGGAGGATGCGGAAAATCCTCTGCGGACCCACCAAAGACCCACCGCCACATTAGGATGGCTGGTGGGTCCTGGTTTCAGTCCGCCGCTTTTCCGCCGCGGTTGACTTACAACCGCAGCGGAAAAGCTGTAACATGGCTGGCGGTGTCTATCAGACACCGCCAGCCATATTAGGATAGAGTAAAAGATATGCTTTTCCACGGCGGCTTTTCCACCGTGGAAAAGCATACGTAATTTGACTTTGGGGGCCCGTTGCGGGCCCCCTGGGTGAAGGGGGGGTGGGGGGGTGCACATGTGGGTATCCATGGTACCCCCCTGCATTTGTATGCAGAAATCGGCAGGCACTGCGCGGTGCCTGCCGCTTTCTGCATACAAATGCAATGTATGCATTTTTAACATTGCGGCGGGTGCAGCTTGAAGCTGCTCCCGCCGCAATGTTAAAGATAGAGGATGTGACCGCCACCCTGGCGGTCACATCCTAATCTGCAAGGAGGGAACGCCACTGCCCATGCGGACGTTCCCTCCTACTCTGGGGTCGCGGACGGACTCAAGTCCGTCCGCGATCCTAATGAGCCCCTAAGTGTGCCAAAGCACCATCCATCATTTCAGATTGTTGGCTGTACACCACTCAAAAATGCAAACTGTAGTTAGGATGCTGTACTATTTGGAAACTCCTGCTTTATGTTTTGGAGAAATGAAGAGAGTTCTTTTGCATAGTACTGTGGCAGACATAAAAAACATTTGTGATCATGTGCAGTTTTGTTTCTCTGGTCCGGAGCAGAATTCTAGGGAAAATAGTTGTTAAGAGGGGGAGTTGTAGAACAGGACACAGATATTTCAGTTGATAGTTTTGAAAAAGCGTTTACAAAATTTAACACAGTGTGGTCTCAAAAACGAGAGTATGTTTGTATATGTTGCTGACACACTCACTAGAAGAGTCAAACATAGACTGTTGAATTGCATTAAAAAATTAAAAAGTAAATAAAGATAACTGGCAAAAGGTAGCTGTGCATTTATATTTAGAGGAAAACTTCGACTTTTCCATACAGCTAGTTACATGTAATTATTATTACAATAATTTAGAAGATCAACAAAATGAACAAAACACAGATATTAGATACCCATTTTGTAAGGTTATAAAATGCCAGCTAATATAGAAAAACTATGAGGGACAAAATAAAAAAATAAAACTTCTATGATTCCTTGCAGAATTGTGAAGGGCTGTTATTAAACTGCTCTCCAGCACTCACTAAAACTCCATGCATTATTATGCCATTCGGAAAAACTGTGGAGCCAAATCTTGAAGTTGAGATTGGACTGCTGAAGGGACTATCTGCTCCTGTGTTGTTGTGGCTACTATTGCGGTTGAGGGTCTTTCAGCCTTGCCTTGCCTTTTGCTGCTTTTACACTATTTCTTCGGTATGTTTTTTTCAAGGTAAAGCATGGATGTAGTCCCGCAAGAATATTTTTAATTTATACCCCTTGACAATTTCTTATGACATATTGTGCATTGCACACATTTGTTTCCTCAGAAGTCCTCTTAAAGAATGTTCAAGATAGATAAATGGACATTTTTTTTATTCTTTTGGTTGAAAAGTGTATTATCCATTGATATTCCTTTTTTTTCCTAGTGACATGGTTTTCTGTTTAATTTTTTATTTTGTTTGTGCTTTTGTAATTTTCTTTTCATAAATTGTTTTTTTTTAATGATAAAAATCGAACTGGGACAGGAGGAAAATGTGCACTAAGAAATGTGTAAAAAATATAAATGGGGAAAAAATGTGCATGTGATTTTTTGCAGCATTGTGAATAGCTGTAACACACTGCTCACCAACACTTATAACAACACTACAGTCCGTGCAATAAGTGGCTATTCTTGAAAACTCTGGAGGCATATCTGTTGTAGCAGTCTGCACCTCTCAAGGGACTGTCTGCCAGGGAATTGTTGGTGCTGTCACTGATGTAGATGCTCCTCCAGCTTCCCTCTGCTTGATCGCCAGTTAGAGTAAGTTTCTATGATAGGTTTTAAGATGCTTTAACATGGACATTGTCCCACATGAATATTTTTGGTTCATCCCTATAGAGAGGATCTTGTCACAGATTGTGCATTGCACTAGTTTTGCAGCAGTTTTTTTCCCTATGAGTTTGGGTAACAATGGGTAATTTGACGGGTGTTTGATAGATATGTTCTATTCGTGAGTTCAGATGTTGAAAGTTATTTTTTGAAACTGCTGTCTTTTACAAATGTGTTTTTAATATAAAGTTAAACCAATGTGTTACTAAAAAGCTAGAATCAAACTGTGTGTAAAATACGTCTATATATCTGTTTTACACTTTACCATTTGTATTCATGACTGCTAATGTCACTGCAACCTCCGGTGTTGCTGTGAAGAAGGAAAATGTATTTTTGATATAGTTATTTCAACAAATTAATACAAAGGGAAAAGTTAATTTAGTATCTTACTAAATAGTTACACTGATACTTTATTTAAATAATGTCTATATATGTGTTTTACACTTTGTCAAAAACACCCTGTATTCGCAGTGTGTCTTTAGCAATTGCACTCATAGAATCCCACAGGCACTACCTATGCAATCATACAATCACCCAGGCACTACTCATGCATTTACCTAATTAGCCCGTCTGCGCCCGTCCGCGGCCTGCCGGGACCAGGGGCCATGACCCCTGCCCAAATTATCAGCGTGGTCCCAGACACAAGTGGAAATATTACCTATACAAGACGCAAACTGCTGGATGTTATTGGTAAGACGACCACAAACTCTTTTGATTGTGCTCACATGGGTCCGATGGATACTTATGGCCCATTTAGTTGTTACAACTGCAGATGGGAATGCACCCTAACACTGAACCCTGTGCCATTACATCTACATACATTCCCTCTTAAATGCATTTATATGAACGTAAGATCACTACCCAAACATTCAACGTATATCTGGGACCTTCTTAATGAACACCAACCTGACTTAGTGTGTTTATCTGAAACATGGCTCGATGAGCATAATATCCCAGATATAGTTATAGCCCTTCCCCCAAACTATAAGATATTGAATGTTAACAGAGTTAAGAAAAAGGGTGGCGGTGTAGCTCTACTGTTCAGAGACCATCTTTCATGCAGACAAGAGAGTATTGCACCTGTTGGAAACTATGACGTTCTAGCATTTACGGTGTCCATAAACACCAGTGTGCTATTTGGAGGCATTTTAATCTATAATCCTCCGGGCTGCACATTAAATTTTAGTTCACAGTTACTCACACAGATTATGCCTGTCTGTTTGAAGAACAAGAATATCCTCCTCCTTGGGGATTTTAATATACATCTAGACAATAGTAGCAGCTCCTTGACGAATATATTGGTGGAAGACATGGCTATCCTGCAGCTATCTCAGAGAGTCCATCAACCAACACACATTGCAAGACATACATTAGATTTGATATTTTCCAACATCGAATCTATTGACATCGACCCTCTAATTCCATTGGTATGGACCGATCATTATATGATCACTTTCCGTATTAATCTCCCCGTCCCCCAGACCAAAAAACATAGTGCATTCATAGCAAATATGAGAAACTGGAAATCCTTTACATTGGAGAAATTCAGTAATCATTTCTCACACCCATCTTGTATAAGCACTAATATCCATGAGGAAATAGACCTGCTTCAGAATAATATTAAAAATGCACTGGAACATTGTTCGACCACCCAATCCCGTCACAAACCAGGCAATAAAAAATCAGAGAGATGGTACGGACCTGAGCTCAAACTTTTAAAAAGAAATTGTACCTCTCTTGAGCATAAATGGAGAGTATCCAAGACAGATGAAACTAAAGATAGTTTTAGAAAAGCTCAAGCACTCTATCATAGAGCAATTAGAAAGGCAAAAAAGGACTATTTCACACGCAGAGTATCTGAGAATAAAAATTCATCAAAAGAACTCTTTAAAATTGTTAGAGAATTATGCAGCCCTACTAATCTCTCCGTACATCTTACTCCCTCACAGGAGAACTGTAATAAACTTAATGATTTTTTCTGCGAAAAAATTGATACCATCTATGCCTCCTTTTCAAAATCAGGGATGGAAAAAAACGAACAATATGCACCAAATGTTGCAAATACCATCTGTCATACTTTTGGTCCTTTTTCAGAAGAAGAAGTAGAAAAAGTCATGCTTGAGGTCAAGTCTGGTTCACCACTCGACCCATGTCCACATCACATTTTCTCCCAGCTCACCCCTGTAATATGTCCAGTAGTCACCAGAGTATTTAATCTTTCCCTTAGCTCTGCCGAATTCCCAAAATCATGGAAACAGGCTCTAGTTACTCCGTTAGTAAAGAAGGCTGGGACAGATGTTAACAATCCAGCCAACTATAGACCAATATCCCAGTTACCTTACCTATCAAAGGTTCTGGAAAAGCTGGTCAATAGACAACTTTCCACATTTTTGGAAGTTAATGGTTTGCTGGATGCCTCACAGACAGGGTTTCGGGCAAATAACAGCACAGAAACTACACTCTTAGCGGTGACAGACAGTATTAGGACCAAGGTAGATCAAGGTAGTACAGTTGCTCTGATACTCCTTGATTTATCTGCGGCTTTTGATACCGTACCCCACCATCAATTATTGAATACTCTGGCAGAGAAAGGAATTCAAGATAAAGCACTTGGATGGTTAACATCGTTCCTAGCGGATCGAACCCAATCAGTTCGCCTGGGTGACTATACATCTCCTCCGCGACCTATAAAATACGGAGTTCCTCAGGGGGCGTCGTTGAGCCCAACGCTGTTCAACGTGTTCGTCTCCTCATTGGCAACCATCGGCAAAAAATGGGGTGTCGAAATGTGTTCCTATGCGGATGACACCCAGCTGATGGTCACCATTGATGAAAATGATGATTCTAAAACTAGACTGACAAACTGCCTGACCGAACTGGTCACATGGATGCAGGACCATTGTCTTAGACTTAATGCTGACAAATCCGAAATTCTATTGTTTGGCAGATGCACACAGGTCTGGGACAACAGTTGGTGGCCGAGCGATTTGGGCTTGCCTCCTAACCCGACTACAAAAGCTAAAAACTTAGGAATAACACTGGATAAGGACTTATCCATGAAATCCCATGTCTCCATAGTTTGCGGCAGAGGCTTTGGCCTTTTGAAGATGCTCAGACGATTATTTCCCTGGGTTCCGACAGATTGCAGGAGAACACTAGTCCAATCACTATTGCTGAGTCGGTTGGACTATGGTAATTCACTGTTTGTGGGAATGGCAGACTACCTATTTTCCAAATTGCAGTTGGTTCAGAATGCCGCTGCCAAAGCCATCTGCAATAAAAGAAAATACGACTCAGCCAAAAAATGTATGCGTGAGCTCCACTGGCTCCCAATGCGACAACGAGCCATTTTTAAACTGTTGTGTATTTCACACAAAGTACTCCACGATACAGGCCCCATCATCCTACATGATACGATCAGATTTCATAAACCCTCTAGAAACCTACGATCTATGACGTCCGGAAGAGCATCTATCACCCGAGCTCGGACTGTCAGGATGGGAGAGAGGGCTTTCTCTCACATTGCCGCAACAAAATGGAACGAGTTACCCCACAAACTCAGAACAACTGACTGTTTCCTTTCTTTTAGGAAACAACTAAAAACATTCCTTTTCCCCAGCCCAGATCAATAATTTCCAAAGTGTTGCCGTTAAATCACTTGTAATTCTTCTTTAGCGCCGTGATGTCCTTTTAGGATGAATGTTAGCGCTTTACAAATAAAATAAATACAAATTAGCCAAATATTACACACTCACTCACAGATCCATACAGCCATGCACACACCCAGTCATCCAACCTATACAGTGACTCACACACCCACTCTCAAGGTTTACAGGTTACAGTTCGGAAATAAAATTAAAAATACCTTCAAAATTCACTGAAGAAAATGAAAGGCTACATGACGTTAAAGTTAGGAATTAGTATTTAAAAATATTAGGAATTCAATGGAAAAACCAAAGGTTACAGGGCTGTTACAGTTAGGAAATGGAATTTAAAAAACTGTGGAAATTCACTGAAGAAACCAAAGGTTACAGATACGTTATAGTTAGTCTGACATTTTACTACTACAAAACCAGAGAAATTCAGAAGTTATAGACAGCTGAGCTAGCTATAACTCGTGCCCCTGCAATGCACTGCTTATGACCTCATATATTACATCACTCACAAAATGGTCATTTCCAAACAGGATGACAAAACCACTCTGATAGTCCACATGCTAACTCCTCCAAACCACTACAAATCCTTTTTACATATCACCCCACTAAAAATATAAGGATTGGCTACTTACATCCAATAGGGACGCTGAGACAGCTAAGAAACACTGTTGGCTGGTGTCATAAATACCAACAAGCCAAGGGAACACTGAGACGCATAGACTAGTTTGATAAAGTTCAACTGAATTGGTCAGAATGTTTTCCCTATTTTCCTAGGTCTCATTGCCCCTTTCTAAAAATATTGATTGAGGAATTAAAGCACCAACGTGACAGCCAACACAATTAATGTACAGTCACAGATGAAATAGTTGACATCTCAAGAAACCAATGAATTGATTAGAAATGTGCTATCTACGGAGACGTGTACCCCGTGTTGCTACTGCTGAATAGAGTTAAATGATTTAGATACGATTTAGATACGCTGTATGAAACACTAAAACACTAATTACGTTCTCAGTTGGAAGAAGGAGCAGAGAGCAATGCTAGCATCCACCACTACCTTTCACCACATTCTGAAGCTTGGAAGGGAGTGGACTTATATACAGTCTCCTACTCTAATAGGGTCTCTAATCACAAGGCAGTTGTAGACTCTTGTTTAAGTCTTGGGACAGGAAGGTCGAGATTATTTCCCCTTCCCTGAACCAAGAAATATTTCAAGTTTGGACTATAATTTCTTCTGGAAGATTTCAAGTGCTGACCAGCATTTGAATTTGGGGAGATATTGTCTTTTTCCTGAAGAAGGTGGTGATCAATCACTAGTACCCACCAAAACGTGTGATGCTCTGATGATAAAGCCCACACTAGATCTCTGGGGGACTACGGTTATATCTAACAAATGGTAAGAGAATTAATCATCTTCTGGTATAACAAGTGATCTCTGTCAGACTGGTGTCTGTGCATGTATGACTAGAAATAACTTTCTAGCTTTTTCTCCCATATAGTTTTTGCTCATTACATCGTTTTTTATGCAATGTTGTGTTTTGCAATTTGGATACTGTAGTGCAATTTCGATAATGGTTTGCAAAATGGATTGACATTTGTATGATTATTTAACTGTCCTTGTTTAACAAATGTGTTTTATATGTTTTTAATAAATTGATAATAAATTTGTGATATTCGATTGACCCATATTGAATTTCTGGGATTCGTGGGACCAATGTTGTTTATGTTTGGGTGATAAGAAATCCGCTTTTGAGTGTGTTTGCGATGTGATCGTAGCTACCCAAAGAGGATTTTTTTGTGACTTTGATTAACAATGTTACTGGCATTTAGAAGATCTTAAACCAAAAACATATAAAATTGATAACAAATATTCCAATACTTACCCCGGGTTTCTGTATTGTAGCAATCGTAGATGCTCAATTGTGCAGCGAAGTGGATCTGTTCTGTCACTCCTAGGGCTAAGTAGTCTTGGGCATTCATTAGTACAACTTTCAAAATTGAGGCTGTTTTCAACTAAGGAAAGATTTACTTGGACAGCGTCAATTAATGTCTGAATTAGATACTTTAATGAAAGGCTTAAGATATTATATGCGAGTAAGTGACAATATAGTGCTTTTAATGTTTATGAAGCGCTACCATGTTTGTATATGAAATTTCCAATTTGTGCTGTCAGGAGCTCATGCTCCAACGCAGAAATATTCTAAGTTAAATGTATGCGCTTTAGATAGGGAAATTGCATAAAAGCAGTCACTCAGCTTTCACCTGCATATGTGAATGTATTCGTGATACAGACCCAGGTCTCCATACTTGCAACACTGAATTTATTTCTAAAGACATCTCTTTCGCGAATCTGCCTCCATCTCATCCGACAATGTCTCACTTTTCATACTTTCTGCTAACCTGCCACTGAAGAACCTCAAGCCAATCTAGAACTCATTGTAATATTTCCTATAAGTCCTAAAGGCTATGGTGTTCCACTCTCTTTGAACCTTTTCTTGATTTGAATGAAAAGCATGACACTTTTTTTTACGTGTATTGCACCAGTACCAATGCACATATTGTTCTACCATTACTAAATAACATAGATTGCAGTAATGCCAATGCAATTTTGTACAGAATTACCACTGCTAATATTACATTTTGAGTGATTGAGCTAAATATTGGTTAAAAAAAGTGTACCATCACTGGTACAACCCATGTAATCTGACTATTTATTTCAAGGTTCTCCAACGTCGGTTCTGGAGGGCCGGATTCATGCCAGATTTTTAAGATAACTACAGTTATCTAAATGGGGATATGCTAAAAATCTGGCATGGATCCGGCCCTACGACAGCACTGACTTTAGAGAACCCTGATTTAATTGATTACTGCAATATTTTGTAAGGTATAAAGAATTGTTTTGTAATGCTGCTTAAATGTATTACACTAAACATGAGTGATCCATGAGTATTAATACCATAAGCAATCTTAAGGCTTCCCATATCCATTCTACATCCTGCATCTCTGAAATATAGCATTGCTCAAACTGTTTTCACAAAACAACGAATGTTGCTGCCTACCAAATACAGTAATGTATGTGTTTTTCTTTCTCACTAAAGCCACATATACATACCAGGTTTTTCCTGTCAGCTCCTATCTTCTTTTGCACACCACCTATTTCCACCATTTGCCCCTGTATCTTCTGCTGCTTCAAAACCTTCTACTTCTGAGTCCTTTTAATTAAAATTCTATTTTTTGCTCCGCTGTTCTCCATTGGCAGTCACTTTGTGAACTATCCTTCTCAACCTAAATATTCAGCTTCCAGTTTCTCAGTTTCTCAGTTTCTCGTGTACTTTCTCAGGATGTTTCTAAATCTAGATTTCACTTTCACTCTAGGTGCCTTTTTTCTCAACTTGCTGCTGTGGATGCTGTCTACAAAATAATCTCCATGATCTGCTTTGTCACCTCCGTACTCGAATCAGATAGATATAGAGTATTCTGGTGGTTAATTATCCTAATTATTTTTGTCTGCCCTACAGTGGTATAAAGTAGGTGTTTTGCAAGACCTTTTTTTTGCAACAAATTATACATTATACAGTGTTTAATATGTAAAATAAGTTTGAGATACGAATGATGAACTGTATTATAATACGCAGTTCTATTTGCAAACTTTATTCAAACATGATCGATTTTTTTCCTTTTCAAAAGTATTGAATGTGTAAAATAAGGCAGCACTGATTACCTCCAGATATTATTAACCAATCCTAACACATGGCAAAAGTGGCAAAAAAAGTGCCCCTGCTCAATGTTGGGCAAAGTAAAGAACTATTATGGCAGTTTATGTTATCCAGCCAATTACTAGTTTTGTTTCTTTTAAAAGTATTTCCCTACTCTTACGCTTCTCCAATGATCAGTCTTGCAACTGCCATTGTGTTTGCGATCAGTGGGCCTGAGTCACAAAAGTAATCTGAGACAAAATCCAAACTCTCTGACTTTCGGTATTCACAAAATTCATTTAGGAATATTAAAGTTAGGAATCCTAAATAAATTTAGTATTCCTAAATGCCCTTTGTGAATACTGAAAGTCGTAAAGTTAGGATTTTTTCCCAGGAAAACTTAAGTTTTGGTCTTCTTAAGACCAAAACTTAAGTTTAACTGAGACAAAATCTTAACTTTATGACTTTTGGTATTCACAAAGGGCATTTAGGAGTACTAAAGTTAGGAATCCTAACTTTACTACTCCTAAATGAATTTTGCGAATTTTCGAAAGTCGTAAAATTTGAATTTTGTCTCAGATTACTTTTGTGGGTTGGGCCCAGTATCTTTGTTAATCATCTGTCATTGCTCTTTACTCAGCCCTGCCTTCTACAATACTCACACCATCTCTGCACGGGTTTATACCTTCAAGCCTCTCACCTTATCTGTTTTCTCCTGATATTTCACAGACTTGCTTGATAAATTTAACCTAACACCCCACCCTATTCCACACTTTAAAGAATATCTTTCTATCTGTCTCTACCATTGTAGGCCTTGCTAGTTTCTATCATGTGACATGCTTTCTATTTTGTGTTTTTGTTTTAGAAATGGTCTCCTCCACTTCCCTGTACAACTAGAGCACTCCAATCCTCTGGCAAGCCTTTGCAATGTCTAGGGAACCAGATTGACCTTGTGGAGACATGTACTGAACATGTGTTTGATGGATTTTGGTTGTGATGAAGAGTGAGGGGGTTCATTTGCAAGCCATTGGTGCTGCCAGAACATCACTTATTTATGATCATCCAGTGGCGCCTAGGGCTTTGCCATAAATACAAGGCCACGTAAAGCCACCCTGCGTGGGTTTTCATGGCCTTGTAGATATGGAATGAGGCAATACAGCACAAGTAGCTGCTTGACTCACACTACGATGGGGAGGTGTGCCATGGGCGTTATGGTGGGTGGTCCTACATAACACTGATTGCATGTGACACATTTCCAGATTTACAATAAGCTGTAAGCCTGGGAATGCCTCAAAAGCCTACACCTTCCCAGGGGAGTCACAATGAGGAGAAGTAACATAACTGATCCTCGTTTGTTCCTCTTTCTATGTGTGCTGCATTCAACAAAACTCATAGAAAGAGGAAAACGCCTCCACTGATTGAAGGTGTCCCTTCCTGCATAAAAAACAATCATCCCTATAATGCAGTGTTGGCATAAGCAAGCCCTTTGAGTGCCAGCAGAGGGAGAAAGGACAGGAATGCCCCATATCTTATGGATATGTTGCACTTCTGCCCTTTCCTTTTGGCATAGGGCAGTGCAACAGGAAGGCTTGTGGTGCTGCCTTATGCAAAAACATTTTTATTGTGGCCCTAAATTGCCACTTTGTCTAGGGTAGAAAAAATCCTTCTAGCGTTTCCATAATCTCCATAAGTAAAATTACTTTCACTATAAATTACAGAGTTTTGGGGCCCATACTATAAGTGAGAAATTAGTTATTTTCGATGGGTGCTAGGTGACAAACAGAAATATGAAATGCATTCTTGGTTGGCAGTTCGATCTGTCCTGTGGGGTACTGTCTATGTTCTGGTTGTAGGATTAGTATCACTTAAAGCATAGGCACATCTACCTGAACCTTTGTAGTGTTTGTTTTCCCAGACTGTCCTCCCACACACCCCATGGCAGGAGAATATAGATAAAGTGATAAGCGTGCATTAATACTTTACTGATGACTCACAAGGAACTGTAACAGGAAAACATTTTACATTTTAAAACTGGGATCTGTGTGGTAGCTCCTCTTTCTTGGGAGAGAGAGAAATCCGGGGCGAGAGAGCAGCACAATGGTACAGTACACCCTAATTCTGTTTTTTGCTTTTATATAGTGAAGTGTGATAGATGACTACAAAATCTCATATCTCCGTTAATACATCCCTGCTGTTCAAATTTAGGAAGACAACTGTCTCGTTCAGCTCTACATTTATTACATGTACAAGTATTTTACTTTCTCAATAAAATTCACTCTGCTATCTCAAGGAAAGGGACGATAGAACCAATCATATTCATATAGCTTCCCAAGGCTGGATTTAGTTCTACAGATCCCTAGTGTGATAATGCTTGTTGGCTCTCCCCAGTTACCTCCTTCTCCAGTGATTTCCTCTGCATGGTATACTTGCTTTGCAGCATGAATTCTCTGCGCTTCCTTATGATGAGTCACAACTTTCACTAGACAATACTTCATCTCTCTCCAGAAGCTTCATTAATCACCAGAGTTTTCTTGATATTTTTAGTATTGCCAGAAAATTGTTGGAGGCAAGGAATGCGGCAGCAGATGTTTTGAATTCCATAATATCTTTGAGAAATGCCCCCCCCTCCCAAGTCAGCACCCAGTGCAATGGCACTGGCTGCACGGCCCCAGAGCCGGCCCTGTAGTTGCCACAACCAAAGAAGCGGGCTGCAAGACCCGGATCGCATTGGCACATTGGTGTCATCATAGAACTGATTGTTTTTGCAAAGCCAGCATACCTTCCCATTTCGAAGATCTGGCCGAAATGGTGTCCGCCCTACCACGGACTCATTCAAGGTCTAATTTACGAATCCGATGGATGATCATCAACCATGCCTCATGAGAGGGAGGTGTAGGGTTTAGCCAGATTTTGCATACCTCCCTTCCATCAAGAACCAGTAGATAGTATAGCAGACAATGCTGAGATCTATCAAGAAGATTTTGTGATGCATTGCTGACACCACCAAACATAATAAATGTGGAGATTACCTTGATTGTAACTCGGAATATTCTAGCCATGGTTTTACTCACGGTCTCCCAGAAGCTAGATCAAGAATCTTAAAACTGTGGGGCGCAACCCTCAGGGGGGCCGTGATGCGATGCAAAGGGGGTCGCGCCATCACAGTCATACTTCTTCCCAGACCCAAGGGCTTCAGCCCCCCTCCTCCCTTGTCGTGCCTCTCAGCAAAGCTGCTGATGCAGTGCAACTCGATCCGCTGTGGGCCCCGCTGGGCAGTGTCTGGAGTCATCTCCAGCACACCAGAGTTTTTCACAGGTCTTTAAAGACCATTTGCATATTTACATGCCTTTGTAAACTGATTACAGAGGCTTAGTTTTTTTCCTGGTTTCAGTACCCCTTGGTCCCCCACTGTGCCTGTTCCTTTCATTTGTATTTTACAATTACTGCTGTAGTGTAAGAATGTATTCAATTAAAAGGAATATAAAGTAAGGTTTGCCAACAGAAAAATTCCTGCCTGTTTTGTTTAAAGAGCCTGCAAAGATCTCCTCTTGACACTAAATAGACTTTTAAATACAACAGTATCTATGCATTAGTTATGTGACTTTTCTGTCTTTTTTCTCTTTGTCAGTCAGGGATCATTGAGGCAGCCCTAGAACACAATTAAAAGTGCTTTCCATTTATGTTTGCTGTTTGAAGTATGCACAGATAAGTGCTTAAAATACAGCTTTAGGTGTCTGCTTATTTTTGTACCGACTGGGCCATCAAAATAATCTGCTGGCAACCCTAACCATAGGACTGTAAGTTTGCTGCAGGATCAGCACATTATTTATTTCCTCCACCTTCGATCACTGATTAATGCCGCAGTAGTTTAACTTAGATCTTAAACCCTACGCCGCCGTCAAGAACATGCTGAGTTACTTCAAGTGTATGGAAATGCACCCTGCATTCAGACAACTCGCTCCTCATTCTCGCCCTTCACTTTCACGCTCATCGTGCACTCACACTGATCACCATGCACTCACACCATTCACCCTGCACTCACAGTAATCACAATGCACTCACACTGATCACCATGCACTGGCACCATTCACCTGCTCACCCTGCACTCACAGTGATCACTCTGCACTCACAATGCACTTGCGCTGTTCACCCTATACGTCACCCTGCAGTCATATGAGTACACTACTCATTCTGCACTAATGTGACACTTCACTCACCTGACCCCCTCACTTCTCAATAAGCAACTCACTCAAACAAGCCCATCAGTAATCATAAGTAATCATACATTAGTTTGTCCCATTCTGAACTTGCATCTGCACCCAAATTCATACGCCACCTCACTCACCCTGCTGTCACTCCTCTTACCCTATTCTTGCACTGTTGCATCGCTCACCGGGAAGGGAGGGGGTGAGAGGAAAGCTGCATGAGTAAACTGCTTAACTCTGAACAAAACCGCCAGGTTTTTAAGGGACCCCTGCCTCTCCTGGCCAGGGCCAGGTGAGCTTTTAATGTGGCAGCACGTATTCCTGCGGAGTGGAAGGCCCTTCTCAAAGGTTGACTAGAAATCTTTCTGATGTTAATTGCTGTATTTTGGTTATAAACGGGTACAGATGGGGTGAAATCTTTCCTCAGTGTTACTGTCTGTAAAAAATGTCAAAATAATGAAGCAATGCTATCCCAAAATACGTGGCATCACATACATCACTTACATTTTCTTCCCACACAATTTAGTCAAGCCTGTCGCGTAATTTGGTCCTCACTTGCCTCATAATTCTAGTAGCCCTGCCTACAGGTTTAGAAATGTTTGTCAGGATGGGGTCATTACGTCTCAAAATGTTGGCGGGGGTCTCGGCATTCAAAAGTTTGAAGACCTCTGAGCTAGATAGTTAGTTACAGGTGTAAAACATATACTCATCATTCACTTTGGGGCAACCACATCCTCTGAATTACATTGGCGGCTAGACCACCACCAGCAGGCTGTTGGTGGCCGTCGCACCGCAATCGAAACGCCTTCTCCGCCTGCCACATTAGGATAGCGGGCGGTGTGATGGCGGTTGGAAACACAGACTGCCATGCATCTAATGGGCTTCTTGAGCCTGCCGGTGTGGCAGAGGGGCTTGTAGTCCCTACAATGGTGGTGGTGTCTACCAGGCACCGCTGTAGGAATTGCGATGTCCCTTTCCACCTGCCAGTTCATGGAGGTTTACCCGCTATGAACAAGCAAGCGAAAAAGGGACATGGGGATCCGTAGCGGGCACCCCTTTCCCCCTGGCCCTAAGCTGTGGGCACTGGGGTACAAGTATGGTGCCTACCTACATGTCCCTGCACCATTTGGCAGGCTATGCATGGTGCCTGCCACGTAGTGCAGGGATATGTGTGGTGACCCCATATTGTCTTGCAGCCAGCAGCACAGGCCTCAAAATACAAAATAGGCATTGCGACTGCCATGTTGGCAATCGCATCCGAATGCCTATGGCGGGACTGCTGACATCCTGTCAGGCAGTCCCACCTCCGATAGGATGACCGCCATCCTAATGACCATCCAGATTTTTTGAAAACTTCACAATCTTTGCAGAGTCCAAAATATCCTATTGAGGGTGAAAAAAGTGATCCCTCTTTAGGTTGGCAGGTTTAACTGTTTAATGTAGTAATTGTAGGGATACTTGCCACAAAATGCTGTAACTCTGACTCTAACTAGGGCCAACCCCATCCTGGGTTGCTTGTGTTGCATTTCAGAAGGACATGGCTTGGCAGTTTGGGTGGACTGCTCCTATTGGAGCAGGGTTGAGACTGATTTGCATATAGCTGGGTCCAAGCTGAGGTGGCAGGGCAGGCAAAATTGCAATCAATTGGGATGCATCCGAGGGATTGGTTCACTGACAGAATATCGACAACTAAAGGATCCTCATGCCACAATATCGAGTTATAAATATCAATGTCAAAATTATCGACATCCTATATTTATAATCGTAAGTACAAAAATATTGAGAAAACAAAATTATATGTCATTATTAGACTAATCATTTTAATGCATTATATAATTTTTAAATTATATACAAATGTAACAAATAAATATATGTATAGTCGGTGCAACAGCATGGAAAGTGTTGGATAGCTGAGGAGTAAAAATTACTATTCCCACTCCAATGAGTGCAACAGTAGGGAAAGTATTGGATAGTGGAAGGGTAAAAATTATTATTCCCACCCCAATGAGTGCAACAGTAGGGAAAGTGTTGGATAGCAGAGGGATACAATTTACTATTCCCACTCCAGTCAGTGCAACAGTAGGGAAAGTGTTGGATAGCCGAGGGGTAAAATTTACTGTTCCCACTCCAACGAGTGCAACAGTAGGGAAAGTGTTGGATAGCGGAGGGATAACATTTACTATTCCTACTTCAGTCAGTGCATCAATTGGGAAAGTGTTAGATTGGAGAAGGGTAACATTTACTATTCTGACTCCAGTCAGTTCAAAATTAAAAACAAACAAAATAAAAATAATTTTTAAAAAGTAAATAAAAAAATATCAATGTGTTAAAAATGTAAATACACATATATTTAATATAAAAAACATATATATTGTCAAATACATATCACAAATAACTACAAATATTATGTTAAATAAAATTCAAAAACTCCTTTTCAAAGAAATAAATATTTTTATTTAGAAATGATTTATTAACAAAAATATTAATTATTACAAAAATGTAGTCTATTTACTTCCTATCCTATGACACCACACAAGTCACAACCCACATCAAAAAGAAAAAAAATTATTTGCATAGTAAAAAGAATTAATTAGCAAACAAATATGGATTAAATATAAAAAAATTAAAACACATAAAATGTAATTAACTTTCCACCCTCTACACCTATAATCCCCACAACCCACACCTAATTTAAACTGTAAAAAACTGAATTACACAATTACATTTTTTCAATTAAATAACTAAAAGTATTTAAAAACGAATTATAAAGTATGTAAAATGTTTTTACTCCTTACCCTTCACCCTTATAAACCCAAAATACACACACAAAAAATAATTAAACAACCACGTTAATTAATTATCAATTAATTAATTAATATTCATTATCAACTAATTATTCATTAATTAAAAATAAATTACTTCCAACGCTTTTCCCCTATAAACACCACAACCGGCACCTAAAATGTACCCAAAAAAATTAAAAACACAATTAACATAATAAAATCTCAATTAAATAAATATTTAAAAAATATTCATTAATATATTATAATTATATTACTTCTAAGCTTATTCCCCTATATACCCACAACCCGCTATGGAACAAAAACACGCAAAATGTAATTAAAATAAAATTAATAACTACAAAAAATATAACACATATAATAAAAAAACTATACTTATACAAAAAAATGCATCACATACATTTAAAATATATACAAAAATACATAACACTAATAAAGAAATCGATATTTTATACAATTGTATTTTGCAAATGATAATGACTTCTTTTATTTCTAAAATCAATATTTCTTACCTTAAAATAGATATTCTTGACCACGATATTCTTGCTGTCGATATTTCTGTGTCATGATATTTAAAACTATATTGGTGTAAGCCAACATTTCCAACTCGATATTTCGACTGAATATTGAGCAATTACCGGTGTTTGTGATTAATTCAAGCATTCCATACATCCTTATCAGTGGTGTAACAAACCTAGAGGGGCCCCTTTGCAAAGCACATGGATGGGGCCCAATGCTCCGGGATCAGTCAGAAGCTCTCAGGCCAGGGGCCTGCTGCCTGTGCTTCTGGTGGATCCTAAAAGTTGTGAGGTGAAAAGCTGAGATCTAAGTTGAAGGAGTTAGTGAATACAGCAAGCTCACCAAAAGAAAGAGGAGCATTCGGGGTTGGCTTTCCAGAGTGGGCCCTCCCCCAGCAAGAAATAACCCCCATCAAGAAAACAAAAGATAAAAAAATGCTCAAATGGTGCATTGCGTTTACAACATATATTTCTAGAAACCTTGTTGTACAATTCTGAAAAACAGGAGCTCAAATGGTACACATTACAGCACAAGTTTCAAGAAATTTCATTAGAAACAAGTTGAGAGATACCCCTGGTATAATTCTGAATAGCCTGGTTTGTAAAATCCTGTCCCTTCATGACTCAGTACAGAGCTCATTGACCCCTTCGATGCGGGGGGGGGGACACGGTGGGCGCCGCGGTCCTCGTGACTAGCCCAGCTCGTCATGCTGCTCAGTGGAGCTGTGCTCATGACAAGCTGAGCTTGTCACGACTCCGCCGACTCCCATGGAACGCCCGCACAGGTGGGGAATTAGCCCTGCGTGGGCGTTCCGCAGCAGTTATGACGAGCTCAGCTCGTCATAAGCATCGACGGGGTTAATCACCATTTGCCCTCCTCAACACTACTGAGCAACAGAGCCTCTAACTCATAGAACACCCTTCTAAATACAAATCTCCATCCATTCTTAGTAGAGGACTCCCTATTGAGTGTAGAGCTCTAAATAGACATAGCGCTCACATCCCCAGATATCCAGTTTAGGTCTACTCTGCTAAGATGAGTGAATGAAGGGGATTTACAAAGCGCCAAACAGCTACTCCAGCATGAGGGTCCTGGTGTTAAGTGCAGTGCTAAGTGCAGATCTATCTGTTCAGTACATGGTATACGTATATGTACGTTTAGAGCTCTCAACTCAGCAATTAAAAGGGCTCATTGCTCAACACAGAGCCCTCTGAACAGTATAGGCCCCCTCTTCTATAGAAGACCCCCTACCCACTAAAGGGTTCATTGGTGAGTACAATGCTCCCCATCAGCTCATAATGTCCTTCACAGCTGAGTTCCAATCCCCATGCACAATCCTATCTCTACATTTGCTAGTTGTTTTATCTCTTCAATGTTCTACCTATTCATTAGGAAGGCTTCCAATATTTAGGTGAAATAAAGAAGAAACTATGAAAAACTTCACACAAGTGACTTCTAACCTGATGAGAGACACACATGCATGATGACATACAAACAGTATCTGTCTCTTGATAGAAGTAGCTTCCCAAAAGAGGTAGGAGACGTCAGAGGCCGCATTTGGAGAGATTTTGGTTCTGGCGCAAGGAATATCTGTCTAGAATTGAGGGGACATGTTCAGAAACATTCTAAAGTTTTAGGTTACTGAAGTGTAGGGGGCACAATGGCTCAGGGGCATACAGAGAGTACCCATCAATCACTCTTTCAAAGAGAGGAGGGGAGTGTGAAAGTTCAATGGGAATGATCATGTCAGATCAGAATACGTATGTTCTATTGGAGAAGAGATCCTGTGACAGGGTTACTAACCAGGAAGCAGCATGTCCACATAAAAAGGCAGGTCAGCTAGGCATCTAGAGAATATCCTGTGATAAAGGCTGTATCCATAGGGACCATACATTCTGGTGCAGAGGGAGAATGTTCTGATGGAACTCTCAGGGCACATTTCCTTAGGGAGGGAATGGTTACAAGGCAAGGGAGCATATCTCCTGAATCAGAGTATGCCCAGTTAGTTCAACATTGGGAAGACACATGGATCTGATACAGTAAGAAGCAATTTCAGGTATTATGTCCAAGAAGAGGGAACATGGCCAAATACATGAAAAGCATGTGTCTAGACACCTGTGGCATATCTGAAGGCATCAGTGATGGTGTTTGTGTTTAAGCATGGTAGTCATTTGCCTAGAAAATGCATGGATTGCAAAAATGGATTGGGAAGGGAGAGGACCAAACTGGATGAATGTACAGAGGGTGGACACGATTTCAAGTCCTAGTTTCTAGTTTCAACAGATAACTGTTCTTTAAACAAATGTTCTTCCCAATACACAAAGCTCTGCAAATAAACACACTCTATGCAAGTCTGTAAATATACCTAATTTTCACACATAACTCTGTAAATGCACTGCTGCCATGCTCTGCATCAGTACCACTGTTCCTCAAGCACTGAAACACTGGCATAGCTCATGTAAAGTACCTGAAAAAACACTTGGCACCATGTGGGACTGAGGATCAGGTAAAGATCAAGCAATTCCTCTAAGTTTTGGCCCGTAGCACCCAATTATTTCAGAAAAACCCCTCCCCTCACATATAGACCGCCCAACATCTGTGAGCTCTCTTACTATGAAGCACCGATTTTATTATACTTCTCAGAGCGAAAGTCACAGTTGTTCAGTGTGGGTCTTCTCACGAATGTGGGAGTGATTCTAAGTTACACATCTAGTGGAAGGAGAATGATTGAGAGAGAAGCCGCTGAGGAGGTAAAGGAGTCACTGAAAATGGAAAGGGAAGTCAGGACTGTGAGGTAAAGGAGTTCTTTCTTTTACATATATAGACAGCTACCCACAGACAGCTACACATGGGGATACACATCAGTCGTGACCACCTCATGTGTCACTAATCTTCTATTATTTGGTCACTACTGATTTACATTGATGTTGGGACTCCTCTACGAATCTCAGTCAGCAGAGCAGGTGGCACAAAGGAAATCTGTTAAACCTACTGTAATCCCAGAGTGGGAAAGGGATCTAGTTATGTGTCAGAACTATAATCAGGGATGGGGGCAATTTTGGTGGGGCGACCTTTTATATGGGAAGATACCAACCAGTAGTAAATTGTAAAAAAAACAATAATAACTTCTTTATTCCGCATTTACTTCCAAACTTGAAGAATATTGCATTCTGGGACTCTTTGGCTCATCGTTATGGGAAAAATGAAATACCAACTCCAGATATACAGAATGCTAACAGCTGAGCAGCCTGATATGGATAAGGTATTGCAGGTGTCATGAGATCAGTTTACATTTCTGTGTCGTAACATTTGAAATAGAGATGGGTAGTTGTCTCTTGCAAATCTCATTTCAAGCCCTAATACATACTTGTAAAGTAAAGAATGTCAGCTTTCGTCAACAGCAAGTAACATTAGACCTCCTATTCTGCTTTTAAATGTGGACAATGAGGGTGGCCTCACATAGTGATAAAAGAATTTCTCACCTGACTTCACACAGACATGGACCTTGAGTCCAAGCTACCACAGTGCCAGATATGCACTGCTGGCAAGTTCCTAGTCAGTAAGTCACCCAGGCCTGGGGTTAGAGGGCAAGCTTCAGCAGCTCTTAAAAGTGAGATAAGGTTTTTATGGCGCTCTCCAGCGGCTTTATCATCAGGAGTAAGGGAATGAAGGAAATGCAACACTGTAAATTGTTGCTGCTGAACAGGCAACTTAGATTAGACCAGCAAAGTCATGCATTTGCTAGGCAATTTACCCAGGATAAATAAAAGGCACCAGAATGCCGATAGAACAGAAGAAGGTGCACACGCAAATGGCTCAGCTCTGACCAAGGTGCCATACTGCATATGCACATAGAAGTGGCTGCAGGACTCCTCCTTCAGCCTGCCCTCTCAACAACGAAACCATAAGGTGGGTGGAGACTGCACCATCATTGTGTCTGTGGTTGCCACCCTCTACATTGACTTCCCTTGCCCTGCCTATCGCTCTGCTTTACGTATCCCGCCCTGGGTCAAATCAGCCAATGCTCCAGTACGAGTCTAAGAAGCCACGCTTAAAATAGCAACACCTACCATCATGACGTCAAAAAGCCGGCCTGTGCCTCAAGGGTAAATCACTGCAAAAGCCTGCATCCCCCTAAAAACTCAACAACTGTTGATTATAATACACCTCTGTGATTAGCATCCTCACTGTATTTTATTTTCTCGCCTCCTGCTTACTCTCACGTAACTCGTAGAGCAATACCCCATACAACCCTATTACCAATCGTCCATGCTGTGTACAATGCAGGTGGGGCCCCCGCACAGCAGGGGCTGCAGGGACCTGTGTTATGCCACTGATCACTGTTTTCTATACTTAATAAGTCACCCTAAGTGAGACAGGTATGCACAGAAGTTGGTCACATGCACACTCTGTCATTGGAACAAAGCTGTACCCAGCTGTTGAGCACATAACTAGGGTAAAGCCTGTCCTGGGGTGCTTGTGTTGCGGTTCAGGGAGGGCATGGCTTGGCAGTTCAGGCTGGACTGTTCTCATTGGAGCAGGCTCAAGACTGATTTGCATATAGTTCGGTCCAAACTGAGGTGGCATGGTGTGTAAAATAATGGTGGATTGCGATGCCGCATGAGTGATTACCATGTTACTCCGATCCCGGCACCATCCCTTCCCAGATCCAGTATGTAAACAAACAAGCCTGACAGTGGAACTCTCTAATTTTTAACACCTAAACTGCTATCCCTCTGTCAATTCTAACCCCTCTGTGCTTGCTGGGGTCTGTGTGCGCACTGACTCGCACCCACCGTCACAGTGCTAGTTCCCGTAGGAACCTAACAATTTAAAACAATAGCACAGGTGCACCACACATAAATTCAAAGCAAGAAGAACAATTATAGAGTCCGTATCCAACACTGATGTTCTTCAAAATTTTCCTTTTTATTCCAATTTCAGTAGTTTAAAAGAGAAGTCAAAAATATAACTTTTCACAACGATACAGCTGACGCGTTTCGTCCTTATACAGGACTTCTTCAGCGCACTGAAATTGTAAATGGATCTATCTCATCCAGAAAAAGGCCAGTGAGAAGCCGGATCCGTGGTTTGTGAGTCGTTCCTCATCAGCGTTATTCAATATAAAGTATGTACACCATCTTTATCATAACCGTGAAGAGGTAAGAGGATGTGCTACTCAAGGCTAGCGAGAAGTCCCAATACTGAGATGCTGATGACCGAGATAATTTATTAAGAGGGGGGGTCACATCCAAAGTAGACAATATTATAGTTAAATATCAGCCAAGAGTACAGGCTCCTTGTCATGAAGGGAATATACCTGGAGTATGAAGAAGAGCCCACGGATTGGGCAAGCAGCAACGCAAGGCTTTTATAGGCCTAAATAACATCAACCTAAGAGGTTACATTTAGCATCATACCATAGGCCACACCAGAGTGAGAAGATGTCCCAAGCCATGTCACTTCGAATAAATATTGTATTAAATGAACGAGGAACCAACAGACCAGATAAGGCTGTCGTAGTCTTTCAAGATACCAGGAATCACGGCAGAAAGGATGTGAAGAAAAACGTGATCGAGTATGTAGCCTCCATATTTTCCTCCATAGGGGTCGATTACGATGCCATCTGGAAAGACTCTGAACGGCATCCGATTCGGTCAAATCTGATTCGGAAGCCTTGTTTATAAACGACTCAGACATATTTTCAGATGACCGATCATGATGTTCTGAAAGCATCCAAACTGCCAACCCGGTTCCAAACGCCATTCGTAATAACTGTGTCATTCAGAGCTGACACGTACAGGTCTACAGGCCTCATTTCCTGACGAGCAAGAAGGATGTTGGATTCGGACAGTCTTTCTGAGTCAGGTGTTCCACCACAGATCGACTGCCGGAATCTTACTTGGGGGGCCCATAGCAGATAGCTTCACCCGGGCCCTGTGAATCGGCCCGTGGAGGTACCCAAGGTTCCCCCCTTTCCCTGCATGCACACCATGGGGTGCCTGCAACAGGGTGCAAGGTTTTCCGCAAACACCTCTTTTTTCAATGGGAGCATTTGTTCTCATTTGGAAGACAGCTCCCATTGCAGTCAATGGGAGTCCGACCAAATGGTGTTCGGACACAACGTAATTGGTCAGTTGGACTCCTCGAACCCAAATCATTCGGAAAACATTCCCAAATCGATTCAGATCGACTGCTTTCTGGAATAAATGGGGCCCTTAGGGACCGATTACAATGTTGTCCTGAAACTCTTCCGACCAAATCGGTTTCAGAATAGTTTTTGACTGAATGAGGTTCTGCGGGTCGACCGTTTGGACTTGCATTAAATTCAATTGGAGCCAGTGTTCTGAATTAAAACACAGGCATCCCATTGACAAAAGGGGTGATTCGAGAAAATATTGCACCCTGTGGCGGGCACCTAATGGTGCCTGTCACACTGTGCACGGATCGGAAGGGGGGACACATGGGCACCCCCACAGGCCCGATTCTGAGGGCCCCAGGTTAAGGGGCCCTGCTAAGGGCCCCCAAAGTCAGATTCTGACAGCCGATTTGTGTCGGAAAAATCGATTCGGGAAGGATGTCTGAATCTGACATCCTAATCACTTGGCTGGAAACTCAGTCCCTAGGCCGCTACGATTCATCTCCGACCGACTCAGTTACTCCTAATGCCTTTTAGAACCCAGTCGGACATTCCGAGCGCTTTCCAGTCATCGTAATCGGTCACTAGGAAAAATTGTCTGAGTCGGGTGGAAAGGCGGGTTCTGAATTGGATTCGGACAAATCGAATGCTGTTCGGAGCTTTTCCGAGTGACATTGTAATCGACCCTTTAGTGTTCAATAATTTCCAGTACCAGATGGAGACCTCTTTTTTTGTAGGCTAGATATCCTGCAGTCTTGACACGACCTCCCAGGAGCCTTCCGATTTCAGTTTTTCATTTGCATTCCAGGAGACCAACCTCACGTATTGATATCTAGATAGACAACCATTAGTCCTGACCTTAAGTACCTCCCAGGGTAATAGGCCTTGGACTGTAGGAATTTGCCCCCAGGTTGTTAAACTGAAGTCCCTCAGATGGTAACTCAGACTATCTAATAGACTCTCTGGAGTGCCAGAGGAGTCCCAGATAGGCGAGAAGTCTGCACAGAATTTGATACCCTAGGTTTTCCTAACTCTATATCAAAGACTAAGTACAGCCTTTAAAACCTTTAACCAGACTTTTAAAAAATAATTTGAGGCTCCAAATGTATATGGAAAGACAATGGTTTCTAGGTCCTTTATTATTGCTATCAACATCCTACCCTAGGTTGAAGCATCTGGGATCCCTACAGCATCCTGCTGTCCTTAAGCTGGAAGGCATCAAAGTACAGCCTTAAGTCAGGCATTGCTAGGCCTTCTTTTTTTAATGTATGCCTCAGTTATTTCCAAGAAAGCCTGACTGCCCCGGAGGCCCAAATAATTTTGTTATCTTGCCCTGGATTTTAGCAATGAGTGTTTTGGGGAAAGAAGGTGGAATACTTCTAAAGAGATGTGCCAGTTTTGGGCGCATGGACATTTTTATTACATTGACCAGCCCATACCAGCCCATGCAACGGGCCCCCAAACCCATTCCCCACCAGCCTTTCCATGGCGGCATCACCACCATGGAAAAGCCTTTCTTAACCCACATCCTAATTTGGTGGACGGTGCCTGATAGGCACCGCTAGCATTGTAGCGCCCTGAACCATCTACCAGGCAATCAGTGCAATTGCCTTTGGTGGTGACTTTGCATCCGCCTCGGTACCCACCGCCAGCCTAATTTGGCGGTGGGTAATAAGCTTCGTGATGCGAAAGGACTGCCACGCTGTACTTCCACCATCATAATGACCCCTATAATCTCTGATTTACCTTTATTTATTCAATGTCTAGAGAAAGACCCAAACTCCTCTGCTAGATCCACCACTCTAGGAATGGTCTTAACAGGGCCCACAGTGTAAATGATAAGATCATTGGCGTACAGAGCTATCTTATTCCTGAAACCCTGTAAGTCAAAAGGAATTATTTGTCCATTCCTCCTGAGTAGTTGGGCAATGGTTCAATATAGATATCAAACAGGAGGATAAAAATTCACTCTGTTGAATGTAGTAATACATTTTCTAAAAGCATTATTGATATTGGGCCAAGACAGTAAAGTTATTTATCGCCATTTCACCCTGTGTATGTTTGCCTGTAGCTGAGGGTCTTAGGTTAGGTAAGTGCTATTGTGGCTCACCTAACTATACAAACTAGTGTCACACCTGACCAACTCTGTTGTCAGTAACTCTACACTTTCGCAGACTGGTTCATTTGTGTGTTCTTGTGACACCCCTCTCATTTAATCACACCATGTTTAAAAATTAGGGGCCCCAGCATTATTATTGGGAAAACTCAGACTCACATTCACATGCCAACCTCAATAAGATACATCCACCTAATTCTCTTCTTCTTTGCTCGAAAACATTGCATTCCCTATTCACTGTCACCCAGCTGATCAACATAAGTGTGACAACAAGAATGAAGGGGTATTTGAATACATTAATTATTCCTAAAAACCAGGCAAAGTCGTATTTGCTCATATATCTACACACTTCTCTATCTCTCTGTTGCTCCGCTCTCTTTCTGTGAATTCATAAATACTGATCATGTGTTGGTTATCTTGACATATGGAATAGGTCTGCAGTCCCTCTTTTTCATTTGTTTAGAAATTTACAGCGCAAATCTATTCTTTTCTTAAACTGAATGCAATCACACCCACCTCCACGCCACTATTTTCTACTGAGGAT
Source organism: Lissotriton vulgaris (assembly GCF_964263255.1). Classification (NCBI taxonomy): domain Eukaryota; kingdom Metazoa; phylum Chordata; class Amphibia; order Caudata; family Salamandridae; genus Lissotriton; species Lissotriton vulgaris. Next base: position 97,552 of record NW_028246579.1, read on the forward strand.
TCTTGTCCACAATATTGAGTTGGAGGGAGGATTTTGAAAGTTTTCTGTACCAAGATACCTCGTGTTTCTAACAAGCCTTTCTTCTCATTATACATGCCTCACCTGTGCGAAGGGATGCCAGCAGTTTTTGATTCTTACCTTATCAATTTCCTGACACTAAAAGAAAGAGATGACTGCAACCCATATATTGTTTGTTTTTCTTGTTTTTTCAATTGTTTTTTTTTTTTTGGTCTTCCCAATGAAACTCTAGCAATATCCACATTAATTACTTGCAATATTAATGACTGCTAATCTTTCTTTGCATCAGAAGGTGGTGGGATATCCAGCTTTAGGATGATCCTTGTTTGCAGCCCCCCAATTACCAGTTTCTGATATGCCTGCCTCCAACCATATGGTACAATACTATATCCAGCCACTTTCAGGTATAATACTGTACACAGCCACTATTTCTATCTAAAGTGAAAAACCTAGTTTACAAACTGAAAACTTGTCAAGAGAAAGTGAGATACAATGATGTGATGAGGAACAATAGGGAGAGAAGCAAACATTACTAGTAAGTAATTGGCCCTTTACCTTCCGTCATCACCATCTGCTAATGCCATCAGAAAGTTCCAGTTGCCTTCCGCATGCAAGTTTTGTTTTATAGCTTCAACCAAGCTTTTACACAGGAGGCTTTTAGCGCTCTTGTGAACCATCCCTGATTCCCTTTCAGAATGGGGACGACAGTTTTTATGTATGCAAAAGTAAACGAGGACTGTGAGGATTGTAGTGTATTATATGGTACGGCTGTGTGACCTTACCGTGCCATATATTCACAAAACTATCTTGAGTGCAATCAGGCTCATTTTTAAAACCTTTAGTTCAACCCTGGGTTGCTGCGATTTCGAGCAGCAAAGCTTAAACACAGAAACTAGTGTAAAGCATTTAGAAGCATCAAACACTGAAACAAGAAAATCACGCGACACTAAAGAAATCTGCCACCAATTTATAAACATAGATTATATTCTTATGAATTTTTAGTCTCCAAGATGAGCAAAATCCACCAAAGGGTTTCAGAGATTAAGTAAAACAAAAATCTCAACTTTTTAGTCCACAGTGCAAACAAGCATTGGTAACCATAAAGGTTAGAAACTTTTTGAAAACCTTGAAAGAGTTGTTTTCCACAGGAGTGGCCCATTCAGGTAAGAGCAGTGGGACGGGGTGGGGGGAACGTGACAAACGACGACAAATGAAATTAAGTAAATAATATATTTTCCCTTGTCTTCTGTTGAGTCCCTCTTCACCCCACCCCACTGCTCTTACCTTCACAGGACACTCATGGTTTTCAACTAATCCGGACCTAGCGGGGCAAACAAATCCAGCAAGGAGAAGGTCAGGCGACCAGTAAGGAGTAGTTGGCCAGTTACCTGGTCACAAAATGAGTCTCAAGTCCAGTTCCACACTCTACATCAAGACCACCATAAACTTCAATGGAGTGGTTCTGCTGCTGGGGATGCAGGATGCTGAGGATACTGAAAGATGCTCTAGGTGTGGTGCGGTTGACATGGTTGTCTTTAGAGTTATTCCTTGGTCCACGGGTAAGGTGGGGTGACTTTTGGCCACAGGCGTCAGTGTCCCTCGAATTCCTGTTTGAGCCAGCCAGTTGAGGGCCATATGTGGGCTATCCATCTCCATACATAGTGGGTCCAGAGGTTTTATTTGATGAAGGCTGGTGTTCATCTTTAACTACCAATCTGGACTCAGATGACACTCCCAGGTTCATAAGACTCAGATGCAACTTTTGGCTGTCACAGATTGGTCCCTTGGATTGCCCAGCCATGGGCAGCAGTGATTCGAAAAATGTGACTACTGGCTTCTTTGCGATGGGGCTCAGGACCAACTTTTTTTATGAGACAGGAACAACAGGCACAGTCATCTCTTTGCTAGTCCAAGGTGCAGCAGATGGAGGCTAGCAGATGGTGCTGCATCTGCATTGCTGGTCCAGAGGTAACAGGACAGTCCCATCACAATTGCCAACTGTCAGACTGGAGAAGGTACTGTTCTGCCTCCAGGTGGCACACCATCTTACCTAGACCTGACAAATTCCTTGGGGATTAATGTAAGCCATAGAAGCTGTAAAAGCTCTGTTTTGTGTCTGGTCTATTACCTACCACTCAGTAATGTCTAGCTACAATGCCATTATTACTTGGAAAATTATTGATAATTCTTCTAGTTTGGCATCCACCATTCCCCCAATGAATTGTAGTTGCCTCTGCCTCAGATTTGTTAGCTCTCCTTAGAGACTTCTTACCCCTTCAATTGTCATCCACCCTGATCAATTTAGTTAGGAGATAAAGGAGGACACCATTCTCTGCAAATGTACTGCTCCTTATCACCACTGCAGACCATCCACTACCTTTGGCAATACTGGATTGCAAGCTTGAAAATCTGGGGGTTTGGTGCCAAGTTCTTCTGGATAGGGAACATCAATTGGCATATATGAAGCCTTGTCTGGAGTGGAGAGGTGTGGTGCAGCGGCCAGGGCAGCTGACTTCAGAACACAGGGCTTCACGGTTCAATCCCCAGCTCTGGCGGCTGCTGAGCTCAGCACCATGTGACTCTGGGCAATAGCTCACTTAATTTCCATGACGGCCCAAAGCACCTTGATACCCGCAAGGGTGAGTAGTTAACAAATACGAATTTACTTCTTTTTTTGTCTATGTCATCCTAAAAAGTTCTACACACCCAAATACCTTCAACATTATCCTACCTGTAGCATATGGAAGGAGGTACTGGATCACCTGAGCCTCATGACATGACTTCTTCTTGTTAATCATATATTCTAAGTAATACTGTGTAGACCACACCTCGATGAAATCCCTTCTGGTCGAAGAAAGCAATAATAGCAACCTCAGTGAATAGTTGAGGTACCATATTCAGACCAAAATGGACAAGAACAAACTCAAAATGCTCCCTCCAGGTGGAAAACATTAGCAAATGGTAAAACAAGCTCGAATGTCAAGATAATAAAAGAATCTACCAGGTTCGGAGATATCTTGAATTTTACACGGGCTGACATTGGGAATATAAACTGAAATACCTTAATCTTTAACTAGAGTGTGTGAATGTAGGTGTTTACTCTTTTGAAAATGAAAAACCAAGTGATACTCTCCTGCGATCTCTTATAATGTGAATATGATGTTGGGATTAGTATAGTGCAGTTTTATGCAGAAGAAAGCAACCCCCTTCTTCAATAGATCTCTCAGCTAATGAGTTCTGATAATTTCCTCTTCTGCAGGTGTAAGATTCAAATATGATTCCCAAGAGGATGCAAAGCACTCACAGCTCCGAAATAGATCCACACCATATCTCAGGTAATCAACTAACTTCCCTGAAAAGTCAGGACAGAAGTGATTTTGCCTCTCGTTACATCATACAAGGGTTACGGTCCCTTCTTAATCATTGGTAAACGTCCTGTGGAGTCAGCCTTTCTCTAAGATGGCCTCATATGTATCTGGTCTAATCTGCATTTGCGGGGCCATATTTACCCTTAAATGCTCCTTCATTATTCTGCCCTCTAAGCATGCAATGGATTTTCCATTTAATTAACAAGCCAAGACCTTCCTCCCATGGAACTTTCTCATCAAAACTCCAGTCTTCTCATATATCCAGTCTTCTTTACCCACTGATAAGAGTAACATTTGACAGTTATCAAGGAAAAAGTATGTACTCTGGCAAATACAATGTCAGACAATAGTTCCAGCAGGGAACATCTTGTGTCTAACTGTTCTGCAGAATCGGAGCCCTCATCCACCACTTTATAGAGTGTACTAAGGTTCACAAGCAATAATTGTATTGTATACAAAGCATATGCACTTGCTAGCAGAGGTACGTGTGGCATTGCACACGGCTTCCTCAATGCTGACAGAGCTGTATTATAACCTCGCTCTTGCAGGGTACCTCATCTGCAGATGTAGACTGCCTTCTTGCTAAACTGGAGAGTAATAAGTGAAACTTAACTAACGCTAGTAGGGATTCAAGTACCTTCTCTAGAGGATACATGCTAGACCGGAAACAACATAGTGACAGGTGGGCTAACACTTTTTCATTCAATGGTATCACCACATGGATGGACCTATGAAAAGTTAGTCTCATTTAGGCAGCTACCTCAAATACACGAATCTTTAGTAGGAACATCCAGCTTTATTTATTTCAGAAATGTGAGCAAGGAGTTCTTAATCATACTACTTTTCTCTCTAGATGGCCGCTATTCTGCATCGAGGATTAAGATGGAGAGAACAGGGACTGCTCATTGCCTTCTCTGGAGTGCCTACTCCTTTATCCCCACAGATATTATTGAAAGCTTCCACCAGTGCCACAGTGCTCATTCTTAAGAGGGGCCTTTTGACCTACTCCTGTTGGAAACATGAAGGAACCCATTTTTTCTGTGGAAGATGAACTCTCTGATTTGTTGTTGTAATGTGATGTTGTATTTAATATGCTTCACGCGCAGGGTTCGTGCGCTGTTCTGTTCAATGTGCCATTGCTATGTTTTAAATTAGAACCCCACATGGAGCGGACGCTGACAAGGGTTCAAATAGCAATTGTCAGTTGCTGTTCGACCTCCGAGCCAGAGGGACGCTTCATGTCGTAGGTGAAAAGAACTGTGATTAAACTACTCCAGTAAACCAACTTTCGTTATATGCCTCTTACTTTAGTTCTCATAGCCCTCCATGGCCCTGGGGAGATGGAGCACGCAGCCATAGTGAAGCAATAATATATTCGAAGTTATATATCTGGTGCTGCTTCTACTTACAGGTAAAGAGTTGTGTTTTCGTGTGTGTGGAGGAAAAACACGAGGTGACATGGGGTCTTAACCTTGTAGGGATCAGTAAGCAGTGATTATGTTGTCGTAAGTCTTCCTCGCCACCAGAGTTATGAAGTTAGCTTCAGCTCCACACCAGAACCCTCCAAAGCAATTAACATTTTATGCCTCCCATCCTTCCCCAACATGGCCGACCAGTCACGCTTGACACAGTATAAGGGGAGGGTCGACCCACCCCACTTCCTGTTTTTTGGTTCTGCGCTTCAGGCTCTCCAGAGAGAGTGTCAGGTAAGTTGGGGTGAGGTCCTGCACTTGCAGGTCCCTATGCCATAGGGCGGGGGCCCTGCTTGAGTGGTCTCACTGTATATGGCCCTTTCCCCCCCTCGCTTTTTGTTTGGTAGCCTTCACTGAGCGGGCTCATTTCTCTCGGCGGCTCTGCACTAGTGGGCTAACCTTCCATGTGTTCGCCCCAGCCCATACCCTGCTGGCGTTCCGATGCACGGGCAGACTTCGGCGCTGCTCCTGGGAACATCTTGCATGTCACACCAGGCTGCCTATTGGTTTCCGGCGGACATGGGGTGCGAGATGCTCTCCTGAGCGACTCTTATGCTGGCGCTGTGGATGGGCGAGCAGAGGGTTTGGCGACCTCCGGCCTCCCTGCCTGTCCTGCCTCCCTGGGGGGGCAGAGCCTCACACGCTTTGGTAGGCTTGCCTGGCAACGTGTGCTTTCATTTTTGTTTGCAGGTTGGGGTTTTTCCAACATGATTACTCACTATCTAAGGGCTCTGTTGACGATCCTTGTGCATGCTGCTGTGGTGTTTAATTATGATCCTCCTGTGGAGGCTGGGCCCAGCTCCCAGCCCACTGCTGCTTCCCTTTCGCTCCAGGCTTCAGTCAATGATTCAGGCTGCTGTGGCTACAGCTTTTAAGGAGTGCAATGGCCCTTCTTCTCCTAAGAAACAGCTCCCGGATCCTCCCACCTGCATTTAAGGTGGGAGCATATTAATTATAACATGGCCTTTTCTGTTCCTCTGATAGAGGAACAGGTGGAGGACTTTTATATTCAGTAACAGTTACAGGAGCCAGAGTCTTTGCCCTTGCACCCTTCTGTCAAGAGTGTGATCAACAATCAATAGCAGGAGGTGGACAAGCAATCCTTCCCAGGCTACCTCTAAATGCTGGGCCATTCAGGATTTTGCTAAGGATTACCCAGCTTCCATTAAGGTAGACTCTCTGATGGCAGGACTGTCCTCTTATGGGTCCATTATTTCGGAAGATGCCTTCCTGAATCCAGTCGACAAGAGAGTTGAGACAGCAGTCAAATGGTCCTATGCAGCAGCTAATTTCTTCATTGGACTCCTTATTTCTGCGGATTAAGATCTTTCGGTGGCAGTGTCCCGTCAGATTCATGCCAATCTGGGTTGGTGGATGGTGGACTCTTTCAGATGTCTTCTTCCTGGGTGGTAACAACCAATGCCAGCCTGTTGGGCTGGGGGCAACATTGGATTCCCGGTCAGTGCACGGTCTTTGGGATCGCCTGCAGGTGGGTTGCTTGTCCAACTTCCGGGAACTGAAGGCCGTTCATTTGGCTTGCCTGGAATTTGCTTTAGCTTTTTGGGGGCACCATGTTCTGGTCCAGACGGGCAATCAGGTGGTGATGGCCTACTGCAGGGTTCGCTCTCTTTGGCTCCTTGAGAAGGAGATTCTGACCTGGGTGGAGGTGACTGTGTTGTCACTCAGGGTGGTCTGTCTCCCAGGGAAGGAGAACTATGTGTTGAATTGCCTATCTAGGGTGGTTCCCCCCCATGGCTTCCATCTCCCTGGTGTTGCAGGTACAGTTTGAGTGCCCGACAGTGGATTTGTTTGCTGATGCGACCAATGCTCACCTGCCCCACTTCTGCACGCTCCTTCCGTGGCCAGAGGCGACGTGGGTGGATGCAATTTCACTCCAATGGCCGGGCTCCCTGCTTTTCCCACTTCCTACGATCTCTTTGATTGCTTGAGTTCTGTGCAAGATTCGACTGGACAGGACGTTTGTTTTGTTGGTGGTGTCTGGCTGGGTTTGCCGCCTATGGTTCCTTCTGCTGAAGGAAATGGCCGTCCAGGAGTGCTGGGCGATCCTTGATCTTCCATACCAATTGTGAGGCCCTCCTCTTCCAATGGGAGTTATGCATCATCTTCGGGCCTGGCTCTTGAGAGTGTGAGCCTTCTGTCTTGGGGTTGCTCCATGGAGGTGGTTGATTTGCTGCAGGGCTCCTGTCACCCGGCGACTCTTCTATCTAATTCTCGCCATTAGGTGTCCTTCTCTCAGTGGTGTGTTTCTGAGGGCCTGGACTCTGTTTCTGTGGATCCAAAGAAGGTGCTGGATTTCTTGTCGGATGTTTTTGCCTCGGGCTTTGCCTCTTCTACACATCAGGCTCAGTAGATGGCCTTGCTGGCATTCTGCAGTCCTCAAATGGACGATTTGGATCCTTTAGTGGCCCGGTCACTTCCGAGTTGTTTTTTGCAACGTCCTAGGGTGATTTGTCTTGCACCTTCTTGGGATCTTCCATTGATGTTGCGGGTCCTTCTGGGCGTTTGAGACCTTAGGGTCCATGGACATCAAGTTTCTCACTATGAAAGTGTTGTTTTTGGTAGCCATTGTGTTGGCTGGTCAGATTGGGGAGCTGGGATCTTTTCTGCGCTCTCCCACTTTTATGCGGGTCCTGCCAGACCGTATTGTTTTTGCACCCGGATCCAAAGTTTCTCCCCAAGGTCCCCTTAGTTGTCAACCATTCCTGGGAGGTTATTTTGCCTACTTTCCCTCCGGTCGTTGAATCTGGGGTGGATTCTGATCTCTCTCTGTTGGATGTACGATGGTCAGTGCTGGTGTATTTGGAACAGACATCGTCCTTTTGGTGCGGTGATAACTTGTTTGTCACTTTTGACTGGTCATAAACCTTCTCTCTCCACCCTCACTAGGTGGCTTAAGCAGATGATCTTCCTGGCCGATGGTTCCCAGGTTTCTGAGGTGTCTGCCCGGGTTTAGGGTCGGTCAGCTGGGCCTTTCTGTCTTTTGTGCCTCTTTCAAGAGGGTCTCTACTGAGGACATCTGTATGGCCACTACTTGGTCCTCCCCACACATGATTATGGAGCACCACAAGACGGTGTTGGGTAGTCCTTCTGCAAGGGGTTCTGCTGTGGTGGTTCTCGGTGCTGGTTCTTCCGGCTCATGATGGTCATGCCTTTTGTGGGCATCTCCTTGGTTGTTTTCCATCTGTGTTATACTGTGTCAAGGGTGACAGTGGTCGGCTATGTTAGGGAAGGATGTGAGGCATAGAATTCTAATTGCTTTGTAGGGTTCTGGTGTGAAGCTGAATCCCACTTCGTAACTCATGTGGCGAGGAAGACTAAACTCGGAGTAATGACGATTACCGGTAAGTAACCAGGGCATCCAAATTGTATATGACTTCAGAACCCTGTAGAGTTCAATCTGATTGGGTAACCCTTCTTAACACTGCTTAAGTTTGCCATTGTAGATGTTGGTGAAATGCAAAGACCCCACATATTTCTCCAGTGTCTAAGTACTTCATAAGTTGTTAAATGAATAAATATTAAACTGCCCCGGTATGAAATATCATACCAAAACTTATTTTCAACGGAGTTCCAGTTGTGAGTACTTTGTAACCACTTACAAATGGACATGTTTTGAAAGGACAACAATCCTAAAAATCACAACACACACGGCTGACCCCACCATGCAACTCTGACACAACCCTCCCTTATCAGGCAGCCTGATCAGCATGCCTTTTTTTCATTTATTTCAACTCCCTTGACAACCTACGGACAAGTAGATTGTCTGAAATGAATTCAAGACGTAAGCCTCTTGATGCTCAAAAAATCAATACCAAAACAAGATGGCGAAGCCTGATACTGTTAGGGTCATGAGCATCAACGGTGGGGGGTGAGATGGGCTCTTAGCCCCATGACAGCGTTTCACTGACGCGTTTTACAATCCCTGCAGCCACTTAACGTTCTCGAAATAGCACCAATTAGTAAGAAATTGAAATCTATTGTAACAATATTGTCGATACAAAACAAAAGTAAGCACGTATGCATGAAAACAAGAAGAATTAAATATAAACCAGGAACGACAGCCTTTAACAGTGCTTTTACATGAAAGTAGTAAAATATGCAGTGCTGCATTGCCAGAAATCGTCATTAATCATAAAACTAATTGGGATGCAGTTTGGCGAGGCACGATTTGCTCCAAGGTGGTGGGTAAGACAGGGTTTAATCGGAGACGGTCTTCCAGAGCTTGGTTGCAGCAGTTGAGAAGGCGTGTACAACTATATGAAAATGTTCCACCTCAATCGTGGAGATAATGGAACTGAGATATTGTCCAACACTGCTTGGATAGCATCGCATTAAAAAAATAACGTCTGGGAGGGAAAAAAAAGTGCATGAACAGTTTTACAACCTTAGCTCAAATGAAAGAATTACTGTGTGGAATATTTTAAAGTATCAACGCATTCGAATTGTCCACCTGCGACCTCTATCTACTTCCTACCTCCTCGGAAGGCATAATTTCGTGTGAAGTACATTGGGAGCCCATATTCATAGAGAGACGGCTGCATGTGGATAATTATTTCAGAAAGCTGCATTTCAATTATAAAGCAGAATGATAATGATTTGACTAACATGAACAGGAGTTTAGCAAAAACAAATTAATTATACATAAAATCAGCGTCTGAAGTAGTAAGAATGATCAGACGCGTAAATGCAGCAGCTGTTATTCAAAAGCTATTTGTTTGCAGATAATTTCGCCTTGTTCCTTAAAAATGAAACGCGCATGATTATTTTTTTTTATGTGGGGGAAATATAGCAAAACATGAGCGAAAACAGCAACTGCTCAAAAAACCCAAGCACAGAAACAGACACACGTGGTGTGAGAAAAAGGCCTAAGGTTATTTTCTCATGAAAGAGCTTCTGAAATCGTGGAAACGTATGGTTGTGCCCCAGGGAGTCTCTCACCTTCAGATGAAGTTGTTGCTGCATCTCTGTGCTGTTTGTTGCTAGGTTAAAAGAGAAAACACCTAAAAGGAAAGAACGCGGTGCGAACAAGAATCCACGATTGACTGCCACAATTTAGATAATTGAAAAAGTCTTAGCCAATCGTTATTGAGAGTGCTTTGTTTTATGTTAGATATGGAGTGAAATTTAGGGGTAGTAAAATTCTCCTGTATTTTGATTCTTGCATTCCCCCGCGTATAGGCTTACAAGTGGTGTAATTTTAGCACTACGTCTCTGGAGCTTTGAAGAACAAACATTCCTTCAGCATGTTCTAGCTTTATGGGCCCTGTTGATGGTGTTTATGTCAGTCACTTTTTATTAAGTTGCTACTGCTCTGTGTTTCCCATAACTATTGTCTAAACTATTGTATTTTTTCAGATCTCTCTGACCCAACAATGGGTTCAAGTGTTTTGTGGTGACAGCAAAGTCAAAAGCTTTGTGATGTTCCCATGGCACCTCGTAATGGCGAGAGTTGCCTTCTCCATGCCCAAACTTTTTCAGTGGCTACTCCCCAAGCTATACTGAGTAATGCTTCTGTATTAGCTCACCAAGGGCACTGAATCACAAGGATGAGATTCTCCTACTCAAACGTGTACATAAGTATGGCTTGCTTCAATAAAATTATAGTGGCTAACACCAATCGGCTTGTTTAAAAGAGCATATACATTTCCTTCACCAGTCCTTTATCTTAAAGTAAAAGTGATCTGCAAATAATAAACACCCCTCTTCATTGCCGTGCAAAAAGAAAAAAAATCTTTTTCAATTTGATTATTTACTCATGTATTGTACCACTAATGTAGCCCAATCGATTGATGTTAAATCTTCTTGGAAGCAAACATCCTGGGCCTGATTCATAAATTACCCTTTTGAGTAGGTTTACACTTTTGAGTACATTTGCTACTTTTCTGTATGCACCAACTCCACTTATGTAGTAACTAACACATTTGTAACAAGGCCAGCACCACACATGACCAACCATCGGTAGGGCAACATACTCCTACAGAAAATAATGGAGGTAGGTATTTTAAATAAAACCCCATAGGAAATAGTGATAACATGAAATTACAATATTTAAAGGAGTTACAAATATAAATGATTATAAATTAATGTTAGAAAGCACAAAAAAATATGCATTTATTATATTATATTTAATTACAAAATTCCTTCGTTCCAAAAAACAAACCAGCCCTCAAGAGGTTAGTTTCACTCGAAAACTTTGATTTTAGGGTGATGGTATATCCATGCGTTATTATATGATATATATAATTATAAAAATAGTTTATAATGAAATAATACATATGTACTAGTTTTGTTTTTAACAATACTTTATATTAATTTTGATTTGCAAAATTGTTTTATTATTTCTAGACTGAGTATATTTTAGATACATTTACATTTGGCATTTACATCAAAATATTATAATATTGTTTTACTAATTAATAAAAGTTCTTTTATTTTCTGCATACTTTGCCATAGGGAGATCACCACAGTAGAGGAGTTGTCTACCTATGTGTGGAAAGTCGATAGCGCTGACTTTACGCTTATAAATTCTGTCTTAGACGACTCCACCCCTTGAATTGAGGGAGTGGAGTCATTTAAGTCTAAACTTAAGTATAAATCTACTCTCAAAATGTGTAAAATGCAAAAAAGTGCAGACTTACATCTAGGAATAGTAGTAAACCTACATGTGAGTACATTTACACAAGTATATTAACCTTCGTGAATGAGGACCATTACCTTGATCTGAGCACACCACTGTGAATATATAAAATCTTAGTGGATTCTTCCAAGATATCTTAATCTGTGAACAGCAGTAATTAATGGCAAGCATAAAACCATGCAATTGGGGGCTCCTCCTTTAGACCTAAGATTCTTCATCAAGTTACTCAGTAACACATGAGTGAAAGTTGTGTAGCGGATGTGGCTAATTAAAGTATCTGGTCCATGTAAGAAAGTCTGTGTTACATGGCAATCTTGTTCATGCCAGAAGTTAAAAGAACATGCCATAATTTTAAATTAAAGTAATTGTCACCTGCAGAAAAGGAAAAGTCTGATCGGGAATTTCGTATGAAATATACTCGAGGCAAATTTATGATTTTTTCACGCAATGCAGTGTAGCATCCAAAGTTTCTTAGATGCATTGAGTGAAAAGAGTGAGTAGAACAGTACCATATCTAAAAAGATAAAACATTGTACATTTGTTTCGAAAACTTTGTGGGTTTAATGTATATTCTCTCATCTAAAATTAGTTCTTGGTGCTGTGTTGTCACCAGTGAGCAGCAATTTCTGTCTCTATAGGTGATGTTAATATTTATGTTGTTCAATTTTTTGCTTGGGTCTGTTTATGTGTGTGGATCTACGCGTGGGTTGGGTGACCCAAATGTCTGTGCGCACATGTATCTGAAGTGAGTGATTGCCAAAGCGTTATAGTCCCCAGCTCTTCCTTAAAAATATGTATGTGCTACTAGACCATTTTGTTAAAAAATGTGGACACCGAAAACGATTTTCGGGCACCAAACGAATATTTTTATTGGTTTAAGGAAACTAAATATTTTTATATACCCTTTTCATTTTGCAAAATTGATATGTCCCAGTTATAAAAGTGAAACTGGGTTTCATAGCTGAAAAACAGATTTTCAGCTTCATCTTCACTGTCTTTGCTATTTACCTCATAGGGCTATTCTGTATACTTTCAGACATATTGTTGGAGAAAAGAATCCCCCTGATTCAGTTACCCATTTAAACGTGTATATATTAATAATTCCAACCTCTTTAGAGTACTTTTATTGACAAAATATTTTCATTTCTTGAAAAAAGGTTGGATTACGAAACATGAGGCAAATTTCTTTAGCACTCAAGTACCATAATTCTACATTCTCATTCGTCCCCAAGAGTCATAAACTCCAACATTCCCCACAGATCTATTGTCTCAGGTATAGGTTTGACTCGGGATCTCCTGTTTCAGTTATTCAGCTGGCTCTTAGGAAAACATGACATTGTATTCAAAGTACACAAAAGAGATGCGTATACAACTCCCAAGCCCCCATGTGGCTGCCGCGCTTCTAAGATGCTTGGTGCCTTGAGCCACTGACTGTATGGTGTGTGATGTGGTGCGCAGAAACTGGTGAAGAAACAAGCAAATGATAGGCACATGAAACAACCTTTCCTCCCACTAGTCATTTACTTTTATGATGGATGGATGGCAATAAATCGGAGCAGCATCCTGAAACAACTCTTAAAGAAGTAATAAGTTTGACTGATGCGTGCGTGATCACTCAGTGCACAGATGTGTGAACCTGGATGAAAGGTGTGTTATGACAATGCACAAATAATGGAGTGTTCAGCACAAGAAGGGGCTAATCTAGTACATGTCTTTGACAGAAGGATGCCTGGCCATTTGTGTTTGGAAGTATGCGTTTATGTCCCTGCTGTATGTTACAGTTGAAGGATACTCCCTTCTTTTCCTAAGGATGACGTATACCCTAGGAATACAAATGACTTACTTTCATATTTATAAACTTTTCACATGTAAGGAATGTATTTTTGGTTAGAAAATGGTCATCATATTCTCATTGTTCTGACCATGAACATCAGCTGCTATTCACAAACGGTCTTTCTGCCTACATAGGGGTATATTCACAAGAACGTGCCATAACTACTGCAAGAGTAGCATAACGCAACTTTCAACATCGCAGCCCATCGCAGGAAAATAACCCTGTGTCAACGTGGAATTCACAACAAGGTGGTAGCATGCGATAGACACCAGACAACGCAGTAAATGTCCGTGTGAAAATCAACGCCATGCTACAAAAATCTGATATGCTAACGCAAAATAAAATGCGACTAGCCCAACCACGGTAAAAAAAAGTAGCTAAAACTGGCCACAGGCCTGCAAATCCCACATGTCTGGTGGGACAATGCACCATAAAAACCCCAGTAAAATTACACCAGAGACAAGCCAAAGCAGGTAGCAACATGGTTGCACCCTGACCCAGCGCAGAGCCCAACTCGAACCCCACAACCCCCACAGACTACCATCAAGGAACAACAGGGTCGGGGAAGGCCAAGGAGAAGAGGGAGAGGAAAACGAGGTGCAGACCGCAGGAAAACAAGACCTGCGTCATGGAGGTGACAGAACACTACCAGCAACGGACCCACAAGCAGAGGAATCCAGCACCCCCAAACAGACACAATGTACACCACCATACAGTCTGCATGCAAACTTTCACAATGCACCAACATGTATGCCAAAACAAAGGCAACACGCACCTCCCCTTCACATCGCAGAGGGAAACACAACACCTGCAGCAGAGCAGATATTACAACGCATCAGTTATGCCGGAGAGGACCACCACACCGTTGACACTGACGCCCAACAACAGCCCATGGATATCCCACGCAACCCCCTACCAGGACCCAGACAGCCAAGATACCCAGAGGAGAACACAGAGCCTGCAACAAACCTCACTGTAGGAAGCACCCGCAGGCACAGCTGGCTCACAACACTTCACCCACCCACACATGGCACCCCAATGGCATGTGTCAGCATGCCAAAAGGAGGTGGCCCAACCGGTGTTGGAAGGGACTGAACCCATGGAATGCAAACCAGGACACATACGTAGGGTCTATCACCCTGCAGGGCCCACCCACACCCCACAAAGGAGACCCACGCTACTATAGAGACACATGCAGATGTATATACACAGCAGAGAACCACTCCCATGGGCGCACAATTAGCAGTCACACACCCATGTTGGCTGTGCATACAACGGCCCTGGCCACTCCCCTCAGGAATGGAGTGGGCAACGACAAAGCTACATGTCCAAGCCTCAACCCGCTGCCTCCGGTGACATGTATGCATCTGTGGTACACTGGTCAATGTAAAGTCGTAGGGCCTAGGGACCACATGCATACTACAAGACCACAGGGACACACTCAGGCACATGCAACCGGCCCCTTTATTGGCAGGGCCACATGTGTAGGGACGCCTGTGCTGGATGTGCGTGGGGTGAGTGTAAGCCATTCTGCACAGAATGTCTGGTGTTGGCAACCACTTGGACATTTGACACTAGTGCAACGCAAACAGAAAACACATGCAATACAGATTCAACTGATGAGCAACATGGGGTGATCCGGATAAAGTCCAGAGGACAGCCAACATGCAAAAAGAAGTGTCAGTGAGTCGCAGTGCACTGGGCTGTGGACACTAGAGAGGAGTGTGCCCATGTGAAGAAAAAGTCTTGGATTGTGTCTGTACGATTTATTCCTGATGCAGATGCAGTGGGGTGTGTCAGACCTGCATCATCTTCACCACCAATGTCTCGGGCCCCCACACTGTCTGGGGTGACATATCTGCGTAACCACTCCACAGCACAAAACACAATCAGCTAATGACAATGGCCTGCGGTGCACAGAGCCGGCATAGGTTGGTGGCACCACCGGCCTGCATAGTTCAGGTTCAGTGGCACCAGGTGTCTGGTCACCTCCATGACTGTGACCTGGCTTTTGTCCGGACTGAACCGCATCTTCCTCTTATTCCTCTCTGTACGTCCACTGGTGTGGACTCAGCCAATCATGATTCGTGACTAGGTGCTGGATGTGAGACCTACTGGTCCACAGGGTTGTCCTGGTTGCTCATTCACAGTTCGCCGGATGGCGTTGGACAGGGTGTGTGGCAGCACGGCTCACCAGATGGCGTGGACAGGGTTTGTGGCAGGATGTGTCGCAAGAAGAGAATATGATTCAGAAAAGGGGGTGGTGATGAACAGAGTGTCTGAATTAGGTAGACCACTCTTACCCAGTCCAAAGATCAGGGCTTGATCCATCACCGTTATTTATCTCACTGCACCATCCCAGCTCAGAACCTGGCTATATGCAAATCAGTCTGTCCCTGGCCCAGTGCATCATGGGAACAGGGCAGACTAAACTACCAAGCCAATTCTTCACCAGAAAGGAGACAAGCTACCGGGGACCGGTTTCTGGCATTTCAGCCTTCTTCGGCCCGGCTTGCTTGAATCCTGATGGTGCAGTGAGAAAGGGACTCATGTCTGAGTATACCCTGCCACACCTATAGTGGCCAAAAACGATTCAGAAAAGGGGGTGGTGATGAACAGAGTGTCTGAATTAGGTAGACCACTCTTACCCAGTCCAAAGATCAGGGCTTGATCCATCACCGTTATTTATCTCACTGCACCATCCCAGCTCAGAACCTGGCTATATGCAAATCAGTCTGTCCCTGGCCCAGTGCATCATGGGAACAGGGCAGACTAAACTACCAAGCCAATTCTTCACCAGAAAGGAGACAAGCTACCGGGGACCGGTTTCTGGCATTTCAGCCTTCTTCGGCCCGGCTTGCTTGAATCCTGATGGTGCAGTGAGAAAGGGACTCATGTCTGAGTATACCCTGCCACACCTATAGTGGCCAAAAACGATTCAGAAAAGGGGGTGGTGATGAACAGAGTGTCTGAATTAGGTAGACCACTCTTACCCAGTCCAAAGATCAGGGCTTGATCCATCACCGTTATTTATCTCACTGCACCATCCCAGCTCAGAACCTGGCTATATGCAAATCAGTCTGTCCCTGGCCCAGTGCATCATGGGAACAGGGCAGACTAAACTACCAAGCCAATTCTTCACCAGAAAGGAGACAAGCTACCGGGGACCGGTTTCTGGCATTTCAGCCTTCTTCGGCCCGGCTTGCTTGAATCCTGATGGTGCAGTGAGAAAGGGACTCATGTCTGAGTATACCCTGCCACACCTATAGTGGCCAAAAACGATTCAGAAAAGGGGGTGGTGATGAACAGAGTGTCTGAATTAGGTAGACCACTCTTACCCAGTCCAAAGATCAGGGCTTGATCCATCACCGTTATTTATCTCACTGCACCATCCCAGCTCAGAACCTGGCTATATGCAAATCAGTCTGTCCCTGGCCCAGTGCATCATGGGAACAGGGCAGACTGAACTACCAAGCCAATTCTTCACCAGAAAGGAGACAAGCTACCGGGGACCGGTTTCTGGCATTTCAGCCTTCTTCGGCCCGGCTTGCTTGAATCCTGATGGTGCAGTGAGAAAGGGACTCATGTCTGAGTATACCCTGCCACACCTATAGTGGCCAAAAACGATTCAGAAAAGGGGGTGGTGATGAACAGAGTGTCTGAATTAGGTAGACCACTCTTACCCAGTCCAAAGATCAGGGCTTGATCCATCACCGTTATTTATCTCACTGCACCATCCCAGCTCAGAACCTGGCTATATGCAAATCAGTCTGTCCCTGGCCCAGTGCATCATGGGAACAGGGCAGACTGAACTACCAAGCCAATTCTTCACCAGAAAGGAGACAAGCTACCGGGGACCGGTTTCTGGCATTTCAGCCTTCTTCGGCCCGGCTTGCTTGAATCCTGATGGTGCAGTGAGAAAGGGACTCATGTCTGAGTATACCCTGCCACACCTATAGTGGCCAAAAACGATTCAGAAAAGGGGGTGGTGATGAACAGAGTGTCTGAATTAGGTAGACCACTCTTACCCAGTCCAAAGATCAGGGCTTGATCCATCACCGTTATTTATCTCACTGCACCATCCCAGCTCAGAACCTGGCTATATGCAAATCAGTCTGTCCCTGGCCCAGTGCATCATGGGAACAGGGCAGACTAAACTACCAAGCCAATTCTTCACCAGAAAGGAGACAAGCTACCGGGGACCGGTTTCTGGCATTTCAGCCTTCTTCGGCCCGGCTTGCTTGAATCCTGATGGTGCAGTGAGAAAGGGACTCATGTCTGAGTATACCCTGCCACACCTATAGTGGCCAAAAACGATTCAGAAAAGGGGGTGGTGATGAACAGAGTGTCTGAATTAGGTAGACCACTCTTACCCAGTCCAAAGATCAGGGCTTGATCCATCACCGTTATTTATCTCACTGCACCATCCCAGCTCAGAACCTGGCTATATGCAAATCAGTCTGTCCCTGGCCCAGTGCATCATGGGAACAGGGCAGACTAAACTACCAAGCCAATTCTTCACCAGAAAGGAGACAAGCTACCGGGTCCCCGGTAGCTTGTTTCCTTCCCAGTGTAAGAATTGGCTTTTGTAGTTTGGTTTGCCCTGTTCCCATCATGCACTGGGACAGGAACAGACTAATTTGCATACAGCCAGGTTCTGAAACTGGGATGGTGCAGTGAGCTAAAAAACGGTGTTGGATCTAGCCCTGATCTCTTGACTGGGTGAGAGCTTTCTGCTTAATTCAGAGACTCTGTCCCTCACCACCCCTTGTTGTAAATATTTTTGTCCACCCTAAGCGTGGAAGGGTATTCTCAGATGTGAGACCCTTGCTCATTGCACCATCAGGATTCAAGCAAACCGGGCCGAAGACGGCTGTAATGCCAGAAACCGGTCCCCGGTAGCTTGTTTCCTTCCCAGTGTAAGAATTGGCTTTTGTAGTTTGGTTTGCCCTGTTCCCATCATGCACTGGGACAGGAACAGACTAATTTGCATACAGCCAGGTTCTGAAACTGGGATGGTGCAGTGAGCTAAAAAACGGTGTTGGATCTAGCCCTGATCTCTTGACTGGGTGAGAGCTTTCTGCTTAATTCAGAGACTCTGTCCCTCACCACCCCTTGTTGTAAATATTTTTGTCCACCCTAAGCGTGGAAGGGTATTCTCAGATGTGAGACCCTTGCTCATTGCACCATCAGGATTCAAGCAAACCGGGCCGAAGACGGCTGTAATGCCAGAAACCGGTCCCCGGTAGCTTGTTTCCTTCCCAGTGTAAGAATTGGCTTTTGTAGTTTGGTTTGCCCTGTTCCCATCATGCACTGGGACAGGAACAGACTAATTTGCATACAGCCAGGTTCTGAAACTGGGATGGTGCAGTGAGCTAAAAAACGGTGTTGGATCTAGCCCTGATCTCTTGACTGGGTGAGAGCTTTCTGCTTAATTCAGAGACTCTGTCCCTCACCACCCCTTGTTGTAAATATTTTTGTCCACCCTAAGCGTGGAAGGGTATTCTCAGATGTGAGACCCTTGCTCATTGCACCATCAGGATTCAAGCAAACCGGGCCGAAGACGGCTGTAATGCCAGAAACCGGTCCCCGGTAGCTTGTTTCCTTCCCAGTGTAAGAATTGGCTTTTGTAGTTTGGTTTGCCCTGTTCCCATCATGCACTGGGACAGGAACAGACTAATTTGCATACAGCCAGGTTCTGAAACTGGGATGGTGCAGTGAGCTAAAAAACGGTGTTGGATCTAGCCCTGATCTCTTGACTGGGTGAGAGCTTTCTGCTTAATTCAGAGACTCTGTCCCTCACCACCCCTTGTTGTAAATATGCAAGAAGAGAATATGGCACTATGCTTCACTGATCGAAGGGAGTCTCAGGCTTGGAGCTTACACTGGCATGTGGTAGGCCCTCCATGACACACGCCGGTGTCGGATGCTGATTAGTGTGACCTGGCTGCATATGAGTCAGGCCTGACCGGCTCGTGGTCCAGCGGGCCAGGGTATGTCAGGCACACGGAATCTCAGGCAACTCGGCTAGCAAGGATGGCGTCAGCCTCATGGCAGGGTGGGAGGCACCACCCTGGCAGAGACGTTGGGCTTTCCAGAAGAGGACAACACCCAAGGCTACGTGCTTTATATTCACACCCCTACGCTGACCTGGTGTAAGCCAGCCCATCCCACTCTGCTTACGCTCATGGGTGGGGCGTAATAGGCAACATTTTCGGAATTACCCCCACTGGCTGGAGTGACATGGTTGCGTCCACTGTCCACTACACTCCATTCACCAGAGGTGTATGTTGCCGTAGATATGGGTGTGTTCTGCATACACCGGTTGTTCAGTACTTCACCACCACTCTTGGCAATGTGTATTCTCCCAATCATGGTTCTACTGCATCCTTCACACATGCCTGGTTGACACCTCTTCACACATTCGGCTATTGTGTGGCTGAGGTGCCATGTCGTTGATGGCTCATGTTCACGGCTTGCCCAGGTTACCATTGTGAGTTGTTCTGTCGTGTCTGGAGGATTGGCATGTTGTTGTGCATGATGGTTGTGATTTTGTGACGTGTGCATTGCCAAAGTTGTGGATTGCATGGTTGTGGAGTTGAGGTGAATGGGGTGTTATTTGGGAAGTTGCCAAGGGGCTGTGCATTTCCCTTTGTGCGCTCTTAGGAAGGCTGGTTGTTGTTGGACTGTTGGAGGGTGAAGGGATCTTCTACACTGGCTGTGTATTTGGAGGCGTTCTGTTGTTGCCTGCACATTGATGTGTGATGTGTGCTTCCTGTTGCGTTGTGTGCTGTGTCACCAGGGGGCACAGGTGGGACATGTTTGCAGTGGATTGCCCCCTACACATGCGGGCATCTGGCTATGGCGTATGGTCCTTGCTTGGTCACCAGCGGTTCCTGCGCAATGTGTTGTCCGTACGGGGAGTGGGGTGCCAGGATGATGGTGATGTCCAGGACAAGCATGGGGGCCTTGGATGTGGCTTACTGTGAGACCCCTGCCGACTCTGGTGGGTTTTGTTTGGGGTGTGCCAGGGGCCAACAGGTGGTGCACAGCTGCTTGGTGTTGGGTGGTATGTTGGTTGTCCTCTGTGTTGGTGTCGTAGGCCAGTTAGGCGATGATGGCCAGGATGCGTAGGATGGTTGTCCCAATCAGCCTGTAGTGGACAGTGACATTGTCAGATGTTGTACCTGTGAGGCAGGTGCGTTTCCTGGGGGGCTTCTGTAATTGTCTGTGCTGCCCCTGTGGTGGTCCGGGGGGGGGGTTTGTGTCGGGTGGATGTTGTGGCCCTCTTGGGTGTCCGTGCTGCATGTTCAGTTGCTCCATGGCATCTGTTGCCCTTCAGATGATGCCCTGGGAAGGGCTCCCTGTTGTGGTGCAGGCTGCCATCCGACTATACACTAGGTCAGATCACGTGTAAAATACCTGCTGCTAACGCGCCTTATTGCATGTTTTGTGTTCTTATCGCCAACCTGTCTGGTCATTGTGAATGTATGTTGAGGTGAGGTGTTGTCATGGCTTTTGTCACGGGAACGCCTACTCTGAACCTCATTAGCAATAGTTGCGGGCGTCCTCTGTGGCGATGTTTTTTGCAACTGCTATCGCGAGAAAAGTGGTGCTGTGGGCTGTTAGCACCAGCTAGTGAATGGTGGGGTAAATTTATCACGACTTTGGCTGCGATAAATTGCAGTTAATTCCGCTATGGTTCCTTGTGAATATGCCCCTTAATTGTTTGACTATAGAGCTGCCCACCTCCTCATGGCCAGTATGACATGATAACCCATAGCCAGGGTATGATGAATGGAAAAGAGTGCCTGTACTCACCTCACCTCACATATGCCGAGTACCTTTGTAATGACTTCCATTCTTTTTCACTACGGATGACTATTTTCTTATTTGCTTTCATGGTGGGAATGCGTTAACAATTATGATAATTATGTTCATTTGTTATGTTCTCCTAGGTTTTGCTAATTACAAACTCATGTCCCAGCGAGACATGACAGTGCTCCTTAATTAGGGCCCTGTGTGCATGAGTGTGTATGCATTAGTTAGGTAGGGATCATGTTCAGCTCTGAAGAAGGCCTCTGATCATAAAGGCAACATTTAGCAGAAATGTACTGGCATTTCATAGGATGAGTGAGTCATAGTAATCACTGGGCATTGCCCTCTCTTTTTAAATCTTAGCTTGGGTACCTGTAATGAAAAAAAATATTTTGTGTTTTATCCAAAAGGTAATTGTAACTTCTGGATGCCTTGGCCTATATGAGGAACTCCCCCATTAGGATGTCGAGTCTGTCTAGGTAACACCAGGATGGGACAAGATCACTTATGATGAAGCATGCCACAAAAGTGTGGGTGATGTTTCCTTATAGAAAACATACTGGATCTGCTGGAATTCTGCTAGTCCCCTGGTTATGCTGGTTGCCACAGTCATTGTGAAATACGAATTTTCTAGTGGTAAGTAATCAAGAAGTACTCAGTGTTATCAATAAACTGCAAAGTGGCACTTTATGAATGAAATCAATTATAAGAAATGTAGTAAAATTGGTTCAAACTTTTCACAGAAAAGGGTTATGAGATCAATGCATTGTTGACTTGTCCTGGAATGTTATCCTCTTGCAAGTTTGCATTCCAAGACAAAGAATGGAGAGTGGAGTAAAATAAAACGGCCCCTTTTTGATGTAACAATACCAAAGGGGAGGATGTAAAGCAATTTTATTCTGACATCCATATAAGTGAACATTTTTGAAACAGAATCCCTATTTGTCCTAAGTCTGTGTTGAAAACGACATTGATAAAGTTGTGCTTGACATGTTTCAGCTACAGTGCGATAAAGCCATCACCAGCACAAGGAGACAGACCATAAAGTGAGAAAATAAACAATTAATCGATGTCAACTACATAATTGGTTTAATATCTGCAATGAGTGTTTTACAATTTGTAACTTTTGTTGAAAAGCTGTTTTGAATTTTATATAAAGTAAAAAACATATATTTTATGATCTCTTTAATGTGGTACTATGCAATGAAAGTAAGGATAGGACAGGGATACATGTGTAGGGATTTAGGGCACCATAGACTTTAAACTGTTCCCCTGTGGTCTAAATCAGCATTCAATAGGTCTTTATCTTTCAATATCCATCTTCCCTAAACATACTCTCTGGGTGGTACTATTTTAAAGGTCATTGTCATTTCTCATGCGTGTTTCCTAAGGTGACTAAGTAAACAGGCCCTTGTATTTAGTTGACAAAGGAGTGCTATAAAACTTGCTCTTTTATTTGTATGCCAGAAATGTGTTACAGACCTAAACGTTTTTAAAACAATTAATCAGTACTTTACTGTCAGTTGTCAAATATTAAAAACTGATTGTTGTAAATGTTAGTACGCTTTCCAGTTCAAATATGATTTCAATAACTACTGTTTTAAGCAAGTGGCCTTCTTTTCATAATTTAACATTTGATTTTACTGGGTTTTCTAGGTCATAGTTATCTGAGCCCAGGTTTTTATTTAAACCAGGAAAAATAATACCTATTGTTTGTAACTGGCTAAGGCCCTGATTATGAGTTGGTCGATATATTGTAACCCATATACCGACCCATGCGTGAACCACTGGGGGCATATTTGCAAGCCCCTAGTGCCACCGTAGTGTCACTTTTTCTGACGCTCCGGTGGCGATGTGTGATGGCCATATTTACAAGATTATGCAAAGCCACTTTCTGAAGCTTTACATGGCCCTGTAAATATGGCACTCTTTCAAGCAGTGCTCTGCATCAAAGGAGCATGCCAAGGGTGTTGCGGTGGGTGTTTGTAAATCTGAGGCATTAAAAAAACGAATGCCTTTCCAGGGGAGGCATTAAAGTGGCGCAATGAGGAAAAATACTTTCATTCTCCTACTTTTTTGCTCTTTTTTTGTGCTCTTCTATGTGTGCTGCAGAACAGAAGGAGCAAAACGCAATTAATGATTGTTTTTGTGCAGGAAGGTGTCCCTTCCTGCACAAACTCAAATATCCCAGCAACACAGGCACCCTCGCACCATGGTGCAAGGGTGCCTGCGTTGGCATACGGCTGCTGTTTGTGTGCCTTCACAGGGGTGCTCCGTATTCTTGTAAATACGGTGAATCACTGCATTTTTTAATGAAGCAGCTTGGTGCAGCAAAATTGCTTGCCGTGCAGCGCTGAGCCATTTCATTGAAAACATGCCCTCTAGTTACGCATGGGTTAGAATTACGAGTTGCTAGGTATTCAACTCATCCAATAAGTATTAAATGTGTTAAATACCTCAACCTTTGTTAAAGTTCAGCAAGTGAAACATTCCGAAATTTAAATGGGGGAAAACATACAATATTTACTGTTTCATGCGGATTGTGCTGCGTTTAGCACACACATCTGTATGTTATTCCCCACCAACTCATAATAGGTGTTATTTATCGCACCTGATAAATAATGTACCTGTGGTATAGTTATTCATCAGAGCGATACATATCTAAACTCGTAATCAGCACCATATAATTCAGAAGAGGATAGTCAGGGTGCAATATAAAGCAAATATGAACTCACCTGATTGCCTAGGGTTTTTGTTAAACCAATCATAGCCATTCATTTGATGGTCATGGACTCACCTAAAATCTTTTATACCTTTGTACCTTTGTACCTTTATAGTCTTTGGGCTGCATAACAGTCTGAACAGCGTGTTGCACTTTTAAAGTAGCTAATCATATGTTTTTCTTTTATTGTACATTAGAACTATATGCCAGGTGGCCCTGACATGAAGGCGCTATGCAAAGATTTAGTGGCACAGTGATTACGTTGGTAACATTGGACAAAAGCAATATTGAAGCTGGTCAGCATGCTGTGTTCACATTTCGAAGTGAATCGATACACCCCTGCCGTATCTCGCGCCCCATTTCCTCTTGGCCCCTGATAATTTCTAAAAGTATTGTGTTTTTAATAGAGGCGCACGCTGAAAGGTCAGCCAGCCAAGCTACAAAAGATGGCGATTGCAATCTCGCCCACAGTGCGGATATTACTCTCTTGGCCTAGAAGAGGGGCACAGGTATGAATGCTTCATAAGAAATGCAGAAGCCACCTCCGGATCAATGCTCTTGTTCTGAAATCAGTTAAGATAGGTTTGCTGATGGACGCCTTTTGAGACATGGTGCGACATTATCCGTTTTATACAATTTAGTTATTTCATATTTTTGAATAACTGCGGTGTTAGTTTTTGGCATCCTACAGCTATTATAGACAGTTCCAATTTGGAATTCCCCCTTAATTTCTAACTGACATTTTGTTGTGCGATTCATTGGTCCTGTTGGTGAAATTAAGTTCGCTGATAAGCAGATTCGCCAATTGAAACATTTAATTTATCATGACCAATGCACACTGTTGCAAGAATTGCATTTTAGTGACTTACCTATTTAATGTTACAGATAACAGAGGAGTTACTTGTGCGCAGGAAGAGGCATTTTCCCTGAATATGAATTCTCACCAGAGATTCTTGGTTTGTTATATAATGTAGGCATATTTCTTTTCTATAGGCATTATTAGATTAATTACAATAAAATGGTTACCTCAGTCACAAAGGACAATAAAGTGAAAAATACATAAACTGTGTCACGAAACCTTTAGGTCACTTTTCAGAGACAAATAATTTTTCATACATGTTTAACCCCTTCGCTGCTAGACATTTACCCCCGTGCTAAACCTTTTTTTGGCGATTTGGGGTAGCTTGCTCTTGGGTCCCATAACCTTTTGTCCACATATGGTATTCATGCCAAATTTGTGTCCATTTCTTTCCGACATACTGGGCTTTCTTAAGGTACCCAGAGTTTGTCGATTCCAATAGGAGTAGACCACAAATTAGCTAAATACAGCAACATTTGATTTTTGGTGGGGAAAATGGCAGAAAAGTGCTGCAGAAGAAAGCTTCTGTTTTTTTCCCTGCTAATGGCATCAATGAAGGGTTTGCAGTGTTAGAATCCCCATCTTCCCAGCTTTCAAGAACAGGAAGAGTTGAATCAGAAACCTAAGTTTTTCAACACAGTTTTGGCATTTCACTGGGATAGAGACCATTTTTTCAAATTTTTTTTTTGCTTTCAACCTCCTTCCAGTTAGTGGTGGAAACAAGTGTGAAATCCATGGTGGAACTCGGAAAGCTATACATTTCTGAAAATTCTGAATTCAGTAAGGGGTCATTTGTGTAGATCCTTCAAGGTTTTCTCATAAAAAGTAACAGCAAAAAGAAAAAATATTGAAATAGAGTTGAAAAAAACAGCCATTTGCATGCAATAAGAAATGGCAGAAAACGCAATGTGGACACATAACGTATTTCCACTGAAAACTGGCTCTTTTTTTTAAATGTGACTAGCTGTGGATTTTGGGCGTTAGCTCAGCTGCCACCTAGGGAAACTTAGCAATCCTGCTCATTTTTTTTTAACTAGATGCATAGGGGAATCCAGGATATGGTGAGTTGTGTGGCTCTCACCAGGTTCTGTTACCCAGAACTCCTGGCAAACCGCAAAAGTTGACTACAAAAATGTTTTCCTCATTTCTATGATGTAAAGAGAGGAGCCACAAACTTCTTTCTATACATCATTCCCCCAAGTCTTCTGATAATAATGATACCTCACTTGTGTGGGTAGGCTTAATGCCTGAGACAGGAAATTACCCAAAATACAACGTGGACACATCACATTTTTCCACTGAAAACTGGCCCTTTTTGCAATGTTCCTAGCTGTCGGGTTTGGGACCTAACGCAGTTGGTATCTAGAAAAACCTAGTAAACCTGTACATTTTTGAAAACTAGACACCTAGTGAAATCCAGGATGGGGTGACTTGTGTGGCTGTCATCAGGTTCTGTTACCAAGAATCCCATGCAAACTTTAAACTTGAACTAAAAAAACATATTTTTCCCATATTTCTGTGATGGAAACTTCTGGAATCTGAGGGGAACCACAAACTTCCTCCTACAAAACATTTCCCCAAGTCTTATGATAAAAATGGTACCTCATTTGTGTGGGTAGGTATGGTGCCTGTGACAGCAAACAACCCAAAACCCAACGTTGACACATCATATTTTCCACTGAAAACATATTCTTTTTTTTTTGCAATCTGCCTAGCTGTCACTTTTGGGTTCTTGCTGAGCCAGTACGAAGGGGAAACTAGCAAACCTGTACATTTGTGAAAACTAGACACCAAGGGAAATCTAGGATGCAGTGACTTGTCTGCCTCTTACCAGGTTCTGTTACCTAGAATCCCATGCAAACTTCAAACTTGGACTATAAAAACACGTTTTCCTCATATTTCTGTAATGGAAAGTACTGGAATCTGAGGGGAGCCACAAACTTCCTTCCACCCAGCATTGCCCAAATCTTCTGATAAAAGTGGTATTTCACTTGTGTGGTAGACCTAGTGCCCGCGACATGAAACTGCCCAAAAGGCAAGGTGGACACATCATATTTTTCCACTGAAAACTGATACTTTTTTGAAATGTGCCTATCTGTGGGTTTTGGGCCCTAGCTCAGGCGACACCCATGGAAACCTAGTGAAACTGTATATTTTGGAAAACTAGACACCAAGGGAAATCCAGGATTGGGTGACTTTTGTGGCTCTCTTCAGGTGCTGTTACCCAGAATCCCCTGAAAACCTCAAACTTTGACAAACACCTTGCAAAACCAGGTTATGTTGTGATAGATTATTATTATGCCTCCACATATTGTTTTGGGCCCATCCCTGTTGCGTGCACTTAGCCCACCTACACAAGTGAGGTAACATTTTTAATTGGAAGACCTGGGGGGATGCTAGGTGGTAGGAATTTTGTGCTGGCCCATTGCTCCCACAACTTTCCTGCACACAAATGTGAGGAAAACATGATTTTTTTTTCATCGAAATTTGAGTATAGATTGATGGCAAAAAGCAAAAAAAATCAACACATTATTGTACACCCATCCACTAGTCAATCGCAGGTATATTGGTTGCATTTGGCATGATGTTTAGTAAATGATTTATAAAAAAAATTATTCACCAATGACAAAATAAAATCCACAAAAGCCATTGGTGATTAATTTCAACATTACATCAAAGAACCACTGACTTGAAGCTTGAGCAGTAAAGCCACATCAAGGCTCCAGCAGCAGTACTGTTCATTCACATGCCTTTTATGCGTCAGACACAGAAAACCATTCACACTGCCAGGTGAGGGCTTAACACAATACAACACTTACATTTAAAAACAGCACCATTCAAGGGCCCATCACTCCAAGCCAACAGGACTAACACCAATCAGACCACCAAGCTCCCAACCATCAGATAACTGACAAACATACCTCAAGCAAGTCCATACACATACTGAATATAAGCCACCAAAACACCACCAGTCCACGCACAGTGCCAGTCAAGCTTCAGTCTACAAACACTGCCCACGAAGCATCAGTCCACACACACCAGCAGGCAAGAGCCTGTCTATGCACACCATCAACCAAGTGCCAGTCTACACACACTGCCAGCCAAACCCCATTTCCCACATACCGCCAGTCCACAAGCATCTCCAGCCAAGCACCATTCTTTACACACCACCAGCCAGCCACCAGTCGACGTGCACCGCCAATCAACTGGTAGTCCATACGCACCACAAGCCAAACACCAGTCCACCTGTACTGCCAGCCAAGTGCTTGTTCACACACACTGAAATCCAGGCACCAGTCCACAATCACCATCAGCCAAGAGTCAGTCCACACACACCCCCAGCCAAGTGCCAGTGAATATGCACTGCCAGCCAAGCACCAGTACCCACACACCACCAGCCAAACACCAGTCCACACATGCACTGCCAACCAAGTGCTAGTCTACATGCACCACCAGCCAAACACCAGTTCACACCTCAAAATATGGCTGACCTGCCCCCAAAGGAATTAAACATTGGCAAAATATTTTCCCCCAAAAAGGGGGAGCGACCCTTGCCTAAGGGGCCATTTTTCGACTTGCCAGTGAAGGATATATTGACTCAAGTACATTGATGTTTAAGTGCCCATCTTAAATAGCCCATTGCATCAAAATGGGCATTAGTCACAGCAAAAGCAAAATCAACAGTATAATCAATATAGGGAAGCTGTATCATTAAACAAGGCAACATTTTTTACATAAATATTTTGGAATATAGATATTTTTGTGGACGGTATTTATGACTTCATTTGTAAAACAATGCATGTCAATGTCCAAGAAGCACAGGGAAAATGTACACAACATTAAGAGGCTACTCATCCACAATCCAGAGACCAATCTGCTTTTTAAATGAGAAACTATTAGGAAACTATTTGTAAAGAAATAATGATCCCTTAGGCCAACCACTGGTACACCGCCTCATACAAATATAATGGAATTATGGAATTACTATAAAACCAAACAAGAAATAATGTTAAATAAAATAAAATAAAATGACTTAAAGTCATTAAAATGCAAATAAATATATAATTTAATGTTAAGAAATATTATTATAGTGCATAATTATTATTTAATTCTAAAAAAAATACTCTATGAATAAAAACGTTACAATTATCTTTGTTAAAATATAGCTTATGTTAATTTTAATTAATTATGTACATAACTATTAATAATTATTAATGTATGTTAATTCATATTAACAAAATACTCACTTTCACCCAGCAAGTTTGGAGCTTCTGGAACTAAGGAAAACTTTGCTATTGAATTGTGACTATAGGTGAGGTGGTGGAGAGTGTAGAAGATGATGGATACAGGGGCAGGTCCCAGCCCATGATAAGGGTGATAGCATTACCCAGCCCTGGGCCAAGGACAACTTTGCTGCTGAGCCTCAGTCCAAGGTGGACGAGAATGGGAACAGTGAAGAAGTATTGCACACAGGATGGTGCCACCCCATGCTGTTATGTACCCCGGCCCACATCCTAGGCATAAGAGCCAGCCCTGGTGTTGTTGTGAGGTGTACCGGAGCAGTGGTGTGGAAGTGTCTGTGGTGAGCCAACATTGAGGGAGAATTTTGAAATGAGCTAGGTGCCGTGTGGCAGGCCTCAGTGTAGGTTGGGGTTTGGTGTAGTCCAGATGCAAGGGGCTCATCAATTAACAAAGCATGTCTGGGAGCCTCAGGGCAACATTAAGGCTGCCCAGGACACAAAATATATCTGAAAAGACTAGGTTGAGTGTGGAGGTAGAAGAGAATCCCTGGTGAGTCCTGACTATTAAAAGGCAGGCTGATGGAACTTTATGTAATATTGCCCTGGATTGCATGGCTGACCCATAACATCAATGGAATATGGCTTCATCTTATTACACAATGTCACTAAGAGCTAAAATCCCAAAAATGCAATCCATCTCTGCTCCTGACTTATAAGACCGATAGATCCATGTCTCAGGACTACCAACATCTGCTGCTGCTGCTCAAGGGGGAGCCCCAGCCCAAATGCTTAGTCCTCCAGGCTTTACCAGAAGATCAGTAAACACAGCTGTCACTACATGAATTCAAAATAGATATCATGTCCGTTTGCCAAGACTTTGCAAAGGACTTGATTTATTTAGCACACTTCCTCCAAAATCCAGAGGGTATTATTGTCCACATTGAGATGACTTCTGCTGAACTGCCCTATGAGAGGGATGAGCTGAATCGCACACAGTGAGTGTTCTCCATATTCACCTGGAAAAAGTTTGTCCATGATGTCCTCAATAAAAGCGAGCAGCAAACTCCGCTAAGTGGATGGAGTTAGCAGAGTTTTGCCACTTCATGCTCCGTTTATGGTGCAGAGTTTGGCAAAACTCTGACTCCACCGCATAGCTGTGTTTTTTACCACCACCCACCAAGTTGCCAGGGAAACCGGGTGCCGGTAGAGGAGAGCCACTTCCGGTCCGACCATGTCACGTGACTCATGTCACCTCCGGTGCAGGACTCAGGAGCTTCTGCTTGAAACAGAGTGAAGCAGAGTGGAAAAAAGGAAATGCTGACAGCGGACACATGACCAAGCCTCCTCCTGCAGCTGCCACTGTCAGAGCCTGGACTCTCTCTGACCCTAGGGACCCTTTCCAATTGTTGATGGACAGTTAGGAACAGAAAAGGTAAGGATCCCGAGCCTAGTGCTGCCTCCTCGTCTGACTCCCCACACTGGAGCCTCCTAACGGATCCGGAATGGGCTAGAATCTTCCCCTCAGCAGTGCGTGCATCCCTAGGGCAGGACATACAGAGGTGACCCAGAATAGCAGTGCACTGATTTATTCAGAGATCCCAGTGTCTCTGGATTAGCAGTTTCCTCTATCCTCGCTATTGCTATCCTTACCACAGTACATGCTACAGGAGGATCCGGTGACTCCGCCTGCTAGTGGGCTCCTTGTAGTGCTGCAGAGGTATTTTTTCACTTTGCAGAGTTCTGCGTAATGCTGCTATGCAGACTCAGCCCAGACCTAGTCTCACCCACGTCCACTACTTTAATCTTAGAGAAGTCACCATCAATTCTGTGCACAGGTGAGATGCAATCACATTTGCAGGGGACAATATCACCATGTTCCACAATGTATCTTTACCATGGTGCAAAAATGTAGCATAAATTGAAAAAGGAAAAAATGAGGGGAAATAATCATATTTCTCCTTATAGCACCTATCCTACACTACCCCTGGGTAGGCATAGGCCTGTGACGCACTCCCAGGTTTAGAACTTCTAGTAAATCTAGGAATGTGCCAAATGCCATTGGTGCTACGTGGAAATACACTACCCTACCCATGGCACTCTTCCCCATCGTAGTGTGAAGCAACACTTTGACTTGCACTATGTTGCCTCACTCCATATCTACAAGGACATGAAAAGCCACACAGGTTGGCTTTACGTGCCCTTGTTGATATTGCTAAGCCCTATGCTCCACCTGGACGTAACAAAAAATGACGTTCTGGCAGTGCAAAGAGTTTGTAAATGAGCCCCTCAGTTCTATGGCGCTAGAAACATTAGGGAAAAGGAAAGTGGTCTTGAGCAAGATTAGGAAGCTTTCAAGGGTGGATGTCAATGTTATGAACAATCGTGAGCGAGATTTTGGAACAGAGCAAGAGAGTCTTTACCCATTGGCTTTGAAGAGGAATTGAAGACACAAATACAGGTAAGCATGTGGAAAGGAAAGCATGGTGCTGAGAAGGCACAGATATAGGTGGGCCCGAACATAGACTATTAGAAAATAACAAAGTTGGAGCACTATTGTATCAATTTACTAGATATATTATTTAATTCCGACCAAATTGTAATGCTAAATGTGATAAATTGGGTTGTTGGTTGAGGGGGGTGTTAGGCCTTCGCAAGCACGGGCCACAATCCTTGTTAGGGCGAACTACAAACAACCATTAAACTAACCTGTGCCTAAATATCAGATAGCTTGGCACAAAAGCAGTCAGGCTTAACACAGCATAAGAAAAATCCCACACCAATTTAGAAACATATAGTATATTTTAATAAATTATTTGGCACCAAAAGACACAAAATAAATTAATGAGTAGAACTGGAAATGTGCAATTTTAAAGGTTTAGGTAAAAATAGCGCTTAAAACACAAAGCGCCACCTGTGTTTATCTGGTAATCCTGTGTTATGTACCACAACATAGGCCTAAGTAGCAAAAGGCCCTTAGCTGTAGGACTTGTTTGGAGTGCCCATGCGTGCCATGGAGAGTGGAGACCATAACGCTATCTCCACTCTCCATGCGTGAGCATGTGCAGTCCGTGCAAGTCCTACAGCCCAGGACTGGAAGAAGAATCCTGCACCGAGGAAGCAGCCCAGGCCCAGAGACCGCCATGCTGAGATCCAGGTAAGGAGGACTCGTGCATAGGCAGGACACTTTGGTTAGGGGTGGGTGGCAGGGACAAACTCAGCCACATGGCAGAACCAAAGTTTTTTTGCCAACTTCGTGTTCCCAGCAGAGCGCATATTTGGTTAAACTCCGCAAACTCCGCCCCTACTTCACAGAGGAAGTACCCAATAAAACATGAAGCAAAGAAACAGGTCAGGGAGATCTTAGATCATCTTGAATACCAAGGTGTGATTGAAAACTCCACATCTTCAATGAAAAATCCTTTGATTCCCATAATGAAACCCAACAATCCATACTGTCTAGTTGGGAAACAACCTTTACAATGCAGTCATTAAGTCGCACTACATTTACGACAGTCATTACATTGCAACATCCTTTACAACACATGTCACTACAATACAGTTGTTACATCGCATGTCACTACAACGCATGACACTACAACGCATGACACTACAACGCATGTCACTACAACGCAGGCATTACATCACATGTCATTACAACGCATACCATTACAACGCATAGTACCCCTACACTATGCAACACTTACCCTACTGTTGCACGCCCTAGTATTACAATAGTAATTTTTACCCCCACACTAACCAACACTTACCCTACTGTTGCACCCCCTGGAGTTAGAATTGTAATTTTAACCCCTACACTATCCAATACTTACCTTAAACGCAATGTAAAGGTATGTGTTGTAATGGTATGCGTTGTAAAGGTGTAATGTGATGTAAATTTATGTGATGTAAAGGATGTTGCGATGTAAAAACTGCGTTGTAAAGGCATGCATTGTAATGTATGCATTGTAACATCATACATTCTGTCTAGTCATAGACTACAAGCATTTGAACACATGCACACAAACATTTGCAGTACAAAATTCACACAGTACTGCACTAATGAATAACATTGTGTGAAAAAATACAAACCAACACTAAATATCTCAAATGGATTCTTCTGCCAAAATATAGCACCTGGAAGCAGATATTTGACAGCATTCTCAGCCCTCGGCTCTCAACTCTCAACACCAACTCTGTAGACTGCCCAAGGGTGTAAGAATAGCACCAGTTTGTTCTCAGCAAGAGCAACAGAGTTACTTCAAAGCAATGAAGAGGCAGCACTGCCCTATGTTGATGATGATTATCTGATGGACGGTTCGTTATTGAAACACTCGAACAGGGTGAACAACATAATTCTGGGGTTTGCCACTGTGGCTGCAAATGTAACTTTCAGAAATCAAAAATTGCCCACCTCAATGTCCTATTTTTGGACATGATCTATCAAGTGAAGATAAAAGCCTAGCAACTAATTTGTTTGAAAATTGTGCACTGCTCCAACCTCCAAAGACTCTGAAGGGTTTACAATCCATTATAGGATTCCAAAATGTTGGCAGAACATACATTTTGGATCACGCAGGAAGGGTTAAACCTTTCTACGACCTAATCAGATCCAATTTTTCAGCCACCAGTGGACACAAGAACACAGAGAAATGTTAGGTTCTGTACAAGCTGTCATGATAGCTTCCAAACACTTACACACATGTGTAAATACCACTAATTTGGTGATCTGTGTAGTCGCTGGTCAATCAGGGTACACTTACCACACCTTCAATGAAGGCTAAACAGTACCCATCGCATACAAATCAAATTAGTACACAAACGCTGAGATTCGTTTTGCATCCACAGGGAAGATACTGATAGCAGTATAAACTGCTGTAGTGAGAGAAAGAGCACTAGTACATGGGAAATGCATAATTGTCGTGACTCCAGTACCAACCTTATAGGCTGTTACCAAAGCAAGCATTCCATACGCAAAAGCATTCCATCCGCGATGGATACAATGGGCTAATTCTTGCACTGCACAGATGGAGACTACAAATTTGATTCTACATCAAATACACAAGTATTCCTGCAGTACGAACAGGAATATGCTTTACTGAATGAAATAATGCCGCTAGACCACTATGAATGCATCATCTATACTGAGGGATCTACCCAGCCTGTCCTAGGAATTAAACAGCAATACAGCGTAGCATTTGCAATTGTAAAGGGATGTATGCGGGCAGCAAGTTAATTCCTAGCAATACACCGATGCAGTCTCTAGGAGATTGCATGGCACAGCTGGCAGAACTAAAAAGCCCTGATACTGGCGCTAAATAATACGGATAGGGAATTCCCCACACTCATTGACTGTGATTCATTTGACTGTGTCCAGTCATACAATGAATATCTTCACTATTGGGGCCAGAAGGGATTTAGAGATTCCAAAGAGTGCACAATAAAGCACAAGCTGCAGTGGGAACTGGTGGCAGAGCTGAAAATATGCTTGCCATGGGCTCATGTAATTCACACATTGAGTCATCAGCATGTTGGCGCGCACGTTGAAGGGAATTTATTGGATGATGAAGCTGTTAAGGCTACAGCGCTAATGGCTACCATTGCTGCAATCACTCGTTTAAGCACGATGACGGACAGATAATAATAGCTGTGAAAGCTACGCGCAACAACTCAGCCTTGCCAATAGGTTTTCCACTCAAGTACTCTCACAAATTAGATGCTCAAAACATGTATGCTTAAATTCCAGGAGTGGGGGATAGAATATACCAAACATGGATCGCAGATTAGGATTTATTCTACCTGCAAACGACGGTCTGGGTTCAGCACACGCAAGTATCGATGCGATTGTTTCACTACTAAAGCAGCATTATTGGTGGACAGGTCTTATTAAACAGACCAAGGGTTTTGTCCATCAATTGTTGTTTTTGCATTTAACACCCAGAGTGGGATGGGTATGCTCAGACGTGAGTCCCATGCTCTCCACACCACTGGAGTCAAGCTATCCTGGCTGAAGACGGCTGATAGTCGAAAACCGGTCCTAGGATGCTTGATTCCGGTCCAGGAAAGACATGGGTTGGCAGTTCGGGCTGGACTGTTCCCATGAGGCAGAGGGTCAAGGCTGATTTGCATATGGCCATGTCTGAACAGGGGTGGTGTGGAGTGCAAAAAAACGATGGATTTAGGCCCAGATCTCTGTACTGGGGTGAATCTACGACATTGTTCTGCATTCTGTCCATCAATTGTTGTTTTTGCATTTGTCCTCAAGTATGACATCTGTCAGCAGATGACAGGTTCCACCGTAGCACGGCTACCACAAACACCACTACTGATATAAGACAGACCACTCGCATGTGTCTATTTGGACGGCTGTGGCCCCTTACACTGTGACGGGGCTTACAAGTACATGTTGGTGGCATTGGATTCATGTTCTAGATTCCTGTGAGTTTGACCCCAGCGCTTGGCTGACACCCGAACTGTTATAAGGGATTTGCAAGTCTTCATAGGGACATATGCAATTGGAACATTACATTCCAACCATGGCCCTGAGTTTAGCTCACGAGCCTACAAAGTAGCCATGGGAAGTTTGGGTGTAGCATTGCGGTACTCCTCCCCGTATAATCCCAATGGAAATTTGATTGTGAAGAGGAAGAACCGTGACTTAAAGTAATCCTTAACAGCTAGGGTATTAGGCTCGGGTGGCAGTTGGTTCAATCACCTATATGGAATCTAGAGGGCACTAAGCAACATGCCAAGAAGTTCCCTGTGGGGCCGTACTCCATATGAAGTCCTGTTCGGTATAAGAATGTGGGTACCAGACCTCAACTATGGCAGCACAGTGTCAGATGGAAATCTATTTGGCATCAATGATCATTTGGCAGTTTTACATTAACTCAATTAATTCCTGGCAATACAAAGCAACGTCCAAGTAAAACGCACCACCATTGGAGAAGTGAAAGCTTTTCCGGAAACACCTGCCTAGAACCCAAAGATTTGGGACATGGTTAGAGAAAATATTACCGACAAGAAAGAGCTTGGGCAGCTGTGCCTGTCCTGGCTGTCGAAGATACAAGAATAGTACTTCTACCACCTCTTGCTGGCTGCAAACCCCTCAAACCATTCAACACTTTGGATCAATACATCATCACAACCAATGCTAGCAACCATGGTTTGTGTTCTGTCTAGTTGCAAAATAGACAATATGGCAGGGAAGAAATCATTGCATTTGCATCAATGGTACTTTGTGGCGCAGAACCCATGTATTCCATAATCAAGAGAAAGAGGCTCTGGGTTTCTGGTGGGATGTGCAGTATTTTAGGAATTTTTGAGGGGAAGCCAATTCATCCTACATACTGACCATAAGCCATTAGTAGATTTGTTTACTACTATCATTGGAGGGAGGGCAACTCTGTGTATTGTGAAATGGCAGCACTGCATGCAAGAGTACCAGTACAAGTTGCAATATGTGCCAGGGGTTCAGAATATTGCAGCTGACTGCCTTTCTAGATTACCGGTTCTAGAAAGTGAGGGTGGAGAGAGAGGGAGATGATGACTTGGAATTTGTGTGTGCTGTAGGCATGGTCACTACTGGTATATTGTTGGAAGAAGAATGGCATGGAGCTGCCTCTAAGGACAAAGTGTTGCAAGAAGAGGGGGAATATGTTACTAACAAATGGCCCAAATCACATGGCATGAAGGAGGATTTGGTACAGTATTGGAGGTCTAGCAAGAAAGTATCTCTCATTAATAGTATCTTGTTGCAAGGTGAATGTTTGGTGGTTCCTACTGAGGTGAGGTTGAAAGTTTTGGAATTGGCACATGACGGGCTTTTGGGTACACGTGCAATGAAGCACAGTTTTAGAGAGGAATTTTGGTGGTCTACTATGGACAAAGCAGTTGAACACTGTGTGAGGGAGTGTAGTGCGTGTGTCTTAAGTGACAAGTAACAGGTCACCATACCATCTCCCATGGCCCCTGCAATTAGCAAAAAAGCCACAGAGCACAAGTTAGGGCTCGATGAGTCTGGCTTTTTCGGGGGTTTTGGGCAGTTCGCCTAAGTATGTTTTAGTATTTGTTGACTGTATGTCTAAATGAATAGAAATACAATTCGTCACTGATGTCAATTACAAGGCAATCATTGATTTTTTCCAAGACACTTTTATCAGAGAGGGATTCCTAGAAGAGTTAATGATGATTAATGGAAGGCAATTACGATTGCATGAGATGAGTAATTTCTTGTGTCCAATAGCATCAAACATATAAGAATGTTGTTATACCATCCTCACAGCAACACACTTGTCAAGAAGGTGAATTGTGTGGTGAAGGATCAACTTCAGTTAGCTCTGGTCAAAGGCATACATTGGGAGAAAGCTGTTAAGGACATGTTATAGGCCATGAGAGCCACACCACATATCAGCACTGTTGTGCCTCCTTTCTCCTTATTGAGAGGCAGTGCAGCGTGTACGCTCTTGAGCAGAAAATGGATTAGCAGAAAAAATATAGATGGTAAGAATTTAGGTGGTGTACTGGTTGTGCGAAGATGTGCACAAGAGAAGTATGCTTCCACATGGAATGAAAAGAAAGAACATAAAGTCTGAGCTAGGGATCTTATGCGGCTACTAATTGCCAAGCATGGTCATAAGGGACAATCTGGATTTTACCACCATAACTTGTATGGAAAGTGAGGGATCGAGTTGTGATCCTGGAGAATGATAAAGTTTGGAACAAGAGGAAGGTGGGGGTGGTACCCAAGGACAAAACTGACTATGTGTATGAAAGGATGAACATTGGGTGACCTCAGGGTTCAGTGAATGCGGATGTTGCAGAGTGTCACCCTAATTCAAAGAGGAAGACATTTATGCCCCAGAAATGCAATGATTTTATAATGTAAATCGGTCATATTCCACAAGATTTTGTTATAGGAGATGTTCAATTTGTATTTCTGTGTTATTGTAGTTGAACACAGGTAATGTTATTTTGAATGTTTTCCTCCAATTGTCTGCATTTCACCAAATTTTATTAATCGGAGTAGTTGTATTTGTGGTATCTGAAGGTACATGCTGTGTATATAAATTTATATCTGAAATTACATAATGAATCAAAGGGTCGTGAAGAAAACACTAAGCTTAGAATCACGAGTGGGCCGTAAATTCCGCAGTATCCGGTAGCAGGTGTTATGGGGTCCATTTGGATTACAAAGTTTTGGTGGAGTGTTTTTACACCGTGATTTCTGTTGCTGAAAGTGCTGAAATTTCTGGTTGTTATCCTCGAAAACCTGTAATTCCCGGTATTACCCAACCCCCGGAATTAATAAAACCCCCGGTAACAGTCATTCCAGGCCATGGAAATAACGGGAATATTTCCACGAGACATGTAATCTGGCACTGTGAAGTAATGTTCCCTGAAACCATCATCAACCTCTCGAGTTTGCGACGTATTTGTGACTCTATGTCAGTGCTTGCTTTTAATGCTTGACCATATCTATGTATTTTTCATTTGTAACAATCTGCATCAAGTGTATTTTCTGCAATATTCTGCACTCAAATTCACACAATAAAATGGATGATATTGTTTACAGGCCTGTATTGGATAGATTTAAACTTTCGGATGTTATGAAAGCCAAGTTGACAGATTGAGGGTAACTTTTTAAATTACTTTTCTTTTGCAGGAAAAGCAGAAATAAATGTTATTTGTTATTCATGATCAAATGTGCGCCATCACTCATGTTAAATCATGAATTTGCACAACCTTGCACGTACGTGGCTGACTTCATAGTTTACAAATTGACATCTTCGAATATGAAAAGGATCTTTGTGCATGTGAGCACACTGGTATAGATGGACACTATTCAATGCCTTCCCTCTTTCCCTCCGTAGTCTTCATGCGGTTGACTCTTAAGGTGTAGGAATTCTGTTGTCTAGGACAGTTTGGAACAGTCTCATTAACATATTTTGGTAAGGAGCGATAAGTCTTCATTAGTTACACCTGTGCTTTTCAATTAGATTGTACACTATTTATTCCCGGAAACAAATTTCAACACTGAAAAGAGAATTACATGTCAGGCTCCCTCCATAATACCAGAAAAATGTTGTTGAAAGAAAACAACATTTGACTGTCTTCATTGGGGCATGGGAAAAGAATCACACAGGTCCCTCGATACAGTGTGCAGACCTAGATCAAGCAATGTACCTGACAAATATTGCTTGATCTTAAAGTTTTGTCCGTGGGATAACGGACAAATAATTCCAAAGTCTGTGCAAATCCCCGTTTGGGCAGTGATTCGAATAATAGGTTTACCATACTCAGAAGTTAACAGATGTGATGCACAAGACTAAGTGAAAAATAGTAGTTTCCTTTGTAGAAATTGGGTAAAATGCTGAAATATTATGTAAAAATACGAGTAATTATGCAAAAATGTCAATCAGGCACCTCGAGTCCAAAACGAATGGAAGGATGCATCTTGTGCTAAAAATAGTGCTAAATCACAAGGTGCCGCACATAAGCGACCTCTTTGGAGGGAGTGTCACTCCAGGCTCCTGCATTCTTCTGCCTACCTGTTTCGTTGCCATCTGTCTGGCCCTTTTACTACCAGCCTATCCTATTTTATTATTTTATATTCATATTTTGCCTTATTTCCCTGTCCTGGTGCATTTATTTAAATTTATATATTAGCCCCTTGACTGCTTTTTAGGACTTGCCCACACAGCGAGCATGCGCTGCTTAGGAGAATGACCTTTAGTCATCAATGTGCCTTTTCAGCCAAAAACGTGCATGCGTTCCATTGCCTTCAATGGCAACGCTTGCAAGTTTGGCGATTCCCTTGCGGGAGAGAGCTTGGACACCATATGTTTGTAATTAACTTGCAAACATATGGTGCCAGCAAGGAAACAGGCGCAGGCCCCCTCCTGTCTTCCCTCCCCCTGCTGCCTCCTTCTTTAGTGCAAGTCACGCGCGCGCATTTTTTTTTTTTTATGGCGGTGAAAGAAACCAGAACTGTGTTCAGCTTTAACAGTTCTTTGCTTATTAATTGTAAGCAGACAACAACATTCACAAAGCGCTTTATATTTTTCACCCAGGAGCCCTGTTCCCGCCAAAGCCCGGCCTGTCTCTGCGTGAGCAGCCTTAAACTACTAAGTACTATTGGCTTTTACATAACGCATCTGACTGCGCAGAACCGTATTTTTGTAAAACAACAGAATTAGAGCAGAGTCTTTAAAGACATCACTGCAGCACTCATGCCAATTACGTTTCAATTTGATTTCTAATTTCACGTCAGGGGCGTGAGGGGCGCGGCCTCCATAACTCCCTGCACGCTGTATCATTGACAAGAGCCTGTGGCTACTAAAGCTGCGTGCTGCTCCCACTCCCAGGATTACCGACGCACTGCGTGGAATCGGTAATTTTTCGCATAATTGCGGTGCATGTAGGTCAGGCCTAAAACATGAACCGCTGGCAATGGGACGTCATTGTAACCACGGAAGGGCGCACTGCCCTGTCAGTTCTAATAATTCATAAACGAAGCTCGGCACGCACAGTTTAGTAAAACATCCCGGTGGTGGATAGCCAAATACTGGCAAGCAGATAAAGAATTATTAAAGCCAGCGACTGAGACTTATTTATTGCTGCCAGTGGAGTGTTTTTTTCCTACTACTGTACATATGTTTCACACCCACTACACACGAACAGGCACTCGACATACACATAGGATCAGAGCAATGCTCTAGACATTTACTTAACAGTCAAACTTTACACAAGAGGGGCATGTAGGCCACAATCTCAGTGACAGAATAAAACATGTGATAAATGGTCTGGTCACACTACCAGTCATACGACAAGGTATGCTGCCACCACCACTTGACCAAAATGAAAGTCTAGATAATAGAAACACACACAGTCGGGCTTTCGGGGCAAGGGAAGACACCCATTGTACTATTAAGGGGGCATTTGAGTCCCAAATGAGGTATAACAGTCAATTTATGAGAAAACATTGTTGCAGCCTATAACCTATACAACATGCCATGGATGTCCAGTCAACAAACATACAGCATCAGCAAAATACCACAACAATTTACTTAACCACTCGGCATGTTTTGTATTGAACTTTCATTATTTTGTGTCATATTGAGACATCTTTCCGAGTCTTGCAGTAAACCTAATTTAAGCACAAAGAAGAGTTTGCACCCAGATCAGGATTCCAATATTGGTGGTGACTAACATTTTTTACAGGGAAAGAACACATCAATCTCAGTTTTTCAACTCAGATCGGGAGACTGCATGATGTATTACTCAGTTATCTCCCATTCAGGATGGTACAGTGATACTGCACCAGGCAAATTCTGGGCCACACAGTGCAGTATCACTTTTTACCAGGCAATGCATTTGTACATTAAATAACAATGTGTTCATAATAACTCCATTGGAACAATGGAAATAAAACATATTTGTTTATATTAAATACACTATTACTACAATGTCAGAGACCTTTTTTTTAGATACACCCACCTTTACACCTCCTTTCATCTCACTAAGGCCAGTAGTTGTGTGTGTTCAAACATAAAATATATTGTACACCAGTAAATTCACTTGGAAACTGTTTATTTACTTATTTGAGATATTTTTATAGTAAAGACTTTGCCACGTGAGCAACAGAATGTACTTCTGTATTAACTTCACCTTCTCCTACCATGACGAGTTTCAGTTTTGAAAAAGCTATAAATAGATTGTTAACAAAAATTGGTTGAGAATGTAATTGATAAAATGCATATAACAATATAAGTCGAACAAACAGTTGGTTTAATGTTTAATAGCTCAGCAACTTACACAGACTTAGTAATGGGGCACACAGAACACAGGCACAGCATCACTCAGCACCACCACAGCATCACTCAGCGCTACCACAGCATTACTCAGCGCCACCACAGCATCACTCAGCGCCACCACAGCATCACTCAGAACCACCACAGCATTACTCAGAAACAACCAGAAACAAGTTGCCAGCATAACAAGAACAAAAGAAAACTGAGGAAATGTGTTATTGTAAATACTTTTTTTAATATGGTCGTTCAGTTGTACATAATGCCTCTTGGTCATATATAAGGGAACAAAAATTCTTCTGACACTTTTTTATAAAAACTTTTCAGCAAGCTGCATAGCAACCACACTTCTCTACAGCACAGCTTAAAGACATTGACAAAGTCAATAGCTCTGGCTAAACACTTATAAGGCCCCAAAAGCGAGAGCTATCGGCTATGCCAATGCTTGTTTTTTTGTTTTTTTAAACACCACTGCTATCCAGTCATGGCAAACTGTGGGTGCAACATGGCTGTGACAACTGGCAATGTTTTCAGTGAGAGAAATGTGAGGAAACTACATTTTTCAATGATTTTACATGCAGCTTGTTGAAAAGGACCCTTTTTTGCAGGGTTACCCCACACTTTTTGCCTTCCTCCTACTACTTTTCTGACCTTCTTTTTCTTGGCTTTAGGATTCTGGGTGCTTTACAACTGCTAAAGTGCATATGCTCTGTACTCTAAACATAGTAACATTGGCTTATCCACAACTGGCTTATTTCATTTACTTATAAGTCCCTAGTAAAGTGCACTATATATGTTCAGGGCCTGTGAATTAAATGCAACTGGTGGGCCTGCAGCAGTGATTGTGCCATCCACTCAATAGCCTTTTCAACATGGCTCCGCCCTGCCACTGCGGAACTTGTGTGTGTAGTTTTGAACTGCCATTTTGACCTGGCAAGTTAACCTACTTGCCAGGCCTAAACCTTCCCTTTTATTATATACAAGTCACTCCTAAGGTAGTCCTTAGGCAGCCCCATGGGCTGGGTGCAGAGCATATCAAAGGTAGGACAAATACCTTTAAATTTGGCATGTCCTGGTAGTGAAAAACGGGTAAATGTGTTTCTCACTACTGCCTGGCCTATCTCTCGCTTAGGTTACCATTGGGAGTGCCTTAAAATATAATTTGAGTGTAATTTCCAATTGGGAAAAGATAGAGATTTGGAGTTTGTGTCTCTGGACTCACAACTTAAAATCACAACAAACGGTGAGTCAGATTTTAAATTGTAAGTCTGAAAATGGCACTTTAGGAAAGTTTACATTTTCTTACTCTAACCATTCGGTTTCTTACTTTAACCTTTCAGTGCCTCTGCCTGTCTCTGAATACACATCTGGGTTTGGCAACAGCTGGGCTTTGTGCATTCCCTCTAGGCAGTCACACACAAAGGGAGCTGAGGTGTGCTACACATATCCTGATTACCCATCACCAGACTGATGGGTCTCCCTGAGCTAGAGTGAGAGGAAGGAGCTGACACTTGCACCTGAATAGGGCTGTATCTGCCCCCACACAAAGAGCTGCATACTCCCCTGTAGTGTGTCTGGAGGCAGAGGAGGAAGGGCAGGGACCTTGTGAGGTTCAAAGGTCTCTCTGAAGTATGTATACTTCAAAAACTAAAATGGGTATCAGTACTGGACCTCTGACACCATGTACCCAGTTCACTTTTGGGTCCTTAAGAGGCTCTGACAAAAAGAGGAGCAGTGCTGCAGGAGAGACTGCCTCTTTGAAACTTGCTCTGCTGTGTTGACCTACTGTTTGCTGCCTCTTGCCTGCCAGTGAGGGGGACTGAACCTACTCTCAACAACCATATTATGTTATGGTAATTTGGTTTGATATTGTGCACAAATCATCCGGGCAAGGGGTATCTCGGTGCTGAGGACAAGTCGCAGGCAGGAATATAATGCTAGGTTAGAATAGAACTGTTGAGCAGTTTCCTGAACTTATTATGGCCTTTACATGAACAGATGTGGTATGGCAAGTTGTTCCAATAGGAGAGGGCCAGGTAGGAGAAAGATCTACCTCCAGAGCTTGACTGTTTGTTACGGCGGACTGTAAATAAGGTTTTTCCATGGATTTCAAGTTCCTAGCTGGGCAATAGTGTCCAAGATTCTGCTGTAAATAGCTGGGACCTTTCCCAATTAAAGTTATGTGCGCAAGGCAACAGATTTTGAAAATTATTCTTTTACTGATCGGCAGCCATTGTAAGGTTCTCAGCAGAGATATGGAAGCACTGCCTGAAGGCAGATTGCAAATGAGCCGTACTGCTGTA
This sequence comes from Lissotriton vulgaris, assembly GCF_964263255.1. NCBI lineage: Eukaryota > Metazoa > Chordata > Amphibia > Caudata > Salamandridae > Lissotriton > Lissotriton vulgaris. The sequence continues at coordinate 141,651 of NW_028246579.1, forward strand.
TTTTGAATAACTTGAAGTTTAGATAATAATGTCTCATTTGGTCAAGCTAGTAATGCATTGCCATGGTCGAATCAGCTGATAATAAGTGCCTGAACCAAGGTTTTTCTAGCCGACAGAGGAAGGAAAGGAAGTGATTTCCTCAGCATATAGAAGCAGGTGCAAGAAGTAGATAGAATCTGCTATTTCATAGTTAAAGCTTGATCCATTTTGCCAGCTAGATTCTTGACTACCTGCCAGGGGTGGGGGCAGTACCCAATTCTGGAGGCCACTAGTCAGGCGACTAAAGCTATTGGGCCTTACAAAACAGCATGATCTGTCATCTGGTCTGTGATCACTTTCATCCTTTTGGAGAATTTTCTTTTACTTTGACCAGTTCTTTGTCAAAAGAGATGACCAGCTGAGTGTTGTCAGCCCAAGACAATATTTCAGGGGGGCCACATACATCTAGGACTATCTTGGAAGGGGGGCCACATATATGTAAAATGATCTGAGACTTAAACATGAGCCATGCGGGACCCGCTTCTTGACCAACATGGCTCTAAACTCAAATGCACCCTGAGAGATAGTTTGAGTTCTGTTGTCCATAAAGTCTTGGAACCACTATAGCACTGTCCCTTAGATACCTATCCCATACAGCCTTTGGAGCAGCCTGGTGTGGGACACAGTTTCAAAAGCTGCAGACAGGTCCAACAGCACAATCATAGATGAGGACCTTTTGAATCCTAAGTAACTCCAAGGGCATGCTGACTTGCCCCCCTGTTCAGGAAGTCTCAGGAGCATCAAATACTTTGTCCCCCTGCTGTAAGACTCTGTATCCTGTGAGTCCAGCAGCAGGACTTAACAAAGATCATCCTGTACCTGATCGCCAACTCAATTTTGCAAGGAGACCAGTGCTTCCCTTTGCCGAAGGATCAAGTGCTCTGTTTTGTCCACGAAAGGTGCTCCATACTAGACTCATGTTACCCTCTTCCCAGGCAGTGTGTGCCAATCAGAACCACTGCCTTTTTTCAACCCAACTGCAGCACCTCTCAGAGCAGCTCTCCAGCAAATGAATTGCAGAGTGACCACAGGCAGGTCAGTAATGTGACACTCATCAGCCCGGCTCTGCCCACAGGATCAGTGCAGGGTGCTATGTCCACAACTTACTTCCAAGAAGCTACAAAGCACGTCGACCCAAGCCTGCTTCAGAGGCCCACTGAGACCCCCTCAGCTCGGCTCCTGCAATGGTACTAATGCTTGGATTCCCCGACATCGACGCTCCCTCCTCAAAAGGTTCACAGCTTCACCTCCCCTTCTTGTTGAAGGAAGGCTGTGTAAGAGGTACAGCTGTGGTGACCATAGACTTTGTTGGGGGTGAGTGGCATAGCATGCACTGCTACACTGGCATCTCCTGCACCAAGAGGCAGGTTAAGCACTGCTGGGCTGACATTATCAACTGGGAGTAGGACCTGGTTGACCTGTTCAGCCTCGAGCTAATAAAGACATGAAAGTGATGTTTAACCTTATTTGTAATTCTGATTACCTTTGGTTTTATCACTTCAGTGTATGTTTAAAAAACATCACAAATTAACCAAAAAAACAGTCAAAGTGTAGTTATGGTTTCCAATTAAAACAAAAAAAACACAGATAGGGCCATTCACACACACAGATGCTCTTGTGGCACCAGTACACCACATTTATCCTGTAAGTAATTTAAAAAAATGGAGGCCCATTCAAACAGGAGGGCTTGGTGTCAAAACATCACAGCAGACTTCCCCCATGATACCACAATCAAATGAAAGAAATTCCTTGCACAACACACCAACCTGCAAAGAGATGGAATTAAATTCACTCTGCTGGATCCAGCAACAATGATCATCATTGCATCAATAGATACGAACAGCTAACTAACAGTGTTCAGAAATAGACAGTGTGGACAAAGTTCTGAGTGTTGTAGCTCAAGAAAGGGACAATTCTTGATCCAATGGGCACCAATTAATCAGGGCTTTGTATCATGTGATCTGTTCATGTTCCCATAGTTTTACCTGTGAGGTTCAGTTTATTCTGATTCCAGTATGTTAGGAGCAGGGTGTAAAGGTTCTAAAGCACCAGTAGACCCACATCTGCATCACTGCCCTTCAAAGCCAAAACAAATCAATTACAATATATTACTTTGTGTTGTGGATATTGAGTCATGTTTATTTTCAACACATCATAAAAACAACATTGTGTTGAAAATGAAAATGAAAACACCAGTAAACATTTACTCAAAGATTACAGTATATAAATGTTCAGTACATCTATCGAAGCAGGCTGTGTAAAGTGGGTCAATCCATATATCAATTTACAATGAAGGGCTCCACAAGGATGTCACAGCACTAAGGAATTGATCATCCTACTTGGACCACAAAGGTGAAACCACCTGTATCCCTTATGGGTCGTCCCATCTGTCTAAGACCTTGACCACATGCCATGGTCCTACCATCCCAAAACCAGGCTGCCTCCATTTCCCCAGCATAGCCCCATGTCCTATACAGATCAATTGCAAGTTTATGCTCCCAAGCTGATGTGAGTGTCCCATTTAGGATAAAGGATTGCTCTCACTCCCCTGTCACCTCAGTGATGACTTAGGAATCATTGGATGAAGAGTGTGTCTATTGTTGAGAAGATTTAACGCTGCATGTCAGTATGAATGCAACCCCCATCAATTCCAACTTAAAAAAGGGGACCAGATGGGTGTCCATGCAGTCTGGGGAGCACCACCCATGGCCTGATCCATCCCCCAGTTGACAAAGTGAAACAGAGAGGCCCGGTCAGGAATGGCCTAGATTGCCCCCATGCCATCACAATGACAGGGGCTTAAATGATGCAAAGATTGTGCATTTGACATCCTGTTTCCTGCCTCACCACTTGGGAGATGGGGAACAGGAAGTGCGACAGAGCCAACTCCCAGCCGCCCCTGTCCTCTGACAAATAGTCAAGAGAGCAGGGTGACACACAAATCCACATTGGTGCTGAGTCCTAGCACCACTCACTACTATTGGGTGAGCACTGTTAATAGGACCAGGAGACCCCAGTCTGGACCATACACTCCCCCAAAAGTCAAATGATTCAATGTTAAGACATTACTCCATGCCATTGGGTCATGTGTAGTTAAACCACATCATAAACAGGACTTTGTTACAAAGTTTCAAGGAAGTAAAAATTACAACATCAACAAACATTTACTCAAACATTACAATATGTAAAAGTTTAGTACATTTATCAAAGCAATCAGTCAGTGTAAAGGGGATCAATACACAGATCAATTTACAAAAAAGTACTTTTCAAGAATGTTGCAGCACTGAGGACTTAAAACCTTTCATCCTACTTGGACCAAGTAGGTGAAATAACCTGTACCACTGATGGGTGGTCCCAACCCTCTGAGCCCTTGAGTACCTGCCTTGGTCCCACCCCCCAACACTAGACTGCCTCCGAGGCCCAAGGATTTGAGACCAGGGGCTATCGTGCCATGCCCTACACAGGGTAACTGTGAGCTTATGCTGCCAAGCCGGTGAGAGTGTCCCTTTCAGGATACAGGATTGCTACTTCTGCACCGTCACCTCAGTGCTGACCTAGGAAGTATTGGATGGTGAGACCCTCTATAGTTTAGAATTGTAATGCTGCACCTCGCCATTACGCCACAATGGCAACCATAGCAATGAAGCCATTCACCCTCCCCACTAAAAAATAAGGACGGTGTAAAAGCTCATATGCTAACAATGAAGAGGACTGTCCCTGCATTGGACAAGTGTACACTATCACAGTGGAACATGTGTTCTCCCCTGATTAATTTGTGAGCAATGTTCCTTAAATGTTCTGGACCTAGATACAATTTTGATATTTCCATATTAAGTCGCAGGATCGGAACGTTAATGGCTCTGGACTTAATGCCCTTGCACCATTTGTAGTATAAGGCAGCAATGTATTCATGGTTATCAATAGAATGGTTACAATTTAAGAATACATTGATTATACAAGAAACAAAAATATGTAGTCCCAGCTCTTTGATAAATGCAATTATATTGTCAACAGAGGCATACAATTATGCTTGACATATTATAATGTAGCATCAACCATGCTTTTAGAATGTGTACTAAGTGTAAGATGAACACATTGTGCTCATGAAGAAATATAAAAACATGTGAGAGTAAATGTAAATCAGCGTATTGGAAACAATTTGGAAATCTGTTATGCATTAATTATTTAAATACAGTAATGTTAATACGAGATTATGTCATAATTAGCAATCCAAAGTTTGCTGATACATGTTGACAGTGTTTCAACGCTCATGACTAGAGGCCATTATCAGGACAAGGGTGACACAAGGGACGATTCCTGCCTGATATGAGTCCCTCAATTGAAGCCCATTCAGACACTGTTGCATGATACTATACTTACCCAGTTCTCAACTGGGTCTATGAGCTTCTCTTGTGGTTTGTAATCTTCCACCAATTGCAGTGTGGTATTGTGTAGGACCATGCAATGAACGCATTGGGAATGTCCACACCAGCCAAAAGAATTCCTATCGTATGGATTCTCTCAGTTCTTTTCAACTTAGCCAAACCAGGGCATTACCTCCAAATATACGGTGACCAGATCTGGGAACTGTAGTCCAGGACAACCCTTCATCTCTTCAATCATCTCTCTCAGCTGTGTTACCTTGAGGTCTCCAACTCTGTGCCATCTGAAAAGGATGTTTTGTAAGGACGGGTCATGGACCCAGACGACCTTCTATGGCATGAGTACTATAAGATCAAAAAGAGAAAAGATCTACATAGAAAACACAATGACAAACTGCAAACTCAAATTAATCTAACTGCTCAGGGCCGATGTAGAGCATGACACAAGGGGATGACCCTCGGGTGATACATTTTACTTCATGGTGTGAAAGGCCAGCACTTACAGCACCTATTATGAACGAGTAATAGGGATACCCAGAACGGTCAACCAGGATGTTTCTAAAAGCCATGGCCAAGACAGTCGACAACTGATAACGCAATAGGCACTCACCATTTGCATTAAAAAACAATATTGATACTCCCAGATTCAGACGTCAGGACAGATATGACTCCATGTGGGTGATCGGGCAAATAGAAGTACTGATGTCCACCCATATCTTGATAATAGCTTCATATCAAGCCTGCTTAGGTTTGGACCTCCTCAGCCTAATGAACAATTTCTTATGCTCGGTTTGGGTATTCAAGAACTGCAAGTTACCTGCCTGGTCTTGCCTAGAGTTCCTCCCTAATTTATCCACTCTGAAGGCACCATAGATGGCCGCAACAAATGCGGTAGAAAAACGCACTACACAATATGATGAGCTGCACACTTTGTGTATGTTTTCCAACATGCTGGGAAGCTGCTTTGCATCTATGGGCCTCCTGACATCTGTTGATCTGGCTCCCAGTGTGGCCCATCACTACAAGGAAGCTGTTAGCCACATTGCAAACATCTCTCATCTTAGCAAGGAACCCAATGAGTGAAATGCATGCACTAGTATAGGAAACTGGCCTTCATTGTTCACTAAGCAACTCCAATGAACTTACATAGAGAGCCAACTGTGAAAGGATCCACCGACACGTTCATGCAAAAAATATCTATAATTAAGAAAATATTTTTCATATGCTACCCGTGTATGCTTAGCGAGGGAAGACACCACTAAATCCGATAAGGTGGGGGCACCAATCTTCCACAGCTCCTCCAGGAATTTGATCATTTTCTCAGTTGCCTGTGGATGAAAGTCCTGCAACTTGGATGGAGACAAAGTATCAGCAGCGTAATTATGACTTCCTGGCATGTGTCTAACTTTAAATGGTACATTGAGCTGCAGGCACAGCAGGAACAGATGTTTCAATAACCTCAGAACCAATCGGTAGGATGCTCCCTGCCTGGTAATGGCCTTTACTTCTAGAGCCATGTTATCAGACCAGAAAATTATACTCCTGTCTCTGAACACGTCAGACTATATGATTACATCCTCCACATAAGGGAACAGCTCCTTAAAGGCAATGTTTATTGTTATCCCTCCCATATGCCAAGAAGGCAACTAATTTTCCCCTGCACCACTGAGTGCCCAATATTTCCCTATACCCTACACTGTCAGCTGGGTCTGTAAACAAACTAAGCATCTGATTAGACATTGGTGGGGTGAGGCACACCACTGAACATTGAATTGTGTCTGAAAACTATGCTAAATCATCAACTCCTCCCTGGAGTCTAGTGTGGTGCTACTGCGCAAGTCCAGCCATTGACCTAGCAATGGATATGGAGAACAAATGGGCTATGGGAATAATCCTCTGGGTGAGATTGTGCTGACCAATCAAAATCTTCAGCTGGTTTAAGGGCAGTTGGTATAAGCTCAATTTCTTGAGGGTTAACAAACACTTGGTTGATTGACTCCGAAAATGCATTCACTTTATCTGGTAGGAGGCAATAGACCCCTGTAACTGAGTCGATCTCAATTCCTGAAAACTGATAGAGTGACTGTTTTGTCAGGCATGAGGGACATGTCTAATTCTAGAAATAAAGCAATTAAAACATCCAATGTGAACCTGCATGCTTCTGAACTCGGTGGTCCCATCAGTAGAAAGTTGTTGAGCTAGTTATTTTTGCAAATTTCCATTTCAATGTGAAGTTCAACTGTTTAACGTAGGTGGAAGAAACAGAGCAAGCCGTAGGCATAGACCTCTCATAGTAATAAATGCCTCGGAATTAGAATTCTAGAGGTGATAGTCATAGGGATAAGTCTAAATGCAGACTAATGTTATGGTTATGTTATGTTATGTTATGTTATGTTATGTTATGTTATGCTATGTTATGTTATGTTATGTTATGTTATGTTATGTTATGCTATGTTATGTTATGTTATGTTATGTTATGTTATGTTATGTTACGTTATGTTATGTTGTTATGGAGATTTGTATGGCATACGTTTTGGCCAGCAGGGCCCTTGGACCTAACCTCCTTAACCTTACCAAAGCTTGGTCAACAGATGAATACCTCACTGCACAGACCTGAGGGCCTATTGCATCATTGATGCCCCTTCATGGTGGAGAGGTTATGGATCAAAAAATAAAAAACCCAGGTTTTCTTTGGTACAACTCACAATTAAGGACCATACAAGGCATCAAAGGTTGTGGTTAGAAAAGGGCCTGCAGATCTACTAAGCATGCTCGCCTTAACAATGGGAAATGGGAAAAACACCAGGGGCTGGCATCCTGAAAACAAAGGAAAACCCAATTTACAACATATGTGCTTCCTGTTTATTATGGTACATGTTAAGCCAGGGCAGCAGCATATCAGCCTGCACTGATGTGAGCTAAACCTGGCAAGTTTGAGGATTTAATTGGGTTGTTTTCTTAATCTCTGGATTTCTTAACGTTGTTGTAATACTTTATTCGATACATGTATCATAAAAGTACAAACATAGAATTACATAAAAGGTTTATTGAGTATTACAATTCCTCCTAAAAACATGATATCATTACAAATAGTTAAAAGCTGAGGGAAAAATATCATAATTAAATTCATACTAAAAGGGGATCAGTGCAGGAGTGGGACAACAACTTTGACCGAATAATCCAGGCGTTGGCCAAAAACTTAGCAACCCCGCAGACAATAAACATAGAGGTAGTATTAGTTAAAATGATGCGGAGAGCTGATCTATGGTCCCTAACTCCTAACACTCTACAGACTGGCTTCAGCCACTTAACTCTTGCCTGCTTGTATGCTTTACATGCAAAAAAAAAGTGGCCTAGAGATTCCTCTGGACATGGGCAACCTGGGCATTTTAAATCATCTTCCCTCCTATCCTTCCACCCTTCCATAAATTTTTTGAGGGGAAGGATGCCATATCTTAATTTCAGGAACAAGGTTCTATCTCGAGGTGTCTGAATGAAATCCAGAAATGGCTCTAACTTCCCAAGGAGCTTGTGTTCAAAAAATGTATTCGTTAAGGGACCCCAATTTGGGTTATGCAAAACCTTGGCCTCTACCCACTCCCAGTATAATTTTCTTACTGTTTGTTTGGGTGGGGGGGATTGGGAGGCCCAGGAGCCACTCAGGCCTATCGATTCCACAAGCTTCTTTAAATTGTTTAGCCACTTTATTTTGTTTGAAACATTCAAACTAATTAGCTCGTCCAACAATAAAGCATATTTTATTAGTTCAGGGGTCCTTCTAAGGCGCACTCAGAATAGCAGTGGTCGGAGTTGAACTATTTCAGAGATCGATCTTTTGCCCATGTCAAGAAACAATGGTTTCAGAGGGGTCGAGAGAGGGAGCGAGACTATGGGCCAGATGTAGGTAGCCCTTTACCGGTCGGAAACGGCCGAAAATACCGATTTTCGGCCGTTTCCTACCGGTAAAGGGCTATGGAGATGTAGGTGACAAAAAAACGTTCATTTTCGGTAATTTTAACAAATCGGTAATTTTACCGAATCGGTAAAATTACAGAATCGGTAAAATTACCGATTCTGTACATTTTATCGATTCTGTAAATTTACCATTCGGTAAAAATACCGAAAATGTAGTTTGTGATGTAGGTAGCACTTCTAACAGTGCTACAGGGCCTTTAGATTTCGGTATTCTCCATGCAATACAATTGCATGGTAAATTACGAATTCTTGTGTACATGCACATCTGTGCTTGTACACCTGTGCCATGTGGCACACAGACATGCCCAAAGGACATGTATGTCTGCCACATGGCGCAAAAGCCAGTTACAGGGGTGCAAGAGGGTGTCAAAGTGACACCCTGTCCCCCTTAGCAATTCGGTATTTTTACCGATTCGGTAAATACCGAATCAGTATTTGCTATTGAATCCTATGGGCTTCAAGGCCCATAGGATTCAATAGCAAATACCGATTCGGTAAAAAATACCGATTTTTTTCCTACATCTCATTTACAGATTCATAAATACCGAATCAGTAAAATTCGGTATTTATGAATCGGTAAATGAGATTTACCTACATCTGGCCCTATGTCTCTCATAAACTTATTCTCTGCCACTACCAATGCCTTGGTGTTCTCAGCGCCCCATAATTCGGATCCGTAATCTGCAGAAGCTAACGCTTTACCCTCATAAACTGCCAAGGCAGGGGCTATTGGTCTACTAATTGAAAGTCGCTGTTTTTTTAGTATTGCACCAGAGACCCTTTTAGGATTCAAAACCATTTTGGACAAATGGGATTCCCAGCTCATGTTGTTACTGAGCCTAACCCCAAGATAATCAAATTCGTCCACTACCTCTAGGGGGGACCCATTCATAGAGAGGTAAGCCTTCCTATGGTTTCTTTTGGCAGACATAACCATCAGCTTCGTTTTCGCAGTATTCACCGTTAACCCACGGTCTTTGCAAAAGACATTAAAACGATCAAGCAGTTTTTGCAAGCCCATGGGGGTTTTGGACATCAGGAGGGTGTCGTCAGTAAAGAGGAGTGTGGGTGTTTTCTCGCCGGCAAGGACAGGGGCATCCGCTGGGTCCTCCCTCAAATGGTCCACCACCCGATTTATAAAGAGAGAGAACAGGGTCGGGGCCATCACACATCCCTGCCGCACCCCTCTACTGACTGGGACCCCCCTAGTCAATTGACCCTGATTCCCCCATCGAATCCTTGCATAATTGCCTTCATGGAGTTTGATGATAAACTGCAACAGATAACTAGGGAACATTTAAACCCTGGGTGGGATCAATGCCACAGAGGGAACTGATATGTTTGAATTTGCATGACCATGTAGGGCTTGTGCACACTTTCCAGTTAAAAGCGTTGTTTGCCCACATTGGCATGTTGCAAATGAAAAGATTGTTTTATGGGGGTCTTGTTAGTGATAACATCTAGCCATATGTCCTCAGGCCAGAAAATTCAAAGCACCTCACCACGCCCTATTTTCTACAGGAAGGAGCAAAATGCTCACCAGGCGCTGGCTTCCTAAGTACCATAGGGCAGGATACCAAGCCCTGTGAGATCACTGGGGCGCACAGGCAGAGGGCAGGCAACAGGCCAGAATACAGGGTCCTTGCAGGAGAACAAGCAGCAGTACTTCCAGCAGGTCAGCACAGCAAGGCAAAGCTCAAGTGGTGGTTTCTCCTGGCAGCATAAAAGCTTCTCCTCTGGCCAGGTGCAGTCTGTAGAGCCAGCAGTGTCTGGTTACAGGACCCTTTTTTGCAGGGTTACCCCACACTTTTTGCCTTCCTCCTACTACTTTTCTGACCTTTTTCTTGGCTTTAGGATTCTGGGTGCTTTACAACTGCTAAAGTGCATATGCTCTGTACTCTAAACATAGTAACATTGGCTTATCCACAACTGGCTTATTTCATTTACTTATAAGTCCCTAGTAAAGTGCACTATATATGTTAAGGGCCTGTGAATTAAATGCAACTGGTGGGCCTGCAAGAGTGATTGTGCCATCCACTCAGTAGCCTTTTCAACATGGCTCCGCCCTGCCACTGCGGAACTTGTGTGTGTAGTTTTGAACTGCCATTTTGACCTGGCAAGTTAACCTACTTGCCAGGCCTAAATCTTCCCTTTTATTATATACAAGTCACTCCTAAGGTAGTCCTTAGGCAGCCCCATGGGCTGGGTGCAGAGCATATCAAAGGTAGGACAAATACCTTTGAATTTGACATGTCCTGGTAGTGAAAAACTGGTAAATGTGTTTCTCACTACTGCCTGGCCTATCTCTTGCTTAGGTTAACATTGGGAGTGCCTTAAAATATAATTTAAGTGTAATTTCCAATTGGGAAAAGATAGAGATTTGGAGTTTGGTGTCTCTGGACTCACAACTTAAAATCACAACAAATGGTGAGTCAGATTTTAAATTGTAAGTCTGAAAATGACACTTTATGAAAGTTTACATTTTCTTACTTTAACCATTTGGTTTCTTACTTTAACCTTTCAGTGCCTCTGCCTGTCTCTGAATACACATCTGGGTTTGGCAACAGCTGGGCTTTGTGCATTCCCTCTAGGCAGTCACACACAAAGGGAGCTGAGGTGTGCTACACATATCCTGATTACCCATCACAGACTGATGGGTCTCCCTGAGCTAGAGTGAGAGGAAGGAGCTGACACTTGCACCTGAATAGGGCTGTATCTGTCCCCACACAAAGAGCTGCATACTCCCCTGTAGTGTGTCTGGAGGCAGAGGAGGAAGGGCAGGGACCTTGTGAGGTTCAAAGGTCTCTCTGAAGTATGTCTACTTCAAAAACTAAAATGGGTATCAGTACTGGACCTCGGACACCATGTACCCAGTTCACTTTTGGGTCCTTAGGAGGCTCTGACAAAAAGAGGAGCAGTGCTGCAGAAGAATCTGCCTCTTTGAAACTTGCTCTGCTGTGTTGACCTACTGTTTGCTGCCTCTTGCCTGCCAGTGAGGGGGACTGAACCTACTCTTAACAACCTTATTATGTTATGGTATTTTGATTTGATATTGTGCACAAATCATCCCCGCGAGGGGTATCTCGGTGCTGAGGACAAGTCGCAGGCAGGAATATAATGCTAGGTTAGAATAGAACTGTTGAGCAGTTTCCTGAACTTATTATGGCCTTTACATCAACAGATGTGGTATGGCAAGTTGTTCCAATAGGAGAGGGCCAGGTAGGAGAAAGATCTACCTCCAGAGTTTGACTGTTGGTTACGGCGGACTGTAAATAAGGTTTTTCCATGGATTTCAAGTTCCTAGCTGGGCAATAGTGTCTAAGATTCTGCTGGAAATAGCTGGGACCTTTCCCAATTAAAGTTATGTGCGCAAGGCAAGAGATTTTGAAAATTATTCTTTTACTGATCGGCAGCCATTGTAAGGTTCTCAGCAGAAATATGGAAGCACTGCCTGAAGTCAGATTGCAAATGAGCCATACTGCTGTATTTTGAATAACTTGAAGTTTAGACAATAATGTCTCATTTGGTGAAGCTAGTAATGCATTGCCATGGTCGAATCAGCTGATAATAAGTGCCTGAACCAAAGTTTTTCTAGCCGACAGAGGAAGGAAAGGAAGTGATTTCCTCAGCATATAGAAGCAGGTGCAAGAAGTAGATAGAATCTGCTCTTTCATAGTTAAAGCTTGATCCATTTTGACACCTAGATTCTTGACTACCTGCCAGGGGTGGAGGCAGTACCCAATTCTGGAGGCCACTAGTCAGGCGGCTAAAGCTATTGGGCCTTACAAAACAGCATGATCTCCATTTTTTCCATGTTCAGCTGCAAGCAGTTATTTGTCATCTGGTCTGCGATCACTTTCATCCTTTTGGAGAATTTTCTTTTACTTTGACCAGTTCTTTGTCAAAAGAGATGACCAGCTGAGTGTTGTCAGCCCAAGACAATATTTCAGGGGGGGCACATACATCTAGGACTATCTTGCAAGGGGTGCCACATATATGTTAAATGATCTGAGACTTAAACATGAGCCCTGCGGGACCCGCTTCTTGACCAACATGGCTCTAAACTCAAATGCATCCTGAGAGATAGTTTGAGTTCTGTTGTCCATAAAGTCTTGGAACCACTATAGCACTGTCCCTTAGATACCTATCCCATACAGCCTTTGGAGCAGCCTGGTGTGGGACACAGTGTCAAAAGCTGCAGACAGGTCCAACAGCACAATCATAGATGAGGACCTTTTGAATCCTAAGTAACTCCAAGGGCATGCTGACTTGCCCCCCTGTTCAGGAAGTCTCAGGAGCATCAAATACTTTGTCCCCCTGCTGTAAGACTCTGTATCCTGTGAGTCCAGCAGCAGGACGTAACAAAGATCATCCTGTACCTGATCGCCAACTCCATTTTGCTAAGAGACCAGCGCTTCCCTTTCCTGTAGGGTCAGCGCTCCATTTTGTCCACAAAAGGTGTTTCATACTAGACTCATGCTGCCGTCTTCCCAGGCTGTGTGTGCTGATCAGAACCACCGTCTTTTTTCGATGCAACTGCTGCAACTCTCATCATGGCCCCCCAGTGAACGTATTGACATTATTTCAAATCCATAGGATTTGAATATCTTGGGAGGGGGGAACATATGTGTTAAATAAAGCGGGCCCTAAACATGAGCCCCGTGGGACCCCCTTCTTGATCAACATGGCACAAAACGTAAATGCACCCAGAGAGATAGTTTAGGTTCTGTTTTCCATAAAGTCTTGGAACCACTGTAGTGCTGTCCCATAGATACCTACCTCGTTCAGTCTTTAGAGCAGCCAGGTGTAGGATACAGAGTTGAAAGCTGCAGACAGGTCCAACAGCACAATCATAGATGAAGACCTATTGAATCCTAAGTAACTCCAAGGGCTTGCTGGCTTGCCCCCCTGTTCCGGAAGTCTCAGGAGCATCAAAGACTGCCCCTCTGCCATGGGACTCTGTGCCCTGTGAGTCGAGCAGTGGAACTTGAAAAATATCATCCCGTGCCTGATCGCCAACCCGATTTTGCAAGGAGACCAGTGCTTCCCTTTGCCGAAGGATCAAGTGCTCTGTTTTGTCCACAAAAGGTGCTCCACACTAAACTCATGTTACCCTCTTCCCAGGCAGTGTGTGCCAATCAGAACCACTGCCTTTTTTCAACGCAACTGCAGCACCTCTCAGAGCAGCTCTCCAGCGAATGAATTGCCGAGTGACCACGGGCAGGTCAGTAATGTGACGCTCATCAGCCCGGCTCTGCCCACAGGATCAGTGCAGGGTGCTATGTCCACAACTTACTTCCAAGAAGCTACAAAGCACGTCGACCCAAGCCTGCTTCAGAGGCCCACTGAGACCCCCTCAGCTCGGCTCCTGCAATGGTACTAATGCTTGGATTCCCCGACATCGACGCTCCCTCCTCAAAAGGTTCACAGCTTCACCTCCCCTTCTTGTTGAAGGAAGGCTGTGTAAGAGGTAAAGCTGTGGTGACCATAGACTTTGTTGGGGGTGAGTGGCATAGCATGCACTCCTACACTGGCATCTCCTGCACCAAGAGGCAGGTTAAGCACTGCTGGGCTGACATTGTCAACTGGGAGTAGGACCTGGTTGACCTGTTCAGCCTCGAGCTAATAAAGATATGAAAGTGATGTTTAACCTTATTTGTAATTCTGATTACCTTTGTGTTTATCACTTCAGTGTATGTTTAAAAAACATCAAAAATTAAACAAAAAAACAGTCAAAGTGTAGTTATGGTTTCCAATTAAAACAAAAAAAACACAGATGGGGCCATTCATACACACAGATGCTCAAGTGGCACCAGTACACCACATTTATCCTGTAAGTAATTTAAAAACATGGAGGCCCATTCAAACAGGAGGGCTTGGTGTCAAAACATCACAGCAGACTTCCCCCATGATACCACAATCAAATGAAAGAAATTCCTTGCACAACACACCAACCTGCAAAGAGATGGAATTAAATTCAGTCTGCTGGATCCAGCAACAATGATCATCATTGCATCAATAGATACGAACAGCTAACTAACAGTGTTCAGAAATAGACAGTGTGGACAAAGTTCTGAGTGTTGTAGCTCAAGAAAGGGACAATTTTTGATCCAATGGGCACCAATTAATCAGGGCTTTGTATCATGTGATCTGTTCATGTTCCCATAGTTTTACCTGTGAGGTTCAGTTTATTCTGATTCCAGTATGTTAGGAGCAGGGTGTAAGGTTCTATAGCACCAGTAGACCCACATCTGCACCACTGCCCTTCAAAGCCAAAACAAATCAATTACAATATATTACTTTGTGTTGTGGATATTGAGTCATGTTTATTTTCAACACATCATAAAAACAACATTGTGTTGAAAATGAAAATGAAAACACCAGTAAACATTTACTCAAAGATTACAGTATATAAATGTTCAGTACATCTATCGAAGCAGGCTATGTAAAGTGGATCAATCCATATATCAATTTACAATGAAGGGCTCCACAAGGATGTCACAGCACTAAGGAATTGATCATCCTACTTGTACCACAAAGGTGAAACCACCTGTATCCCTTATGGGTCGTCCCATCTGTCTAAGACCTTGACCACATGCCATGGTCCCACCATCCCAAAACCCGGCTGCCTCCATTTCCCCAGCATAGCCCCATGTCCTATACAGATCAATTGCAAGTTTATGCTTCCAAGCTGATGTGAGTGTCCTATTTAGGATAAAGGATTGCTCTCACTGCCCTGTCACCTCAGTGCTGACTTAGGAATCATTGGATGAAGAGTGTGTCTATTGTTGAGAAGATTTAACGCTGCATGTCAGCATGAATGCAACCCCCATCAATTCCAACTTAAAAAATGGGACTAGATGGGTGTCCATGCAGTCTGGGAGCACCACCCATGGCCTGATCCATCCCCCAGTTGACAAAGTGAAACAGAGAGGCCCGGTCAGGAATGGCCTAGATTGCCCCCATTCCATCACAATGACAGGGGCTTAAATGATGCAAAGATTGTGCATTTGACATCCTGTTTCCTGCCTCACCACTTGGGAGATGGGGAACAGGAAGTGCGACAGAGCCAATTCCCAGCCGCCCCTGTCCTCTGACAAATAGTCAAGAGAGCAGGGTGACTCACAAACCCACATTGGTGCTGAGTCCTAGCACCACTCACTACTATTGGGTGAGCACTGTTAATAGGACCAGGCGACCCCAGTCTGGACCATACACTCCCCCAAAAGCCAAATGATTCAATGATAAGACATTACTCCATGCCATTGGGTCATGTGTAGTTAAACCACATCATAAACAGGACTTTGTTACAAAGTTTCAAGGAAGTAAAAATTACAACATCAACAAACATTTACTCAAAGATTACAGTATATAAAAGTTTAGTACATTTATCAAAGCAATCAGTCAGTGTAAAGGGGATCAATACACAGATCAATTTACAAAAAAGTACTTTTCAAGAATGTTGCAGCACTGAGGACTTAAAACCTTTCATCCTACTTGGACCAAGTAGGTGAAATAACCTGTACCACTGATGGGTGGTCCCAACCCTCTGAGCCCTTGAGTACCTGCCTTGGTCCCACCCCCCAACACTAGACTGCCTCCGAGGCCCAAGGATTTGAGACCAGGGGCTATCGTGCCATGCCCTACACAGGGTAACTGTGAGCTTATGCTGCCAAGCCGATGAGAGTGTCCCTTTCAGGATACAGGATTGCTACTTCTGCACCGTCACCTCAGTGCTGACCTAGGAAGTATTGGATGGTGAGACCCTCTATAATTTAGAATTGTAATGCTGCACCTCGCCATTACGCCACAATGGCAACCATAGCAATGAAGCCATTCACCCTCCCCACTAAAAAATAAGGACGGTGTAAAAGCTCATATGCTAACAACGAAGAGGACTGTCCCTGCATTGGACAAGTGTACACTATCACAGTGGAACATGTGTTCTCCCCTGATTAATTAATTTGTGAGCAATGTTCCTTAAATGTTCTGGACCTAGATACAATTTTGATATTTCCATATTAAGTCGCAGGATCGGAACATTAATGGCTCTGGACTTAATGCCCTTGCACCAATTGCAGTATAAGGCAGCAATGTATTCATGGTTATCAATAGAATGGTTACAATTTAAGAATACATTGATTATACAAGAAACAAAAATATGTAGTCCCAGCTCTTTGATAAATGCAATTATATTGTCAACAGAGGCATACAATTATGCTTGACATATTATAATGTAGCATCAACCATGCTTTTAGAATGTGTACTAAGTGTAAGATGAACACATTGTGCTCATGAAGAAATATGAAAACATGTGAGAGTAAATGTAAATCAGCGTATTGGAAACAATTTGGAAATTTGTTATGCATTAATTATTTAAATACAGTAATGTTAATATGAGATTATGTCATAATTAGCAATCCAAAGTTTGCTGATACATGTTGACAGTGTTTCAACGCTCATGACTAGAGGCCATTATCAGGACAAGGGTGACACAAGGGACGATTGCTGCCTGATATGAGTCCCTCAATTGAAGCCCATTCAGACACTGTTGCATGATACTGTATTTACCCAGTTCTCAACTGGGTCTATGGGTTTCTCTTGTGGTTTGTAATCTTCCACCAATTGCAGTGTGGTATTGTGTAGGACCATGCAATGAACGCATTGGGAATGTCCACACCAGCCAAAATAATTCCTATAGTATGGTTCTTTTCAACTTAGCCAAACCAGGGCATTACCTCCAAATATAGGGTGACCAGATCTGGGAAATGTAGTCCAGGCCAACCCTTCATCTCTTCAATCATCTCTCTCAGCTGTGTTACCTTGAGGTCTCCAACTCTGTGCCATCTGAAAAGGATGCTTTGTAAGGACGGGTCGAGGACCCAGACGACCTTCTATGGCATGAGTACTACAAGATCAAAAAGAGAAAAGATGTAAATAGCAAACACAATGACAAACTACAAACTCAAATTAATCTAACTGCTCAGGGCGGATGTACAGCTTGACACAAGGGGATGACCCTCGGGTGAAACATTTTACTACATGGTGTGAAAGGCCAGCTCTTACAGCACCTATTATGAACGAGTAATAGGGATACCCAGAACGGTCCACCAGGATGTTTCTAAAAGCCATGGCCTAGACAGTCGACAACTGATAACGCAATAGGCACTCACCATTTGCATGAAAAAACAATATTGGTACTCCCAGATTCAGACGTCAGGACAGATATGACTCCATGTGGGTGATCGGGCAAATAGAAGTACTGATGTCCACTCATATCTTGATAATAGCTTCCCTTCAAGCCTGCTTAGGTTTGGACCTCCTCAGCCTAATGAACAATTTCTTATGCTCGGTTTGTGTATTCAAGAACTGCAAGTTACCTGCCTGGTCTTGCCTAGAGTTTCTCCCTAATTTATCCACTCTGAAGGCACCATAGATGGCCGCAACAAATGCGGTAGAAAAACGCACTACATCATATGATGAGCTGCACACTTTGTGTAAGTTTTCCAACATGCTGGGAAGCTGCTTTGCATCTATGGGCCTCCTGACATCACTTGATCTGGCTCCCAGTGTGGCCCATCACTACAAGGAAGCTGTTAGCCACATTGCACACATCTCTCATCTTAGCAAGGAACCCAATGAGTGAAATGCATGCCCTAGTATAGGAAACTGGCCTTCATTGTTCACTAAGCAACTCCAATGAACTTACATAGAGAGCCAACTGTGAAAGGATCCACCAACACGTTCATGCAAAAAATATCTATAATTAAGAAAATATTTTTCATATGCTACCCGTGTATGCTTAGCGAGGGAAGACACCACTAAATCCGATAAGGTGGGGGCACCAATCTTCCACAGCTCCTCCAGGAATTTGATCATTTTCTCAGTTGCCTGTGGATGAAAGTCCTGCAACTTGGATGGAGACAAAGTATCAGCAGCGTAATTATGACTTCCTGGCATGTGTCTAACTTTAAATGGTACATTGAGCTGCAGGCACAGCAGGAACAGATGTTTCAATAACCTCAGAACCAACCGTTAGGATGCTCCTTGCCTGGTAATGGCCTTTACTACTAGAGCCATGTTATCAGACCAGAAAATTATACTCCTATCTCTGAACACGTCAGACTATATGATTACATCCTCCACATAAGGGAACAGCTCCTTAAAGGCAATGTTTATTGTTATCCCTCCCATATGCCAAGAAGGCAACTAATTTTCCCCTGCACCACTGAGTGCCCAATATTTCCCTATACCCTACACTGTCAGCTGGGTCTGTAAACAAACTAAGCATCTGATTAGACATTGGTGGGGTGAGGCACACCACTGAACATTGAATTGTGTCTGAAAACTATGCTAAATCATCAACTCCTCCATGGAGTCTAGTGTGGTGCTACTGCGCAAGTCCAACCATTGACCTAGCAATGGATATGGAGAACAAATGGGCTATGGGAATAATCCTCTGGGTGAGATTGTGCTGACCAATCAAAAACTTCAGCTGGTTTAAGGGCAGTTGGTATAAGCTCAATTTCTTGAGGGTTAACAAAAACTTGGTTGATTGACTCCGAAAATGCATTCACTTTATCTGGTAAGAGGCAATAGACCCCTGTAACTGAGTCGATCTCAATTCCTGAAAACTGATAGAGTGACTGTTTTGTCAGGCATGAGGGACATGTCTAATTCTAGAAATAAAGCAATTAAAACATCCAATGTGGGGGGAGACGCGCGAGCGCGTCAACCAAGATGGCCGCCGCCACCGGAGCTCCGTGAGCACCACAGCCTACAACATCTCTTTTTACGACGATTTTGGCACAAAAACTCGGCGAAAATACCGGCGCTTGCCTCCCTATGTTGCCCCTCACCTGGGAAGTCTTTTTCTGACGAATTTCCTCGACGGAAGTGCTTTTGCTGCCTTCATGGTTCCTGCTCCCAGCTTCCCTTCAAGGTACTGCCGGTTTTGAATGCCTAGGGGGCGGAGTAAAATCTATGACAGAGCCTGGCATGGGCCTAGCCACGCCTACAGCTTAGTTTAGCTGCTGCACCTGTTGTTTTGGAGAGATTTTCGATGTTTTTCCTCCTAATTACGTCATTTCTGTCACTTTTTGAGGTGGTTACTCGTTATTTTATTATTCCTGTGTGATAGTGAATATTTTTTCACCTCAGAATGGATTCCAAACAATCCACTACTAATAAAAGAAAGCAGCAGGTCTCTCCTCCTCCAACTAAATCCAAGGTGGTGGAGTCCTCAGAACCTTCTCTTGCGCTCATTTTGGAAGAAATTAAGGCATTGCGTCTAAACACTGATACTATTGCCTCAGAAGTAAAAAATGTTCGGAAAGACATGGCCTCCATTTCAATTAAGGTTTCTGACAATGTCATTAAAATTCAAGACAATAAAAATAAGTTGGACGCTTTTACTCCTTTAATGGCCAAAATTGCTCCAATGCATTCCCAACTGTTGGACATGGAAAATCGCAATAGACAATATAATCTACGCATTTTTTATTTGCCTGAAGATGTTGAGGGGACCAACTGCCGACTTTATCTAGAATCTCTTCTACCGGGTCTCTTGAATATTAAGTTTTCCGAAAAATTTGAGATTGACAAAGACCATAGAGTCCCATCTCATCGGAACCCTCGGCATACTAGGCCGCGGCAAATGATATTTAAGGTGCTGCGCCATCATCATTTGGTTCTAATTCGCAAAGCTGCCAGAGAAATTCCATCATTGTTGGTGAATGGTACCAAAATCTTTATTCACCAGGACTTTGCTAGAGAAACTGTGGCTATTCGTAAAGAATTTTCTTCCCTTCGTCCGCAGTTGAGAAGCCTTGGTTTCAAGTATGGACTTTTTAACCCTTCTACAATGCGTGTGTGGAAAGATAATGTCTCCAAATCCTTTCAGCGATCAGAAGATCTTCGCTCATTTCTTGATCAGCAAGCTCCTCCATCTATGGATACTCAGGACCCTAACTCTTGAAATGGTGGCGTCTGACATCCTGTGTCATATCTCTGCATAATTTTCTTTGTGGGCTCCAACGGTTAATGGCCATGCTTGAGGAACGTGTGTGCGTTTCTTTGTCTCTATTCATGTTTCTTGTTTGTTCCTTTCTCTCTCTTTTTTGTTTCTTCCCTTCCTTTTTTCTGCATAGAGTTACTCTTCTCGCCTGTCTTTTTCTTCCTTCTTCTTGTTCTGATTCCTTTCTTTCTTTCTTTTTAAATCCTAATGGCTAATACTCATAATATTAAGTTTGTTTCTCTAAATGTGAAAGGTTTAAGGCATCCAATAAAACGTAATTTTATTTTAGATTATTTAGGTCGTTGTAAAGCTGACATTTGTTTTGTTCAGGAAACACATGTTGACGATAAAGTGTTACAATATATGAACAAAAAATGGGTGGATTATATTATCTCTTCACCTGCCAACGGTAAAAAGAATGGGGTCGCTATTTTCTTTGCTAAGAGACTGCACTGTCAAATTCCTAATAAGATTTCGGATACTGAAGGCAGATACATTATAGTTAAAGTCAAAATTCATGATTCTATTTTCTTTTTGTTTAATGTTTACGGCCCTACTGCAGATGACCCTGTTTTTTGGGCTACTGTTACAACGGAAGTTTTAAAGTTAGGCAAAGTTCCCTTGATTTTTGGGGGAGAATTCAATGTTTTTGCTGACCCCCTATTAGATAGATTGTCTGCCTCTAGGTTTCGACCTTCTAAGATTTTTCATGCCTTTAAGACTTTTCTTCATACTACCAAGTTAGCTGATATTTGGAGACTGCATCATCCCACTGCTAAGGAATTTTCTTTTTTCTCCAACCCTCACAACTCCCACTCCAGAATTGATTATTTTTTGCTTTCCCCCTCTCTCATTCAATTGGCAAATAATCCTACCATTGGCACTATTGATGTATCTGACCATGCCCTGATTTCTTTTGTTTTAAATGTTTCGTCTCCTTTTGTTAAGCAATCTAGATGGCGCATGAATACTGATATTGTCCTTAATGACACTCATAAACCTAAATTATTGCAAGCAATTCAGGATTATTTTACATTTAATCCGGAGAATTCTACTTCTGTTGTTAATCGGTGGGATGCATTTAAGGCTTATATCAGAGGTTCTACAATTTCCATTATGGCACATGAGAATAAGAAATTTAATTCTGATATCATATCCTTAGAGAAACAAATAGCTCATTTTGAACGTTTATTTATCACTTCCAGTGATCCCCAATATAAGCTTAAATTACAAAAGCTAAGATATGAATTTAATGCTATTCTTAGTACTAGGGCTGGGATCCAGCTTACTAATTCTAATGCTAGATTCCGTTTCAACTCTAATAGGTCTGGTAAGCTCCTTGCTAATTATTTACGTATTAAAAGGGATAAAACACAGATTACCTCTATTCAAGGTCCTCAAGGTAAAATCGCACTTTCCCACAATGATATTGCGCAAGAATTCTTACATTTTTATTCTACCTTATATAATAAGCCAGATTTCTGCGATGATTCTCTAATTGATGCCTTTTTAAATTATTCTAATTTACCTCATATCTCTTCCTCCGATAAACTTGAGTTGGATTCCTCTATTACTACTGATGAAATATTGGCTGCTATTAAATCCCTTCCAAAAAATAAAGCTCCTGGTCCCGATGGCATCCCTGCCGAATTTTATAAACAATTTCAAAATCATCTATTACCTTATTTGCACCAGATTTTTTCTCACTTTTGTTCCTCAGGTACCATTTCGGACTCTTTTTCAGAAGCCTTAATTGTTGTACTACCCAAACCTGATAAAGACCCTACCCTTGTCTCTAATTACCGTCCCATTTCTTTGATTAATCAAGACTGTAAATTATATGCTAAAATCCTTGCTTCTAGACTAGCCCCTGTTCTTCATTCTATTATACACCCTGACCAATCTGGTTTTATGAAAAATAGATATTCTGCTAACAATACTAGAACTTTACTGCATGTTATTGAACAAAGTCCCGCTCTCCTTGTCCCTGTTGGTGTTATGGCTTTAGATGCAGGAAAAGCTTTTGATAAAATCCATTGGCAGTTTTTATTTAAAACCTTATTGTCTTTTGATTTTGGCCCATCCTTTATTCGTATGATTTCTGCTCTATACTATGCTCCCACTGCTCGCTTATTTATTAATGGTCAGATTTCTAGCCAATTTTCCCTTTTTAGAGGTACACGTCAGGGTTGTCCCTTATCCCCTCTTTTATTTTTACTGGGAATTGAACCTTTTCTTAATTTCATTCGTCAATCTGAAAATATTCAAGGTGTCACTATTAAAAATGTTACTGTAAAAACTTTGGCATATGCTGATGATGTGTTATTGTTTATTAGTAATCCTGCATCGTCTGTTCCATTTTTGCTTGATATTATTTCTCAATATTCAACTGTATCTGGATATAAATTAAATGTTACTAAAACTGAATTTTTCCCTTTAAATATGCTTTGTACTCCTGATATGTTACCTTCAAAAGACATTGTTTGGCAGAAGAATAAGTTAAAATACCTGGGTATATTATTTTCATCCTCCTTGCCAGCAACCGTAAAATTGAATTATGATTTCATACTTGATTATATTAAACAAAAAACCTCCAAGTGGTCTCCCCTTCATCTCTCCTGGTGGGGAAGAATTGAATCTATTAAAATGACTATTGCCCCAAAAATATTTTATTCTCTTGCAATGATACCTACTCAATTTCCACTCAAAATTTATAAAAATATTGATAAATTGTTATCTAAGTTTCTATGGAATAATAAACCTCCTCGCATTGCTTATAAAAAATTGAAAATTCCTAAATGCCAAGTTGGTTTTGCCCTACCTGATTTCTATTTATATCATAAAGCTTTCATTCTAAAACAGAGCTCTTTATGGTTTAATAGTTCCCCTATTGCTAATCCCCCTATTTGGTTTCATATTGAAACTTCCCTTGCAAAACCTTTTCCTTTACCATCCCTATTAACTATGTCTCCCACCTCTAAGATTATACATTCCTCGTCTATAATCAAGTCTTCCAGATTAATTTTTAACGATTTGGACTCTAACTTTGCATTACCTCTACTCTCCACGGTGCATTTGTCTTTATGGCATAGTGCTCTAATAAAATTGAACAGAAATGTTTCTTTTTGGTCTTCATGGATTGCTAAAGGTATTTTCTTTCTTAAAGATGTTTTCTTAGATGGTGCATTTATTCCTTTTGCTCTACTTCAATTAAAATTAAATTTGCCAATATCAGATTTGTTAAAATATCAATTTTTATGTAATTCCATTTTAGATTCTTTCCCGGACGGCATTCCGTCTGCATCTTCAGCTGATTTTTTAATTTACATCAATACGGTCTCTGTTTCCCCAAAGGCAGTTTCTGTGTTTTATAAAAAATTTACTAATTCATTAGGTTCCAACGTTGATACTATTTCCACTTTTTGGAATAATGAACTCTCCATTTCATTGTCAACGGATTTATGGTCATTGATTTGGACTAATAGTATTTCTGGTTGGTTACCAGTTTCAATTTATCAAACCAATGCTTATATTTTGTTTAATTCTTTGTGGACACCGTTACGTTTATTTAAAGCTAAATTATTACCGTCCAACCTATGTTGGCATTGTAATTTACATCCTGGTTCTTTACGCCACATGTTATTTGATTGTCCTATTATTATGAAATTTTGGTCTGAAGTCTAGAATGTTATATTGAAAATTTTGCCTATTTCTGATTGGCTTTCTTATAAATTGTTAATATGTAAATCGATTGCCTTAATTACTCCTCATGAAGATGCTGAAGCTAAGTTATTTAATTTTCTAATTTCGGCTGCATTCAAATCAATTACTTTTTGTTGGAAGGATGCTACTTCTCTCTCAGTTCATGCTTGGTGGTCTTGGATTATCTTTACAAGAAGAGGTGCTCAATTATCTTTACAAGGTGTTCATCATAATTCCTTGCATTTTCAATCTTTTTGGTCACCTATAGATTCATATATAAGGTTATGACTTATGTTTTTCTGATGTTATTATGCTATTTATTGATTACTATATTGATATTGTAACTATTAGTTAGTAACTCTATTTGGTTTATTTATTATGAGATGAATTGTATATTTCCCTCTTCCCTTCCTTCTTCCCTTACATTTTTTGTTATCCTTTCATTGACGTTAGTTTCTAAGCGATGTGATTTATTTATGAATGCTTATTTCTGACTGTGATTATTCGCTTTATGTCATTTAATGAATTCTATTATCAATTTTCTGTATGTATTCTATGTTTTTTCCTCTGTCAAAAATTCAATAAAATCATTTTGAACTAAAAAAAAAAAAAACATCCAATGTGAACCTGCATGCTTCTGAACTCGGTGGTCCCATCAGTAGAAAGTTGTTGAGCTAGTTATTTTTGTAAATTTCCATTTCAATGTGAAGTTCAACTGTTTAACGTAGGTGGAAGAATCAGAGCAAGCCGTAGGCATAGACCTCTCATAGTAATAAATGCCTCGGAATTAGAATTCTAGAGGTGATAGTCATAGGGATAAGTTTAAATGCAGACTAATGTTATGGTTATGTTATGTTATGTTATGTTATGTTATGTTATGCTATGTTATGTTATGTTATGTTATGTTATGTTATGTTATGTTATGTTATGTTATGTTACGTTACGTTATGTTATGTTGTTATGGAGATTTGTATGGCATACGTTTTGGCCAGCAGGGCCCTTGGACCTAACCTCCTTAACCTTACCAAAGCTTGGTCAACAGATGAATACCTCACTGCACAGACCTGAGGGCCTATTGCATCATTGATGTCCCTTCATGGTGGAGAGGTTATGGATCAAAAAATAAAAAACCCAGGTTTTCTTTGGTACAACTCACAATTAAGGACCATACAAGGCATCAAAGGTTGTGGTTAGAAAAGGGCCTGCAGATCTACTAAGCATGCTCTCCTTAACAATGGGAAATGTGAAAAACACCAGGGGCTGGGATCCTGAAAACAAAGGAAAACCCAATTTACAACATATGTGCTTCCTGTTTATTATGGTACATGTTAAGCCAGGGCAGCAGCATATCAGCCTGCACTGATGTGAGCAAAACCTGGCAAGTTTGAGGATTTAATGGGGTTGTTTTCTTAATCTCTGGATTTCTTAATGTTGTTGTAATACTTTATTCGATACATGTATCATAAAAGTACAAACATAGAATTACATAAAAGGTTTATTGAGTATTACAATTCCTCCTAAAAACATGACATCATTACAAATAGTTAAAAACTGAGGGAAAAATATCATAATTACATTCATACTAAAAGGGGATCAGTGCAGGAGTGGGACAACAACTTTGACCGAATAATCCAGGTGTTGGCCAAAAACTTAGCAACCCCGCAGACAATAAACATAGAGGTAGTATTAGTTAAAATGATGCGGAGAGCTGATCTATGGTCCCTAACTCCTAACACTCTACAGACTGGCTTCAGCCACTTAACTCTTGCCTGCTTGTATGCTTTACATGCAAAAAAAAAAGTGGCCTAGAGATTCCTCTGGACATGGGCAACCTGGGCATTTTAAATCATCTTCCCTCCTATACTTCCACCCTTCCATACATTTTTTGAGAGGAAGGATGCCATATCTTAATTTCAGGAACAAGGTTCTATCTCGAGGTGTCTGAATGAAATCCAGAAATGGCTCTAACTTCCCAAGGAGCTTGTGTTCAAAAAAATGTATTCGTTAAGGGACCCCAATTTGGGCTATGCAAAACCTTGGCCTCTACCCACTCCCAGTATAATTTATTTACTGTTTGTTTGGGTGGGGGGGATTGGGAGGCCCAGGAGCCACTCAGGCCTATCGATTCCACAAGCTTCTTTAAATTGTTTAGCCACTTTATTTTGTTTGAAACATTCAAACTAATTAGCTCGTCCAACACTAAAGCATATTTTGCTAGTTCAGGGGTCCTTCTAAGGCGCACTCAGAATAGCAGTGGTCGGAGTTGAACTATTTCAGAGATCGATCTTTTGCCCATGTCAGGAAACAATGGTTTCAGAGGGGTCGAGAGAGGGAGCGAGACTATTGGCCAGATGTAAGTAGCCCTTTACCGGTCGGAAACGGCCGAAAATACCGATTTTCGGCCGTTTTCTACCGGTAAAGGGCTATGGAGATGTAGGTGACAAAAAACCGTACATTTTCGGTAATTTTACCAAATCGGTAATTTTACCGAATCGGTAAAATTACAGAATCGGTAAAATTACTGATTCTGTACATTTTATCGATTCTGTAAATTTACCATTCGGTAAAAATACCGAAAATGTAGTTTGTGATGTAGGTAGCACTTCTAACAGTGCTACAGGGCCTTTAGAATTCGGTATTCACCATGCAATACAATTGCATGGTAAATTACGAATTCTTGTGTACATGCACATCTGTGCTTGTACACCTGTGCCATGTGGCACACAGACAAGCCCTAAGGCTTCAAGGCCCATAGGATTCAATAGCAAATACCGATTCGCTATTTACCGAATCGGTAAATACCGAATCTTACCAATTCGGTAAAAAATACCGAATTTTTTCCTACATCTCATTTACAGATTCATAAATACCGAATCAGTAAAATTCGGTATTTATGAATCGGTAAATGAGATTTACCTACATCTGGCCCTATGTCTCTCATAAACTTATTCTCTGCCACTACCAATGCCTTGGTGTTCTCAGCGCCCCATAATTTGGATCCGTAAACTGCAGAAGCTAACGCTTTACCCTCATAAACTGCCAAGGCAGGGGCTATTGGTCTACTAATTGAAAGTCGCTGGTTTTTTAGTATTGCACCAGAGACCCTTTTAGGATTCAAAACCATTTTGGACAAATGGGATTCCCAGCTCATGTTGTTACTGAGCCTAACCCCAAGATAATCAAATTCGTCCACTACCTCTAGGGGGGACCCATTCATAGAGAGGTAAGCCTTCCTATGGTTTCTTTTGGCAGACATAACCATCAGCTTCGTTTTCGCAGTTTTCACCGTTAACCCACGGTCTTTTCAAAAGACATTAAAACGATCAAGCAGTTTGGGGGTTTTGGACATCAGGAGGGTGTCGTCAGTAAAGAGGAGTGTGGGTGTTTTCTCGCCGGCAAGGACAGGGGCATCTGCTGGGTCCTCCCTCAAATGGTCCACCACCCCATTTATAAAGAGAGAGAACAGGGTCGGGGCCATCACTAGGGGTGGGCGTAAAATCCGTTTCGCAGGCGAATCTCGCGAAATCGCGGTAAAATCCGCGAATCAGCGGGGACGGATTTTCAGCCAAGCAAGGGTTACAGCAGCAGGTGCAAAAGTTGAACCTAATTTCTTTGTAACCTTTTACAAAAGGGTTACAAACAAATTAACTTCAACTTGGACACCTGCTGCTAATTGCTTCCTGGCGCCTCGTTGCCTACTTGCAACTATTCTCTGACCCTGCTCTGAACCTTGAAGCAGGGTCAGAGAATAGTTACAAGTAGGCAACGAGGCACCTGTCCAAGGAATTAAACCTCATCAGGAAGCACTTACAGATATAAAAAACAGGAAGAAGGGAGAGGATGGCAAATACACCCATTTTGAGTTGTCAGGAGGGGTTAAACTAAAAGAGACCTTTACAGCACAATTTTGATATGCATTTTGCTAAAAATAAAAAGCTGTATGTTCTGTAGGGGCAACTCAGGAATCTGGCCCTTCAGAGATCCGGCCTCTCTTTCTTTCTCTCGTTCTCTCTCTCCCTCTCTCTTTCCCTCTCTTTCTCTCTCTTTCTAGCTATATATCTATCTATCTATCTATCTATCTATCTATCTATCTATCTATCTATCTATCTATCTATCTATCTATCTATCTATCTATCTATCTATCTCTCTCTCCCTCTCCCATAAACGACTGCATGGGTAACTTCGCTATGCAAGCGGTTCGCAAAGACGCAAAAAGCCCTGCGAACACGCAAAAAACCCCGCGAACACGCAAAAACCCAGCGAACACGCAAAAAAACAAAAATCCGCAAATTCGCGAATTTTGTGGATCGCAAATTCACAAATCCGCAAATTCGCGGATCGCAAATTCACAAAATTCGCCCATGCTTAGCCATCACACACCCCTGCCGCACCCCTCTACTGACTGGGACCCTCCTAGTCAATTGGCCCTGATTCCCCCATCGAATCCTTGCATAATTTCCTTCATGGAGTTTGATGATAAACTACAACAGATAACTAGGGAACATTTAAACCCTGGGTGGGATCAATGCCACAGAGGGAACTGATATGTTTGAATTTGCATGACCATGTACGGCTTGTGCACACTTTCCAGTTAAAAGCTTTGTTTGCCCCCATTGGCATGTTGCAAATGAAAAGATTGTTTTATGGGGGTCTTGTTAGTGATAACATCTAGCCATATGTCCTCAGGCCAGAATATTCAAAGCACCTCACTACGCCCTATTTTCTACAGGAAGGAGCAAAATGCTCACCAGGCGCTGGCTTCCTAAGTACCATAGGGCAGGATACCAAGCCCTGTGAGATCACTGGGGCGCACAGGCAGAGGGCAGGCAACAGGCCAGAATACAGGGTCCTTGCAGGAGAACAAGCAGCAGTACTTCCAGCAGGTCAGCACAGCAAGGCAAAGCTCAAGTGGTGGTTTCTCCTGGCAGCATAAAAGCTTCTCCTCTGGCCAGGTGCAGTCTGTAGAGCCAGCAGTGTCTGGTTACAAGTCCCACACAATGTCTACACACATGGGGCCACAGCCCCTGCACTTATAGTGAACAATTCTTGTTCTGGGGCACTTAATACACTTTTCAGAAGTGCACAACACTCCTATTCACATCCCAAGCCCTGGCCCCAGACACACTACAGGGGGGACGAAACAGCATTGTGACAATCAGGCACAGCCCTATTCAGGTGCAGGTGCAACCCCTCCCACCACTCTAAATGCAGGCCAGGCCTATTCAGGTGCAGGGAAAACTCCTTCCATCAGTCTAAATGCAGCCAAGGTCTATTTAGCCCAGCGCTGACTCGCTCAGCGAAGGCAGGACACACCTCAACCCACCTTGTGACTGTCTAGAGTGAAAGCGCACACCCTTCTCCTTTCGGTCTAAACCAGAGAGTGAATACACAGCCAGGCAGGGCACAAAGAATCATGTGAACACAGAAATGCTTACTTCTAAAAGTGCTAATAACAACAGGGGGCTGGCTCTCATCAGTAAGGCTGAGCCTAATATAGTTGAACAACAAGAGAAAATGCCAATACTGATACTCTATTTGAAACAAAGAAGTTAACACAAATGCATAGACCACAGTTCAATGCATCCTGGTGCTATTCAATAGCTGTTTTATAAAAAAAAATGTTGTTTAAGATAAATAGTTTGAGCAACAGGGACGCTACACCAATACGTGTATTGGTGTACCGTCACTGTTGCTCCCGGTCCAGATTGTTACTGCGACTAGGTCACTCTAGCGTTGAGAAACCGCGTGCTGAAAATAAAAAGTCCCACGCTTCTGTCCTTTGATTTGGCAGCAAGACCAGAAGGACGATTCTTCTTCCAGAGCACTCTTTGGCACATTTCGACCACCTCTACCCCTTGGGGGTAAGGGGTCCGTGCCCTCTTGAACAATTAGTCCTGCTATGACTTCTTTTGGACTTCAATAAGGAGGATTTGACAAATTACGCTTATTGCTAACAAGGCTTGATCGTTATTCACTGACTTTGGTTGGTCCTGAGGAGAATCCCAAGATCTAAAGGGATTCAAAACGCGTAGGCCGTTGGGTCTGCCTTTTTGCCCTTTTGCTAATTTGTTTCAGCAATTCTGTTGGCAATAATACACTGAATCTTGTTGCATATTTTGAATGAATTCAGTCATTTAATTTAGTTGGATATGGTGTATCTTCTTGATCAGTATACATTGTAATTCATTCATTTTTCGCTGGCAGACCCAGTACTCTACAAAGTGGTTTACATTCTCCATTTGTTTGAGTACGTGTTTGACTGAATGTATGAGGTATGATTGTGATAGGATTGAAGATTTATGAATGATGGTATGCGTGATTCTTTGGCGCATTTTTGTGTCCATTTTCGTCGTTGTTGTATAATTTTGTTGGAATTGTATTCTGAACCTCAAACTATTTATCTTTAAAAATATATATTTGAAATAAAACAGCTATTGAATAGCACCAGGATGCATTGAACTGTGGTCTATGCATTTGTGTTAACTTCTTTGTTTCAAATAGAGTATCAGTATTGGCATTTTCTCTTGTTGTTCAACTACTTCTAAAAGTGGCATTTCTAAAATAGTAATACCTAATCCACTTTCCCCAATGAGAGGGATTTATTACTACTATTCCAAACATGCCAAACCTTGCCACGCTACCCCTTTTATATCAGAAACTACCACTGAAACATATCTTAAGGAATCCCAATGCAGAACTATGAGAGGGCAGCCTCACATCAGTGAGAAACCAAATAGGCTGCTTGTCACTACCAGGACATGCCACACAGTTCAGATATATATCCTACCTTTTACCTACACAGCACAGTGGCTATAGGTGCAAGCTACCTTGGGGGTGACCTATATGTAGTAGAAAGGGAGTTTAAGAGATGGCCACCACTTTAAGTGCCATGTCACTGCGGCAGTAAACTGCACATGCAGGCCCTGCAGTGGGAGAGGCCTGAGACAAGTTTGAAAGGCTACTTCAGTGGGTGGAGCAAGCAGTGCTGCAGGCCCACTAGTAGCATTTAGTTTACCGGCCCTGGGTTTATGGTATACCACTGTACAAGGGATTTGCAGGAACATTAAATATGCCAAACAGGTGTAGACCAATCTTTCCCTAGTTTGCAAGAGAGAGCACATGCACGTTAGCACTGATTAGCAGGGGTAAAGTGCCCAGAGTCAGAAAACCAAACAAATCAGGTCAGATAAATACAGGAGGAAGGCAAAAAGTTTGGGGATAACCCTGTAAAAAGGGCCTGTTCCAACAGTGTGCAATTCCCAATGGTTGTATCCATAATTTCAAACACTTTACACCAAAGAAAGTGTTAATCAGTACACAATATCCCTTGGTGTTATACATCCCTGGTTAACCAAAAGGGATGGTTTGTTGATGTTTCGGCCCTGAATGATTATTAAGGTCTCATGAGGATGTCTCATCATCTGACTACCACACAACCTTGAGTGGGACTAGAATGGTATTTTAGGAGTCACTGAACCTACAATTGATTTGATTCACATTTTCAAATAATCTTTCCCATGGTCACAAGGGGCTCAATATTGTTTTTAATCTGATAACCCAGAGTCTGTGAAAAATCAACTGCTTGCTATGCTGCCATCATCATTGTGAAAGTCAGAGGTTCTCGTGGGCAGATAGTGTTGCCCTTGTGATATGTACACATGCCCTGCTTCTAGAGGCCTACTTTGTACTTTGGAGGACTGCCCTGTTGCTCCTAGAGGACTTCCCTGCTACTTGAAGCCGAGCTTGAACCCTCAGAAGAATGCCCTGCTGCTTGAGAACTTTTTTGTCACTTGATCCCAGGACTACCAGAGTGACTCCAATGCCTAATGGGCTAGTCTAATGTTCGGAGCTACAGAGACAGAAAAGACTCCAAAAACTTAAATCCTCTACCTGGACCCTGACTGAAGTGAGTCCTATGCCGCAATGCCACCCACCCGGTCCTGGACCCTTGAAACTGGTGCTATAGGTGCCCAAACAGCCCAAAAACAAAACTTAAGACTTAGAACATTTTCAGTCAAAAAGTGCCCTGAGAACCAACAGAAGGCCTACCTGCTCACCGCTCCAAGGTGAAACGCTGGTTGTTCTGATTTTGCGGTAGCTCCTGCTACATTCATCATGATCAATGGCCCCTCACAAAGGGGCATTCGGTCTCATGGAGCCTCATCAACAAAAGCCTGCATCTTCTTCCTACTGAACAATTTCAACTTCAAAAAAAGTGACTATGTTCGAATGTACAAAATATTCCCGGCAACTTTGTCCAACAGCTCCGTGGTGACTCCTCCTCCTCCTCTTCAGGCACTGCCGCCTGCCTAGCCCCGCTGATCTCTACCTTCCCAGACATTGTTCCTCAATCTTTTACCAGGCCTACTCCACTTCTAGTATCTGAATCATGCTCCATCGGGTCGCCCATAACTTTCAACTTTCATCCAGCCTTGCACGATTAGATGCCTGCAGTTTTACTAAAAACCTTTTAAATGTATATCTCCAGGTGTACTTATTGGATTTTTTTATGTTTTGGTGTCAAATAATTTAATCAACTTTACTCTATTTGTCTAAATTGGAGGGCCAAGTTTCCTGTTCTGTGTTTTTTGTTTATTACTGTTTGAGTGCTTCATAAATACCTTACACATTGTCTCCTAGTTAACCCTGACTGCTTTTGTGCCAAGCTACCAGAGGTTAATCACAGGTTAATTTAGTGACTTTTGTGTACAACCCTGTCAGGGATTGTGGTTGCTGCCTAAGAAGTGTCACACCAAAAACCCAATTGCTAACACCTTTGATGAAATCAAATTAAGCAGAAGGTCTACTTGGGTAGAAATTCAACTCCAAATGAATTTTCAAATAACAACAGCAACTCTCATTGAGTTCCTACTCATTGTTCCTGTGCTCCTGCGATATGGGTTTACCTGAACAAAATCTTGTTTAGGCCATGTGCCACATAATTTCGAGCATTACACGTCATATCCATAATGTCAATGCCGGAAATTGCTAGAGATTATGCAAGCAAAAAGGACATTTCCACAGGCTTAGGGATGAAATGCGCACCCCTGTAAATGTTCCCACTTACATGTAAGCAGGGGGGTAACAAACGCTCCCGCAGGCCCCGTGGTGCGGGGGGCCCCACTCTCTTCATTAAATGAAGGGGGCCCGGCCCTCTCCCTCAGCTCTTGTGAGAGCTGTGAGAGAGGCTTGCGCAGAAGCAAGACTCTCTCCCTCCAAAGCAGGTGCAGGCTGTCTGCAGTCTGCTCTGAGCCCCTCGCCACCTCCCTCTGACTGAAGAGAAACAAAGTATCAACATACATTGTTTCTCTTTAGTCAGAGGTGTCAGGCCCGGAAAGAGGATGGGGTGGGGGCCCCAGAGAGCAGGAGGCAGCACAGAGCACTGCTCATGACCCTGAAAAGGAGGGGGGTGGGGGCCCCAGAGAGAAGGAGGCAGCACAGAGTACTGCTCATGACCCTGAAAAGGAGGGGGGTGGGGGCCCCAGAGAGAAGGAGGCAGCACAGAGTACTGCTCATGACCCTGAAAAGGAGGGGGGTGGGGGCACCAGAGAGAAGGAGGCAGCACAGAGCACTGCTCATGACCCTGAAAAGGAGGGGGGTTGGGGCCCCAGAGAGCAGGAGGCAGCACAGAGCACTGCTTATGACCCTGAAAAGGAGGGGGGTTGGGGCCCCAGAGAGCAGGAGGCAGCACAGAGCACTGCTCATGACCCTGAAAAGGAGGGGGGTGGGGGCCCCAGAGAGAAGGAGGCAGCACAGAGTACTGCTCATGACCCTGAAAAGGAGGGGGGTGGGGGCCCCAGAGAGAAGGAGGCAGCACAGAGCACTGCTCATGACCCTGAAAAGGAGGGGGGTTGGGGCCCCAGAGAGCAGGAGGCAGCACAGAGCACTGCTCATGACCCTGAAAAGGAGGGGGTGGGGGCCCCAGAGAGAAGGAGGCAGCACAGAGTACTGCTCAGGACCCTGACAAGGATGGGTGGGCCCTGACAAGGACGGGTGCTGGGGGCCCCAGAGAGATAGGAGGCAGCACAGAGCACTGCTCAGGATCCTGACAAGCACGGGGCTGGGGGCCCCAGAGAGAGAGGAGGCAGCACAGAGCACTGCTCGGGACCCTCACAAGGACCAGGGGTGGGGGCCCCAGAGAGAGAGCAGGAGGCAGCACTGCTCAGGACCGTGACAAGGACGGGGGCTGGGGCCCCAGAGGGAGAGGAGGCGGTACAGAGCACTGCTCGGTACCCTGACATGGAAGGGGGCTGGGGGCCCCAGAGAGAGAGGAGGCAGCACAGAGCACTGCCAGGGACCCTGACCAGGACGGGGGCCCGAGAGAGAGAGGAGGCAGCACAGAGCACTGCTCGGGACCCTGACAAGGATGGGGGCTGGGGTCCTGAGAGAGAGAGGAGGCAGCATAGAGCACTGCTCGGGACCCTGACAAGGACGGGGCTGGGGGCCCCAGAGAGAGAGCAGAAGGCAGCACCGAGCACTGTTCGGGGACCCTGACTAGGACGGGGGCTGGGTGCCCCAAAGAGAGAGGAGGCAGCACAGAGCACTGCTCAGGACCCTGACAAGGACGGGGCCGAGGGGCCCAGAGAGAGAGGAAGCAGCACAGAGCACTGCTCAGGACCTTGACAAGGACGGGGGCAGGGTCCCCAGAGAGAGAGGAGGCAGCACAGAGCACTGCTCGGGACCGTGACAAGGATGGGGGCTGGGGGCCCCAGAGAGAGAGGAGGCAGCACAGAGCACTGCTCGGAACCCTGACAAGGATGGGGCTGGGGGCCCCAGAGAGAGAGCAGGAGGCAGCATCGAGCACAGCTCGGGACCCTGACAAGGATGGGGGCAGGGTTCCCCAGAGAGAGAGGCAGCACAGAGCACTGCTCGGGACCGTGACAAGAACAGGGCTGGGGGCCCCAGAGAGAGAGGAGGCAGCACAGAGCACTGCTCGGGACAGTGACAAGGACGGGGGCTCGGGCCCCAGAGAGAGAGGAAGCAGCACAGAGCACTGCTCTGGACCCTGACAAGGATGGGGGCTG
This sequence comes from Lissotriton vulgaris, assembly GCF_964263255.1. Taxonomy (NCBI): domain Eukaryota; kingdom Metazoa; phylum Chordata; class Amphibia; order Caudata; family Salamandridae; genus Lissotriton; species Lissotriton vulgaris. The sequence goes on from NW_028246579.1 coordinate 176,789, forward strand.
GGGGCCCCAGAGAGAGAGCAGGAGGCAGCACCAAGCACAGCTCGGGACCCTGACAAGGACGGGGGCTGGGGGCCCCAGAGAGAGAGGAGACAGCACAGAGCACTGCTCGGGACCCAGACAAAGACGGGGCTGGGGGCCCCAGAGAGAGAGGAGGCAGCACAGAGCACTGCTCGGGACCCTGACAAGGACGGGGGCTGGGGGCCCCGGAGAGCAGGAGGCAGCACAGAGCACTGCTCAGGATGCTGACAAGGACGTGGGCTGGGTACCCCAGAGAGAGAGGAGGCAGCACAAAGCACTGCTCGGGACCCTGACAAAGACGAGGGCTGGGGGCCCCAGAGAAAGAGGAGGCAGCACAGAGCACTGCTTTTAAAAGCCACCATATAACTCAAAGGAACCCCACTGAATGTTCTTGTTTGTTCCCAGATATTAGCCTTTTTTTTCAGTGTGAATTTGTTTTACATCAGAGGCAACTGCTTACTTGCTTGTTCGCACAAAATTTTAATGTAAGATGCACATTGATAGTCAAACTTCATGTTCAGGTGATGGATGCTTTTATGCTTAGTTCCCTTGAAGCATTGTTCTTAATTAACAATTCTTCTGATAAGATTGAGAAGGTTTTTGGAAAGTTTCAGTGGAATGGATTACTTTAAAGAAAGAATTACTATGTGATTCAATATAAGGCTGGAGGTGTGGCTTGGAGGCTGAAGATGGCGGACGCGTGAGCTGAGAGCTCCGCGCCAGCAAGCCACTTTATCCTGATTTAACAGAGACAACCGGGGCCTGGGGGTGCCCTTGTGAGACCTGGCCTGCCCGGGGGCTGCAGACGATTGGCCTGACAGGTCGAGAGCCCGGGAGGGGCCAGGGGAAGCAGTGATCGGGAGGTGTGCGAGAGACTTGAGTGCACGCAAGATGGCAACTTGGTCCTTGAGAGAAGCATCTTGCAGAGCGAAGCCGGAGAAGCGGAGTGCTTCGGGATGATAGGCGGACGGAGTACCTGTCACCGGGAGAGCAGAACCACAAGTATCAGCGGACTGCGGCGAGGTGGCATGGGAGCCTAGCGTAATACGCAGGAAGTACTGACACTGCCCGAGCCCGTACCGCGAGTATCCAGCTTCAGGAAGCGGAGGCGGAAGCCAGAGAAGGTAAAAGGTCCATGACCTGCAAGTGCAAGCAGTGGAGGAGAGAGACGTGAGATCGGGGCAGCGAAGTTGAGCCCTTACAGGATTACCCAGGTCAAGACGCTCTGCGGCCGGCAGAGAGACCTAGGGGAGGGGCGACCCATAAACTCTGAAACTGGCAGACAGAAAGCAAGATAAAAAAGGGTAAACAAGATAAAAAAGCAATGGTAAAGAAGGGACCTGGCCCCCATTGGCAGAAAGTGTGGGCAACTTGCAGACTTCACTAGGATGGGCAGCCGGTACCGGTGTGTGGAGTGCGAGTATTGGTGGACACATAGGAGGAGTCCGGGGAAGGAGGATAATTAAACGCCTGACCCTGAAGAGGATTGAATGAGAGGGTCCTGAGTCAGCGAGCTGTGATCGTGGCTAGTGGTGGTGCCCCAGAACACGCATATGGGGCTGAACACTGCGGTCTGCAGAGAGGCCTAGGGGAAGAGCGGCCTACGGACCCGAGAACAGGTATAAGAGAAGAATACGATCAGGAGTGAGCACTGGTTCGTACCATATCCAGAAAGGGAGCCGCACCACATACAGATGGTGGGGAGGATTCCCGTGAGAAGGTGCGAGGTGGGGCATAACAAACACTGTGGGCAGTTGGAACTCCCTTATGGGCACAAGCGGGCACAAGAGGTCTAACTGAGCCCCAAAACTCGCAGGCACAAAACCTCTCTGGGCCGGAAACCTGAGTGATTGGAGGAGAGCGACGGACCAGGGAACTGGTGCAAAGGAGGGCCTGGCTCCTCTGGGGAACGATCAGGGGGAGTAGTAATGCATGTGATGGACAACGGAGAGTGAGATCACAAGGAGGGTTTAGCCAACACTCCACCAGGACATAAGCACAGTATCAGTGCGCCTGGGCTTGCTGAGAGCTGAGCATGCTAAGCCGGCAGACAGAGTAAAGCTGACTAAAAACTCCCTGGCGGCTGTGGCGGCAGCACAAAAAGCACTGACACTCCACATGGGGGACGTCAATAGCAGAGTCAGCACTCTGGAGAGGAGAGTAGAAGATGCAGAAGGGCGGAACCGAAGGAACAATGTGAGGATCTTGGGATTGCCTGAGAAAGTGGAAGGAGACAATATGATTAAATTCCTGGAGGGTTGGCTCTGTGACTTGGTGGCCCCAGAGGGCTTCTTACCCTTCTACACTTTGGAAAAAGCACACTGAGTCCCGGCAAGATCACCGGCCCCGGGAGGCCTCCAAGGCCCGTGGTGGCCAGACTTCTCCACTTCAAGGATAGTCTTTCTGCTGCAAAAAGCCCGCTCTGGAGGGCCATACCTGGTTGAAAACAGTAAAGTGTCCCTTTTCCCAGATTACACCTTGGAGGTTCAAAGGCTGCGTGCTTTCTTTTTGGAAGTTAAAAGAGTCATGAGAGATGAAGGGGTCCAGTACTCACTGATGTTCCCAGTCCGGCTGCGAGTTATGCTGGATAGGTAAACACATTTCTGTGAGGACCCAAAAGCAGTATGGGACTGGATTGAGACTTATTGAACCGAAAGACAGCTGAATGTGTAGAATGCCGAAACATTGTCCAAGGACCAAGAACTGGGGAAGAGGCTCAGGATGCAACAAGGGCGGGGAACCCACAAGAAACCAAGCCTCTTGCAAACAGAGAGGGAGAGGGCTGAGGCGCTGAAGGCGGTGACGGACATGATGTAAAGTAGAACATCATCGACAGAGAAGTAATCCGGCTCCAGGAGGGGATCTGATGGGTCAGACTCAGACTCGTCCCGTAATAGTAGTCTTACATTACCGGTGGTGACCCCGAACACTGCAGATGAGATTATTTAGTAGGATGGGTGGTGCCTTTCCCCTCTCCTCCTGCTGTCTCTCCTGTTTCCATTTGTGGGGTTGTAGCCCTGGAGGCGGTCAGGGGGCTGGTTGGGTGGGTCTCTGGGTCAGAGCTATTTCAGTCTTCCAGGGCTCATGCGCCATGGGGGAATCGCCTTAATGTATGCTGATTGCCTGTGAGGCCTGCCATACTCCCCTTTAGGTCCTTATAATATTGGTTTGGAACCTTCACTTGCTGATGCAGACCTACCTGCTGTTTGGGTGGATGGCCGTTGCCAGACCGTTCTGAGGTCGGCGAGTTGCCCTATGGAGATTATTTTGTTGTTCTTTTCATGTGTTGTAACTGCAGAGGGAGGTGGGCAAGTAAGGCAGGGGGAATTATTGAACCGCAGCGTAGTAGGGATCGACGAGGGTGGGAGAACCAATCAAGATGCCATCCACACATACGGTACTAAAGTTTTTAACGTGAAACATTAGAGGGATGGGAACTATGAGTAAAAGATACAAGGTGTATGCTTGCTTAAGAAGGAGAGATGTCAACATCTCCCTCCTGAAGAGACCCACCTGATTCATAGTGAAGTGGAAAAATTCCACAGAAGATGGAAGGGCCGGATTTATGCCACTACCTATTCGGCATATGCCAGAGGGGTGTTGATATCGGTAAGGCACAAGGTCCCCTTTGACCACATCAGTACCAGAATCGACAGCGAGGGCAGATACGTTTTGGTAACCTGGAGATTGGTGGGGAGGGAGGTGACTTTAAGTAGTGTGTATGCCCCAACACTGAAAAGGTGATGTTCCTTGGTACCCTTTCGGCTGAAATGGCTGGCTGTGTGGGAGGGAGCTTAGTGCTTGGAGGTGATTTGAACTGTGTTGCGGACATTACAGCGGGCCGCTCACTCCCACCTCTCCCGGGGGCAAAGACTCATCGAGTTGCAGCAGGATTCAGGGGTTGGATAGAGCAAAGGGGTTTAGACGAAGTTTGGAAGGTACAGCACGCGGAGGACAGGGAATACTTATATTTCTCCCAAATGCACCAAGTGCATATTAGATTGGACACCTTTTTGAGCACACCAGACTTTAGTTTATCAGTAAAGTATACAGAATACCTGGGACAGACCCTGTTGGACCACAGTCCTTTATTAATGACATATTAACCACTAGGGAGACGTCCCCTGATTCCATTGTGGAGGTTGAATCTCTTGTTGTTGGAAGACGTGCCCTTCCGTGAGTCATTGGGGACCCTTATTGATACCTTTTTCCCGATAAATGTCAATTCAACGTCCTCGGTGCTGGTGGAATGGGAGGCGTTTAAGGTGGTGGTAAGGGACATTGCCTGGGCCAGTCAATTAATGCACAGCGGGAAATTAGACAGGAACTCTTAAACCTGGTGTCCAAGATCCGTCAGTTAGACAATATGCAGGGGAGGGATGATTCCTCAGCAGTGCAATTAAAAGAGGCCCAGGCATGTTACAACGATACACTAGAGAGGTAGAGAGGCCACAGCCATAGGGAGTACCTAGATAAAATGCAGAGGGAGGAGGGGAAGGCTGACCGCTTTTTGGCATGGTTGATCAGACCGAAGAGCAGGGGATCACCGATCACACAAATACAGACAGATTACGGAGAACGGGTGTATGACCCAGATGCCATCAATGACCTGTTCTGTAGGTACTATGAAGGCTATATGCCACACTTGCTCTGGCTTCCCACCGCTAGTATTAGGGACTTCATGGAAACCTTACCGCTCCGGATGTTGGAGGAACAAGAGCAAGAGGCATTAGGGGGACCAGTGACTCTGCAATAAGTCAGTGTGGCGAAAGCGGATATGGCAATTGGGAAAACACTGGTGTCGGACGGCCTCCCAGCAGAATTTTATGCCCAATACGTGGACAAACTGGCACCACGTTAGTGACCATTTATGCAGAATCCCTCCATCTAGGGGGGCTCCCTGAATTTACCCAGAGTACATTGGTGATCCCTCTCCCCAAGACTAAGGAGATCGGAGCACCAGTCAAAGAGTACAGATCTCTATCCATGCTCAATGTGGACTTTAAGATCCTTAGCAAAATACCAGCACTCAGACTGCTTCCGCATATGCAATCCCTTATACATGCGGATCAAAACGGATTCATCCACTCCCGTAATACTTCATATAATTTGCTCAGGCTGTTCTCTGTCCTCCTCCGTGAAGAGAGGAACTCCGCGCCTGCAGCAGCGGTACTTTCGGTCGACCTAGAGAAAGCCTTTGATACTACCTTTTTGAAGTAATGATAAGGCTGGGCTTAAGAGAAATTTGGGTGAAATGGGTACAACTTCTTTATTCATCCCTGATGGCAAGGGTTCGGATGGGGAAAACAGTGTCACCCCAGTACTCCATACTGCGAGGAACCCAACAAGGATACCCCCTCTCGCCTTTACTATTTGCTCGAGCGATTGAACCCCTGGCGAAACTGTTTCGAATGGGTGGGGAGGACATGGAACTAAGACTAGATTGCTGGCTACACGCCATCTCCCTATATGCCGATGATCTGCTGGTTTACCTGAAGTCTGACGTGTCAGGTACTATAGCGGCTCTTACACTCTTGGAGACTTTGAATCCCTATCAGGCTTGAGGGTCAATAAGAAGAAAACCTACCTCTTCCCATTGGTGGGACCGTCGCCTAGACCAGAGAGGCTCCTGGCAGACAATAACTGGGCCCGCACTCATTTAAATACCTTGGTATACAAGTCTTTCACAGCACGGAAGTCCTGAAAGAAGGGAACTTGGGCAAAGCCATGCAGTCACTCCGAAGCTGTGTGTCTTTCTGGGGCACTTTGCAGCTCGCCTGGGTTTCATTGACTAAAATGGTAATACTGCCCCGGTTATTGTATTGTTTTGTGAATATGCCAGTCCTGATGCCTCTTGGATGGTTTTGACCTCTGAACTCTCTAATACGAGATCTGATATGGGGAAATGGGAGGCGTAGAGTGTCTTTGAAGATACTACAGCTCCCAATGACAGAAGGGGGCTTAGGAGTCCCAGACTTTGAAGTATACATGCTAGCAGCCCAGCTGCAACGTTTAGCACAATAAGTAGAGGGGGGTGAATGCAGAAGGAACGTGGCTGATGGACCCTAATGATACTCCAGACCTATTACTGGCTAAATTACTGAGACCGATTATTGTCACTCCCTACAAGTCAGAGCTACAGCTTACAGCCTTCCAGACTTGGAAGCAATGCATGCACAGACCAGGGGGGTCCCATGGTACACCCCCTTACTGCCACTAGTCGGGCTCCCTCATGGGGATCCGGTTACGATGTTCACGACTGAGAAAATGGCGTCATGGACAGGGGTTGGTCTAGATTGAGTAGGTGACTGCTATAAAGATGGCTTACTAGTTCAGTTAGCTGACTTGATGGATAGCAACGGTCTTCCCTCAGGACAGTTTTTACGATATGAGGCCTTTGTCCATACGTTTGATCAGTTGTGGGGCAAGGGAAGGGAGGAGCCAGCGACTCACCAGTGCTGCATGCATTGCTCACGCGGGGTACTCCAAGGCACCAAGTGAAGTGGCACCATGAGGAGGTGGTCTCCGCGTCCACTACACCATTGGGGGAGCTCCATATGAGATGGGAGAGGGTGATAGATAGAGAGCTTATAGAGGCAGCATGGAGAAGGATATCAAGAAATACTAGACTCAAATACACTCAGTTCAACTACATACACATGGTCTAAATGACACCCTATTGGCTTAATGTAATGTATGGTGGGGAAGTGAGGAATTGTCCGAGATGTGCCCATACGGATACAGACTTTATACATATGACCTGGAGCTGCGGTATCATACATGTATACCGGGTGGAGATTTTAGCCAACATTATAGATGCACTGGGGAGGGAGCTAGCCCCCACAATAGAGACCTGCTTACTGGGGCTTTTCCCGCGACCTATTACACGAAGGTGGGGAATTAACTGATTGAATTGGACTTGGGATTGGCAAAGCGACGGATAGCACTAGAATGGAAGTCCTCATTTGGGCCGAGGACATCCAACTGGAACCGGGACGTTATTAGCTGGGCCGGAGCAGAGGGCAGAGCCTTGAGTTGGGAGGAATCGAAGGGTATAAGGAGACAACCCATAGCAGACCTATGAGGGAAACCCTGGCTGCTTGGGAGAATCCAGAGCCAGAACAGGAAACGGGAGGAGAGACAGAGAGAGATAGTTGGCAGCTCACTCTATAAAACGGTAGATGGACACTCTTAGGTTGGGACGGATGTGGGCAGGTAGATGGTAGCGCAAGGAATATTGACATCTCTAAACGGAGACAGAGCCATACACTTGGATTGGATCAGCAGGGGACAGTAAGGTGAACCCCCCTGTGAAGAGGCGTAACAGGTAGCACTTAAAACCTCAAAGCTCAGAATGGTGGCATATCCCTAGAGTTTGGTACCCTGCACCCCTCCTCTGCACGATGTTGGGTTATTTGTTTAAATTTTAAATTCTGAGTCTGATTTGATGAGGACAGTACTGAACCCTGGTATGTGGCCGGAGCCCGGACAATGGGATGGGCCCCAAAAATAGCAGTAGGCATTATCCGGAAGAAAAATGGACATAAAACATTTTTGTATGGTTGATAAGATCTAGAAAGAGTACAGATACATCTGGAGAACAGAGAAGTAGTTGCTAGATGGGATATCAGGCAGAAATGTGTATGAAAATGCCTACAGGATTATGCTGATCTAGCAATATAAAGTGAATACCTGAGAAAAATGTGTATACAAATGCATACAATTACAAATGCAAATACAAATATGTTTTAAAAAAATTATTCAGTATTCGGCTGTGGCCAGTATATACAGCCCCTTGAACTATTCTTCTGACTTTCTTTCTTCATACATGCCATGATTTTCAGAGGACTAATGATTTTCTTTGAACTGTGTTGCGTCTCCACTCCATTCCTTCCCAGGTTTGTCTTGAATAATAAGATTCGGTTTCTACCTCTGTATCGACTTTGAACGTCTTCCCCTTTCCTTTCTCTCTCAAAATGTGAAATCTGCTCCATTTCGTAGTCATTTTGATGTAAAATACATTTCTCCTTATCCTTATATCTCCAAATCTAACAGGCGCAGGAAGTGATTTATTTCCTCATTGCCCCTTTCTGGCTCGTTTTTTTCTTATTTGCATTCTTTATTTTTCAGGCTTCAGCTTTTTTTTTTTTTTTTGCATTTCATGTCCTCATGCACAGTCATTGGAAACAAGAGGAACTGAGCCCAGGTTGTATCACACTGTATCGTCACAATCTGCAAAATACCACGCGGGAGTCGTGCCTGCATCTCATGGAAATTGGACACACACAATGAATCTGGAAAGGAACCATAGAAGCTATTAGAAGTCAAACATTGTTCAAGTCAATTCCCACTTTCAGTTTTTTTCTTGTAGAAATCCAATTTTCTTCTATTTTCTCAATATGTGTGTTGTATGTTCTGAAAAATCTATGCCATTTATTTTTTGCAATCATTCTACAAGACTGCCCTTCTCTTTGATGTAAAGACAGTTTTCCGGTTAAGAAAATTGGACAGGATACTTCATATAATCCAAACATGCAGCGCCGACGTAAATATTTGAATGGTTAAAAAAAAATCATCATTTGTGTCATACTTTGTGAAAATACACCGAGGAAAAAAATATTTAGATTGCTTTAAATCTGCTTGTTTCCCCCCTTAGTAACGAAGAACAATAATTTTTGAGGAAACATAGGGCATTGTCAGGAGTGGCACGTTTTTTGCAGAGGTATCATAACTGATAAATACCAACATCATAGGTTGCATTATTTATTGGGTTCATTATTGCCTCCTGATTCCCAGTTCTACACTTGAAATGGAAGACAACTTGGTAATACTGTATATTTCCTTCCGTTCTGCACTGTGAAATTGGTAATATTGGATTGTTCCCTTCAAAAATTCAATGACATGTTACATAATGATATTTGTACAGGAAAGTAGCGTAGAATTTGTGCACTCTTTGTAATTCCAGAAGGCAACAAGATTAGCTCAGACTGACAGCATGGGAGGAAGTGTACAGGAGGGGTTGGTAATGGCTGCTAAAATGGGGGACAATTCTGTGTTCTGGAAAATAATTGCACATGGGAGTAGGACTTCAGCTCCACAGATAGATTGCCATCTGAATCCAGGGGCCTGATGGATAATCTTTCCCCCTTATATGAACAGCCCCCTATGGACTCCCACTTAGCCTCTTAGATGCCCTCCATAAAGCAGCGATGGTCGGCTTAGGCAAGCGCGGTGAGACGAGGCAGGGTGCGGCACTGGGGCGGGGTAAGCGACAGACAATGGAATAGGTATTATTTATTTATTTATTTAATCATTCCTATTCCATCGTCTGTAGACTTCCACCCTCCCACCCTGCAAACCCCACCCACCATGTTTACCTGTGCTGGCCGCCGCTGGCAGAAAGCGAATGCTAGATAATGATTGGACTGAAGGTATAGAAATCTTGACCCCCTACCATGCAGGGTTTAGACCAAACGTGAGTACTATTAATCAAGTCTTAAGGCTACTGATTATTCTCTGGAAATATACTAAATTCAGAGAATGTCATATTTATATTGCATTTGTCGACCTCAGAGCCGCCTTTGACTTGGTCCGCAAGGGGCACCCTTAAAGGAACTTGGGGTCCCAGAACGTCCTCTTTACCCAGATAATTAGCCTCCACCAGAGCAATTATGTCCAAGTTTGCTGCGTACCTGGAGGGCAACTGACTGATAGAATCCGGAAAGGCAGGAGAGTGAGGCAAGGGTACATCCTGCCCCTACCCTCTTTTCCCTATATGTCAACAATGTAGTGGAGGCCCTAATTTCTTTACAGTCGGTGAATAGTGACGTACTCAGTCATCAATTATAAAGAAAAGACGTCAGAGCTCAATTATTATAAGGTTAAATATATATGTATGGGTGAGTGAGTGAGTGGCTGTGTGTGTGGATATATGAGTGAGTGATTGGCTGTGTGAGTAGGGGTATGTGAAGTGAGTGGCTGTGCAAGTGGTTGCATTGGTGAGTGAATGGGGATTTGTCTGGCTCTATGGATCAGGGTGTGGGTGTGTTAGCGGTTGTATTGGGTTGTGAGTAGGTGTATGAGTGTTTATAGGGTGCGTGAGTGGATGCATGAGTGGTTATGTAGATGCTGTCATCAGTGATGTCACTTGAGATGTCATGAATGATATCACAGACCATGTCATGAGAAATGTAATATGTGAGATCATAATCAATGCATTGTGGGGGTGTAATTATAGTTAGCTCAGGTAACTATAACTGCTGAATTTCAATAGTTCTGTAGGTGTGAAATCTGAGCCTAACAATACCGACCCTGTAACCTTTGGTTTTTTCAGTGAATTTCTAAGGTTTTTTTTAATTCTATTTCCTAACTATATCATCCCTCTATCCTTTGTTTACACAGGATAAAGCTCAGACTGGGCACAGCGAAGCGATAGTAGTGGCGGTGATGATCACTCAAGCAGTGAAGTGGCTGATGAAATATTGGGCCCTGACACAAATGCCACATCCAGCCATGGGTGCATCACTGACTTGGACACCAGCACACTCCTTCCTAAAGTCATATCGGGTACTGCAGATGACATCTCATGATTGTCTCCTTGAGGAAGGCAGATGCCATGCACTGCCGATGGCACACTTTTGCTCCACAGTCTTGTACCTACCTGGCACACGGAGAATTGATGGACTGATTTATGGCTTGAAGTGAAGCTTGCTCTTGACTATTTTGTTCCCCATTCCTTTCATCCCCCCAGCACCATGAGTAGATGACTAATCCACCTCTCCCTGGAGGGTGCCTGGAAAGAATGCAGCTGGATTAGTTGGGACAATATGCTTTGGCATAATCTTTGTGGGTGGGGTCAGTTGGGGTTTGCTTATGAAGTTTTAAGGTTTTGGCTCCCAGCTAGAGGACACCTTGGGAACTGGGGCTGGAGGAACAGGCAGGGGGAGGACAGACCTAATTGAATGTAAAAGCCCATGACTACTACTGGAGCCACAATTAAGCTACTGACCTAGAACGTAGGGGCCTTAAATCCCCAACCAAACTGTACAGGGTACATCTGCTATAAACAATGTAGAGTGCAAGTCGCATTGTTGCAGGAAAAGCACCTGAGTGGAAGGACTTGTTCTACAAAAAAGATAGCCGGTCACATATCCAGTTCTTCCTTATCTTCCTTCTCCAGAGCACTACTCAAATGGTTTCTACATGGAGTACCATTCCTCCACCACACGGAGAGTTTAGACTCATAAGGTAGATGTGCTACACTTTGGGGTCGATTAGATGGAAAAGATGTTGCCTGATCAATCTAAATGCTCTGATTATAGATCTAAAATCTTTCCTCACCTCCCTCACCCCTCAACTTACCACATTACCATATTACCCACTCATCATAGGGGCAACTTTAATTGTGTAGCAGGCACACACCCTCCGCTACCTGCCACCCCATCTCATACCACTGCTATATTCCTCTGGGATGTAATGAGGGAGTGGGGAGCAGGTGGACATCTGAAGGGAGCATAATCCACTGTTCCAAGTCTATTCCTTTCACTCGGGCTGCATGACTTGTATTTCTGCCTCGGCATAGTACTCGGTAATCCACTCTCATGTGGCAGAGAGATACATTCAGAGTATTTGGCCAAGACACTCTTGGACCACAACCCCTTCTTATTGACTCTGGGCTAGGACACCACCAAGCCACGGATCCTGACCAGAACTACATACGCTACCAATAGATTGCCTATTGATGTAGCTTTCCCACTAGAGGTAGACATTCAGATTCAAGAGGTCAGAGGTCCATCACATTGCTAGCACAGGGGAAAGTTCCAGACACACTTGGACTACTGATAGAGTTCTGTTCCTCTTTCGTTGACATACTATCTGCCCTACTGACCAAATTCTATAATGCTTCGAGAAACAGTAAATCCCTTCCCCCCACTAAGCACAAAGCCTGACTTATAACTCTGCTTATATGGTGGAGAGAGGCAGACCACTTCCTAATACAGCCTGTTATCAATCCTCAATGTCAAAAAGAAAATTTTGAGTAAGATTTTGAATACCCCAAATCAAGACCCAACTCCAGAATTTGATAATCCAGAGTCAGTCAGGATTCATTCCAATGCACGATACGATCCCCAAAATCAAATAGGCTTAGTCACATATTACACTCTCTGATGAGTGACTACCACAGGGCAACTGTCCTGGTGGATGACACAGTAAAAGTCTTTGATTTCCTCCACTGGGACTACCTGTATACCCCCATTATCAATATGGAGCTGGGCCAGGGGTTACTCACAGGACAAATCTCTGTACAACGTCCCTAATGTGCAAGTTAAAACCAGACAAAACATCTCCAATGCCTTCAATATAGCAAGGAGTACCCCCTTTCCCTGCTGCCGTTCACCATCATGGTGGAATGTCTGCCGGCCATGCTCTGGTTGGGTAGATCCTTCCAGGGACTACACCTGGGAGGCATACCCCTATACATATCACTCTATGCAGACGATATTCTACTTTACCTCCAAGAGTAACAGTTTGATATACAAGGAGCATATGCAGTGCTTTAAGAATTTACCAAGGTGTCGGGCTTGAAGTCAACTGGAACAAATCCAGTGCCTCCATGGTTCGTGACTCAAGACCGGACGATGGACCACCAAAGTTTGGGGTGGATATTTGCTGGGTGCCACACAGCTTTCGCTGTCTAGGGGTGCGAATCTATTGTTCCGAAACACAACAGATTGACTGCAACATTTGGGCATTACTCACCTCTATCAAACAATCTATCGCCTTTTAGCACACATTGCCACTATCTGTGGCGGTCCATGCAGCTCTAGTGAAAATTATAGCTCTCCTGCTATTTTTAAATGTTTCCATCACACTACCTATCTACATTCCTGGGGTTGTCTGTTGAGAAATTGTTTGAGTATAATTAAGGTTTCCTTGTCTAAACTCCACCTCCCAGCTGCAGAAGATGGATTGGCAGTTGCACAATTTCATACTTTAATATCTGTCTGCATAACTGATGTGGGGGGTATGCTGGCAGAAATCACCATAGCGTACTCCGGGAGCTTAATCAGCAGAGACTCTGAGCCGGGGTGCTTTGCTCTGACTCCTCCTGTGCACCTCTGGGAGATGGCAGGACCAGAAAGACAGCATACTACTCAAGACTCTTTGATACACTTGTAACTGGGCCCTACGCGATTGCCGCTAAGGGCTCTGGGGGCCATCAATATCCGTGACAACTTAGCGGTGCTTCGAGGGTGGAGGGAAGGTGAACTCCACATGCTGGTAGACCGTTACAAGAACAACATGCTTAAAGAATTACAAGCTCTAGTTGACACATTTGTCATCTCGCTGCACCAGTTCCTACAGTACTGCTCAGTCATATCCACGCTGTGGGCCCACTGGAGACTTGGTGCTGATGAACCAACATTACATGCTGCACTGCAACTCATGTACTCAACTTCGGGAAGGGTCAATGAGATGACGCTATTTTATAATGCACTGATACAACAAACCAAAATGCACCTCCGGAACCTCGTAGCCCATTGGATGGAGGATACTGCCAACCTAATTTCAGATAGAGATTGGGACAACATTTTGGAGGCCATAGATTGGGTCTCTAGAAATGCTAGATTTAAGCTTATCCAATTCTATTATCTTCACAGAGCTTATATCACGTGAAAGAGTATTAATGCAATGTTCCCAGAGGCACATGCAAAGTGCCCCAGATGCAGAGGAGAGGAAGCAGACTTTCTTCACATGGTATCTATTTATAAAGTTCTATATAGCGCAAATTAAACTCTGGAAGGGTATCCAAGCTGAATGTCTGACATAATATCGACAGACAGAATATCGAAATACAAAAATATCGGCACAAAAATATCGACATCAAAAATATCGGAGTCATATCTTCATAAAGGTAAGTACAAAAATATCAAAAAAATAATATCGTAGTACAAAAATATTGAAATTAAAAATATTGTTTTTTTAAATGTATTAATAATAATGTAAAAATAATTTTAAAATACATATAATTTTACAAATATTAAATAAAAATATTAAAACAAAATTAAAACTAATACATATACATTTAAAATAAATAAAGCACTTAATAATTTAATGTAATTTTCTTTTTTTTAATGTCATTTAATTGATTTAATGTAAAAAAAAAATATTTTTACCCTGTACGCCTGTACCCCAAAAACCCAAAACTGACCCTGAACCCTAAAAATATCCCTGTACCCCAAAAACCCAAAACTGACCCTGAACCCTAAAAATACCCCTTTACCCAAAAACTGAAAACTGACCCTGAACCCTAAAAATACCCCTTTACCCAAAAACTGAAAACTGACCCTGAACCCTAAAAATACCCCTTTACCCAAAAACTGAAAACTGACCCTGAACCCTAAAAATACCCCTTTACCCAAGAACTGAAAACTGACCCTGAACCCTAAAAATACCCCTTTACCCAAAAACTGAAAACTGACCCTGAAAACTGACCCTGAACCCTAAAAATACTCCTTTACCCAAAATTAATTATTTTATTTAATTACCAATTAATTATTAATTAACAATAACAATAAAGTAAATATATTAGCACATTAGCTGTAATTAATTTAATTTAATAATTAATATTATTTTTCCCAATTATTTAATTAAGAATAACAACAAATTATATATAAAAAAATTACTCTAATTAATGTAATTACCTAATTAATATTAATTAATTACCAACTAATTAATAATTAAAAATATGTACAAAATTATATAAATTAATTAACTAATTAATATAAATTAATTACCAATTAATTATTAATTAAAATATGTACAAACATATATTAATTAATTAATTATTATTAAATTACTTCCCACCCTATTCCCCTATAAACCCATAACCCGCTACAGAACATATTTATCAATTAATCAATTAATTAAAATTAATTAAAAATTAATTCTCAATAATTAATTAATAATTCCTTCTAATTAATAATTAATTTAACATAATTAAATTACTTCCCACCCTATTCCCCTATAAACCCACAACCCGCTACAGTAGTAAAAGACAATATTTAATTAAATTACATTAAAAATAAATAATAAAACATAATAAATACAATATAATATACACTAAATTTATTTAAAAATTGATATTAGTAACATCGAAGTTATTTATTTCGATATTATTGACATCGATATTTAAAACTTCGATATTACTGATATCATACTAATATCGATATTAAGACTGTCGATATTACTTACCTTCGATATTTTGTCCCATCGATATTTAAACTTCGATATAATTGTATATCGAAATTTAAAACTCGATATTTTGTCTGTGTACCATCCAAGCTCTTTACAAGTGCTGCATCAAATAGATAGCTCGATAAACGATGAACATATATATGAGTAGATAACCGGAAAACATTAATGTTGTCAATACTCTTTGTAGATCCGGAAGGTACTCAAGAGCGCGTTAGCCATTCGCACTTAGAGTCAAGTGCAGATCTTGGTTGGTGAGCTGCGTCTGATTAGTACCCAGCCAGATAAAGTATTGGGATCAGCGTAGAGTTTTGTTCATTAAAAGCAGTTTGACTTCTTTTTTAAAGGAAGTGATTGAAGGGTTCATTCTGATTTCCAGGGGCAGGACGTTCCAGACAGCCGCGGCCCATGCAGGTAAGTTTGGTGGGGCTGGGTGGGGGAGGATTTCGACAGACGATGACAAGGGAAAATGTATTATTTATTTAATTTTTCCCCAGCATCGTCCCTCCTACCCCCCCCCCCCCCCCTCACTCCCTCAGCCCCAAATGCTCTTACCTGCATGGGCCGCAGCTGGTTCCAGATCCTAGGTGCTTGTCGGGTGCTGGTGCTTCTTGACGTTCTACCACCGCCTGAAAATTCCAGTTCATTGGCTAGAACCCTTGGTATGCTGAAGTGCAAGACTTTGTGTGTCTTGCAAGCAATTTTTTGCTGTGTTCTTGCCTCATAAGGGAGCCAGTACAGTGCCTTTAGATCAGGAGTGATGTGGTTCTTTCTGAAGCCTGTGATGAGTCTTGCATCCCCATTGAGGGAGGATCTTAGTGGAGCCACTCTGGATCTCGGCATACCACAAAAGGTTGTATTCCCATAGTTTATTCTGGGTATCACTAGAGCTTGCACGGCTGATTGGAGATTGTTGGTGGGGAGGAAGGGTTTTAGTTTTTTAAGAATGTTCATATGAACGTTTGCTCCTCTGGTGTCTGTGATGTTGTGTTCCTGCATGGTGGAAATCTTGTTGAGTGTTATTCCCAGTGACCTTGTGGAATCTATGATGTGTGGTGTGCAGTTGCAGGCTTTTAAGTGTTTCCTCCAATTTTCAATGCCGCTGTGTCCTTGTGGTGGGGTAATTAGGAGGAATTTGGTTTTGAGCATGTTAGGTCTGAGGTGGGTTCTGGTCAGCCAGTTTTAGGTTTTTCACAGAGTTGAGGTGAGTAAACGGATATCATCCGGGGATGATATTTTTAGGTATAGTTGGGTATCATCTGCATACATGTGGTAATGAAAATTGAAGAGTTTCAGAATTTTGGTTACAGGCTCCATGAATAGATTGAAGAGGGTAGGTGATAAGGAGGAACCCTGAGGGACTCCCAGGGTGACTGGCGTGGTTATGGATAGCGATTGGTTAATCTCGATTCATTGAGTTTGGTTATCTAAGAGGTGAACCACTGTTAGATCTGGGGGTCTCTAGTTGGCAATGGTATACACCTTTGTCCAAATAGGGACCCTTACTTCTAAGTCAGGATAAGGGGAATACACTCCTAGATAACCCCAGCTCACCCCCTTGGTAGCTTGGCACGAGCAGACAGGCTTATCTCAGAGGCAATGTGTTAAGCATTTGTGAATATACACAATAATACAGTGAAAACACTACAGATGGACAAAACACAGGTTTTATAAAAATAAGTGTTCTTTATATAGACTTAACATAAGACCACAAATGACAAAAATCCACAATACTGTACTTAAGATTGACTTAAAAGATGGTAAAAGTTACTTTTCAAGTTGGTGATAAATGCGACAAAGTTCTCAACAGAGTACCTGGATGCGTAACGCAAAATGAACAAAAGGCTCGCAAAAGGGGAGCTGCATTGGTTCCGTGATCCGGGGGAGATGATGCGTCGCGCCTCAATGCTTGCGCAGAGTAGGGGATGTGTCGTGATCCTTACTGGTGCGGGGATGATGCATAGGTTCTCAGCTTGCGGTCCGGTTGCGATGCGCAAGATGGCTCCTCGGCTTGCGGTCCGGATGCGATGCGACAATCCTGGTGTGATGCGAGAAGATGGCGCCCTTGAGGCGATGATGCGACGATGATGCGGAGACGCCCTGGCAGCCTTGCAATGACTCAGTACTTTGGAGCCATGACAGGCCCTGCGACATGCTTCTCCGGTGATGCGATGGCAACTCTCTTGATGGCATCACGCTTCTCCAGTGATGCGACAGCAGGCAGCTTCAATGAAGACACGCTTCCTGGGAGATGCGGCGGCGGCACGCTTCTTCTGCAATGCGACGATCTCAGCTGCGGCAGCATCACGCTTCTTGTTGTTGCGAGGCGCTTCCAGTTTCCAGCGACACGCAGGCTTCTGTAGTTAGAATTCCCAGCAAGGAAATTCAGGGGGGAGCTAGAGATAAAGTATTTTGTCCCTGAGACTTCAGCAGGAGGCAAGCACAAATTCAAGCCCCTGGGGAATATTCTGTAAGATGATGAAAGTCCTTAAAAAGTTCCTTCTCCTTTTCCTTGGCAATAAAGAAACCACTTCAGGCCAACCCAGCAAACAGCACACTGGCAGAAGGGGAGTCCAAATCTCCTGCAGCTTCCATGGTTTTTCTCCTTGGCAAAAGGTTAGTCTTGTTCGCAGAAGTGATCTAAAGTTCTTGGGTCTGAGTCCCAATATTTTTACTACTATTCTCTTTGTTCTCTGAAGGCAGAGAGGCCTCTGCCTAGTCCAAACCAGTTCTTGAGCACTTTGTTTACAGGACTCCTTCTTTCCTTTCACAGTGCAGGGCAGAAACATCAGACGCCCCACAGGAGATGGAGCCAGCATTGTGGAGGGAAAGCACAGCCCTGGAGCACTTTGTTGACATGATTCCTTCTCTTCTTTGACAGTGCAGGGCAGAGAAATCAGCCGCACCACAGGAGGTGGAGCCAGCATTGTGGAGGGAAGGCCCAGCCCTATTCAGGTCCCAGGTGCAACTACTCCCTCCCATCTAGATGCGGATCTCCCTATTCACCACTGGGCTGACTCATTCTGTCTCCTGGAATACCTCAGCCCTGTCACTCAAAATCCAGACAAGGAATACACAAGCTAGCAGAGTCAGGCTTTGGATAGTTAGACAAGAAAATACCTACTTTTTAAAAGTAGTATTTTCAAACACACAATGTTTTTACCAATAATGACCATATTGAAGTAGCACTGGTTCAGCCCGTCCCGTGGTCCGATCACGTGGCCATCCATTTTAAATTAAAAATCAATCTAGCTATTTCCCGGCGTAGGGATCGTCCCCTTTTAGCTAAAACTCGGACCTGGAAGCATATTCAGGGAGACGAGGTAACGAAAATTCTGTCCAACAATACCCCCCAAATAGAGGACAGCAACGAAGGGGCTAACAAGTTCGATCTTTGGATCAATCAAGCTGTAAATGGGTTGGCCCCTGAGGTAATAAAGAAACCAAGGAAACAACTAGCTACCTCACCTTGGTACACAGCGGATGTAAAACTCTTTACAATCAAATGCCGTTGCCAGGAGCGGATCTGGAGAACTGACTACAGCACTCAGCACAGGAAGGAATACACTAAGGTTCTACAAGACTATAAACTAAAAATAATACAGGCCAAATCTGCATTTTTACCAATAAAATTCAGGAGGCCGAAAACTCCTCAAAGGAACTATTTAAAACTGTAGCAAAACAAACAAAGTGCCCCAGAGACATAATTGTTGTCCCAGATCAAAATTTTGTGGACAATCTGGCCCTGTCTTTCCAACATAAAGTTCAAGCTGTCTATGACGAACTTCAGAACGTATCATCAGAGGTAAGAACTGACCATGAAGACCATACAGAAACACCCGCTAACCATCTGTCTAATTTTTCCTGCTTAAATGAGAGTCTGGTCACAAACTTGTTAATTCAAACTAAATCAGGGTCACCCCTGGATCCTTGTCCACCGTACGTATCCCATCTGGCCCGAAGTAATTATTTCCACCTTGACTTCTCTTCTCAATGAGATAACCAGGTCTGGAGTCTTCCCTCAAAGATGGAAGAAAGCCTGCATAAGACCGATCTTGAAAAAGTAGTCCTTAGACCCAACGGACACCAAACATTATCGTCCAATTTCCTGTCTCCCTCTTCCGTCCAAGATCCTGGAAAAAGCTATGAATCAGGAATTAATGGAATTTGTGGAGCATAATAACATCTTAGATTCTACCCAACATGGCTTCAGGTCATGCCATTCAACGGAATCTGCCCTAATAATGGCAACTGAGGAAATCCGTAAGACCATGGACATAGGTGGTAGAGCTGTTCTAATACTGCTGGACCTGACAGCAGCTTTTGACACCGTCAACCATGGGGTCTTGCTAGAAAGGCTGAAAGCTGTAGGCATCACAGCCACTGCCCTAGCCTTACTTACATCTTTTGTAGAAGCCAGAATACAACAAATACATTGGGACAGAATTCAATCTGGAGAGTTTTCTCTCCCGTGCGGAGTTCCCCAGGGATCGGCATTCTCCCCCATCCTGTTTAATCTGTATGTGACACCACTGGCCAAACTCATAAAAACTCATGGCTGTAAACTGGTGTCCTACGCTGACGACACTCAGCTAGTGGTGTCACTCACCCAGACGGTAGAACTCACAGCGGAGCGCTTTCGGAATTGTCTCCTAAGCGTAAAGAGCTGGATGAATAAAAACGTTTTAAAGCTTAACACAGAAAAAACAGAGGTAATCGAATTTGGACATAATCCCTCTATCGGGAATCATCTATCCTGGCCTCCAGAAGCAGGCACCTTCCCTGTTCCAGCACAAAAAGTCAGGAACCTAGGTTTTGTGATGGATAAAGATCTGACCTTTACGTCACAAATCAATCAAGTAACATCGGCCTGTTTCTTCACAATCAAGGTCCTTAGGAAGATATTGCCATTCATACCCTTCACCCTAAGGAAGACAGTAGTCGGAGCCCTGGTCCTATCACGCATCGACTACTGTAACGCAATGTACCTGGGGAGTGGAGAAAGGCAGCTCTCCAAACTCCAGTCATTGCAAAATGCTGCTGCGAGAATACTGCTAGATCTCCCTAAACGTCAACCGACATCGCACAGCCTCCGTCAACTTCACTGGCTTCCTGTCAGACGAAGGGTGCAGTTTAAGGCCATTTGCCTAGTTCACAAAGCTGTAAATGGGAAAGGGGCTGAGGACATGGTAAAACTATTTCCTCGCTACGTGCCATCTCGCCACTAAGATCTGGCATTCTGAGTTTGGTATACTTGCCTAAAACAAAGAGAGTCCATTTGGGAGGTAAGTCTTTCTCGTACGGGGCAGCTAAACTATGGAATATCCTGCCCATGGAACTGCGCCTGAACCCAAATAAGATTCTTTTTAGGAAAGCACTAAAAACCTTGCTCTTTTCAATGGCCTAACTGGTAGATCGTCTCTCCTTTCTCCTAGAGCGCCAAGACGCCTCAGCATGCGTGCGCTTAATAAATAATTCAGTCAATCAGTCAGTTAAAACCAACTTTACTAAAAGATGTATTGTATCATTCTGAGTTCAGGCATACCAAATTCGTATTTCTACCATATTCCCTGAGTCAGTTAGGGCTATAAAATGTAATAATCTAACTGCCCATCCTGGCCTATGGAGAACAGGTAGTCTTGCAATAGTGAAAAACGAAAATGGCTGTAATTCACTATTAGGACATGCTACACACACCAGAGCATGTCCTACCTTATACTTACAATGCACCCTGCCCTTGGGCCTACCATAGGGATGTCTGGTATGAAGAAAAGGGAAGGTTTAGGGACTGGCAAGTGGGTGCACTGGCCAAGTCGACATGGCAGTCACAGACTGCACACAGGCCTTGCAATGGCAAGCCTGAGACACACTTTACAAGCTGCTTCTGTGGGTGGCACAACCAGTGCTGCAAGCCCACCAGCAGCATTTGATTTACAAGCCCTGGGCACACATGATACACTGTACTAGGGTCGGACAAGTAAATCAAACACCCCAATCATGGAATCACTAATTAATACATCAATTTACCATAGGGAGCACTTGCACTGTTGCACTGAATAGCAGTGGCACAGTGCCCAAAGCATATAACCAGCAAAACAATATCAAAAACAGAGGAGGCAATCTGACGGAATGGAATGGAGACTCACGCCAATGATGCCAGGTCTAAGAACCACTTTAGGACAGCCCCTGATAAACCCATTCTGTGTTCAAGTAAGTCCAGGAGACTGTTATATTTGACTGTATCAAAGGCTGAGGATAGGTCTATGAGCATTAGAAGGCAGGATTTGTTTTGACCTAGTATTCTGAGCGCGTCATCAACAATGTGTGTCAGACCTATTTGATTGGTATTGTCCTGATGAAAGCCTGATTGGAATTGGTCACTGAGCTGCAAATGAGCTATGTGGATGCATAGTTGTGAATGGACTCATTTCTCCAGTAGTTTTGCTAGGACAGGAATAGTGGATATTGGACTGTAGTTATCTGGGATTGTGTGGTCATCTGTGTTTTATTTTTAGAATGGGGGTTACCTGTTCTTCTTTTAGGCAGTTCAGAAGGGTTACTTGCAGTAGTGAGACATTCACTATCTTTGGACAGAGGGCTTTTAGAGAAGTTTTGATGTTGCTGATGTTGTTGGCTGAAAGAGGGTCGCAGAAGGGATTTGATGGTTTAAGTGTTGTTAAGATCTTGAGGATGGCATTTTTGTTAAAGATTCTGATGGTGTTTCAAGATGCGTTGTTTTTTAGGTCTGTGTTGGTTAGTGGTATGTTTACACTGTGGTGTATGGAGGATAAGTGGATGTTCCTTTGCTGTTTGGAGTTCATTTTCTATCTTTTTAGATTTTTCAAGGAAGTACGGTGCAAATGTGTTGCAGTTTGGTTGCGAGTTGAGACCTAATGTGGAGATGTTGGGTTGTTGAGAGGATAGATTTTTGATAATTTCAAATAGTTTTCTTGGGCAATTTCTTGCATTGTTTCGTTGAACTTTGAAGAAATTCACTTTTGAGATTCTAATGTGTTTGTTGTAGTTGCTCCTCCGTAATCTCAGTTGCTTAAGGTGCTCTAGGAATGGTGAGGATCTCCATACCCATTCAGTTAGTCTAACCTTGCATCTTTGTTCATTTAGGCTCTCATTTTACCATGTTTTGGAGTGTTTAGAGGCAGTCTTTTCAGCTGAAAGGGCACAACTGTGTCAAGAATGCCAGTCATTGAGTTGTTATAGTGTGTTATGAGGTCGTGGACATCTGTCATGTCCGCTGGCAGCGATAGTACATTGTTACTGAGGGACGTCAAATCTTTGAGGTTAATGTTGCAAGTGTTCCTTTTCCATTGTTTGAGTGTCTTGAGTTGGGGTTTATGTGTCTTTGTTGGTTAGGTGATAAGGAAGGTGATGAAGTGGTGGTCAGTCCAGTCACACGGGACGGCCGATTCAAGTATGATGGAGTTTGTCCTAGCAAAGACAAGATCCTGTGTTGCACCCAGGTTGCGCATTGGGCTGTCACAGATTTGGACCTGGTTAAGGTAAGTTAGGGAGGTTCTTAGGCTATTAACTGTGGGGTCATTGTGGTTGTTCCAATGAAGGTTGAAGTCTACGAGGAAGATTTGGGATAGTGTCGCCCCAAATTGGAAGAGATGATTTCCATGATTTGTTCAAGGAATGCTGGTTGTTGCCTGGAGGGTGGTAGATCAAATGTAACTTACATAGGGGCCTATGGTTCCTCACAATGTTTATGCCTAGGTATTCACATGTAGAAAGGTCAATGGTTTGTGACTGATTCACCATAAGATTAATGCAGTATTTACAGGCTATACCACCCCAAATATTGTTGGTCTGTCTGCTTTATAATGCCATACCCTGGAGGGGTTGAAATGTCAAAGATTGGTGCAGAGTCTTTCTTTAGCCATGTTTCAGTTAGGCCTTCATCCTGGCCAGTCAAGAAGAAGCATTGTGGTAGGGTGTGGAATGCCATCTTGGGACCAGGGGTGGCTGGAAGTTGTAAATGTTTAATGGTAGGTGAGAATAGAGTATATTAATATTACGGTGGATTGTCTATTACTCACAGGTATTTTTGAGGGCCACCTTTTGTAGGACAGCTCAGTTGTGATGCTTGTTAGATTCTATAGGCCAGATTTGAGTTGCTGAAGTACCTGTCTAATTTCACCCAGTCTGGACTCAATCTCAGCATGGTAACAAGAAGATGGAGTTTGTGGTATGGCGTACTAAGGTGTGTGTTTTATCTGAGATTTGTTGTTGTGCGGTGGGGCTTTTGGCCTTATCATCTGGACTAGGATGTGGAGACGTGGTGGTGGATATACTTTTGCCATTGTGACCCTTCGAAGTGTGGTGAGACAGGGCTGCCTCTACACAGTCTGAAGGAGTGGCTGAGTTGGTGTAGTGAGGTCTGATTGGTGTAGTGGCGTGTGGTGGAGAAAAGGGTGGACTGTCTGTCTATGGTGGTGAAGCTATGAGAAGATAAAAATTGGGGCTCCCGTTGGTCGAGTGAAGACCTGGGGTGGTCTAGATAGGGGTCTGTCTTATTAGGTACCTTGTGTTTGATGATAGGGAAGAATTCATTGAATAAGTTGAGGTTGTGGTCAGATGAGTGTATGAGTATAATCCCATTACTAAAAATGGATATGGTTAATTTTGCATTGAGACAGGTGAGGGGTTACTGAAAGTCTTAGGCTATGTGAGGTTTTCCTGGATGTAGAGATATACAGCATAGAGTAGAGGGTTTTTCTCCATTGAGCTCTTTTTTGTGTGTAAAATTTGAGATAATTAGGTATGTCTCTTTTACATATGCAGAAGTATGGGTCGTATATAAGTGTTTCTGGGTGCAATTTGAGAAGTCAGTGTTTGAGGGCTTTAGAGGCCTTTTTATTAGATTAGGTGGGTATTTGATTTTATGGTCATTGCAGCCGTCTGATTCTAAGATGTTGTCGGGTGAGAAATATGACGTGAGGTCCATGTCTGGTGGGAGCTCTTGTACTCCCCATAGGATTGTAATATTTATAGTAGGCAAAGGCATGTGTGAATCTAATGATTTCTGATGGATTGTTAGGTAGGTGGGTATTTGGGAAGTGAATGCATGTATCAGTAACAACTCGTCCTAAACTATCATCTATAATCCTGGTGGGAGTCCTCAGTTGTGGGGAAGAGATGCTTACGATGTGATAGCCATTGGTAGCTTGTTGGGAAAATGGCAAACTGGGAGCAGAGTCATACTTACCCTTAAAAGTTGGCTATTCCAATAACATACAGGGAGCAACTCAGTTGGGAGTGTGGGGGTCTGGCATGCCATTATCTTTACTGGGACTCTGTCACACCGTACATGGATAAGGCCACAGGGCATATCCTAAAAACTGCTAGCCTATTGCCTACTAGGCCTATTCCCGATAACACAGGCAAATTTGTTTACAATCAGATTTACAGATCTAGCACTAATCCTAACACATCACCAGCTGGCGATGGCTTGGAAGATACCCTAGAGGTCCAAACATCCTGGACTGATGCCTAGAGTTCCTTAAGTGTGTAGAATACGAGAGAGCATATCTCCGCAGTGAGGCAAGTCATGGGCTCAGATCATCAGACCATGCACAAGTATAGAGATACAATTTTATGGGAGCACCCACATACAGATGAGACCTTTCAGTAGTCCCAAACAGTGCAACCGATGATTCTGATCGATCAGGCATTCATCCCAAAACCCATCCATGCCCCCTTGCCAACTTACCTCCTCTTCCTGATAGGGTCACCTTACCTCCTTTCCCTCGCTACCATTATTTACCCAAAAAAGAGGAAAGTGTGCTGCACCCACCCCTGGCCTATGAACTCTCTACACCAGTGCCCTACTCTGACTCTAGCATATCAATATGTTTGCCATGATTGTTATAAGTTATTATTATTAACTCAAGGATATATTCTTTATATGAAATAATGCTTACCTGCTGAACCACTTATGCAAGGATTCTATTCTTTAATGGTTTCTCACCAGTAAGATTTAACTGACATAAACGCCTTCCCATCTTTTACTTCATGTCTTCTGAAATAATGCAATAATACTGAAATGATGAGGATGGCAAAAAATGTTTTAATTGCACTGTATTTGTAAGCATATGCGCAAACCTCAATAAAAATGTGTTAAAACACAGATTTGGAGAATATAAACTCACTCAAAGAATTAATACCATTTCAGGTTTCATATATGGTTTATCTAACACCTAGGGCTCGATTCCGATCCGGTAAAAAAATCCACCGTACGATTCGTATTCGTAGCCCTTTCCGTACGAATCGTACCCGTCCGTCCGAGTCGCGTAGTACGATCCGCATTCCGTGAATCTGTCCGAATCGTCGCGATCCGTACGTATTGCAAGGCTGAGACTGTGAACCGTACGACCCGTACACACGCCGTACGACCCAACGAGTACGATCCGGACCCGGGAATCAGGACGCGATTCGTACGGTCCACGTCAGGTAAGGGCGATTCGTACGGAAAAGTGCATGATTACATACACCCCGTACAGCGCGTACCCCCCCTTGATTGCAGGGGTACATACCCCTGCGATCATGGGGTGTACGAGCCGTACCCTCATTGTACGATCGGTGTACAAGCCGTACCCCCATCGTACATGGGGTACGGCTCGTACACCGATCGTACACCGATCGTACAATGGGGGTACGGCTCGTACACCGATCGTACATGGGGTACGGCTCGTACACCGATCGTACACCGATCGTACAATGGGGGTACGGCTCGTACACCGATCGTACATGGGGTACGGCTCGTACACCCCATGATCGCAGGGGTACGGTGCGTACCCCTGCGATCATGGGGGGTACGCACTGTACCCGGGGGGGGCCGTTCCGTACCTGTTTTGGCACGAACTCAAAGGCTCGTACGGTGCGTACCCGACACGTATCGTACTTGCTGGGTCATAAAAACCAGCCGCGAACCGTACAGATGTCGCATACAGCAGGTTCCGAGGGAGAATCGTACGGAGATTAGAGTCGTACGGTGTCTTGTACAACTCGTACGGAGTACGGCTCCTGGTATGAATCGTACTTCGTCGTACGTACGGGGGACGTTGCAGGGTACGATTCGTACGGGAAAAACGCTCCGAACGGCTATTAGGAGCGGTTTTTCCCGAATCGGAATCGAATGTCTTAATGTTGACATATACTTGTGTTGACTAAGCGCTATTGTGTTACACTACCAATCTGTAGGTCCCATATCTCTACCAGAAACCATTAGGTGTATGATGTATATGTGCCTAAAGAAACAGCAACAACTCATATATTAGCCTATATTGTTTCGTAACATTTATATTGCACTTACTAACTATCCCCATGTGGCTACATGGGTAACATGCTACACTAGAGTTTGTGGTTGATAGGTTGATGTCTTTGTTTTGATCCTATTTGGGAAGTGTTTCCTTGATGTGACTGATGACCAAGGAGGAGCGGTTATCGTGTTTTGAATAGCAGAGCTTAGTAGTGTGTTGGATAATGAAGTGTGAAAGATAGGTGCACAGTTTTATATTTTTCAGTGAGTTGGAAGTTTTGAACAGCTCTGCAGGTCCATTTATGGTATTTCCTCCACTAAGCTAGGTTACCTAACTGGGTTGTTAATTCAGAGATTTTTAGTTCAAAGTTTATAATCTTGTGCCAGCTTAGGTTGGAGGAAGAGATGGTGGGGCTATGATATGCAAACCTAATCATATGATTCAGTTTACAAGGTGGAATGACTAAGATTTAAACATGTGATCTACAAAGTAAGGTATTTTAAGAAGATGAATAAATAAAGTGAACAGAGAAGAAGGGGATTATAAGAATTTGTAATCCATTGTGACCATTCATCTCTCACTGGTGCTGCCACTAAGTAATCTATTTCTGGAGATCTCTAATACCACTCCTGGTAGTCACCTGATGAAGGTACAGGTGGGCTGTTGAGAAAGGTGCCTGGTTGAAGCTAGCTCCCTGTTTCTGACATTATATTGCTTGCAAATCCCACAGGCCAAGGTACGATCAAGAGATCAAGTTTTCTCTTTTCACAGTGTATAGATAGGTGGAGAGACTATCTAGCACTGAAGAAAAGGATGTTGAATCCTCTGCTGTGGCTACATTCTCTTGTAGTAGGAGCGGTCAGGAGCAAAAGGCCTCGTTCCTGGATGAGAGAGAAGGAAGAACCCATTGTATAGCTCAGTGACAGAGGTTTGCCATTGGTATTTTGTTAAATAGTAAATGTTATTTTTTATGTTTGAGTAGCACAAGCAAAACCCAACAAGTATTTTCAATGCAAAAGGTCTCGCATTTGCAAGAGTTTAAACTATTGCCATTGTAAAAGACAATGCCTTTTATTTATGTTTTGCTAATTAACCCATTCGCTGCGGTGGCTATTCCGCCGCAGCGCTAAGGGGGCGGGGCGGCCGCGCGGCGGTTCCGTGCTTGTGACGGAACCGCTCCGTCACGGCTCGCGGGTGAGCTGTGCTTGTGACGGAACGGTTCCGTCATGAACCCGCCCGCCCATTATTTCGTCAGCGCAGGCGCGGAATTCGCACCATGCAGGCGCGGCGAGCGGGTCGTGACGGAACCGTTCCGTCACAAGCACAGCTCACCCGAGGCTTGTGACGGAACGGTTCCATCACAAGCATGCAAGGGGCTAACACATAGGTAAAAGGCAATGTCATTTATAATGCCAGTAGCTCAAACTCTTGTAAATACGAGACCTATTCAATGAAGCAGCTGCGATTGTCCCGTGCTGCTTAGAAAGTGAAAGCACACATCGCGTGCTGGATGTTGCAGGAAAACATGTTGTGCCTGCAGTAGGAGAAATTCATTAAAGAAAATAGTGCTTACAGACACCATGTAACAACCAAAGTAAAAGGGCCAGTCCTCATGGGAGGTTACTAATGAAGACAAGGAAGGACTAACAAGCCTATTAACGAATCAGAAGTCAGCATTTACGAAGGGCAATGACACAAGATAATCACAAATATGGACGGAGAGTGGGAGGGATCTCAATTCCATACTCCAATACAGTATGCCGCAGAGCAACTGCCTGCACTGCCTCGGCCAGTCTCGAGCTAAAAGTGAGATTCAGAATTCTCAAGGGGCAGGATACCATGTAAATGTAACACCCTATCAGCTCCTACAACTGCCATGTGTACTGCAGCAACACAATGCAAGTTCCATTCCCAAATTTCACCAGACCGGTAATCCAATGACATTTAGTGGGGTCTGACTAGGTACCAGAGGAATTAGCACAGACCTTTAACCGGTGTTCTTTCCAATGCTGACAAGCGGGGTAAACCCAGTAAATAGGGTAGGGTGCTTCTGGATACCACAGGTGCTGTCTTACCAGAGGTACTGCCATCCATTCGGCAGTGTGCGTTCCACTGGAACTTTAGCGGTGAATAGTGATTGAGAAATCAAGGGCAGGACAGCATATTATTATGTGGCGCTGCAGTGTTTTACGCTATCGATCACTTCTTTATTTCAAATGGAGATTGTTAGCACACTTCAACAATAAACCGGCAGTCATGAATGTATTATGGTCTAGTATTAGTGTGTAGTGCTTTCGTACCGACTGCAAGTCCCAATCTCTCAGCAGTTTTCTTATGATGCCAATGTCAGCCTACATTGTTTCTACCTAGTCACATCAGCGCCACCTAACTGTGGCAATTTGTGATGTTCCTCGGCGCAACCATGACTTTCCAATAAAGAATCCCAAGGTTTCCATGAGCTTAGAAAAACATATCTTCAAATGTAATGCAAGTTTAATCGCATTTTTACAGAGTAAATATGCATATCTTTATGAAAAGTTAGTGCAATGTTGTCAATAATGTTTAAACATGTTATTAAATAGCACACTTACCCCCAGATGCATCAAAGTTATGTTTTGCAAGTCCTTAATAGCGAATTTTAAGGAATCGCTATTAAAGACTCGCAAAACGGAATGCATGTAGGAATCACAAAGTTATTTGCGATTCCTACTGATTCCTTATTTGCGATTCGCTAATTGCGAATCGCAAATAAGGAATGGCTTTCCCATTCATTCCTATGGGCCGGCCCATAGGAATGAATGGGAAAGCCATTCCTTATTTGCGATTAGCAATTAGCTAATCGCAAATGTGCCGCAATTTCAAGGGTGCCAGTGTATCCAAAGGACACCCTGTTGCACCCCTGAAATGGTAATGTTCACTGGTGTTGTGCACACACATGTCCCAAGGACATGGATGTGTGTAATATACAACTTAGAAAAATGCACTAAAGTACATATTTCTAAGTTTTTGCTTTTTACCACTTAGTTTGGATTTGCGGTAAATAGCGACCCCAGAATGAGAATTCGCAATCTTGGAATGGTTCATGCATTGCATTTAAGGAATCGCAAATTACGATTCATTCAATGCAATCGCAATTTGAGAACTCGCAATTATTTGCGAATTCTTAAATTGCGAGTGCATGAACCATTGATGCATCTCAAATGCCATTTTTGCGGGCGCAAGCGGCTGAATTTTGCGATTCGCAACGTTTGCGCTCGCAAAAATGCTTGATGCATCTACCTGTTAGTGAAGATTGGAGTTGAGAAATAAACAAAAAATCATTGGCAAGAGTGTTTTTTGTAATGCAGTAATTTAATTGATCAGTGGTAAAATAAGCAAAAAATAAAATATATCTTTTTATGTGCGCTGTTATGCACATTTCAAAAGGCATGGTCGAATAAAAACACAATGTAAAAGAGAAAGACAAGCCAATAAATAGTCTTTACTCCTGTGGCTAGCAAAATACAGACACTGTCTTGAATTCAGAAATTTAATTAGAACACAAGGGTTGATTCCAAAGCAAACCATTCCAACACCTCGTTATCACAAGTGTTAATTACTAGTCTTGCTTTCACAGAATGACTAATAGAAGAGGATGGCAACACTTTCCCAATAGAAAACAGATTTACTAACGAATGCAGCAGAATGCAAATTGGGGACATCCAATAGCCTTTGAAAAGCTACGTTAACCGCTGTGAACGATAATTGGAACCTGCGTTACTCCGATTTGGGTGTTGTCTGTCAGGAAACACAGTCTGGAGTTTCAGACATAAAAATAGATGTTGAGCCACCTTGCCCAGAAATTCTTATTTGAAAAAGTCCTCTCACTCTACGTGAGATTTAATGACCAAACTATTTAAAGAAATCAAATATATTTTAAATTACACGCTTCCAGTTCACTTTTGTTTAAAGACACAGAGCCATATTTGTCAATATTTCACGCAATGCAGCAAGACCATAGGCTGTGCTGTTCTGCATGTAAGGAAGAGGGCCGGGGTGAGCCATATTTACAAATATATGGTGCATTTCTGCTCTCTTTCTGTGCTGGTGCACAATCTGCTGCCTAGTGCCAAAGCAGGCACCCTTGCGTCATGGTGCAAGGGATCCTGCGTTGAAGACAGGAATTTCTTTTTTTGCAAGGGAAGGGACACCTTCCTGCACAAAACAATCCTTTGAGGCTTTTTCCTCTTTTTAAGTGTGCTGCATTCTGCAACACACTTAGAAAGAGGATATAACGAGGAAAACGTGTACGTACTTTTCCCATATAAAACATTTGAAAAGGCTGATTGTGTATGATTTAGTCAAACACATGACGGAGACGCGTGTACTTCCTTAGGGGACTGCAACCAACTGTTTAATATTGCTAAGTCAATGTTTAGCTTTAAGAAAAAAACTCGAGGATGTCACTTACGTGTCGCTCTAGCGTGATAATTAATTTGCCTTAGATTTGTAACACCTCTTTGGCTTTCCTGTCTGGCACTTTTAAAACTGCATAAACGCCTTGCGACGTATAGTTTTTTTTTCCAGCTGCAATGTCTCTCGCCAGAAGTCTGTGCCTTCCCAACCCATTCACATCCTTAAGAAAAGATGTTAACATCTGCGGGGCATGATGCTAATGATGTGCAAGAAGAAAAATACATGTTTAAAGAAAATAAGAAAATAGCCGAGGCCAATCAAGGTTTAGCATGTAAATCACACGAGTCCCATAACACGACAATAGCCCTGGCTATCAGACAGAGCACAACATAGAAACACTTCCTGCATAGGCTCAAAGCAAAGACAATACTTTTTCAATACATAGGACCTGATTACGAGGACAGCGGTGCCAACACCACTGTCCTCTCGATTACAGTCCGACTGCCGCCTCCTCGTGGGTCCAACAGCCCTATTGTTATGTTATGTTATGTTAAAAGTATTTATACAGCGCACGGTCACCAGGTGGTTTCATGGCGCTAGGAGCGGAAGGGCAATGATGGGGGGCATTATAACTCATAGGCTTGCCGGAACAGATGAGTTTTCAGGAGTTTCCTGAATAAAGTGTAACTGGTCCCATAGCCCAAGGTGGGCTATGGGACCGCCACAAGTCCAACACAAAACTGCTGCCACATCAGGATACTGGATCTTGAGGGGCAGCAATCTCTGGTGGCGGTGCCGATGCCAGCACTGCCATGCAGATTATGACCGCCTTACCGCCGACCTTTTCATTGCAGGGAGCCCACCATGAAATGATTGTTGGAAAAGCAGGGACGTGGCGCCAAACAGGGCCCCTTGGCATTGCAGCCCCTAGGGTTGTGCCCTCTCTTCTTGCACTAGTGTGTGTGCACTGTGTGCCATGCATTACATGGTGCATGGCACACAGTGCACCGACTTGCAGGAGGCGGCATGTGCGGCAGGATCTCTGAGCCGAAGCATGCTGCGGCATCGCTGCAGAGGCACTGCTGCCGCAACACCGGCAGGTAATTCGTAATGCGATGATTGGGATGCCGCCGGCTTGGCGGCATACTCTCGACCGCCGCAATGGCAGTCTGGCGGTCCAACTGCCAAAGTCAAAATCGGGCCCATAGTGTAGTGTGCTAGTAGACAAGCTCTTCAGAGCCCCATATAGGGATTGTAAGAGCTGAATAAGTGATGCAATACATTGGAATATAACACACGGCAAGTACAAATATGATAAAAACTCAAAATTTCAGAAAAGATTGCTTCTTTAACATGTGTGTTTAAGTGAATGGATTAGGTTGTATGACTACATTGAGTGATAAATATTGAAAGTAATACTTTCTGAACAAAACTGCATTAGGGCTGAAAAAGATGCGGCGCCTGGGATTGTTGGTTTGGCTCTGTTTTGGTCTGCCGATCCCCATGAGACCAGAGCCGAACAAGCGTTAGACACCTGGCCTTCTGCTCAAGCCTAACTTGTTTTGCTTACCTGTTAGAGACCTGCATATCTTGATGGGGGTGGGCTACAACTGGAGAAAGGAGAGTGAAAGTTATATTGCACATCCATTTTCAAAGCAATGGCTTCTTAATATCGATGGGCTGCAATTTCTGGCATTAAAGCATAACACAAGCACATGCCTTACTGGGACTATCTCGAGATATTTATCATCATAAAAGTCAGGCCCGGACTGGCCGTTGCTGGCACCGGGCAATCCCCTGGTGCGCCGCAAGGGTGGGGGCCGGTTTTGGGCCGTGGGGGCCGTTTTTGTTACAGGGTCGTTTACGGCCCTGTAACAAAATCGGCCGAAAACCGGCCCCGGCAAAGAGCTCAGTCGCACCCCCAGGGGCCGGCCGTGCACTTTGCCAGGGCTGGTTTTGGTTCTCAGTCCGTCCCTGATAAAGGTAAGGCATATTTTTTATTCATCCCCCCTCTATTTTCCTCCATTCAAAACAAATTGTGTGTCTTTGGTTTCTATCAGCAATATGTCTGCCAAACCCTTCGTCTGCCACCTACGAGACTAAATTTACATGTGGATGACTAGCCAGTCACCATGAGGCTAGTGATCGAATAGCACTATTAAACAGCTTAAAACAAAAACACGTGTTTTAAAAAAAAAGTAGATGCAAACATGTTTGATCTTTAAATCTATACAGTCTCTGGGCTAACCAAATTGTGGTTAAGTATCAAGTCCATGGTAAAGTTGATCAATTTCTGGTTTGCAGAGGCAGAATGTAGAGATAATTTGTATTTGTATTTGTATGTGGATTTGTAGAGCGCGATTGCTGCCCGGGGGCGTCCAAGCGCTAGGAGCCAGCAGAGGTGATTGGCGGAAGCAAGAGGGCTAGCTGAGAATTACTGTGGGGAGTTGAAGAGAAATGTTGAAGAGAAATAATGCAATGATGAGAAACATTCCTTCCAGAAGGACAGGGTTGAAGTTCAGTTTGATTTACTCTTACTCAGGCAGCATTAGCAATGCTGGCTTTTCTGCCCAAGGCTACCCTCACAGACAATGCACTAACAGCCATATTTACAAGCCACCATAGCTACCACAACATCACTTTCAGTGAAGTTGTGATGGCGATAGGGGCCTCACCTTACTTACAAGACAAAGGTAAGCCACTTAACGTGGCTTAACGCTGCCTTGTAAATAAGGCACCCTTTTACACTGTATTTAGCTTGAAAGGGGAGGGCAATGGGTGTTGAGGTGGACATTCCACCACAACACCCATTGATTTTGACGCTGCCTCCTATTTACAAGGGCAGCGTAAATAGGAGGCAGCCCCAACACTAAGATCAGGGAAAACCTGGTCTTCAGCATGCAAAACGAAAAATGCTTAATTTCTCCTCGTTTTTTCTGTTTCTATGTGTGTTGCCTTGTGCAGCACACATAAAAAGAGCAAATTGGCCATGATTATTTATGTGCTTTAAGCTTCCCCTTCCTGCACCTAAGCAAACATTTTTAAAAAACACAGTTTTGCGACTTCTATGAGTGTTGCATTAAGCAGCGCACATGGAAGTTACAAAACGGCATTTAAAGATTGTTTATGTGCAGGAAGGGGGACCTTCCAGCACTTAAACAATCATCCCCCCAACACTGGCACCCTTCCACTATGGTGCAAGGGTGCCTGTGTTGGCGCTAGTCAGCTGACGTTAGCGCCAGCGCAGGAGAAAAAACAGGGCTGCACCATATTCAAGTAAATATGGTGCTGCTTACGTTTCTAAAGTGACGAAGCGTGTTGTTAGCCTTCTTGGTTTAACAACACGGTTTGCTATTTTATTGTAAATATGCCCCCTAATGAGCCATGAGTGAACACGAGGTGTGGGGGGGGCGGTTATCAGGCAGTACCGCATATGAACATCTATCTCGGGCTAATTATCAGCAATACAGTAATTCAAAGCACTTTTTACAGTCTTGCATGTGAACAATTGTGCACCTGCTTCTTACCCATGAATGCAAATTTTTTCCATAATAACAAAAAAACACTTACTGCACTTCAGACCTAGGAAATGACGTCTGCCAATATTTCCGTTAACAACCTAAGCAAATGAAGACATAGGCACCCTCCTGTGTTCTCGGTGGTTGCAAGGCATTGTTCGTTCAATATGATTCACACTTTCAGACACCAACTTTTTAGATAATAATGCACATAATAATAATTTAGTAATGAAACAACGTAAGTGGGAAGCACAAGGCATGAACATTTTTTGGGGAAACCTTATTCGAAGAGTTGTGGAAATATCAGTTTCATAGCTGACTGTAAAGCGTAAGGGACACATAGATTCCTCGACATAGTTGTATAGTGTTATTACAAAAACAACAACAAAAGTTGGATATCTACTGGGAAATCCTAAGTGTATGAACCGTGTGTCAAAAAATATTTTAAAAAACTCTACTCTCTGATGTAGTTGCAAATGCTTTAACCCCTAAACAAATCGTTTCCTCATTAAAGCCAATATTCATGGGAAAAGTATTTTTCAGGTAAAATGTAGCAAAATTCAGATGCTTCCGATGGACGTCTGCCCAAGTGGAATTTTTGAAGATAGCTTTCTTTTGCTCCCTATCATGGACACGTTCTTGAGCAATCAAAATATATTTGTCAATCAGTATCGTCTCAGCAGAATTTAAGAAAACTGCAGTAACCACCATTAAAGAAAAAAAGGAAAATCCGCCAGTCAGGTTTTACGAATTGCAGCCCAAACTCAAATCTCCATAGTCCTTCCCAACTGATGGAACAAGCAGTCAAGGAGCAACTGAGAAATATATAAACAGTTAGAAGCTAGGTT
The DNA here is from genome assembly GCF_964263255.1 of Lissotriton vulgaris. NCBI lineage: Eukaryota > Metazoa > Chordata > Amphibia > Caudata > Salamandridae > Lissotriton > Lissotriton vulgaris. The sequence continues at coordinate 212,102 of NW_028246579.1, forward strand.
CCATCCTCTCTGTGACACGCAGTCTCAGGTGAATGAGATTTGGGGGTTGATGGCAGCACGCGAGGAGTTCTTGTTTCATTGTGGGCATTCACAGTATTCAACACTGCCAACTATTTCACACTTCTCAAGAGTCTTAACGACCACAGGCTATATACTATCTGGGTTAAGAATAGATTAGATTCTTCTTCATGCTCAGATATGAAGTTTACTCAGGGTTCAGGCCTGTTCCCTGTATTTTTCAGCATCAACTTAAGACCTGTGCTGAAATTACGACCTGCTTGTGAGACAGTTATATAAATATGCAGATAACATTAGGCTATAACATAAGATTTTGCCCACCACAACTGAAGGAAAGCATTACTTCTTCTAGTAATTTGTGCAATACGCCTGCTACCTAAAGGTGAACTTTATGAAGGATGAAATCATGGTGTTGGATTGCTCTGTGACCCAATGGCCAATAGGCATTTTGATGGAAGCTCGCCACACGTCAGTTAGAGAAGATGAACATCTGAGCGTCAATTTCATTTAAGCAACTCACAACTTCATTGTCCATGGGGGAAATACCGTGTGATTGCCAGTGGTATCAATCCAAGAATCAAGTACAGACTAAAGACACATTGCTTGAGTGGTGAGAGATAGATATGTTGGTTGTGTTTAGTAACACTCTCTCAAAAACATTATTAAGTCATTTTCAGCTTCGCCAAAATCATTGTAAGACAAATTATTAACACCAAGCAGGTATTTTCAAATAGCAGGTAGGATCCACAACCCACCAGGCTCCATCCACCACATACTATGATGTTCGGTCATACAGGCTCTTTTGAGGGTTGAGAGTCACAATTTCTCCCTTACCACGAAGTGTGGTCTAGAAATCAGTCGCACATTCAAAAGACCATACCAATGGAGGTCCACATGTCTCTCTGGATATTCTGACACCCTTAAAAGACATTCCTAGGCAACTGGAGGGACACAACTAGGGTTCCTGACAAAGTTCTTCCCCTTTCTACCTTATGGGCTGTAGGTAGGTTACCTTGTGGAGGTCCTGGACAGCCACATAGGTGCCCCCAGCACTCTGATTGCAATAACTCACCCCAACCTGAGGAAAATCAATCCAATATATGATAAACAGCAAAGTATGCAACTGGTGAAATTCCTTAGTCTGTGCCTATCACAATCCTACACCACCAGAAGGTGATTATGCGAAAGAGACCAACAATTCAAAAACTTATTCCCAAGAGGGGACAGATGTACTCCATGAGAGTGAAAATTAAGGTCCTCCATCGGAAGCAATCTTCCCACATTTTAAGGGACTCACTGACCCAGGCACTACCCACCAGGAGGCCTGCCAGCACACTGTTAGCGCTGCCTCTCTTTCGCGGTGTGGAACATCTTGGAAGCACTCTGCTCACATTAGCTCGCATTTTGAGGGACTTGCTGTCCCAGGGACCATCGCGCCTTGAGGCGGTCAACAGCTGCTACAGGGTGAAGGACTTGTCATCGCGCCCATAGCGCTGCCTCTTTCCCCACAGCAAGGGATGCGCAAGGGTGGTCCCATCCTGAGCCCATCAGTGCCCTAAAAAGGCTGGGCAGGGTCACCCCTCTTTGAATTTCAGGATTCTGCCTGTTACACAGCAAGTCCCTTTTGGGCAGCCTTACTACTTCACCCGTCCTTATCGAAATGTGCTGTAGCTTTGTTTGACTCGCATGTAGTCAGGTCAGTGTGGGGAAGAGAAAGTCTACAACCGCAAGGGAAAATCCCCGGACAGGCACCATAGTATCATGTTTACCAAATGCCATGGGAGCACTCGAGAAGGAGAATGGGTCAGTTGAAAAGCAGGTATATACTGCCATAAAATCAGTCTCTAAAAGAGGCAATGGGACAGAGCTTAATGACCTGCCTGAGACCAGTGGTAGTCTCAAGGCCCCCTCATAGCAGATAGACATTAGGGAGAGACACCTGTGAATATAACTGTTCCAGATGAATTAAGTGCGCTAGGCATGGAGCACGATGATGCACTGGCTGTACCCAATCCACTGGATTCCTACTGCTCATCAACCCCGGCCAAAAAGAAGCGCCCCCAGCATAGAAAAGGGATAGCTGCTCGGGACGCTTGCCTGATAATTGAGGGGGCAGTGTCAGCTATGGCAGGGCCTGCGATAGCGACCCTGGAAGTAGATAGCAAGATTTCATGTTTAAAGGACAAATTAGTGAACCTGATTTCTGCCTTAATGGGTAGGCTGGACCCCCTTGAAGTTCACATCCTAGGTAAAAACAATAGCAATCTTTACTGCAGGCCTCCGACCAAGGATGCAAGTACTGACACTATAATGGGAGGAGGCCACGTCATCGTCAGGAGTGATGCTTCAGCTTCCCTTAGGACCCCTTTGCAACCTAAGGTGCTTCAACAACTCCCAGTATGGGACCACCCATAATGAAGGGTCTTGTCATAAGGCAGCTTATGGCGATAACAACACTCGTGCTCAGGCCACAAATGAGGAACAGTCACCAGCCTCACCTTCACTGGGCCTCCAAACTCTCCAGCTACCTCCACAGGCCACTCCGTTTTCTAGATGTGAAAGGTGTTGCCTAGCTCAAACTAGGTACTTGTGAAAACCATGATCAACTCCTAAATAAAGTTGTACACTGTCTTAACAGGAAGGCGGACGGTTCAGGGCAACTAAATAGCGAGATTAACCATGTGTGAAGGCTCTCCTGGTCTGGCAACCATCCAAAACTGGACAGTAATAACTGAATCGTTGTCAACTTCAGGAACAGAGTTACTGTCAAGCACTTCTAGGGCATTCTTAATTTCCAAATGCACAGCTAATCAGCTATTGATGTCCTGACCGTTGGGCTATTTCTACAAACCAGCCAAAAATCATATCTGGCAATCACAAAGCACCACCAATTGTGTCAGCATCATGAATAAATTTCTACCGCTAACCGAGCTGGACCAACTAGATTGACTCACAAATTAGCCTAGTGTACCTAAGGCCTGTGTGGAAAAAGGTGTGGTAGATAAATGCCAGTTCTCCCTGTGGGGGTAATTAGCCCTCCATTCCAACTGTGGGAAATTCTAACCCTATGGATCTTGACGGAAACAATGGTGAAGGATTTGGACGTGCATCATGGAATGTGGCAGGCTTGGGTGCTAAAGTGACAAACCCGGATTGGCTGGATTTTATCAAACCATATTAAGTTTTGTGCTTACAACAGACATGGTTTCTAGAACCTAGGTTTTATCGATGAGTTTGTGACCTATTACACTCTTGCGATTGCAGGTTCCATGGGTAGTGCAAATGGAGGCCTGGTGACATTGATGGTGCTTTCTTTTCCAGGTTGGATTATGTGGACACATTTGGCCTTGCATCACTATCAAATCATCTCTGTAATGTGCAAGAGAGCATGTATGCTAATGGTAAATTTTTACAATAATGTTTTTAATGTGTACAACTCTGCCATAGCGAAAGCCTTGCAGGAGGATATAGAGCAAAGTTTAACCAATTTTAAGGGCAGATATGTGGGTGGGTGATTTTAATGCCAAACACTATCAAGTGTCTCCAGAAAAAAACTAGAGGTCTGTTGAACAATGAAGGGGGGCCTTTAACACACTTCAGCGACAATCCCTACTGAAACAAATTGAATATGGTAATAACAAGGTACAATCTAGCGGGGCGTGGCCTGCATGGGCAACATGGCGGACGTGCTTTGAGCTCGCTCCACTGTATATCCCCATAATCCGCAACATGTATCCATCTAAATGCGGAATACGAGGCGAAAAGCTGCGGCGGATTGCTCAGCGAATCCCCCGGAGCTCCCGACGAAGTGAGTTGGCCGTGGAATGGCGTTCAGCTGGGACACCGGGGACAGGTCCTGTTGAGCTGTGTGAGGCCTGAAGGCAGATTACAGCATACCTGACGAGCGACTGTGACTCTGATGTGGAGGCCATCAGCAGTTGCTGAGCTGCTCATGATCAGCGGAGAAGGGAGAAGTCACTGCGGTGCTGCAGGGGAAAGGAGGCGGCAAGGGGAGATGGGTGCCTTCAGCCTGGGGGTGGCCCAGGGTGCACTCTGAGCCCGAAGACACGTGCACAGCAAGGGGGAGTGCAGGCTGCATTGGTGAGTGCTGACCCGTGGCCCTGATGAGGCCTGCGGTAATGGACTGGTGCACCTGCACTCCACTGTGGGAGCTGCCTGCGCGGAGTTGGGTTGGCTGGCGTGATTCGCCGAGGTTGACCACAATCGAGCTACAGTGACCTGCGAAGAGGGAAAACGTCTGTGGTAAGGAGTCGAGGGGGATCAGCGGCACTGCCTGGCGACAATAGATGGCATGGTGTGGCTGGGACTGAAATAGGCTCCACGGTTACCTGTGATTTGTAAGAAGTGGGCCTGAGGTGCGGCACAGATGCTAGAAGGACACCGGATGCATGCAGGAGACCAGTGGGAAATGGGAGTTGCTGGGAGACCCAGCGGTATAGTGAGCCAGTTGAAGCCCCCACATAATCAGCCCCCAAGGACCACAGAGAAGCACTGAAGTAACTTCAGCTCCGGGGAAGAAGCTCTGTGTCCCCTGAAGGAGTCCACTGCAGACCCTGGGGAGGTAATATGCCCACAGGGGTATACGGTGTTGTTTCTGAAGACCCACAGACAAACACCCAGCTAAGATAGAGTAAACAGGTGGATCTGCTCTGGTGGCTTTCCTTGCTATGTGAGGCCTCAAGCAGGAGCTGAATTGTGGAAAGTGTTATTGGGGAAGTTAAGGTGGCCCAGACAGAGAGATTTCTGGAAGTACAGTGGTGTCACTATCTGGCATGTGATGAGACCGCAAGTGTCTCAATGTATACTGGTCAGCCCACACATGGGACAACTATGTTGGGACTGCCCTGCTACATGTGTGTGGTTGCGCCATAAAGCTTACTGGTGTTGCTCTCCTGAGGACCAAAGACAAAGGAATGGGATTTGGAGCTAGCCAGAGGTCGATTAACATCCGGCATCGGAGATTAGCTTCCATAATATACTGCATTTGGGGGCAGACGTAAAGTGATGGGATCGTGAGGCACTGGCAGAGTATGTAATAACTGGAAGGCATCACACAGGGCATCGTGCGGCCTCCCATGGTGTGCCACTGGGTCTGACTGCTGACATCTAGTCCCTGAGGCTCCGGTTGAGCAGATGGGCTGCACTTGGGGAACCGGGTCGAGGACCTCTTTGCAGATCACATGCCCGATGGACGTGGATCATACACAGTCATTTGTCCAACAGGAACCCCCAGATGACCACTTTGATGCTATTCTGAGGGCTATAGATCATTCTAGGGAATCAGTGGAGGCCAACATTTTTAAAGTTGCACTAGAACTCACACTGTTGCACAAGGACCATCGGAAGTTGAGTGAAAGAGTTGTCACTGATCTCGTGTCACCCAGGCTCTCGTCACCAGCAGACTGGACTACGGAAACGCCCTCTACGCAGGAACAACAACCAAGCTCATGAGACGGCTGCAACGCATCCAGAACACCTCGGCACGACTAATCCTCGACGTCCCCCGACGTCCCCCGACACAGCCACATCACACCCCACCTGAAAGGCCTGCACTGGCTCCCCGTCAACAAGAGGATCACCTTCAAACTCCTCATCCACGCACACAAAGCCCTACACAATGCCGGACCAGCATACCTCAACGACGTACTCAGCTTCTACACCCCCACCCGCTGCCTCCGCTCTGCCTCCCTCGCCACAATTCCATGCATCCGGAAAACTACCGCCAGCGGCAGATCCTTCTCCTACCTCGCGGCCAAGACTTGGAACACTCTCCCTACCGGCCTAGGACAGACCCCGGAGCTGCTGGCCTTCAGAAGACTTCTCAAGACCTGGCTCTTCGATCAGTAGCAGGCCCCCCCCCCGCGCCTTGAGACCCTCACGGGTATGTAGCCCGCTTTACAAATGCATGATTGATTGACTGTGGAGCATGATATCGCAGAACTGAAATAACATATGCCAGATTGGATTTCTGGAAGGGGCGGAGGGTCAAGATGCTGTTGGCTTTTTATAGTAATGGATCAAGAATATCCCACCCTCCTCCCCATTCTCCCCATTCTTCACTGTAAAAAGGGTGCATCATATTCCAGGCAGGAAACCGGCACCAAGCGCGGCGGCGCAGCCACTTATATTCAAAATGTTACACTACAGTGATAGGGATATGATCTTGTAGGAAACCTGTAAAGTGGCTGAGATCAAATTAAAAAACCCACAGCTTCTGTTCTACCCGGATTACACGATCAAAGTCCAGAGACAACAGGGACTCTTTCTTGCAAGTCAAGCAGAAGCTTCGGTAACTGGTCATTTCGTATTTACTGCTCTACCCAGCAAAACTGCGTGTGGTCCCTGCAGGATCGTCGCCCTAGGAGACAATGCCTTGGTCTTTTAGCAGCACCAGGACCGGATCAAATTCAAGAAGAGAGACGGAAAGCGGTCAAGTTACTGTGCAGATAACCGAAGTGGCTGAAGCAGTCAGTAAGGAGAGCACCCCACCACACTCTTCAGAGGATTAGGGCTTGTCCGCAGCCGGACTATCTGATGCTGTGTCATTGCTAATGCCTGATGTTATGCCACAGACTGCATATTGTATTGTATGGTTACTTGGTGGGAATGTTTGCACTATAAACAGTTCTGCAGGACTGCAAATGGTGGACACTCAGTATAGTTAAACTGGTACTGCACTACATGCTTTGTGTTATGTATTTGGAGTATTTTATCTAATCTCAAGGGTGGAAGCTGGGGGGTATTCTCCGTTACATATATTCTTATATGCATTGACATGTTTCATCTAGGGATATCGCAATGTTGGCCGCACAGGGCCTTACCACCGTTCCTCTTCTCCCTTGTACAGGGAACCAGTTGGTGCAGACAAGGCTTTTCTTGTTCGGGTTTTGGTAGTGCCTGATGTTGGGAGCTGCTCTTATTATGTTTTTGTTTTACCCTGTTTGCATTCCCATTTTCCCATTAGTTGCAAGGGTCTGTCTGGAGGAAGAGAGTGATAGCCTAATAAACCGCTGACTTTCCCACACAACTGCATGCAGTGTTCAGATTACTCCCTATTGGTGCATAACGTAGTGTTGTGATGGAACATACAATACTCACTTGGAATGTATGAGGTCTTCGTACACCATCCCATAGGTATGTAGTCTACTCTTACTTGAAAAGACACAATGCGCATATTGCCTTTCTACAGGAGATGCATTTGGACAAGACTGAGATAGCCAGGCTTCAAAGAAAATGGAGGGGTACAGTATATGCCACAGATTATTCCTTGTTCACAAGGGGGGCCTTGATCTGGATCCATCCGGGTACACCTTTTTTTCTGTTGAGAAGTCCTTGGTCGACAAGGAAGGTAGATATGCGTTTCTAAAGGGGAAATTAGATGGGCGTCACATGTTAATAGCAATTTTTATGCCACTAATACGGAACAGGGTCAGTTCCTTCGTACACTATCCCTCATACTGACAAAATGGTGCGATATGCCGTGGTTCATTGGTGGGGATTTTAAAACCATCATAGACACTGGCCTAGAGAGATCCTTTCCCCGCTTAAAAGTACAGCCTTTGAAGCTAACTCCGAACCACTGAGAGAGTGATCGCATGGATGGGATTTGACAGATCTTTGGAGACATCGTAAACCCAGAGAGGGGATATATTACTTCCACTCTACTGTCCATGATCTGCACATGCGACTGGACAGATTATTGGGCTCCTCCTCTTTACTCCCTTACATAACTGACTCAGATTACAGTGGCCACACACATTCCGACCACAATCCACACTTTATCATGGTGGCATGGGAGGGTGGAATCCCCAGTATTCCTATGTGGAGATTACTGCCGGCGATGATGGAGGACTCAGTCTTCTGAGACTCAATCAGGTGAGCCATTGGTGAATATTTCATGCAAAACACTGGATCTGCCTCGTCTCTAATGGTGGAGTGGGCGGCTATGAAACTCAGAATATGGGGATGGTGCTTGGGGCTGGGCTGTGGCCTGAAGAGGGAGGTGGAAACGGAACATTGAAAAGGCTGTATTAAGGCTTGAAACTAAAGCACTAGGGGGACTGCCCGACTCCTCTCCACTATTGGAGGCACGGAAGAAGAACGCAGATCTCCTAGAATGTCAACGCTGTTTGAACTTCGCTGTGCACTCAGCACTAACGTATGCTCAAGCTGACCGTTCTGGGTCCCTACTTGCCTCGTTGGTCAAACAAGACCATTGCACCGGACCCAACACTGCGCTCCAGTCCTCAGACGGCAGACTTAAGTATACACAGCACAAAATTCATAACGAATTGACTGGGCATTTTACTTGGTTATACAAAATGGCCCTCCATACCCCACTGAGGAAAATTCAAGTCTTTTTTGATGGTCTTACCTTTCTTACCCTTACACCTGAGCAGCATAGAGAAATAGAAACCCCAATAACACTGGAGAAGGTAAGAGGCACCATGAGAGCACTGCCATCTGGCAGGGTCCCTGGCCCTGACGGCTTCCCCCTCGAATTTTATAAAACATATGCCGACCTTCTCAGTCCACGATTACAAAAGGTATATATGGAAGCACTTGAAACTGGTTCGCTTCCAGCTTCTCTAACAGAGGCTACCTTGATCACCCTCCCGAAACCAGACAGGTACCCTACACTTATGAGCTCTTACAGACCTTTAGCATAGCTGAATGGAGAAAAAAACAAATTCTAGCGGGGTCTTGGCAGGAAGACTGGCACCAGCCACTATTCATCTGGTTCATGCTGACCAGAAGGGTTTGTCCTGCTCGAAATACCTCCCTCAGTATTCGTAGATTCTTCCGGGTAATGAGTAGTGTTACAGGGACCTGGCCGACAGCGGACAGTTTAGTACTAGATCTGGAAAAAGCCTTTCGACGCTGTGGAATGGCCTTTCATGTTTGAGATATTGCAGTGATTTGGATTTGGACCTGGACCATATTTTTTAAGCCTCACTAAATTGCTATATGGAGCGTCTGTGATCCCTGTTCGCTTAGGATCTCTGTTCTCAAAGCCAATATCCATACAGAGGGGTAGGAGGCAGGGGTGTTCCCTTTCCCATTATTTTTTTCACTGAATATTGAACCCCGGCAATGGCACTGCGCCAGTCGGCGCAGGGATTAGGCTTGCACCTAGGGGGGGAGTTATATGCCACATCACTTTACGCTGATGGTATCCTGCTCTACATTAGGGATTTGCGGGCCATACCCCAGGTCATTCCTGACACACTTACATTATTTGCTTCTATATTAGGCCTAGGTGTGAATTGGGGGATGTTCTGTCTGTTCCCCTTCACTGATGGGGCAGAGGATCCCCAGCTGATGATGGACGGGCGGTGGGGGCCTGGCAGCCAGCCATGTTTCGGTATTTGGGTATCATAGTGTATCATACTGACTGGGATCTACTGGAGGGTAATCATTCCAGAGAGGTTACGGATCTCAATTGGAGTTCTGGAAAATACTGAACGTGTCAGTTGCAGGTCGGGTGGCATGTATTAAAGTGGTAATGCTGCTCGTCTACTTTATCATTTTGCCAACCTCCCCTTATTTTTACCGGCATCCTTTTTTCAATCATTGGAAGGCATGATTAGGGAATTTATATGGAGTAACACACTCTGCAGAGCGGCTTAAGTTAAACTATATTTACCACAAGAGCGGGGTGGGCTGGCTCTACTTAATATGGAACACTATTACTTGGCATCCCAAATACAGTGGATGGTGAAGAGGGAGGCAGAATTACACCTTGAGGATACAACAGAGAGTAGGCCCCCATATACGTTGGAACAGAGAATAGGCCCCGTATATGTTGGACAGGCTTCTTTTCATCTTTCATCCATGCACGCAACGCTTCCCCTTTTGGTATCAATAGCGTTGAAGTGCTTTCGCGGAGCCCTCTATCTTACTAGAGCAGTAGCGCCATATGCACACACTATCCCACTGTTGGGTATGCCGAGTGGGGGGTTCCGATTTGGCCTGGCGGAGCTGGAAGACTGGCATGCTGCTGGTATTCACGCAGAGGGGGACCTATATGCAGATGTCAAGTTACGCCCATTTCTCCCATTGACTGGTTGGCCACGATGGGAAGTCACTGGGGTAATAGCTCACAGAAGCCTCCAACACACCTTCTGATGCAGTATATACATGTGATGGGTACAGGTCGGCACATTATTAAATGGTTCAATACTCTGGCAGAACTAAAGCCCCTGCAGGCTAGATGGGAAGCAGATATGGAAAGATCCTACACGTAATGAGTGGGCTATGCTGTTGGGGAGATCAAGACAGATCCCTAGGAATGCTAGATTTAGGCTGATTCAATTTTACTTTGTTCACAGGGCATACAGCTCCCCTGATAAAATTAACAGAAATTTTACAAGGACAGACGCCTGCTCTCCGCAATGCAACATGGTTGTTGCTAGCTTTTTACTTATAATGTGGTCATGCCCCAGATTGCAAGGCTACTGGCAAAAGGTGACACAATTACTGTCCAAAGGCAATGACAGGGCATTGCTAACATCATGGGCAGCATATATCACAGGAATATTCCCCAGAAATAAAAAACACAAAGCCTCCTCCAGATTCTTGAAACTGGGCCTAGTAGCGGCCAAGAGACTAGTTACACACCCCAGGAAAGCCGCAGATCCCCATTGGTAAAAGCCTAGACTCAGTCTGCATTGAACTGGGCTAAGGCAGAACCAATATCACTGGTAAGATAGGACACGCTAGGTTTACGTAAATATCCCATTGCAGAAGCTTGGAACACAATCCTAATGACACTTCAAGTGGCAATAGCTCTGGAGGACCCCCTGGCACCCCTGATACCGCATAAGTAATAATTAATTGTGTGTTGTACTATGATACTGTATTATTGAGACTTGGACCATGAAATATACATCATGTCCATTAGAATAATTGGAGATATGGACACTGTGTTTAATATAGTAATTATGGCACTGCTGTAGCAGATGTGGGCTACCTGCCGATAATTCAGATTCACCCTGCCTTCTCTCCCCTTCCTGTTCTTATATGGTGTTATTATACATTTTATTCTTTCTTTTTTCCTAACTGTTTGATTGCTGACCCTGACAATGCGATATTGCTAACATGAGTCACTAAGACTGTATACATGGAACAATCATGTTCATGTGCTGCTTACCTGTAATTGTATCGTGTACTGAAATGATAATATGATGTATTTGAATCACTCTGTTTAATGCCATGAATGTTGATTGTTGAATTGATCAGATAAATACTATGTACACGTTAGTTGTGTCCAAAATACTTAGCGCTTTATGAAGACTCTGATTGTACATACCTACTGGTTCTATAGGTGTAATATATGCTGATCATTTGTATTGTACTTGCAAAGTTGTAATACACAGATCAAACATAAAAAACAAGGTATAATCTAGTGTTCGCTTTTGACCCAACATACAGTGGCATAGTTCTTGCTCCGATCTTTGTCGGACATTGTGGCCCTAACTTAATTGATTTTATAGTAGTATTATCCCACAGTTTGAGGCCATGGGTGGGAGACTGTATGGTCTTGGATTCCCCACTGAGTGATCTCCCTCTCATTACTCTCTTGATAAGAAATAATTTCTTTGAAAAGCAGCAACTGACAACCCTCTCAAGACCGCCGGTTCACTCATTCAATAAGGGTATTATCATGAGCTGGGCGAGAGTAAACAAAGATCTGCTCCTCTCAAATCTAATATCGGCAACTTATTGTAATTTTACTAAATGCTTAGAGATAAACATTGAAGGGGTGCTGGAGATAATCAGCAGTTTTGACAGTATATGTGGGGCCACCCATGAAGTGCTTAGTTACGATAAACACCCATCATCACAAAGGGTCGGGTGGTTCGATCCAACTTGCACCAAAGCCCACAAACAGTTGTTGCCTTCACTTAATGATGTACCAAGGGATCCAGAAGGTTTGTCTTTGCAGAAAGAGATAAATAGCTTCTATAGTTTCCTGGAAAGGGCAATTGGGGAAGAGGCATATTTTGACTTAGGAAAGACAAGTGAGGTCATAGCCAGCAAGCTCTTCTGGCAGACAGTCAATTGGAATTATCTGGAGTGAACAACTAATACTGGGATTGATATAGTGATTCTCCCGGAGGCTTGGGTAGATCACTTCTCCCATCTATACTTGGACCCTGCCTCTATTGATGGCCCTGTTAAGACTCTGACCCAGACTTCAATGCATGTAGCTCCAACTGCCTCTGTTCAACCTCTTTGCACCCTTGAGATTGAATTAGCCAATGTGATAGAGGCTATTATTAGGTGTCCCTCTTTAAAAGCCCCAAAGCCCAGATGGGATACCAGCCTCTGGGCTCTGCTCCTGACAAATGTTTTCAAAGCTGCTCTAGATACTGGCCGACCAAGGCTTGGCCTCATGAGATAATAGTCCCAATTTTTCAAAAAGGATCCAAGGGGGACCCAAAGTTATCGCCCTATTTCCTTAAACTTCACTGGATCTTGGACAAGGGATAACATGTATTTTTATGTCAATGGTACCAAAATTAGAAAGGTCCATCCTACCCATACTTGGGAATATTATTTGACAATTGGATTGGGGCACCCTAAAAGAAGACACAACAGCCACACTAGCTAGAAGAACAGAAGCAGCTCTTGGTTTTGCAGCCAGATTCAGTGGAAAGCCAATCAATGAACCAATAAAAATTTACAATGCCAAGTGTTGCCCATGAGTCACTTATGGTGCTGTTGTTTGGGGCTTCTGCAATCTAGGAGGACTGGAAAAGGTGAAGAATTGTTTTGCAAAAAGTTTGCTACCTGTTGCTAAATACACTAGCAATTTCATATTTTATGTAAAAGCTTATCTAGGGTACATATTTGATTCAGTGAGGCTTCAACCGCTTCTATTATGGCTGAAAATTTAGTTGAAGGAAGAAAAAACCCTTAACCGTATAATCTTATATAATTGTCTTCAAGTGAACAAGAATGCTAAAATGCTGTGGATCGTATATATACGTAAGATCTGCAACTGGCTGGATCTGGATGAGTTACTTTAGAACCCACGTGCTTTTTCTTCTGGCTTCTCTAGACCAAAGAATAAAAGCAGTTAGCAACTCCAGTGCTTTTATACCCTCATGGGTGATTTGTTGCGCTTTATAAATCGTTGATTGATTGATTGACTGAAGAAATTATTTTTAACCAAATGAGACAAAAACAAGGAAAGAATGCTAAAAAATGCCGAAATGTCTACAGTTGCCACCTATGCTCAGATAAGCACTTGCTGTGGCAATGTCTGAATACTGTTCATTTACATGTAGCGTATCCGAAGCAAATTACTTTTGTTGCCAACTTGCCTGTTTACCTATGTGATGGAGAGTCAGCACAATGTACATTGCACTTTATCCTTATCTGTAAATTCGAATCATCATTAAGGAAAATGCTTATCTTGAATGTCTGACAAAATATAGAAAGACATATTATCGAGGTCCAAAAATATCGGAGCATTAATATTGATATCAACAATATCAACACCCTATCTACAACAAGGTAAGTACAAAAATATCAGAAAAAAAATATCGATGTCAAAAATATTGTTTTAAAAAAAATATATTGTTTTTTAAATAAAAAATATGTAAAATAAATTAAATAATACTTAAAAATATAATAAACATAGATAAACATTTTTATAATATTTAAAATTAATAAGTAATATTCATAATGTAACAAAAAATAATTAAAAATATACATATACTATATATATACTTAATAATCATTTTTAATAATTATTTTAATACATTATAAATCATTACAAATATTATAAATTGCAAATTCATCCATAAACATAAAATATTAACATAAATACAAATGTAATAATCATGCAAAACAAATTAAAAAAATGTAATTTACTTTTAATATTTTTATTATATACTACATGAGCTAAAACTATACAAAATATATTAAATAACAGAGGGAATAAAATACTATTATAACTCCCAAAAAAACAACAATAGGTAAAGTGTTGGATAGCGTAGAAATTACTATTCCCACTCCAAAGAGTGCAAGAGTAAGGGAAAGATGTTGGATAGCGTAGGGGTAAAAATTACTATTCCCACTCCAAAGAGTGCAACAGTAGGGAAAGTGTTGGATAGCGTAAGGGTAAAAATTACTATTCCAACTCCAAGGAGTGCAACATAGGGACAGTGTTGGATAGCGTAGGGGTAAAAATTACTATTCCCACTCCAAAAAGTGCAACAGTAGGGAAAGTGTTGGATATTTTAGGGGTAAAAAATACTATTCCAAATCCAAGGAGTGCAAAAGTAGGGAAAGTGTTGGATAGCGTAGGGGTAAAAAATACTATTCCAAATCCAAGGAGTGCAAAAGTAGGGAAAGTGTTGGATAGCGTAGGGGTCAAAATTACAATTCCCACTCCAAAGAGAGCAACAATAGGGAAAGTGTTGGATAGCGTAGGGGTAAAAATTATCATTCCCACTCCAGAGAGTACAACAGTAGGGAAAGTGTTGGATAGCATAGTGGTAAAAATTAATATTCCCACTCCAGAGAGTGCAACAGTAGGGAAGGTGTTGGATAGCGTAGGGGTAAAAATTACTATTCCCACTCAAGAGAGTGCAACAGTCGGAAAAGTGTTGGATAGCGTAGGGGTAAAAATTACAATTCCAACTCCAGAGAGTGCAACAGTAGGGATAGTGTTGGATAGCGTATGGGTAGAAATTACTATTCCCACTCCAGAGAGTGCAACAGTAGGGCAAGTGTTGGATAGCGTAGAAGTTAAAAATAACATATTTATAAATAAATTAATATTTAAAAATATTTAAAAAAATGTAATATTAAATAAATCTAAACCTTTTACAAATACCAATACATAATTATTGAAAACATAATTACCAATGAATAAATAGGTAAAAAAAATCAATAATAAATACCAATTAGTAATATTAATTACCAAATATTAATTAATCACCAATAATATATTTAACAAAAACAATTATTTAAAATAAATTATTACTTAAGTACATTTAAATTACTACCCACCCTATTCCCCTATAAACCCATAACCTGCTACAGAACATAATGATCAATTAATCAATTAATTTAAATTAATTGCCAATTAATAAAAATTAATTACCAATTAATTAAAATTAATTTATAATACATAAGAATGAATAATTAATTTAGTTTAATTAAATTACTTCCCACCCTATTCCCCTATAAACCCACAACCCACTATAGGACATAATTACCAATTAATTAATTAATTAATTAAAATTATTTACCAATTATTAAAAAACAATTACCAATTAATTAAAATTATTGTATAATTCCTAACAATTAATAATTAAATTACTTCCCACCCTATTCCCCTATAAACCCACAACCCGCTACGGTACTAAAATACAAAATTTAATTAAATTACATAAAAATAAAAAATAAATATATTAAATACATATTAATATACATAAAAATCATATAAAAATAATTTATATTAGTAACATAGATATTAGTAACATTGATATTACTAACATCGATATTAACAACATCGATATTACTTACCTTTGAAATTCTGTCCCATCGATATTAAAAATATCGATATTACTTACCTTCAATATACTGTCCCTTCGATATTTAAACATCGACATTATTGTATGTCAATATTTAAAAATCGATATTTTGTCTGCCTACCGCTTATCTTATCCATTCTGAAGAAATTGGATTACAAACATTGCCGGGTTGCCATAGAGCTTTGCAAATATTACCATCTGTAAAAATATGTTTTGCCATTGCAAGTTATATACAGTGAACGATATGTCAGCACTCTGCAACTGTAGCATGAATTGCCATTCTTGTATGTTATGTATGCTGTTTTTATTGTTATTGGTTTAAACTTATTTTTGCATGAAACATATTACAATTTATTTGTATGTATTTTAGGAGATTATTCTTTATGTTGTATTTGTTTATGGCCACTGGGTGACCGAATAAAGAAAGAAAGAAGAGGTCCTCCTTCAAACAGCCCTGTGGAATACACTCGAAATGCTCAGAAGCTTGGACATGTATCTGTTGAGACACCTCGCAGAATCAATCAGTCACTTGGCAAAAGTCCATTCATATTTATTAATGGCAAATGCAGCAGTGTTATGTTTTGTACTAGGGTTCCAGCAGATAATATCACTTTATGTACTTTCCTAAGGAAGAGAGTGATGGTTTTAAGTATAAATGCATGTGATGCAGCCAAGTCTATGGGTTACTCGTCATTTGGGGTCATTTATGAAAGGTCTTAGTGGAAGCTGTCATTTTAACAAAAATGTAAGTGGACCGAAAAAATCTGAATTTGGTGAATATGATGAAAAGTGTATGGATGCTTTCATAAGCAAGGCAGCATCTCATGGTGGGAACGGGTATTTATGGAATTAAAACTGAAGAGTAATAATTTGCTGTTGCATTTAATGTAATCGATTGTCCTGATATATTGAAGACACGTTCAGTATTGGGTGCTCGGAAACTGTTTTTTCAGCCTCCCTGAAAAACACCTGTAAATGTTAATGGATTAAAATAATTTGTTTGTAGTTAGGGTAAGCTTAGTCATTCATCACAGTGTTTGTACTAGTGGCATGAAATGTGTTCAAAATGATGTGGTAAACCTTTTCCGTTATTGTTATTGTTTTCTTTCTGGGTCTGATCCATTTTTCACACATAAGAATTTGCAATTTTATCTCAAAATGACTGGCATTGTTAGTCTATGACTAATCATTTATAAAAGTTGACCATGTTAATTTTCAAGTTCACATTCATGATTTGTTTAATGTTTAATGTTTAACATATGATCATTGGGAATGATTCCATTGATGCAAATGAAGGGCTCTAATTAATGCGAAGAACCAGTTAACATAACAGTGACTTATGAGCTTCAAATCATATTTTTGTAGGTGCTTTGTACAGGCAACCTCATGCCAAATGATTTGTGAACACCAAAAAAGGAATTATACTCACATAACAATAAAACGTCGCAATGAGACAATCAGATATAATATTTGGGAATTTTAAAAGCGGAGTCAGTAGTAAAAAGTGGGGAACAGTCTGGTAGGTATTGCCTCAGAAAACCTGCACTGGAAAACAACATTATGCTCCTGTTTTATCATTTTTAGGTTATTTTGTGATTTTGTGATTATGTGATTCTTTTCTACATTTCTCTGAAATGATGTTAGACAGAAATTAATATTAATTTTACAGTCAAGTTCTTAGGGGCCCATTAGGATGGCGGGCGGATTGCCCCCACCAGGCGGGCAGTAGCCACCGCCGGCCTGGCAGGGGAGATCCGCCCGCCATCCGTGCCGGAATGACCCCCCCATCACATTAGCATGGCTGAGGGGTCCATGGCGGGCGGAAAGACTGTCCGCCTCTTTTTCGCCCCGGTCGCCTTGCGACCGGGGCGGAAAAGGGTTCATATGGTGGCGGTGTCTACCAGACACCGCCAGCCATATTACAATGGGCATTTACCAATGCCTTTCCGGCATGCGGAGTCTGCTCTGGGGGCCCGTTGCGGGCCCCCAAGGACTCCAGGGGTTGGGGGATGCACATGGGGGACCTATGGTACCCCCCTGCATTTCAAAGTACAATGTGGCAGGCACAGCGCAGTGCCTGTCAAGTTGTGCTTTGAAATGCACAACATGTATTTTTACCATTGCGGCGGGCGGTGCTTTCAGCATTTTCACATTTGAACATTTGGTGTTTGACCTTCATTTCATCATCAAGAAAACTTGCTGCTGTCTTTTGAGTCCTGATTTCAGGACAACTTATTGTTTAAGCGTGTGCACAGGATTTGTTTCTCCACTAGTCCACTTGTGCCCAGTCTCAGCGTGTCCCCCACTCCTCTTGCTGTGTTCTGTCTGGTGTAGCTTGCTGCAAGGGACTTGTCCCTGTCGTGTCCTGGGTAGTGCTCCAGAGCAGCTTGCTCAAACTCCGTTAAACTCCCCCGGGTTCTCCCATGCGTAGCTCTCACTACCACACGGGCGCTACGCTCTGGGTCTCTGCAACACTAGGCCCCCTCTGATTATGTCAATGCTGCGGGGATTCCAGCTGGTCTGTTCGGGGTGACTTGCATCTCCCTGCATCCCCTCCACTGCTGTTGTGTTGTCAGCCTCCTCACCTCTCTGTGTTGGGCCCCCAATCAGCCGTAGCTGCTGCCATTCACCGCCTCTCCTGATGTTCCGCCATGCTCGCTGCACCTCCGGTTCAGTACTTCTGCGGCGCGTCCTCCTACACTCCTCGCACTTGTCGGGGGTTCTGCCATGCGCAGCTCCTGAAGTATCTCCGCTGTGTTTCTCCGGTGCGTTCCGGCCTCTGGCGTTTGAGCCGCATGTCCTGTGATGTAGCTCCGCCGCTCCTCGAACTTTCTCCGGACACACTCGACCGATTGAGCTCCATGTCAGCTCCGACGGATGGTCTCTCTCTCCGGTGGCAGGTTCAGTTAAGTGTGGGTTCTAATTATTGGGAATGCTGTTGGATCTTTTGTGAATTATGGAACGACAGGCCGGAGCCCAGGGCTCAAGCGGCCATCATGGTCTCAAGCCAAACTCTGCTCCCCAACAGTTAGAATATACTTACTATCATTCTAATAATGAGTCTTCCTTGAAAAATCTTATTGATGCCAAACTTACTTTTAATAAATAATCTACAGACGCTGCCTCCTCTTACTTACTGATAAGTAGTACTCGCTACTATGGGGGTCAAAACTATGGGGCCGATTATGATGGCAGACGGACCTGAGTCCATCCGCCACCATACAGTAGGAGGGACAGTCTGCAGAGGCAGCAGCGGTCCCTCCGTGCAGATTAGGATGTGTCCGCCAGGGTGGCGGTCACATCCTCTATTTTTAACATTGCGGTGGGTGCAGCGGTGGACAGATTCCAAGACCCACCAGCCATCCTAATTTGGCAGTGGATCTTTCAAGCATCCGCGGCGGTTTTCCCGCATCCTCCGGGCCGGTGGTGGCTTCCGCCGGCCCGGAGTATGCGGGAAATCCGCAATCGTAATAGGCCCCTATATTGGGAAACTGATGGCTAACTACTGGCTATCTATTTAAAAGTATGAAAGGACAGAATCATAATAGTATATTTTCAGAGCCCTATAGGTACTCCTATTTTTAAAGATAATGATATTATAAATGAATTTGTTTCATTTTATAAAAACTTGTGTTGGCCTGAAACTCTTCCAGAACAGTCTGATCTTTATAATTATTTTCAATCCATTGCTTCTCCTCCCTCCCATCACATTGACTTTGGTTCCTTGGGAATAGATATTTCTTTAGCAGAAATTTCCAATGCAGTCTTGGTGTTACGACGAGGGAAAGCACCTGGGCCGGTTGGCCTTACTATTGAATTTTATGATCACTTTACAAAACTCCTTTTACCCAATGTTTTACTAATATTTAAATCTTTCTCTGACAATGGTACATCTCAGGGCACGTTCCAAGAAGCCTTGATCTGCTTAATTCCAGAAGAAGATAGAGATCACTCTCTTTGCAAGAATTATTGCCCCATCTTCTTCGTTAATACTGATTACAAGATCTTTGCAAAGATTTTGGCTCTTTGTATTGATCCCGTTTTGCCTGATCTGATTGTTCCTGAATAATCTGGTTTCGTCAAAGGAAGACTTACCTCTGACAATTCTCGAGTCTTCTTCAATGTCCTAAGTAAAACTTCATCTTTAGATTACCCTATTGCCTCTATTGGTTTGGACGCAGAGAAGGCCTTTGATAGGATAGGCTGGGATTTTATGTTCCATGCATTAAAATGGGTTGGTTTTCCTCCTAAGGTAAATCCTTCGACTACTTCCCATTGCTTAGAGGGGCAAGACAAGGATGCCCTTTATCCCCTTTATTTTTTGTCATAGCTTTCAAACCCATTTCAACCAAAATTAGCCAAGATGTTCATATTGTGGGTTTTCAATTTGGTCTTGATCACTTTAAAATGTCAGTATATGCCGATGACATTCTCTTATACTATTCTAATCCTGTAACCTCTCTCCCCCTTTCCTTAAACAAGTAGCCACTTTTTCTCAACTCTCAGGATATCGTCTTAACAACAAATGTGAATTATTGCCTTTAAATGTTTAATTTCCCACTCTGGATTTTCATGGCAACCATCTAAAATAAATTATTTGGGCTTGTGGTTCGCCCCAACAATTCCTGAAACACTAAAATAAAATTTTGAGTATATCACCCAAAAATTAAATGATACTATTACGAGCTGGCATCCCATTTTTCTCTCATTGTGGGGCTGAATGGATTCGATTAAAATGATGCTCTCTCCTCTGATATTATATATTATCTCCATGATTCCAGTTCACATACCTGGGTATTACTTTGAGAAAATAGTTTCTATCTTAACAAAATTTGGTTGGAAAGGCAAACCCCTGCATAGCTTTGTCTTCCTTAAAAAAGGATAGTTCTAACTGAGTTCTTAGGTTTTCTGATTTCAAAACTTATCGCTCCACCTTCCCTAAAATAAGCTGCTCGTTGGCATTCTGTGAAACTCCCTGTATACCCCTCACTGTGGATTACCATAGAGAAGTCTCTTATTGCCCCCTTCGATTTTCAGAAAATCCTTACCTTTACTAACAAATATTTCATCTTTACTTTCTCCCATTCTTTCTCATTCCCATAAACTTTTGTTTGCTCTCTTACCATCATCATACCCCTCAATTAACTCTTCTCAACAACAACTTGTTTGGCATAGTAAATTACTACGAATTCATAACAATTCTATATATTGGAAATCTCGGAGTTCTAAGGGCTTACGTTGGATTTCTCAACTTCTTCTTGATGATCAACCCCTTTCTTTCACTGATCTCCAAACTAAATATTTTCTTTACCAGCTTCCCTTAGATTGCAATATAACCTTCTTTGTCCCTCCACAATTATTATCTCCTTAATGTACCTAGTACTTCCAACCTCCCTGTAAATTGCAAAAACCTTTCTTCTAAATTGGAAACGTTCCCCTCTGCATCCACTATATACAAGTCTTTACAACTGCCCCCAGACAGACCCAAATCTAAGATTGAATTGGCTAGGTACAAAGATTTATCACAAAGTTGGTCAATCACTACATGGGATCAATTACGGTCTAAGCTTCACAAAACCTCACAAGCTGCTAATACCACACAAACGCTTTACTTCATTTATCGACAGGTGTTATTTTCTCCAGTGACTAGCTTCTTTCTCACCAGATTTGTCCTCTACTTGATCCTGCCCTTGCTCATCTCCTGACTTAAAACACATGAGTGCCCCACCACCAATTTTGGCAGTTGGTTTAGTCCCAAATTAGGAAATCTTTCAAAGCTAAGATCCCTTTTTCTTGAATAATCGTAATCTTGGTTACTCTGTCACCCCAATGGCCCCAGTCATTACTGAGTTTTAAACTGTTAGATTTATTGTTAGCTATTGCCTTTCATTTAGTAACCTTAAATTGGAAGCAAGCAGATAAAGTCACTTTCCGATTTTGGTGGAAAGCAGTGTGCTTTCATCACCAATTATCTTTCCCCTATATCTTTAGCAATTAAAAGAGATCTCTTATGGCTTCCATTAACAAAATATTTATTTTTATCTGTCTCTTCTATTGTAATGTAACTAATGTATCAGATGATGTACGAAAATCCTCTTAATTTCACCCATTGCCTCTCTATTCCTAGATGATTAAAAGTTTGTCATACCCCTATATCTATATCATGTTCTTCAGTTCTAGTTATTGTTATGCTAACAATGTTAAACTACTTATCTCTTATGTCTTTTACTTTTAATTATTATAAAAAATTACATGTTGCCCCCCTTTTCCCTGACCCTCCCCCGATTTTTTATATTGTGTATACTATCTTTTGTATGCAGCCTTAAAGTTATATTCCTCATATATTCTTGCTTTCCCTACAAATTTTTTGTTAAACAGGACCTGTTATATTAATTTCATTGCTGTTATTTTTCTTATTATTCTTTAAAACACTCAAACGTAAAACAAAAACTTACAGGCAATGCGTAAAGTATTTATGCAGCACTTAAACAGTAAGAAAGTGAGCACACAACACAAGAAAAACGCCAAATCACGATAGAAAAATATAGTACATTTTGATAAATAAACAGGCAATAAGTAGAACCGGACTTATGAACTTTTAAAGCTTTACATGAAAATAGGACCATGAAGCACAAAGCTTCAATCGTAGTTAACGGGTTGCGCTGGACCTGGTCAAAGTAAAAATGTTTAAGCCAACTGATCACAGGCTAGATACAGGCACCAGATTTGTCCTGGTAGAAGTTTGCCTTCTATCTTAGACCAGTTTCATGCAAATAACCTGCAATATCGACGCAAAGAGACCTTGCACATGAAGTCTGGAGTCTGTAGCTGGGAAGGTTGCACTGGTCGTTGGTTTCAAGTCAGGTTCTGTAAAGTCCACTCGACTTCAAGAGGAGACTAGGGATGGTTCTTTTACAAAACAGAGAGCACAAAAACTCTGGATTTTCACCTGGAGTCCTGTTTTTCCAGTTTGCAGCTTGGAGGAGTACACTCTGGTACTAGCCAGGGCTCCAGGACTTAGGAAGGTACCTCTTGGGAGTTAGAACGTACACAAGCAAAGGACAGCAGCAGGGTTCACGTAGGTCCAGTTGGTGCTGGTCAGATGGGCAATTGCAGGAGAGGCCCCTGGAATCTTGTTGTGTCCCTGTAGTTCAATCAGGAGGTCAGCCAACTAACCGTTGGTGTCATTTCTGGGATCCTATGTTCAAGGCAATCAGGTCTAGTCGCCCTTCGTCAGACAGCAGGGCAGTCCTTTCAAATCTTCTCAAGTCCAGTAGTGTTCTGATGAGAAGTTCTGAACATGCCACTTTCATAACCAGTGCTAGCATGTGTGTGGGGGCACCCCCTTTGACTAACCCTAACTCGTACTGGTCAGTACTTCCCCATTGAGTCTCAGGAAGGACCCACTGCAACCCTCAGGCCATTCTGCTCAGGAGAGGAACACCTTTCCCACACCCAAACCCATTTTGTTCCCTGTCTGTAAGGAATACATATTACACTGTAGGAGAGCCTTCACAAGTCGTGTGACCCTGGATACTGGTAGAAAGGCACATTTGATTTAGGCAGGAAAATGGCAACATTCTAAAAGTGGGATTTTCATAATAAGTAGTAATTTAAAATGCACCTTATGTATTAAAGAGGATTTTAAATTACAATTCAAATGCATGTACCTCTGAACTATATGTCCACATCCTACCATATATTATATTATATTTTTATATGGTGACACTAAGTATTTTTATCTACTCTACATGTATCTCATGTTATTGCTGCTGTGATATCCCTGAAAAGCACTCTGATACTGTTGGGTCTAGTTTGCGCTAAATAAAACTCAATTAGAATTTTTTAATTAATAAATGGATGAAGAATTTTTACATCTGCTCTCAACTGAAGGTATCACTTCTTAGGTGTAATAAGGTAGCCCAAGGTTAGTCTGTGGGAGAATTAGCTTTTTCTCTGTCAGGGCGTGTAAAATTTAGGTGCTCATATCCTATTTTTTAAAACATGCAGCAAGGCCTATTAGCCTTTAGCGACTAGCTATAAGTATTAAGAGGGAAAGTTTAGGGCGAGCAAAAGATTTGTTTGGCCAGGACGCACTGGCAGTTTGAAACTTTACTACAGGCGGCAGTGGCAGGTCTGAGTCATGTTTTACATTCCTACTTAAGTGGGTGGCACAATGTATGTTGCAGCCCACTTGTAGCATTTTAATTTACAGGTCCTGTATTCAGGTAGTACCATTTACTAGGGACTTAAAATTAAATTAAATGTAGCAATTTTGCAGAGTCTAATTATGCCAGGTTTGAAAGGGAGAGCACAAACACTTTACTCCTGGGTCATAGGAGTAAAGTGTGCAGAGTTCTAACAACAAAAATGGGTTTGGCAAAGACAGGATAATAAAGGGTACTCATGGCAAAAAGTCTGTGGAAATACCACACCAAAGGTGGACAAGTCTTACAAAAAGTAAGAGGGTACAATGCAACAGTGAAAACAGAATGCGACCGAATGGAGGACACAACCACCCTAAAGCACAATAATCAATCAATCAATCAAAGACATTTATAGAGCGCACTACTTACCCGTAGGGTCTCAAGGCGCTGGGGGCAGGGGGGTGCCGTTACTGCTCGAACAGCCAGGTCTTCAGCTTCTTCCTGAAGGAGAGGTGGTCTTGGGTCAGGCGCAGGTCGGTCGGGAGGGAGTTCCAGGTCTTGGCGGCCAGGTAGGAGAAGGACCTTCCTCCTGTTGTCGCTCTTCGGATGCGGGGGACGGCGGCGAGGGCGTGGTTGGCTGATCGAAGGTGGCGTTTGGGAGCGTAGAAGTTGATTCGGTTGTTGAGGTAGCTCGGGCCTTGGTCGTGTAGGGCTTTGTGTGCGTGGGTGAGGAGGCGGAAGGTGATTCTTTTGTTGACGGGGAGCCAATGCAGGTTTCTCAGATGTCCGGAGATGTGGCTGGTTCGTGGGATGTCGAGGATGAGTCTGGCTGAGGCGTTCTGGATCCGCTGGAGTCTCTTCTGGAGCTTGGCGGTGGTACCGGCGTAGAGGGCGTTACCGTAGTCCAGTCGGCTGGTGACGAGGGCCTGGGTGACGGTCTTCCTGGTCTCGGTGGGGATCCACCAGAAGATCTTCCGTAGCATGCGTAGGATGTTGAAGCACGCCGAGGAGACGGCGTTGACTTGCCTGGTCATGGAGAGGAAGGAGTCCAGGATGAAGCCCAGGTTGCGTGCGTGGTCTGTCGGTTTGGGTGCGGTGCCCAGGGCGGGAGGCCACCAGGAGTCGTCCCAGGCGGAGGGCGAAGAGCCCAGGATGAGGACCTCCGTCTTGTCTGAGTTCAGTTTCAGGCGGCTGGTCGTCATCCACTCGGCTACATCTTTCATCCCTTCGTGCAGATTGGCTCTGGCGGCGGCGGGGTCGTTGGTCAGGGAGAGGATCAGCTGGGTGTCGTCGGCGTAGGAGATTATGTTGAGGTTGTGTTGGCATGCGATGGCCGCGAGGGGGCTCATGTAGACGTTGAAGAGGGTGGGGCTCAGCGAGGATCCTTGAGGGACGCCGCAGATGACTTCGGTGGCCTCTGACTTGTACGGTGGTAGGCGGACTCTCTGTGTTCTTCCGTCGAGGAAGGAGATGATCCATTCCAGTGCCTTCTCTTGGATTCCGACGTTGCTGAGGCGCTGTACTAGGGTGCGGTGGCAGACAGTGTTGAATGCCGCGGAGAGGTCTAGGAGGATGAGGGCCGCTGTGTCTCCGTTGTCCATCAGGGCTCGGATGTCGTCGGTGGCAGCAATGAGGGCGGTCTCGGTGCTGTGGTTGGCTCGGAAGCCAGACTGTGAGGGGTCGAGGGATCCATTCGTCTCGAGGAAGGCGGCCAGCTGCTTGTTGACGGTCTTCTCGATGACTTTGGCTGGAAACGGGAGGAGCGAGATGGGGCGGTAATTCTTGAGTTCGGTGGGGTCCGCTGTGGGTTTCTTGAGAAGAGCGCTGAGTTCGGCGTGCTTCCAGCTCTCAGGGAAGGTGGCGGTGTCGAAAGAGGTGTTGATAATGTCCCGCAGGTGGGGTGCGATGACAGCGTCAGCCTTGTTGAAGACGTGGTGAGGGCAGGGGTCGGTTGGAGATCCGGAGTGGACGGAGTTCATCATGCGGACGGTGTCTTCGGTGCTGATCGGAGTCCAGGCGCGGAGTGTGTTGGTGGCGGGCGGTGGTTCGGTCGTGGTGTGCGTTGGTTGGGTGTTGAAGCTGTTGTGTATGTCCGCGATCTTGTTGTGGAAGTAGGAGGCGAGGGAGTTGCAGAGGTCTTGCGATGGGGTTATGTCGTTGTTTCCTGCGCCAGGGTTGGATAGCTCTCTCACGATGTTGAAGAGTTCCTTGCAGTTGTGTGCGTTGTTGTCCAGCCGGTCCTTGAATGCAGTTTTCTTGGCGGCGCGGATCAGCTGGTGGTGCTTCCGGGTGGCAAGCTTGAGGGCGGTCATGTTGTCCGGTGTTGGTTCCCTTCTCCAGACTTTCTCGAGGGCTCGGCAGTTCTTCTTGGAGCTCTTGAGTTCGTCGGTGAACCATGGGGCTTTCTTGCTGCCGGGTCTGCTGGGCGGGGTCCTCAGCGGGGCGAGTTCGTCCGCGCAGTTGCTGATCCACTTCGTGAGGTTGTCGGCGGCCTGGCTGGGGTTCGCTGAGCTGGCAGGAGGGTGCTGGCTCAGGGAGGTGGCGAGCTGGTCGGCTGTGATCTTGTTCCAGCTTCTGCGGGCAACCTGTTGCTGGTGGTGGTGGTGGATCGTCGTTCTTTTGAAGGTGAAGTGGACACAGCTGTGGTCCGTCCATTGAAGTTCTGTGGCGTGGCTGAAGGCGATGTCTGTGCTGGATGAGAAAACGGCGTCGAGTGTGTGTCCGGCGAGGTGGGTGGGGGTGGACACCAGCTGCTTGAGTCCAAGATTGGCGAGGTTGTCGAGCAGGGTGCTGGTGTTGCGGTCGTTGTTGTTCTCCAGGTGAAAGTTGAGGTCCCCTAGGAGGATGTAGTCAGCGGAGGGGAGGGCATGCGGGCTGACGAAGTCGGCGATGTCCTCGCTGAATTGAGTGCGTGGTCCCAGAGGTCGGTAGGTCAGGGTGCCTCTGAGGGTGGTCTTCGGGTCGGTGTGGATCTGGAAATGCAGGTGTTCGGCGGTGGTAAGGGTGTTGTCTGTGCTGGTCGTGATACGGATGGTGTTCCTGTGGATGATGGCGATGCCTTCTCCCATCTGGTTGGCGGTGCGGTCCCTCCGGGTGATCTTGTAGCCCTCAGGGATGGCGATGGCGATGTCGGGCGCTGAAGAGGCGTTCAGCCAGGTCTCCGTGAGGAAGGCAACGTCCGGGGCTGTGGTGTCTAGGAGGTTCCAGAGTTCGATGGCGTGTCTGTGGACGGAGCGGGTGTTGAGGAGGATGCACTTGAGGTGGTTGCTGCTGGTGTTCGGCTTGGCAGGTGCTGGTGGCGGGCAGGTCCGGATGCAGGTGAACTTGCAGGCGTGGCAGCTGAAGGGTCCGTGGGAGCGTCGTGGGGTGGCTCGGTAGCATCCTGGGGTTCGGCCGGTGTTGAGTGCGATGAGGGTGGCGGCGGTGTACGTCAGGCGGGTCGGCCGGGGTCCTCGTGGGCCAGGGGTCTTGGCACTGGGCGCGGTCCAGGCGCGGACGGGCGTAGACGGGCTTACCTTTGGCGCGCCTTCGGCGCACAATCGGCGCGCCCGCTGCGCGTGACCGCTGCGCGTTCGCACGGTCGCCATATATGGCCAAGTGCGCGGGGGCGGAGCAGCTGGGAGGCGGGGAGGGTACAGAAGGAAAAAGGGGCGGGGTTAGCGTTGGTGGCGGGGAGCGGGGAGGGAAGGCGAAGATGCAGTTACTGGCAACAGAACAGGCAATACAGAGGTACAATTAATACAATTCTAAACAAATCTAAACAAAAATGACCACAGGGGCACAGGGTGAGAAGCCGCGCCCAGGAGCTAGCACGGACCACGCCGCTCGAAGGAGGGGGCGTGGTCACGCGGCGGCAGCCGGGCAGCGAGGCAGAAGGCGGGGAGGCACACGCAGCAGCTGGTGGCCGTGCGGCGCTGGGGTGTCCTAGAACACTTTATCAAATGAAGCACAAAAAAACAGCACTCCTTCAACCATGCCTACTCCTATGCTCCCAAAGATTGTAAAAAAAGATAAATGAAGAGCCCCTGGAGTAACAAATGGAGGCATATACAGCAGAACAGATGATGGCTTCTACTTTCAAAGGGATATTTAATCCACATTCCCTTTCGATAAGTAACAACGGGAATTGAAAACCATATTCGTTATGTACAGTAAAGCAGAATGAGAGGTCTTCATATATATTTTATAATATTTAGCAAAGCTATGAGTGGTTTTCGATCATTGCTATTTAGAATAACAAAACAAATCCATGATTTTAGCACATTTCTTCTGCAAGGGTATATATTGAGCAAATGAGTTTATATAGAACAGTTCGAAAAATACAGTTTCAGAAATGACTTGCTTGAACTGTCTTCTCCCGCACCATCTATTCAGTTAATATTTGAGAACATATATACCCACAAACTCTGATTTGGTAATTTAGGGCCCTGAGCAAAAATTGTACAGATTTTATAAAATTTGCTTAATTTTACAATTAATTTTCATTGATTGGGAGCAAAAAAAAAAAGATAAAAAGGTTGGGAAGCGGTTAAATCCTGTCATTTTTCACACCGCTACAAATTAGTAACACTTGATACGGTTTCCAATAGCACAGGAAATGTATAATCTAATAAGTAGAAGCGCATATGTGCAACCACATGGTTTATGATTAAAATGCTAGATTATTTAAAGACAATCTGAACATTGAACTGTCAATGTTGGTTTCTTTCAATTTCGGACATGTAGTCCATGTATATTAAATATTTGTACTATTTATCATTATGGATTTATGGAAGTGCATACGAAAATAGTTTAATGTGAGCTGGAAGGCAGGAGAAGGAAAGATAAATTATCAAATGGACACCTTTATCGCATCTTGAATGAGCACAGGGGCTTGTTAATTTGGCTTGGATGTTTGCAAATCAGATTAGTTTGCTTATTTTACCAGAAGGTGAATCTTAGGACACGGTTAATATTACATTAGAATTTTTTGTAAGTCCTACTAAATGTAGATATTGATGTATTGAATGCACCTGGCGATCCAAGAGTTAGTTTTAAACTTTTTTCAATTTGAAAGGTACCTTGTAGATCTGGTAAAACACCCAAAAGAAGGCACATGTGAGATTTAAAAAAAAAAACCTCCATCCCAATAAATGCAGTGAAAGAAATATACATATATTTCTTAGTCACTCCAATCTGTTTGCAAAACCAATGCTCAGAATTATGATCAGATCATATTCAGATGACACAGAGATAATAATCAGGGGCCTGATTCAAAAATACATTTACAAATGCAAGTTCTCTTTATATGTGCAAGTGGCATGGTTTACAAGTTACAATGCAAGTTTTGTATCCATGGCATATGAATTTGCACTTGTGAGTCTATTTACTCACATTAAGGAGTTTATTACGATGTTGGTTAAAATTGCCTCCTACCAACACCGTCTCCGACTCGGAATGGACCGACCTCGGGTCGGCAGTTCCGACCTCTGGATTATGATGGGACTGAACACGGTTTGGTCGCATATTCACTTTTAACTATGGGAGCTTGTGTCACAGCCGTAAACCAGCCAAAATACAGGCTCCTATAGAGAAATCGGGCTGCGTGTAAAACCCTGCACCCTGTGGCAGGCACTCCATGGTGCCTGCCACACAATTCACGTTTTTTCAGGGGAGTACCCTATTTACCCCCTCAACTACCAACCGTACACTGCAGAGGCAAGGAGCCCCTGCTAAGGGGCCCCCAAAGTCACTTTCAGACAGCCTTTTGGAAACCAACATCATAATATCGATGGTGAAAACGTTGTCTATAGGGGATTACTGTGCAGTTCTGACTGGCTGGAAGACTCCGAAAGCCAGTCGGAACTGCGTCGGAATGACAGGCCAGTTTACGTTCCATACCGTAGACATCGTAATTGGGCAGTTGGACTGCAGACCGACGGTGTCAGTCGGAAAGCTTCCAACTAGTGGTCGAGGCTTTCCAACCAACTACATAATATGCCCCTAAATATTACCAGAGAATGATGAAATATTACTTACTCAGAGTATATCTGCTCCCATTGTCAGGGATAAGGCAATTCATGGAAGGGGAAGCTTTTGCACACTCAAAAACCATTTCCTGTATCTTA
Organism: Lissotriton vulgaris; assembly: GCF_964263255.1. NCBI lineage: Eukaryota > Metazoa > Chordata > Amphibia > Caudata > Salamandridae > Lissotriton > Lissotriton vulgaris. The sequence goes on from NW_028246579.1 coordinate 241,949, forward strand.
TCCTATCATTGAAAGATCATAGGTTTATGCTGGTCAAGGGCAGGACTAAATCTGCTTTTCATGTTAGGAACTGGAAGGAGACACGACACAGAAAATTAGAGGAAGTGTAGCAGAAGAGAATTGTCACTGAGGAAAAATGTTGCCAAAGGATGAAATAAAAGTTAGAGAGTACAACTACACTCATGCATACTCTGTACAATAATGCATACAAAAACTGCCTCTGTAGTAGCATAAATGGGAATTCCACAAGTACTCATAGAATATAAAACTGTTCCAGCTTCCCAGGAGTATTTTTTGGAACCTTTGAGAGTGCCAAAATACAAAACATCTACACCCAAAACATTTAACCCCTTTATTGCTAGGTCCAGTGTGCTAAGCCTTTGTTTGGCCATTTGGCAAAGTTCACGCTTATGCCCATGTAACTTTTTGTCCACATAAGGTATCCATACCAAATGTGCATCCTATTTTTCCAACAGCTTGAGGATTCTAGAGATACCCAGGGTTTGTGGATTCCCCTGGAGGAAACAAGAAATTGGCCGAAATACAGCTAATCTTTGTTTTTTTTAGGAAAAATGGGAACAAAATGCTGCAGAACAAAGCACCAGGGGGCATATTATCAAGGAGGTTTATCTCCGCTTTTTTGGCTTTAAAAGCCAAGAAAGCGGAGATAAAATTATCTCCCTATTACCTAGCTGTCGCTAACACCAGTTAGCGACAGCTAGTAGGAGATAGCGACCATCTTGGGCCCCGCTTTGCATGTCAGTGAAATTTATCACTAATGACATGCAAAGTGGGCGTGCCAAGATGTTAGCGACTGGAAACAGTCGCTAACATCGCTATCTTCTATTACCAACTTTTGGAGATATTCGCGCTAAGCGCGAACATCTCCAAAAACTAACACCTGCCCTGAGCAGTTCTTAGCCATGTTATCCAATGGGAGGTGGATTACATGGCTAAGAGCATTAGCTCGGTAATGCATGAATATCGCTGACTTTTCAGCGATATTCATGCATTTCGGCCGATTTTTATCGCTTAGGAGATAAACCTTGATAATAGCAAGGTTCCTAAGCGATAAAAATTGCCGCAGCTCGGCGATAAAAACATTGCCGCTAAGCCAACATAGCGATAATTATCGCTAGTTGTTGGTAATATGCCCCCAGGTTTTTAACATGCAGAAGGTATCAACAAAGGGGTTGTGGTGCTGAAATCACCATATTCTCAGCTTTCAGGAACAGGCCGACTTTTGTCAAAAAAACAAAATATTCTACACCGGTTTGGAATTTCACTGGGGCATAGCCTATTTGTTGTGTTTTCAACCTCCTTCCAGTCAGTGGTAGACATGGGTGTGAAAGCAACAATGGACCCCAGAGAACAATACATTTCTGAAAGGGTAGATGACAATCTAAAGTCAGCAAGGGGTAATTTACTTGGATCCATCAATGTTGTTCTATAGAAACTAACAATTGAAATATGAAATATTGAAATTGAGATGGAAAAAGCAACCTCCTTCTGCCAACATTTTCAATTGTGAATTCTTCTAAGAATGACACATTTTAAAAAGCAATATACTGTTACATCTGCTGGACCCTTTTGGTTGTGGGGATATATAGGACTTGTAGGTTCACAGAGAATCCGAGGTACACAGAGCCAATAACTGAGCTGCATATAGCAATGGTTTTTCATTTTGTACCGGGTATATAGCAAGTCATTTGGTAAAATATAAAGACAGAAAAATAGGTACCAAGGAAACCTTCATATTTACGAAATGGGAACAAAATATAGAGTTTAGAAGCAGGGGTTGTTTGCACATCTCCAAATCTGCCAATACCTAAAGAAACCCAGCTAACTAATACATTTTTAAAAACTAGACATCCAGAGGAATGCAGGATGGGGTAACTTGTGGGTCTCTCACCAGATTCTGTTACCCAGAATCCCTTGCAAACCTCAAACTTTGTAAATCAAAAAACAGTTTTCCGCACATTTCTGTGATAAAAAGTTCTGGAATCTGCATGGATCCACAAACTTCCACCCACCCAGTATTCCCCAGTCTCTCAATAAAAATGGTACCTCACATGTGTCGGTAGACTTAGTGCCCATGACATGAAACGTCCCATAACGTGGACACATCACATTTTTCCAGTGAAAACTGACCCTTTTTTTGCAAGGTGCCTAGCTGTGGATTTTGAACACTAGCTCAGCTGGCAGCTAGGGAAAACTAGCAGACCTAGACATTTTTTTAAACTAGACACCCAGGGGAATCCAGGATGGGGTGACTCGTGTGGATCTCACTAGGTTCTGTTACCCAGAATCCTTTGCAAACCTCAACCTTTATAAAAGAAAACACATTGTCCTCATATTTCTGTGTTGTAAAGTTCTGGAGTCTGTGGTGAGACACAAACTTCCACCCACCCAGCATTCCCCCAAATCTCCCAATAAATATGGTACCTCACTTGTGTGGGAAGGCCTGGTGCCCGCGACAGGAAATGGCCCAAAACATACTGTGGAGTCTTCAAAATTATCAATTACAAAAAGACCTTGTTTTGCGAGGGAGTCACCTGCGTTTTTGATCCCGGGCTCGGCGCCAGCCAGGGAAACTTACCAATACCAGAAAGTTATGAAAACTAGACACCTAGGGGAGCCCAGGGAGGTGTCACTTGTGTGGATCCCCCAACATTTTTCTGCCCAGAATCCCTTGCAAACCTCAAATTCTGCTGATAAAATCACATTTTTCTCACATTTCTGTGTGGGAAAGTTTTGGGATCACCAGGCTGACACAAATTTTCTAATACCCAGTGTTCCCCAGCCAGGTCTCCTGATAAAGATGGTACCTCACTTTTGTGGGTGGGCCAAGTACCCATTGAAGGGAAGGACCCAAAACTTATTGTGGAGATCTCAATATTATCTATCACAAAACAACCTAGTTTTGCAAAGGGGGCACCTGCGGTTCGGCCCGGACTCGGCGGCCATCTAAGGACACCTACCAATTTCACATATTTCTGAAAACTAGACACCCGGGAGAGTCCAGGGAGGTGTGACATACATGGTTTCCCCAATGTTTACCTACCCAGAATGCCCCCATCTGCCCCCAAGGGGGCAGAAAGACTGTCCAATTAGTTTTGGGGGAGTAGGGGCGCCGCCATGACCATATTGGGCAGCTCACACATATTAAAAAAAACATAATCCCTGGTGCCTTGTGGGCTTTCTGTCCCCCCAGGGTCAGATTGGGGGCCCCTTGCCCCCATTTCCCCCACTGAGAGCAGAAAGACTGTTTCCAAGAAGGTTTGGGTGGGGGCATGGTCATCCCATTGTGGACATCCCCCACCACTCTTTTATAAAAACCATGGTGTCTAGTGGGCTTTCTTCCTCTCAGGGAGCAGATTGGGAGTAATAACCTTATGTGCCCCTCAAGGAAGACTGTGGAGGTTGTTTGGGCAGCCTCCACCCCAAGATTTGTGCCCACAAAATTTCCCTGGTGCCTAGTGTGCTTTCTAACCCCCCAGGGGGAAGATTTGGGGCTATAGTCCGATCTGCCCCTCAGGGGCAGAAACACTGTTTCGGTGGGAACATGGTCCTGCCCATTGTGGGCAGCCAACACCCCTCATTTATAAAAAAAAAATCTGTGTTGTCCAGGAGTCTTTCTGCCCCCCCGAGGATGATCGGGGGCAATAACCCTATCCGTCCCCCAGCAGACTCAGAAAGACTGTGGAGGTTGTTTAGGTGGGGATGGGGGCAGGCATGCCCATTTTGGGCAGCCCCACCGCTAGATTTGCTCTAAAAATGATTCCCTAGTGCCTAGTGCGCTTTCTGCCCCCCCGTGGGGGATTTGGGGCTATTAACCCTATCTGCCCTCCATTGTATCCAGTGGGTGGATCCCTGCTTGAGGATCACCATCCTGTGGCAATCCCCAACAGGGATCCACCTGGAAGGGGTACCATTAGAAAGGGGATATTCACCAGCGACGGCCCGTGGAGGGAGTTACGGTGGGGCAGGAGGGCGGGGAGGGGGAGGGGCAGGGTGGAAGTTGCTAAAAACCGGCATATGGATAATTGCAGGTAAGTAAACAATTTAATTAATAAAACGAATTTCGTAGCTCGCACTGCATTGCATTTTGCGATGCAAGGCGCGCTACGAAATTCGTTTTATTAATTAAATTGTTTACTTACCTGCAATTATCCATATGCCGGTTTTTAGCAACCTCCACCCTGCCCCTCCCCCTCCCCGCCCTCCTGCCCCACCGTAACTCCCTCCACGGGCCGTCGCTGATATTCACCTCTTTCCAATGACCTGTCTCCCATCTGTCCACCGAGCATTTAGGCAGTGAAACTGAAATGAGCTGATCGTCTCATTTTCGTTTTGGTTTCAGTTAAATTATGTCAGCGCGATGTGCGCGCTGATTGTCATTTCACTGAAACAATTCAAATAACATCTGGAGCTGGGGAAACCCTTCCCCAGCTTCCGAGGCAGTTTTGGCCTGAAAGAAATCCCTCTGGTGCCCGCACCAGAGGAATTTCCAGTGCCATGTGCATAGATTGCCGGGAGCCGTTTGACGCACATGAGCACTGTGGCATCAGACAGCTCCTGGCCGCCCGACACATCGAACGGGGTAAAAACAAACACCCATGCATAGGTGTAAACCTGGCACTGCTTCACAGATTTCTCTCTGAAGGTTTTTTTTGTATTTCCTTCTTGCATTGGGATTGCTCTCACTTCAAATTGTAATTAAATTCTTTCTGAAGCAATTTGCATACTCTTTCAGTTGATGCAAGCTCAATAACCACCTTAGCAATCTAGGTACTTAGTGGCAAATGTTATGTTATGTATAATTATTTATACCGCGCTCGGTCACCAAACGGTTTCATGGCGCTCATAACAAATGCAGAGGGGAACGGGGTTTACTAAAACGCTGACTGAAAGAGGAAGGTTTTCAACATCCGGCGGAAGCAATCATAAGTTGGGCAGTGTCGGAAAGCAGTCGGGAGGGAATTCCAAATTTTGGGGGCCAGAAAAGAAAACCAAAGACCACCATGCTTTTTACGTTTGATTTTAGGAATGACTAGAAGATTGTGTGAAGTAGAACGGAGATCTCTAAGGGGCACATATCGCTTCAGACAAGAAGAGATGAAAACATGAGCTTTATCAGAGAGAGCTTTAAAAATTGTACAACCAAGTTTAAAGATGCAGCGTTTGGCCACAGGGAGCCATTGTAGGCTCTGCAGCAGCGGTGAAATGTGCTGGTGTTTGGGCTGATGGTAAACTAGGCGTGCTGCCTGATTTTGCACCAGTGGCAACCTGTGAAGATGGTAAGCAGGGATTCCCACGTACAGGGTGTTGGCATAGTCAATTCTGGATGTAACGAGAGCCATGATGACGAGAATAAGTGCGTCTCTAGTGAGGAACCTACTGATCTTACGTATCCTGCGCAGATGGAAGAAGCAGGATGACGTGACAGCATTTATATGAGGCCTCATGGATAGATCACCAGAAATGACTATGCCCAGGCTCTTCACAGAGTTTACGGGGCAAGGTGGAGACCCTAGTGAGGGAGGCCAAAAGCTGGCATTCCATGGGTTGGTTGACCCGCCTACCAACACCAGCATGGTCTTAGTAGGATTTAATTTGAGCTGACTGTGGTTCATCCATTCCGATATATCAAGCATGGTAGTTTGAAAGCTAGTGCAAGAGGATAAGGAAGTGTCGATAGGAAAAATTAACTGCAGATCATCCGCATAGTTAAAAATTGTGGCCGAGGATTTGCGGAGAGAGGCGATTAGTGGCTGCATGTAAAGATTAAATAATAAAGGGGATAGGACGAAGCCCTGCGGGACTCCGCAAGATAGGGGAGAGTAAGAAGCGGAGAAAGTAGGCAGGTGCACTGCCTGGGAACGCTTGTCCAGAAAAGATTTGACCCAATTGAGGTCTACGCCCTGGATGCCAGCAGTATTGACACGGTCGATCAGTATTGCATGATCGACCGTATCAAAGGCCGCCAACAAATCCAAAAGGACAAGTGCCTGGGAGATGTTGTTGTCGGCGCCCTTTCTCAGGGTATCCATCACAGCCACAATGACTGCCTCGGTAGAGTGTAGCGGCCGGAAACTAGCTTGCTGGGCATCCAAAAAAGACGAACCCTCAATAAAAGCACTCAGGCAACGAGTGACATACGTCTCCAGAATTTTACCAAGATAGGGGAGAAGGGAAATAGGCCTGTAATTGCTCAAAACCGTAGGGTCGGCGTTGGTCTTTTTTAATATCGGTATCACTACTGCTTGTTTAAAGGAGTCCGGGACCACCCCCGTAGCCAACGAGTTGTTGAGTAGTGCCAGTGGGGGGTCAGGGCAGGCCAGAAAATTTTCCTTAAGGATTTGAGAAGGACAGCAATCATTGGGGGATCCAGAACTCACTTTGTATAGTAGTGAAAAAAACTCTGTGAGGGAAATAGGAGGAAAAACGTCCAGGCAGTCTGGATTTTTGGGAGGTGAGGGAAGAGGGGAAGAGGATGAGGGCGAGGGGATGTTGTTCTTAATGGTAATGATTTTGTCTAGGAAGCAGGAAATAAGGGAATCACACAAAGCCTGTGTCGGTAGGGGTTGGGGAGTAACATGGTCTGGTAGAGGGAGCTCATTTACTATGGAGAAGATACCCTTTGCCTTAGAGGCAGACTTCATAATTTTTAGGGAAAGGTAGGTTGTTTTAGCCAACAGGATAGATTTTTTATAGGCTTTCAGGCGATCCACAAATTCAGCTTTGAGTTGTTGATTATAATTGCGCCTCCAGGGGCGCTCAGCCTGGCGCAAAGCAAGTTTGTCCAGCTTTAGTTGGTCCGTAAACCACCGCTGGGCGTCATGAGGGTGCATAGTTTTTATAGTTTTCAGCGAGGCAACAATATTGCAGGCAGATAGCAGCCACTGTTCAAGGAGAAGGGCCTGGCAGGTCACCGAGGTAGAAGCCGGAGGGGCTGTGGAAGCTAATATAGATTGAAGTTCCACCAAATTGGCTCTCTTCCAGTTCCGAGCTGAGAAATTGGTAGTAGGGATGGGGCGACTGGGAATTGTTAGGTTGAGGGAGAAAGAAATAAAACAGTTATCTGACCAGGAACAAGGGGACACTATAGGGGGCGAAATTTCAAGGTTGGCAGTCCACACTAGATCTAAAATATGACCCTTACAATGTGTGGGTGTTTTGACATATTGACAGCAGTTCAAGCCTGATAGAAGGTCAGAAAATTTCTCCGAGAGGCGACTCTCCCAAGAGTCGGAGGGCCAGTAGTTGAAGTCTCCAATAATAATAACCTTAGCATATTTAATGATCAGTTGGGAGATCAGGTCACCAAACTGTTGAGGGAATAAGGGCATGTGGTCAGGGGGTCTATATACAAGGACACAGATGAAGGAGGACCTAGGAGAGGAGAATTTGAGAATGAGATTTTCTGTTTTGGGGATCGCGGCACTAGCTAAGGTAGTAAAATTATGTTGGGAGCGAATGATAGCTGCCACCCCGCCTCCGGCCTTCCCAGCTGGCCGATTAGATTGTAAAATGTAATAGCCGGTGGGGATAGCAGCGAGAATATCAGGGACTGAGTCCTGTGTCAGCCACATTTCAGATAAGAGGAGAATATCCGCAGCTCGGTCGTCTAACAGCTGGAAAATTTCGAGCTGGTGTTTCACCATTGACCTAGTATTAAGGTAAACCATGGTCAATGGAGTAACCCCAGGTGTCACCAATTTGTGGCGAGGTGGTTTCGGCTCGGTACACAAAGGGGAAATCTCTGATCCACAAATATCTTGGGGAACAAAAATGCCACAATCCTGAGCTGCCCTAGCGGCACACGCCTGAAGAGGAAATGAGCGGCGAAACATCAAGAGATCGGCAGAAGAATAGATAATGAACTGGGCATTATCACTGGCCCCAGGGCCCGGTCGGCCGCGGACGGGCGCAGACGGGCTTAACTTAGGCGCAACTTCGGCGTGAAGTCGGCGCGCCTGCTGCGCTCGTCCGCTGCGCTTCCGCCAGGCTACCATTTTATACTGACCAGGGAGTGAGCCACTAGACCGCTAACCTGCAAGGTGGAGTGGCAGGGCGGAAGTGGTGTCAGGAACAGGAAGTGGCACTCGGCTAAACGACCCTCCGCACAAACGGCACAAAGCCGGGGCGGAACGGGGTCAAGAGCGTTGAAAAAGCAGGTAAGTAAGTTTGCCAAGTTTGCCAAGCTCAAGTTCCCACAAATACAATACACAATGCTGGTTTGCACGAACAAGAATAATTTCCACACAGCTTTTAAAATCAGCTTATTAAAATAGACAGCGAGACAAGCACACACCCGCAGCCTAAATCGCCGCGTTTGTCAAGGGAGAGCACCAGCTGTCACGCCTAAAATAGAAAAGTTCCAGCAACCACTAGACCGCTAACCTGCAAGGTGGAGGGGCAGGGCGGAAGTGGTATCAGGAACAGGAAGTGGCGCTCGGCTAAACGACCCTCCGCACAAACGGCAGAAAAACGGGGCGGAACGGGGTCAAGAGCGTTGAAAAAGCAGGTAAGTAAGTTTGCCAAGTTTGCCAAGCTCAAGTTCCTACAAATACAATACACAATGCAGGTTTGCACGAACAAGAATAATTTCCACACAGCTTTTAAAATCAGCTTATTAAAATAGACAGCGAGACAAGTACACACCCGCAGCCTTAATCGCCCCGTTTGTCAAGGGAGAGCTCCAGCTGTCACGCCTAAAATAGAAAAGTTCCAGCAACCACTAGATCACTAACCTGCAAGGTGGAGGGGCAGGGCGGAAGTGGTGTCAGGAACAGGAAGTGGCACTCGGCTAAACGACCCTCCGCACAAACGGCACAAAGCCGGGGTGGAACGGGGTCAAGAGCGTTGAAAAAGCAGGTAAGTAAGTTTGCCAAAATGGAGTCAAAGTATGTACCTAGGTTGCTTACAACTGTAGCTGGCAAAGGCGGTGATCTATCTTTTGGGTCAGGCAGTGTTGTTCCAGCAAGAAGAATCCAGAGTGGATTCTTGGCCACCCACCACAGAAGCACTCTGGGTTGCCTTTTTCAAAGTGAGATCAGAGAGCCACAAAAATAGCTGCCTATCATCTACATACTTGTATTAGGCTGCTGACTGAAAGCTATTGGCTTCTTTTACAAAAATAAATAAAAATTGGAGGTAGTTTTGAATCTTCTTGGGTAGCACTGCTAAGCTCATTAGCCTTTGATGTGAATGATGAAAGAGTGACATATTCTTGTCTATCATCAACTGTTTGGGATAGGATATAACTCAGGGTTATACAACATAATATTGGTGTGGCATTTATGAGACCTGCTGCTGCCACCAGTATAGCTCCGTTTTGCCTGATATGAATTTGATGCAAGTTTAAGCTTGTGTTATTGAATGGTGTTGGACCTGGTCCTTTCTGCAGGGTCCCCACATATGTTTTTACCGTACTCTGCTTTCCTTTGCTGAACCTTTTTTTGTTAACATTAGGGCTCAATGCACTTTATCCCTGCTATCCAGTGCTAAAGTGCTGGTGCTCTCTCGGCCAAATATATTAACATGGCCAACACCTAATTGGCTCATTTAATTTACTTGTACGTCAGTAGTAAACAAAAACATGTAGCTAGGGGCATAAATTGAATGATACCAATAGGGTGCACTACTCATTGTACCATCCACTAAAGTAGCCTTTTAAAGCATGTGCAGCCTGTAGTGCAGTGGTAAACTGGAACAATAAACCTTTTGCTTGACCTAAACCTTCCTTTTTAATACTTGCAAGTCACCCATACGATAAGCCTGCAACTCTTTTAGGGCAGGGTTCATTCTATTTAAAAAGTAGATCAAAACCAGAATTAAGGAGTGAAGAGGTAGCACTCTTTAGAGTACTATTGTGGATGCATCCTCCAAATATGTTTAGTGAAACAAAGGGAACCACCTCGGAGAGGGATTATTGTATGTCAAGAGTTGTCAGACATACACAATGTTTGTTAAAATACCCATCACACACCAAAAGGGCCCTTGGTGTCATGCTTCATCATCGGGGTCTTCCTGCCCCCCTGCGGGACGGGGCGTGCTGCGACTGGCGACTAGACTAGAGCACTGGTAGAAATGGAAGTGCTATGTGAGGTGTATATGTTGTGAGTGAGAAAGGGTCAGAGGTGAATTAGAGTGATGTTAAAAAATACCTGGCCTTATGTATTCAAAAAAACTTTATTGGGTCAAAAGGAGGTATTGTTAAAAAAGGGTGAAGTAGGAGAGATAACTCTAGTAATGTGCGTTTTCTCCTTTTGGTGTCAACATGTTTCGAAGCTTGTGTTGCTTTTTCGTCAGGACAGAGTGCGATCCCTCAGTCACTCACTATGTTGCTATCAATATGTGCAGAGATATATGTACAGTGATGTTTACAAAATACAATGCCTAATTGGTACAAGTATGTCTTTTCTAGCTTATCAGTATTTCTGAGTATAAGCCTGTAAATAGAGAGCATAATTATTTCGATGCACTCCCAGTGCGTAGACAAGGTATCACCTAAGGGAGAAAAGGTGATGCACAGTGATAGTACTTATCATTTAACGTTGTTGCCGTGACCTATATCAGTGAAGGAACGGGAAAACACTACACACAACATACCAACATAGACCATAGATCACACACTTAATCAGGTTTGTTATCAAACTGCCTTCGTGATGGCTATGAGAAAAAAAACTTATTTGCATGTTTTTGAAAAGAGCGAAATGAAAGGTACATACTACAAACATAGGGAGACAGTGCTCCATGAACTGTAGGGTTGAGAGTTTCACATGAGAGTTTCATCTGTATCAAGGGAAAAAGGGGAGTAAAAAAATAGAGGTAGAGTTGACACTGATGGTTCCCTAGAGAAATAAGAGTCTCCTCATGATGTCAATTTCCACAGAGGGGTGTGTAAGGATTGGTCTGCCCCCCGTGTGTGGCTATGCCGTACTTACATACTGTTGTGAAGTCGCTGCTCGCTCTCTCGCCAACCCGTAGTTCTGTGGTATGGTGTGAGAGGGAGAGGCGGGACCTAGTTATACCGTGTTTGATTGGTTGATAATTGCAAAATTCGGTGCACCTGGTCGCGGGTGCCATTGCTGGTAGAACTAGACCGCTCCATGTTGTAATCTGTGGCGATATTGTGGCGTCCACATTGGAGCTGTAAAAACAGCCCTCGTGACCTCGGTATTTTAAGTAAAAAAGCCACTAAGGACAGGTTTGCCTGTAATGAAAGAGTCCTACTCAACTAATGAATTTAGACTGGCCATCCTTTAAGGGTACCGAAGTTGTAGTTTGTGCCCATCATGCGTGTGTTCATTACGGCGGCCATATTGGTTAGGAAAGTTGTCACGATCTAGTTAGAAACTACGGGCGAAACTGGTTGGTCAACATCGTATTTCCCACAGGTCTGCCAATTGGTCAGTTACCCATCTCGGTATCTATTGTTGTGTTAGATCCTAGTAAGGATCGTTATATGGCATTAGAAATATGGATACTTAAAGGATGTTCTTTACATCTATCCAATTCATTAATTCAGGTGTGTATTGTTGTGTTAGATCCTAATAAAGTTTGTTTTGAGGCATTAAAACTCGAGTCCATTAGGGGTGTTGTATATATATCACTCCAGTTCATATATCGAGTTCATTGTTGGAAGAAGTTTTGTATATACAAGTAGAAAAATAGCGACTGTTATGTCTAGAAAGGTACTCGACAAAAAAGAAGGAAAAGAGATAAAAAATAACTTTTTTTTATAGGTAAAATAACTGTATATAGGCAAAATAACTCCATACCTTCGGATGGTTTGTTGATGTATTCAAAGGTATATGTCAAATATGATTGTAAGGAAAGCATATAGCGAAATGGATCAATGACTGCTCAGTGCTGGGTAGTTCATGTTAGTTGGGCCCAAGGAATGTCGTCGTTGAGCCCTGTAATGTGTGTGCCAAGACGGAAGACCCACTGTTGTTCCTTCTCCAGTAATCCAGTCTCATTCTGGATCTGTTCTATCACTGTCCACTGCAGGTCCTTTATGCCATGACCCATTGTCAGGTAATGATTGGCCAGCTTGGTTGTGCTTCTGTTGCAACGAATGTTACTCTTGTGTTCGCTGATACGTATTATCACCGGTCTAGATGTCATCCCTACATATTCCTTTCGGCAAGGGCACGTGATTAAGTAGACAACGTTCTTACGGTTACAATTTGTGAAGGATCATTGCTCCCATTTGGTTCCATTGGCAAACATTATGGTTTTGCTCTTCTTGGTCAGATCACAGGTGCTACATGAGCCACAGGGATGGTGTCCCTGTACTGGTTGTAGTCTAGGTGGTGTTGTGCTTTGTGCTCCCATGGACCTTGGTCTTTTATGAACCAATATATCTCTCAGATTTCTTCCTCTCCTATGTGAGAACATAGGTTTTGGGAAATCAAGATTCCCGCAATTGAGGATTCTCCAATGTTTGTTTATTATTTTCGAGATTTTGTTGGAATTGGTGTTGTCAGTCGTCACACATATTGGGCATTTTTCTTGTTCTTTTGGTGGCTGATTCTCCAACAGTGCCTCTCTGTTGTTATTCCTGCCTCGTTTGAGACCATTTTGGACAATTTTTCTAGAGTAGTTCCTTTTCAGAAGTTTTTGTTCCAGATCAAGTGCTCGTTTTTTAAATTTGGAGACATCCGAACAGTTCCTGCGGAGGCATAGGAACTGCCCGTAGGGGAGATTGTCTCGTAAGTGTCTTGGATGGAAGCTATCATATAGTAGGAGACAGTTCTTGGCTGTGGGTTTGAAATGGGTGTTGGTCTTTAGTCTCCCCTGGTCTGGATAGATATTTAAATCTAGTAATACCAGGTTTTTGTTTGATATAGTGTGAGTGAATTTCAGGAATTTATCTTGTAGATTCAACCATGTTCTGAACTCATTGACAGATTGTGAGTCACCTTTCCATATAACAAGCACATCGTCGATGTATCTCTTCCAGGTGATCACCCGGTTGAGGAAAGGATTTTGCTTGTGTAGAATCCGTGTGGATTCTAGATGGTGTACATAGAGACCATCAAGACTAGGAGCAAACGTGCTTCCCATGCTGGTCCGATGTTTCTGTAAATTATGGACCCCCTCGTAGAGAAAGAAGTTTCGTTTTAGTGCTAGGCTGATACATTCCATGACCACATTTCTTGGTGTGTGGTAATACCAAGGTGTGGAGAATAGAATCTCTTCTATGATATCAAGGGTCTCAGTGTGTGGAATACTGATATACAAACTCTCCACATCCAGTCCCACCAGCAAGTCGTTTTTTGGGTCAAAGGGGAGGTCTTCAATGAGTTGTAGTACTGCCTTTGTATCTTTTAAATAGGTATTTGTTTTTTGTACCAATGGTCTTAGAAAGGCGTCCGCAAATCTAGAGAGGGGTTCCAGAATCGACCCTATGCCTGACTCAATCGGGCGGCCAGGGGGATATGCTGCCTCCTTGTGGATCTTTGGGATCGTGAAGAAATATGGTGTTCTAGGTGCTTTTTGGATGTGAAATTCAGCTTAATTTTTTGATACCCAGTCGTGTGCTGTGGCTTCCTCTACCATCATTTGAATTCTGATGCGGACTTCTTCCGTGGGGTCCTCTCTTAGAATTTCATAGCTCCTTTTGTCATCAAGGAGTTTTTTACACTCCCTGTCGTAGTTTTCAAATGTTTGGATGACGATAGCCCCCCCCTTGTCAGCAGGTTTTATGACAATAGTGGGGTTGTTCGCCAGTTCCTGTATGGTATCTCTTTCCAGTTGTGAGGTATTCTGAAAGGTGTTTGCCTCATTCGTCTCTAGGTGTGTCAGGTCCTCCATAACCGCTTTCTCAAAGGTTAGTACCTCCACTGGTAGGGTGGAATCCAGTGGAGTAAAGGTGGATTTCTGTCGTAGTCCTGTGTCGGTTTTTGGTTCTGCCATTGTGTCGGTGCTTTCAGAGTTTTTAAAGAACGCGCGCAATTTCAACCTGCGTATAAATTCTTTCACTTCTTGGTAGATTTTGAATTTGTCCATCTTGTTGGTAGGCACAAAGCCTAGAACTTTTTCTAAGACCTTGTGTTGTGGTTCTGTCAGTTGTAAATCAAACAAATTCACTACTAAGTGTTCAACCCGCTGGATGTTGGTTGGTGGGTGGATGCCGTCATGCTCCGTGTTGAGACTCGTGGAGTATCTACCAGATTCTGGTTCCAATGTACTTGGTTGCCTCACCGTTTTTTTCCTCTGCGTCGTCCGCGGCGTTTTTCCTAAAAAAAGCGGCGGGCCGTAGTAGCCATACCCTGGTTGTGGATTATGATTCCATTGGGGGTAGGGGTTCCCTGTAGTTGGGGGGCCCGGAGGATAGTAAAAATAACCCGGTGGGGCTTGGTAGAGGTCCCAGCCCCTGCCTCTTGATGTATAAGGCCTTTGAAAGGGTGTTCCACCTCTCTACATTTGGGGGTTACTCCCTCTGCTTGATCTGGAATCATTAGAGCCTGTGCCTGAGGGGTCTGTATCCGAGCCTTGTTTGCTGTTGTTTCTTTTGGATATATAGACATCCTTAATGTAGGGGTATACTCGTTGGTAGATGAAAACGTCAGTGTCTTTTTTTAGTTTCTTATATTTACTTTTTTTGAGTGTGATCTCAAATTCTGTCATTTCTTGGTTAAGTTCGTGTAGTCTTTTTTTCAAACTAGCTGGTGATTGATAGCTTTTGATTTGTACCTCCAATTATTGTATGTCAATTTTTAATTCCTGGTTGAGTCTGGTAGCTGTTTTTATAATCAGGACCAACCAGTCTCTGGTACAGTGCCAGGATATTAAGGACCAGTCTTTTTTGAAGGCCGCATCATGTGTGAAGATGAAGGGCTTGTTGCGGACTATCAATCCTGGTGGTGCTACTTTTGCCTTCAGATACTCGGTCATAAGAAGTCCATGTAAGGCCGTCTTGATTTGGGTTCTTCTCAGAGTGTTTAGTTCATCTCAGTCTATACTGTTGGGACCAGGGTCTGTATTTCTCAATCCTTCGAAAGGATTGAGAGTAGCCAATATTCTGTCGACTTCTGCATCGTCAAACGATAGACCTCCTGTTTCAGCCATCATCTACTCGGAGTTTATATTTAAGTGTATAGTGGTCCTACGTGTGTCTGCTGTGTGTGTTCCTTTTTGCCCTCACGGAAGGACTAGGGGTGTCACTGAGAAGATGCCATTGACACCTAATACCAGAAATACTGGTTTGTTGGGACAGAACTCCCACAGCTGTGCACTGTCAAAAGGGTAAATCAAAACCAGAATTAGGGAGTGGAGAGGTAGCGCTCTTGAGAGTGCTATGGTCGATACATCCTCCAAATAAGTTTAGTGAAACAAATAGAACCACCTTGGAGAGGAATTATTGTATGTCAAGAGTTGTCAGACATACACAATGTTTGTTAAAATACCCCTCACACACAAAAGGGCCCTTGGTGTCATGCTTCATCATCGGGGTCTTCCCGTCCCACTGCGGGACGGGGCGTGCTGCGACTGGTGACTACGCTGGAGCACTGGTAGAAATGGAAGTGCTATGTGAGGTGTATATGTTGTGAGTGAGAAAGGGTCAGAGGTGAATTAGAGTGATGTTAAAAAATACCTGGCCTTATGTATTCAAAAAAACTTTATTGGGTCATAGGCTGGTATTGTTAAAAAAGAGTGAAGTAGGAGAGATAACGCTTGTAATGCGCGTTTTCTCCTTTTGGTGTCAACATGTTTCGAAGCTTGTGATACTTCTTCGTCAGGACAGAGTGCGATCCCTCAGTCACTCACTATGTTGCTATCAATATGTGCAGAGATATATGTACAGTGATATTTAAAAAATACAATACCTAATTGGTACAAGTATGTCTTTTCTAGCTTGTCAGTATTTCTGAGTATAAGCCTGTAAAGACAGAGCATAATTATTTTGATGCGCTCCCAGTGCGCAGACAAGGTATCACCTAAGGGAGATAAGGTGATGCACAGTGATAGTACTTATCATTTAACGTTGTTGCCGTGACCTATATCAGTGAAGGAACGGGGAGACAGTACACACAGCATACCAACATAGAATATAAATCACACACTTAATCAGGTTTGTTATCAAACTGCTTTTGTGATGGCAATGAGAAAAAAATGACTTGCATGTTTTTGAAAAGAGCGAAATGAAAGGTACATACTACAAACATAAGTAGACAGTGCTCCATGAACTGTAGGGTCGAGAGTTTCACATGAGAGTTTCATCTGTATTATGGGAAAAAGGGGAGACAAAAAAATAGAGGTAGAGTTGACTCTGATGGTTCCCTAGAGAAATAAGAGAAATAAGAGTCTCCTCATGCTGTCAATTTCCACAGAGGGGTGTGTAACGATCGGTCTGCCCCCCGTGTGCGGCTATGCCCTACTTACATACTGTTGTCAAGTCGCTGCTCGCTCTCTCCCCAACCCGTAGTCCTACTCAACTGATGAATTTAGACTGGCCATCCTTAAAGGGTACGAAGTTGTAGTTTGTGCCCATCATGCGTGTGTTCATTACGGCGGCCATATTGGTTAGGAAAGTTGTCACGGTAATTTCCTTAAAATAAGGAATCAGTATTTTACCAATTCCATAAAATAATGAATTGGTAAATTACAGAATCCTTATTTCCCGCCTCCTTCATTAGGAAGGGCTAAATACCGGTCGGTAACAGGAAATTCACCAATTTTCGGTCGTTACCGACCGGTATTTAGCTACCTACATCTGGCCCTTAGTGACTTTTGTGACTCTCCATGACAAGAATTGCGGTTGTTGCTTAGGTGGGGATCTACTCCTTTCAACCAGTTATCCAATTTCTTATAGTTGGTTTGTCCAGCATAGTGCAAGTCAGTGATTGGATGTTAAGTTATATGTGGGGCAAGCTGGAATTTGTGTTCCTGGTTGGTGGAGTGCATGCATACAGTTAAGTCAATGTGGGAAATATTTGTATTATGTGTGAGGTTCTGAAAGGTAATTTCAAATTTGCTACTGTGACTTTATACTGCACATGTGTGCTTGAGTCAAGAAGAGCAGTGGATATGGAGAGACGTCCGAACAATAGAGTGTAAAGTATTTAATCAACAGATCGCATGTCCTGCCTCCAATTGTGCAAGCTGGGTAACTGAACTGGCATCTTTCGTTTCCAATGCATTATTTCGAGCAAGTGATAAAAAGAGTGACTTTGCAACTATACCCAACATGAGAGAATACCTCGGTATAATATGCCGAGTTACAGAATTGTATGTCAGAAGTGATAGACAATTAGTCTGGTGTCTGATTTTGTTGAGGAGTTGCAGGGCGCAGAAACATATGAGTGTAGGCTGTTACAGTGTTAATCACAGACACTGCACCCATTGCATATACTGGACTTTCTGCAGGCATACGTCTAATTTCTAATGGAAAAAAGGTTGTGAATTGTCACCTACATTCCTCATTTAAAAGGATTCATCGTTGCTTGATAACAAGTAATTGTAAAGCGTATGTTCCCCTCCTCTCATAGAAGGTACCATCCGCAATCTTCCTTAAAGCATCACCAAGCCAGTGGAATCTTTTAGTGAGTGGCATCACCCTATAGGAATCAGAGCAGAAATAGCTGGCCTCTAGGTGGCAGCAGCACGTTGTTCAAACATAAGCACCTCCCCATCCTTTTGAGTACTGTTCTCGCTCTATTCCTGCCTTAGAGGACATTGCCGAGCCTTTTTGAGTACTATAGAACTGTTATAATTTCCTACTTCATAGCTACGTTATTGCCGGTAATGCCTCGTCCCCAAACAAAAAGAAAGAAATGAACAAAACACTCAAACGCCCTTGCCTGGAAGCAGACACAAAATTCCACCCATGTAATGTAAGCAGGATCGATGCTTTTGTATTTAGTGTGTTAATTGTCTCACACTGAAACTGTGCAATTCTAAATGTCACTAAATTTAATTTGGGGTTAATCTATGCAGTTATATCATTGAGTGCTCTAATTCATGCAGAAATCAATCATGCTGGGCTTAATTTATGCCTGTGGGATCAAAGGACAGGGCAACATTTGACAAGGAAGAAAAAACGGAGTATTTTAAGAGATGCACCAGCCATGTCTTCAGTTCACTGCTCACTTAACATTCAAGGGTAGGAATAGCAGACACAATCATCAAAGTGCACTGATATTCAAAAGTGGAAAATATGTGCAGCACGTTTTTTAGGGAAGTGACCAGGATTCTCTCAACTGTGCCCCTGTTATTAGGTATTGTAGACACTTGAGTAACATGAGAAGAAATTAAGGTACTTTCAATAATAGAGTTCTGTCCGAGGCTTTAAAGTTGGCAAATATGTGAAGTAAAGAGTGAGATATCTGACAGGATGAGCCATAACTAATGTCTTAAGCAGTTAGCAACAGCTTGTAGGCAATAGCTACAAGTTTGGGCCCCGCTTTGTATGTCAGCGATATTTATCGCTAATGACATGCAAAGTCGGCGTACCCAACCTGTTAGCGACTGAAAGCATTCGCTAAAACAGCTATCGCCTATTAGCAAGGCAGGCGAAGCGATTAGAAAAATCGCACTAAGCGCGATTATCGCTAGAACTTAACGCCTGCTCAGACCATGACTTAACCTGTATATCCAATGGGAGGTGGATATTCAGGTTAAGTACCCATTAGCGTTAATGCCTGAATATCGCTGGATTTCCAGCGATATTCACTCATTGAGCAGCTATCCCCAGATATTTTATCGCTTTAGAGATAAACGTTGCTAATTGCACGTTATCTCTGCGATAATATCCAGCGATAGACGGCGATAAAAAAAAAGTGTGCTAAGCGCATTTTGCGATAATTATCGCTATTTGTTGCTAATATGCCCCCAGATTCCTTGTAAAAGCTCTTTGCCTTCAATGCTTTTTTTTTGGCAGTTTCACGTAACACAGACTTAACGAAACGGCATGAGATTGCTTTATATAAGGTACACATTACAGATTGCTTTAGAAAAAACACACAAATAGAGGATAGGATTACATAAAGAGGACAGCAATGTATAATGTATCTCATTACAAAATATCATACATAGGTCCTGAATTATACTTTGACTGACGGAGTAAGTTAAATCACCATGGTGGAGTTCTTTACTCCTGCCATGGTGAGGGTACTCTGCCCACCAAAGTCAGAGATGTCCGCCGGCCCTGTGGACATCTGTTGCATTTAAATGAATGGTGGTTCCTGTAAATGCATTGAAAATTTGACGGACAGCTTCTTCAATATAACAGAACCGTCCATCAAACTTTTAATATTCTTTTTTTTTTCAAAAAGAAAATTCCAAAGTAGAATTTTCTTTTTGAGAATTCTCCCATGGCGTGGGGTTTATTTTTCAGTTTTCACTGCCCATTGCCACCATGGACAGTGAAAACTTACCAAGTGTTCACTCTAAACTGGGCAGATGAACACATGGCCAAAATTCTAATGGCCCTTACTCTGTCAGGTCATCAGACAGAGTGATCTCCACCATCTATATATTGAAGTTCTGCCTGACTCTAAATGAGACAGGCAGACCTTTGCTTTAGTAGAAAGGGTACTCTGTTAACATTGTGGAATACCCTCTCCACCAATGTCTAAATCAGACCAATAGTGTGGAGTACAGGTGCACACTGCCTCAGTGTGTCCATGTATTGCACAGAGTCTGGTACACTAATCCTATGGGAAAGGGGTTCTCCCATGGCACTCTGTAAGACTGTTCTGTACCATAATAGCTTTAGGGGAGAGATTGCATTCAACTTCTCTGGGGTACTTAAGTCCACCGTAAAGGATAAGAATGGGATGTGCAATGACAAAAAGTACTGTGCCATGCAGCTGTGCCTACCTTATATTGAATAGCGTGACTACAATACTGTTGGGAGCGGACAAGTTCTTCGGGGCCCATCCATGCAGTATTCCAAAGGCTCTTTGGGTGGGCCAAAATGTTAATTACTGCCTGAAGAGTCACAGTTTGGTTTATGATGGATTCCAAATGAGGAGTTGAAATTTCTGCGTTTCCTGGTCTTTAATGAGATGTGCTCAGTTTGATCTTTTGCACGGGGAACACCTCCATGCGAATAAGGTTTTCCCATCAGCACACACTAGCAGAACATTTCCAAATGTGCCTTTTATTCTACTGAAGGGTATCAAGGTTTTTACAGTAAGGTGGTATATGAGAATATGTTGGCCAGAATATTGTGTGGTGTAAAGATTGTGTCCTAAATATTTTTTAGAAAATGCATCATTCCATTGGAGTTAATGATAGAAAATCTACACCCACTGGGATGATATTGCTGTAAACGATGTTTAGGACACAATGTATGTCAAACAGTATTTATGCACAAGACATTCAGACAGACAACTGTTATACCAAAGTGCCCCTCTTGTAAATCTTTCATAAATCTTTCATAAATCTGGCTCATTTCATTGATTGTTAGAAATGGGGGTCTCTAGTTAGCAGAGGTAGGTACCTTTATCCAAGTAGGGACCCTTCCTTCTAGTCAGGATAAGGGAGCTACACTCTTAAACTAACCTTGATAGCTTGGCACGAGCAGTCAGGCTTATCTTTGAGGCAGTGTGTAAAGCATTTGCACAGAACCAACAGTAATACAGTGTAAGCACGACAAAAGGACACTGCATCAGTTAAAAAAAATCCAATATTTTTATATACTTAAGACAGAATCAAAAATGATAAAAATCCACAATGCAGTGCTATGACAGCGTTGTTAACAAACAAATCCAAACAGTTCTGGCTTACCACGGCGTCGCGGGTAGCTACAGTGTTGGGAAGACGGGCAAAACAGTACCTTTAGAAATGTAGCACGTCGGCAACCTCTCGTTGAGCTTCTGAAAGCACAGCGTCCACAGGGTTGGTTCCGGAGGTCGGTGCAGGAGTGGTCAGGCCCTCGAAGTCACACGCATTGCAGATCGAACTCCTGATGGTTGAAGTCAGGAGCGCTGGCCTCGGCAGGCGTCGGATACTACGGTGCAAAGTGCAGCGGTACAGCAGTGCGGCGTGCGATGCCCTCAGGTCACGGTGTGAGCGGCGGCTCAGTGGCGGTGTCAGATGGCGTTGTGGGTGAGACCAGGGTCACGGTGTGAGGTGATGCGGCGCTCATCTCAGTGCTGGCAGGTCACGGTGCAGGCAGTGCCGTCGTCGTTGCTGAAGTGCTGTCGTCGGCTCATGAACTGGAGTCAATGGCACTGGCGTCAGTAGGCCAAGGCTACAGTGCAGGATGAGGAGGGTACGTTGTCTAACTTACGAGCAGTGCCCTCGAACCACGGTGCAAGTAACGGTGTTGATGTTGGCATAAAGCAGCAGCGTCATCAGGGATACCAAGGTGGCATCATGAAGTGAGGCAGTGCAGAGTCCGGTGCCCACAGTAAGCATGGGCGGAAAATCCGTTACGCTCGCGGATTTTGCGGATTTTCGTTAAATTCGCAATCCGCGAACGCTCGCAAATTTACCGAAAATCGGCAAATTTGCACGCGGCGGATTTGTTTTTCTTGGGGATACAATTTTGCGGCGTGCGGTGTAAGATCGCAATTGCAAACATGTAGGTGCGGCGGGCAGCAACAATCTCGCACTCGCGAAATTACAAAAATTGCAATTCTGCACAAGAAATCTACTAGCAAGCAGCATAGACCTTCTGAAAATGATGATTTTTATCAGAATAACTCCTCAGGTTGACATTTGCCTGCACTTTTTTGGATTTGAGGCCTTTTGATTTTCTTTGGATAACTTTTGGATTAGAAATCAACTTTCTCATATAAGCTTGGTGGGGCATTACAGTTGCTGTAATGCTGTTCTGCAGAAAAACGAGTTTTGCAAAAGTGAAAGCAGGTTCAAAAGTTCAAACTCATCATTAGTAACTGTTCCCTGTAGTGCTTCCTGACAAGGGCCCCTCCAGAGTTCAGTTGCTAGTTGCAACAATTGTATGACCCTGCTCTGACCCTCACAGCAGGCTCATAGAATAGCTACAAGTAGGCCACAAAGGTCCTGGAAAAAAAATTGCACTGCAACAGAAAGCAAATTACAGATAAAGAAGCAGGTGCCAGACTGGAATTTTAAAACAGTGACACATTAATAAATCAACCCCAAATTAATTCATGTCAGTTGAAGCAGGCAGGTGTGCTTGCTTTCCCCCCCCCATAATCTACAGTGATGATGAACCAGAGGGTGGCATTGATGTACCAGAGGGTGGCATGGGTGAAACAGAGGGTGGCAGGGGTGAAACAGAGGGTGCTGGGAACCTGTGATGATGAACCAGACGTAGAAACAACATAATCGTGACCGTTGCGAGCCGACATGTAAGTTCGCAATTGCGAACTGGTACAAAACCCTTGCGAACTGTCAGAAATCCTTGCGAACTGGCAGAAATCCTTGCGAACACAAAAAAAATCCGCAAATTCGCGAGAATTCGCGGATTTTGCGGATTGCGAGTTCGCAAATTCGCAAAATTCGCCTAAACTCCAGATTCACAAAATTCGCCCATGCTTAGCCCATAGTTGCGAGCAACGGCTTGGTGATGGCGTCAGATGGCGTCACCAGTGAGACTAGGGTCACGGTGCGGCGTGGCGGCAGTGCCTGTAGGACACGGAGTCAGCAGTGGCGTTGTAGATGGCGTCAGGTTGCTTTTTCTTCTGTTGCTGCACAAAGCACACAGTCCCCAGTGCTGGTGGCTGAAGAACTTTGAAGTCTTTGCTGTTCCTGAGACTTCTTGAATAGGGGGCAAGCTCTACCTCAAGCCCTTGGAGATATTCAAAGAAAGAAGTTGCAGAAAGTTCACTCCAGTCCTTTTACTGCCCAATACAGAAGCAGCCACTGCAGGCCAACACAGCAAAGCACTCAGCAAAGTGGTAGTTCTTCCTCAGAGCTTCTCCAGCTCTTCATCTTGGTCCAAAAGAGTTCTAAAGTTCTGGGGTGTGGGCCCCAATATCTATACCATCAAATCCTTTCTTCTCTGGCAGAGAGTGACTGTACCCTGTACCCTGCTAAAACCAGTTCTGTCCTCACTGGTGCAGCTTCCTGGCAGGGGGTGGGGACGGCATTGTGCAAGGTAGACCAGGCCCATTCAGATGCAAGGAAATCTCATCCCACTACTTTATATGCAACCCAGGTCTATTCAGCCCAGCCCTGGCCCATCAGACGTCTGGAGCCGCTGCCCTTCTCCAGCCCCAGTCGTCCAAAAGCCAGACATGCAATACACAAACCTAGCAGAGGCACACTGGATGGTTAGCCAAGAAAATACATAGTTTCTAAAGGTGGTATTTTCAAACACAGAAAGTAAAAATCACCCTCACAAAAAGATGCATTTTAACATTCTGAGTTCAGGCATACTAAACTTTATTTTCCAACCTTGTTCCCAGGGCTAGTTATGTTTATACGATGTTATAAACAAACTTCCCATTCTGTCCTATAGGAACAGGCAGCCTTGTAATGGTGAAAAACTAAATACACTGTAATTCACCACCAGGACACGTGACACACAGCAGTACATGTCCTACCTCTAACATACACAGCACCCTGCCCACAGCTGTACCTTGGGCCTACCTTAGGGGTGACTGACAGGTAGAAAAAAGGAAGGTTGGGGTCTGGCAAGTGGGTGTACTTGCCACGTAGACATGGTAGTTACAAATTGCACACAGACCCTGTGGTGGCAGCTCTGAGTTACCTTTTCATGGCTACTTCTGTGGGTGGCACAACGAGTACTGCAACCCTACTAGTAGAATTTGATTTACCAGCCCTGACACTCTCAGTGCACTTTACTAGGGCCTCACCAGTAAATCAAATATGCCAATCATGGAAACACTAATCCATAACATAATTTACAACAGGAGCACTTGCACTTTACCTCTAAACTGCAGTGAGAAAGTGCACAGAGTCACTAAACCAGCAAAAACAGAGTCAAAACAAGGAGGTCAGAAAGCAAAAAGACTGGGGAAACACACCAAAAGATACCAAGTCTAACAATGATGTTGCCATTTTTGAACCACATGCACTTTAAGGAAGAGGTGTGGTGCAGCGGCCAGGGCAGCTGACGCCAGAACACGGGGCTCATGGTTTGATCACCGGCTGCAGGTCATCCCAGCACCATGTGACTCTGGGCAATAGCTTGCTTAATCTTTCAGATGGAGGAATTAAATAAAAAAAAGAACTTACCTCTGACGGACGGCTGCCCCCTCTCCTCCATCTTTGTTTTCTTCCTGTCCCAGCCGGCAGCAGGAAGCACCCAGGCAGACAGGATCCCCTGAGACAATCACAACACCGCAATGCAGCGTCGTGGTTGGTCTGAGTGCTGTGGATCACGCTCAAACTGCAACGGGGAGCCTGTGCATGTTTCTGACCAGGCTGTTTAATACAGCCTTGTAGGAATGTGCAAAGTGTGCATGAAATGATTGGTCGGCCAAAGAGGGCCGGACAAACAGTTCATATGCACAGCACTCCTCCCCTGCTCTGGCCAGCCCCCCCAACCACAGATTGTAATAGGGAAAATAAAATGATAATAACAATATGTTCTTATCATTTCATGTTTTCTTTTTAGCAGTGCAGCGACGCTCCTCCACCTTAATGTAGGAGCTACCACTGATTATGGCTCACACAGCATAACAATCTTCAGATAAATAAATATTTTGTAGGTTTGGTTCCAAAAAAATGTTGGCAGCTGCAATTACAAACCACTAACTGTTAAAAGTAGTGCTGTTATTTTCAAATTCATTCTCACAGAATGTTGCTCTGTAAAATTGTCTGATTGCAATTTCCTTTTGCAAATTTAGAATTCCAAAATGACAGAGATATCTGTGGTGAGAAGATCTTATAAAGGATGCTAAGTAGGGCCTTCACAGAAGAGTATGAAATTAAAATATTGGGAATGTAGTGGGCATACAGCAGTGGTAAATTTGAGCCGTAGGTTCCCGAGCTCAGCACCCACACTTAATTGTCAACACCAGCACTTATGACAGTCTGCCACAAGGTGGACACTGCCTGGCTGATTTAGAGCTGACCACAACAACAGTGAATTATTAATTCAATATTGTTAGAAATGGGGTTTTTGGTTGGCTAGGATATGCACCTAAGCCAGGCAGAACCTGCCGCTCTAGTCAGGGCAAAGGAGTTGCATGCTGCAGATTACCCCTGCTCACCCCCTTGGTAACTTGGCAGAGCAGTGAGGCTTATCCCAGAGGCAATATGTAAAGCATTTGTGCAACACACTCATCCAGCAATGACACACTAGGCACACCACAAAAGAAACTCCACACAAGGTTATATAGAAATAGCCTTTGTATTATCCATGAAAACACATTAGAATGCAATCACATGTATTACACTGTGCCACTAGGCATTAGTCACGACATTAGATAGATTCATAAATCACTGCGCGAATCGGGCCATTGTTATCACAGCACACGTAGGGCACTAAAGTGAACACCTTATACACATGTAATCAGGACCACACATTCATGACACTGCACCTGTGGTGCAAGAACCCTGGCAATGTATCACCATACACAGAAGTGCACTTCAAAACACCTATTGTAGTGTACACATTAGGCAAAAGTATAAGGTAAAAACCATAACAACAGTGCACCGCAATAACCACATATATGGTGTGCATACTACTACATGAGCACCACAACCAGAGCGATACCTGCACTCTTCTTTAGGTTATCTGGTGTCCTCCCCATAGGCTTTTGGGCCAAGTGCCCACCTACAACAGGGACTGCAGCAATTCTAGCCCTGGGGCCTTTGTAGAGGACTCACGCCGTCCTTGAGCACAACACCGGGCTCCACAAATAGGTCTAACTAGGAAGGGTGCCACCCCGTTGCTGAGTTTGGATGAGGAACCCTCGACGAGTCCCACACATAGCACCCATCAGGCAGTGGCTGCCACTGAACATGTGTCACGGTTGCCTCAGGTATCGGGCTACCCCACAAATAGGTCCAACTACGAAGGGTAGGCCACCCTTGTAGCTGAGTTTGGGTGAGGAACCCTCACCGAGTCCCACACATAGCACCTGTCAGGTGGTGGTTGCCCCTGAAAGTTTGGCTCAGTTGGGTCAGGTATCGGCCTGCCGGCCTGCTGACAGTGTGGCCAACAACAGGAATCTTGTAGGAGGCCCCGTACCTCACGGGGGAAAACACCTCCTCGGTGGTCGGCCAGGCGGGACACAGGCTCCGGAACGGTCGCTCCTGCCTGCCCCGCCTACAACTAGGCTAAGTGAACCCACGTACCATTCCACTTCCTTCTGGGAGCCCTGCCCATGATCAGGCGTCCTCTGCCTGACTTCCTGCACTCTGAGAATCACAGAGCG
Organism: Lissotriton vulgaris; assembly: GCF_964263255.1. Lineage (NCBI taxonomy): Eukaryota > Metazoa > Chordata > Amphibia > Caudata > Salamandridae > Lissotriton > Lissotriton vulgaris. The sequence continues at coordinate 268,255 of NW_028246579.1, forward strand.
AAATCTCCATCGATTTCACAGCTACCTTGCTACAGCGCGACGGCACCCACTACCCGCATGGCTGGAGCCCACTCCTCGGGCTCAGGGAGATAAAGTTAGAAGCGCCCTCCACGTGCTGTACTAGGCAGGGATCCACACCTATGGGCAATGGGTTTTTCAGCACTTTCCAAGCTCACTACGATACAGGTCAACACCAGATGCTTCAAGCCCAGGTCCAGGGCAAAAGGCTCCCCTCCCAGTAAACAAAGCACCAGAGTCTGCCCAGACCAGGGACACCAGAAGTAGAGCGCTCACCACGCGCTGGTTTTAGAGGGCAAAAAAAAGAAAATGAAACGCTCAGCCTGTCTTCCACCTGAAGACACATACAGGGAGCAGGCAGTGCTTTTCCCTAAGGTTAGCCAAGGGCAGATCTGGGCACAGGCAGGCCAGCACACCGCGTCACTCCGCAGAGTGGAAGTCCTTTCAGCCAGACAGCAGGTTAGTCTGAAGTGGGGGTTCCTCTTGGTACACTGCAGTCCAAGTAGTGTTCTTGTTCAACACGCTCCAAAAACTTCTTCTCACATGGGGTCACATCCCCAGTACTTATAACCTGACACAGGACACTGAGCCCAGTTTAAACCAGATCTAGGGGCTTTTTAACAATATCATTACAGTGCACAACCCTCCCCATTCAAGGTGTAAGTCCTGGCTCCAGACACACTACAGGGGGGTGGACCCATCATTGTGGAAGGCGGGCACAGCCCTATTCAGGTGAAGGTGCTACTCCTCATCCCCCTCCAAATGCAAACCAGGCCTATTTAGGTGCCAGGGGAAATCCCTCCTGCTACTCTAAATTCAGCCAATGTCTATTCAGCCTAGTGCTGAGTCACCCAGGGACTGGCTGGAGGTAATGCACACCCCTTCTCCCCCTGTCAGTCAGAACCAGACGGTCAATACACATCAGGCAGGCACAAAGACACATAGCACACAGAAATGCCTACTTCTAAAAGTGGCATTTCTAAAATAGTTATTTTTTTCCACATTTATTTAAAATGACAATGCACACATGCGCTCACTTAAACTAGCGATTTGTTGTGGCTTTAGCAGTGCTTTAAATGGTCTGGTACACAGTAATTTGAAAAGGTAGAACCTGTGCTTCTCAGTTCTGCTATAAAAACACTTTAGGATAGAGTACAAGCACTTTCAGATTTAAAATATAGACAGAACTTCTCGGGTGAAAAATTACCTGATGCTGGTTAACAGAACAGACGCTCTCCTTACATAAATGCAATATTTTTCTATTGGGAAAGTTCTGCTGTGAGGGCCTTATAGAGAGGAGAGAAAAAGTGCTTTCCAATAATAGTTGTCTAAAAAATTTTAAGTGGAAAGCGCAAAAATAAAGAGATCGGTCAGGGGTTGCTATACCGCCGTAAGTTTTTTTCTTCCTAAGTTTTTTTAGGGAGATCCAAGGTTTTTATTTCCCCAAATAAAAACTTGAAAAGAGGCCCTGCACCTATTTGAACCATGCTTTTGGGAAGTCCAGGGGAATAGAGTTAAACAGGAAGGTATACTTTGGCAAAATCAACATTTTCAACAAATTCGATTTGCCTAATAGAGAAAGTTTGAGTCCACCCCAAGATTGTAACTGTGATCTAACTTTTTTTGTAACTTTTTCAAAATTAACCGCTGGAATTTTTTCAATATTGTGAACTATTTGGATACCCATATATCTTATTTCTTTTTTTGTGAACGTACTCCTGTAATTAATATTCCACTTCATTAATTCGTTTTTTTGTTGATTCATGCTATAACCAGAAACCTTGCCAAAGTTTTCTAAATTGGACCATATCTCTGGAAGAGAACTTTCTAGATCACTGGTAAAAAATTATAAGGTCGTCTGCATAAAGCCCAATTTTTTAACCCAGCCATTACAACTGAAAGGGATGATGTTTTGGCAGTCTCTCAGAATACAAGCTAGAGACTCAATATAAATGTTGAAAAGTAGAGGTGACAGGGGACACCCTTGTCTTGTACCCCTACCTATTTGAATTGACCTAGTTATTTTCCCATTAATTAGAATTTTTGCCGTGGGGTTCTAATACATGGCTTTAATTGCCGACAAAAGATTATCGCCTAAGTCAAGATGTTGAATTACTTTAAAAAGAAAAACCCAATTGACCCTGTCAAAAGCTTTGGCAGCATTGAATGTCATTGCTGCCAAAGGAAGGCTGTAGGTCTGTGCCATGTCAATTGCGGCAATTAAGTCCTGCGTCAATTCACTAAGTTGTCTCCCTTTAATAAATCCTTTTTGGTCTGGGTGTATTAGGCTGCTCATTACTCTATTCAACCTTTTAGTGATTATCCCAACAAGCAGGGTGTTTCTTTTTAAAATATGGGCATCCAAAATATTTCAAACAGGTCAAACTAAAGATACTCGTCTCTGCCACAAAGCTATGGTACCATGTTAGATGTCTGCAAAAAATTCCTTACTATAACGAGGCAGCCCCCGTCTGGGACTCCCCTGGAACACCTCTATGGATTTCGGAAGCAAAACTGATTTCCTGGCAAATACTAACAGCTGAGTAGCTCGGCAAGAGCAACTGACAAAGAGTTACAAGGCAATTCGTGACTGGCTTCCAAAATTTGCAGTTATAAAACAAGAGCAAAAGAAGTAACAGAGTGTACTGGCTATTAGCCCAAAATGGAGAGGATACGCAGGTTAAATGTTACGAGATTTGGAAAAGGGACCTGCCGGATGAAGACCTCAACATAATTGGGCAAGTATCTATGTCGTTTTTATGGTCATATGTAAATGCTGCACCGTTAAAAGAAAATCACCTCTTCACAGTACATAAAGCCTACTGGGCACCTCAAAAATTATCGAAAATGGGGAGGCAAGAAACCAAGAAGTGTCCAAAATGTGGAGAAGGAAAAGCAAACGAGGTACATATGTTCTGGAGCTGCCCGGTAATTTTCCAGTTCTGGCAGAAGATAGGTAAGATTATTTCAAATATTATTGGTTTTGAAATAAGGTTAACAACGGTGGCTATAATATTTTGGCTATAATATTTGGGATCTTACCAAAGGTTTTAACCGGGGGGTTTCTAACTAAAAAACATAGAGAATTGTTTTTCACTCTGATTCTCTTGGCATGAAGAGAATTGTGCATTAACCCCTTCCATGCTGATGACGAACCCCAGCCGACATGCACTACGGTGCTCGTGTGCTGATGACGGCTGGGGTTCGTCACGGCCCGCCCCTGTTCGTGTTGTTTACAGCACACCAGGGGAATTGCGGCCGCATGGAAGGGGTTAAATGGATTTTAGCCTGCCCCCCGACGGAAGACGAATGGTTACATTCCATCCAAAGGGTAGCAAAATTGGACCAAGCTGGCACTAAGCGAAAGAAAACTGTTCTTTGGGAAATTTGGGATAATTGGGTGGAGAGGAATTCTGGGATTTAGGTCGGAGTTTCACAGTTAGAGTTCTAACATCAGTTAAGGTAAATTTGTACACTGAATTTTAGATAAACAGGTTTCTCACACACGATCCTTGGGTTGGGGGGGAGGGCACGGTTCTTTTCCGTTGCTTTTTTTAAATTTTATTTATTTATTTATTTTTGCTCTGTCCAATGATTACAAAAATATGCTATATATTAACCCCAAGAATTGGGGATACTAGTGGTGCAAGAACCTCCAAAGAAGTCAAGATTGGGGTTGGTCTTTTCACAACAAAGCCGATGGGCAGCCCTCCCAGAGTCCTAGGACATTTCATCTCTCAGTATGGAGTGACCGGAATAATCCCAGCTATCTGTGATAAGAGAACAATTCCCATCCTTGAACTGAATGCGTATTTAAAGATATATGAGGACTCAAAAAAAAATTTAAAAAAATATTCTAATATTCCATGAATTTCACATTTTACCTTTCCCTCATTACCTCTATCTTGGGCAGTCTGACATTCCCTCCACCTCCCCTCTTTCGCCTCCTTGCCACCAGCATTCTGCCCCTCCTTCTCCCTCCTTTCCCACACAGGCATGTCTGTGTACCACGGACTAGTTATGATGTGTTCCATCATTAACTATGAATTAAATCACTGAGTGATTGTTAAGGGGCTAGACCATTTACATTGCAAAGGGTGCTATGAGACTTTCATGCCATAGAAATGTAAAGTTATTATTTAATATATGTACTACAAACAAAGTTAAGAAAATCATGGGGTTGGTACAAAATATTAACCAGAGGAAGAGCTATCGGTGGTGCAGCAGATGCAGTGGCACCCAAGGCTTAGGGTCCCACTGTACCCCACTATAGCTGCACTTCACCGCTCAAACTGTAGACCGAAAGGGTTCCAATTTCCTACTTGCTTATGGCACATTTGCTTCGCCACTCACTGCATATTCCTGTGTGGGATCCACCCGCAGACATTGTATTGGGGGGAGATGTGGCGTAGGGTTGTTGATCTGATGCCTGACAGAGCTGTGTAGGAAATGTGCAGTGGTCGTGGAAAGCTCAGCAAGGGAAGAGACTCTCCTGTCCTCTCAGGAACCAGAGCAGGCTACATAGGATACATCTGTCGCTGTATTGTTTCTCTCAGCAAGCCCCTCCCCACCCAGGATTTCAATTACTGGATGTGTCATTGACATCTCGTTAGCGATACCTCATTGTACTGAAATGTGCCCACTCGACGCTGCTTGGAAGAGGTCGCCACCCCACCTATGCAACATTGCATAACTGTGGAGTGAAACGGAGACACGCACTTCAAGAAATGCAAAAATACCCTCCCGCCATCACTTTTGTGCGTTGAAAATGATACAATACCTCCTTATACGAGGAAAAACCATCTTCTTTAAGGTTTAAAAAAGGCGAATAACAGAATGCCCTGCTGCAGCACCGTGAATTTAAGTGCTTAAAACATGCACTGTATAGGGCCTGGGACAGGAGGATTCAGGGGCGTTGGGGGAGGTTACGGCATGGGATGAAAAATTAATAAAGCTTCATTAACAAGTAAATGGTCTTTCAAAAGACATGTGAAGTACTCTGGTGCGGCTGGCTGTGTCTGTGCGCCTGGGAAGGAATTTCCAGCAGCAGGAAGGGGGCCTGGAGAGAACTCTGAATTTGAGCGCGGCAAAGTTTTCTAGTACTTTGCTGTTTCTTTTTTTTTTTTATATAATATTTTTATTGGTATTTAACATTACATAATGCCCAAGACACATTAACAAATAACATATATCCGGTTTCGTAGTTGTTCGTATAGGGCAGTAGTGGTTGTTTAATCAGTCTTTTGCTTATCGGCCCCTCATGGCTTAGTTCACATCTAACATAAAACAAAAGAAACACTTAGTATGTTGCGATATGGCGCGTGTCTCGTTATTACATAAAACATGGAAGGTAATGGTGGCTATTGGGCTACAGAACACAGAATCCATTGTCCTTGGCTGGTTTATCAGGCCTGCAATCGTTGTCTATGGGGGTTTGTAGGTGTCTAGGAATTTGTCCAGCTTCGACCACATCCCTCTGTTCGGGTGCCTCCAAGGTCTGTGCCTAAGTGCAGTGCTGCCAGCTCCTCTGAGAAAGGTCACCCAGTTCAGTAACCCCTTGAAAGTGACTTTGGAGGTGTCCTTCCATTTGGTTAGTAGTATTTTGTCTGCTGTTGTGAGGAGGAAGTCTAGCAGGTTTCTGTTGTCATTTGTGGCTAAGTCCAGTGTAATGTGTGCTTTGATTGCTGTGGCAAATGTTTGTTTTAAGCTGCATTCTAGGGTTTTGTTTATGAAGTCGAGCACCTTGTTCCAGAAGTTTTTGACCTTAGTGCAGTGAAAGATTAGGTGAGCTAGGTCTCCCCTATCCATGCCGCAGTTCCAACAGGAATCGCTGTCTCTTAGGCCTATCGTAGAGAGGCGGGCTGGTGTCCAGTGTGCCTGGTGGAGTAACCAGAATTTAGTTTTTGCCAGCACTGGGGATATCATATTTTTGGATGGGGAGACCCAGAGGGATTGTAGCTCCTTTTTCTGTGAGTTTGGAGCCTATTTGGGTTTCCCAGTAATTGGTATTTTTTGCTTTGAGCTTGGTGGATACAGGGCGGAGGAGTTTGTATATGAGTGAGATTTGGTGCCCTGTTTTGTTTATGGTTTTCATGTAGTGAAAGATTGAAGGTTTGTGTTTGGCTAGTTTTTACTTTGTTAGGGCTGTTTTGATTGCCAAGAAATTGTATAGCTCTATTTCGTGAAGGGCATGTCTTGTTTTCAGACTGTTGAAGGTGTAGGGTTTTCCTTCAGCCTCGAGTTGAGCTGGGAATGAAATTCCTGTTTTCCTCCATGACTCTATGTTGTGTGGCTTCCCCTTGTATTTGATCTTAGGGTTTGCCCAGAGTGTTTCCCAGTGCAAGTTTTTCGAGTTTCTGATCTACTTTGAGCAGCGCATACCTTGTGATCCTAAAGATCGGGTTGTTCTTAAGTGCTTGTTTATTGGAGGTGTGTATTGTTAGTGGGTCTGTGTTATTTAGAATGGCCTCCTCTAAGGTGAGCCATGTCGGCGTGTATTTCTGTTTCGGGAGCACCCAGTGCATCCCCTATATGGCTATGGAGGCTAGTTTCTAGCTTCCGGAAGAACCTAAAGACTTACCTGTTTGCAAGATAACCGAGCCCTCTTTTCTTCTGCTTGGAGGTTTCTTCTCAGTCTTAGCGCGGGGACACGCTTTTAGCGTAACCAGGCGCTCTACAAGCTTCCCTATTATTATTATTATTAGTTGAAATGTTCTCAGGTCCGCTACGTTGAGCCCACCTAGTTTCTTCTCTAGTCTCAGCTTTTGGAGGCCTATTCTGAGTTTCTTATCCCTCCATATAAATTTGTTTAGCATTTGGGCTATCTTTCTGTGAAAGTCATCTGTGAGAGCCCTCAGTAGCATGCCTGCCAGATAGTTAGCTATAGGAGTGATCATCATCTTAACAGTGTCAATTCTGCCCCACCAGGTAATTAATCTGGGTGACCATGTTTCCAGGAGTACCTTGATCTTTTCTAGAGTTGTTTTCTCATTTTGTTCTAAGGTGTTTCTTAGGGTTTTCCCAAATTGAATACCCAGGTATTTGACAAACCCCGGTTGCCAAGACAGCCCAGAGGTCCCAATTACCTCTCTAGTTGTGTGTATGTTGAAGGGCATGCATTCTGATTTGTCTCTATTGAGTTTGTACCCTGAGTGGTTGGCGTATGTTTCAATTGTTTACATGAGTGCTGGTACGGACTGGCTTGGTTTCTCCGTTAATATGAGTAAGTCATCCGCATAGGCCACAAGTTTGGCTGTGGTGTTGTTGATCGTTACGCCAGCTATATCGCTGTTCTCATAAGTATCTATAATCAATGGTTTGAGTGCAAATAGGAACAGTTGCGGGGATAATGGGCAGCCCTGTCTTTTCCCTCTTTCAAGGTTGAATTGGGCTGATGTACTACCCTTAATAGCTAACTGTGCTTTAAGGTTTTTCTACAGTGCCATGACTTTATTCGTGTATCCGTTGCCTAGGTTGTAGGTCTGCATGCATTTCTTTAGGAAATGCCAGGATACTCTGTTGAAGGCCTTTTCTGCATCTAGCGTGATTGCTACAGCGGAGTCGAGTCATTTTGAGGAGTGCTCTATGACCAGGCAAAGGAGTCTTGTGTTATCGTGAGACATGCGTGATTTCATGTAGCCTACCTGTGAATTTCCAATTAGTTGTGGTAGTGTTTTATTTAGTCTTGTGGCTAACACTTTGGCTTATAACTTGCAGTCTAAGTTTATTAGTGAGATGGGGCGGTAGTTTTTGGGACATTGTGTGTCTTTGCCTTCTTTAGGTATAACAATTATGTTGGCCTGTGACATGGTTTCCGTTACTACCCCCTTCCTTGGCACAGTGGTTGAAGGTTTTAGTCGGGACTTGGAGAAGATGATCTTGAAACATTTTGTAGAAGGGTGCTGTGTATCCGTCTGGACCAGGAGCTTTATTATCTTTTAGTGACTTTATAGCTGTGACAATCTTGCTCAGTTTTATGTCTTGACCTAGTGTCTTGGCTTCCTCTTCTGTTATTTTGAGTAGATTTAGCCTGTCTAGGTAGGCTGCGCTGCCCTCTTGGTCAATATCGTCATGTGCCTTTGTGACGGGTGTATGTCTTGTTGTTCGAATCTGTGATTGTGGAGATACAGTGTTGTCTCTGCCTGCGTTTGAGGTATGATGCTAGTATTCTACCTGCTTTGTTAGCTTCGCATAGGTTGATCTGACGCCATACAACTCGAGCTAGCAGCAGCCAGGGCTGACATCCACACAGCCAACAATAGAATATCAACAGTGGAACAAAGAATCAGTGACATAGAAGACAGGTCACAGCTCACTAGCAAGGCGATTGGCAACATTGCCAAGGCAACAACAGACCTCCAAAGGAAAGCATCAGCTTTTGAAGACCGACAGTGGAAAGGTAACATAAGAATTCTGGGAGTACCGGAAGGAGAAGAGGACAAAGCTGGATCCTGCGTTGCATTGGTACAGGACCTTATACCGAAGCTGACAAATCTCAAATTAAGAAAACCCCTTTGAGCTGGACAAAGCCTACAGAGTTCCGGCCTTCAAACAAACTAACAGATCAGGGCCAAGACCAATAATATGTAAACCACTACGGTCACATCAAACAGACAATCAACAGAAGAGTGCCCACACAGGGATAGTAGTGTCCAGCACAGAAAAGAAAAGAGGAGTCAAATCAACCTGAATAGGAATTTCTCAGGGATTTCTTGGAAGCCCTCACTCACCACCCTGGGTGGTGACATGCTTCATCATCGGGCCCACCAGGAGAAGCTGAATGCCTCCCTGGTGTGCTGCAACGCCAGGTTACTGCGGAGCGGGGTCCGGTTCGAGGAGAGCGCTAGGTGCCTAGCGGGTGTTTGGCGTTGCGGGCGGTGTGCCATTGTCGCCACCACCCCCCTCCCGAGACCCATGAAGTGTGGATCTTTTAATACACAAACCACAGGTTCATCAAAATTGTTCGAACCCCTTTTTCTGGTTTGTTTTTTTGCACCTTTTATGACACATAATTCTGTTTTTAACTGTCACGTCCTCTGGCTAGGGTGGGCCTTAGCGCGCCTACACCACCGAGGTACACAATTACATGGTCCTGACGAATGCCCAGTAATATCCATACACTTAAAGGGCAGAAACATGTTGACCCCGTTGTAATTTAAAAGGGGAAAACACCCAACACATTAGTTGGCATATTTCCCTGCACATATCTTTTAACCAATACCCAGCTAACCACGGAATAAAGTTTTTTGTTTGGTAAAGCTGTTTGGTATTTTTTTAAACTCACTTTTTCATACACTTTGTCACAAAATAATCCCGCTCCGCAGTAACCTGGCGTTGCAGCACACCAGGGAGGCATTCGGCTTCTCCTGGTGGGCCCGATGATGAAGCATGTCACCACCCAGGGTGGTGAGTGAGGGCTTCCAAGAAATCCCTGAGAAATTCCTATTCAGGTTGATTTGACTCCTCTTTTCTTTTCTGTGCTGGACACTACTATCCCTGTGTGGGCACTCTTCTGTTGATTGTAACTATTACCTGGGGGACCGAGAGTGCCTCTTTCCCTCTCTCTCTAGTTGTTTTCATTTTTCACATCAAACAGACGCCATCTTTGCAGTAGCGAGGAAGAACTCCATCCTACACTGGAATGGTAACAAGATTATACTCACACAGGACTACTCGAAGACAACTGTTGACATCAGAAAAGGGTTCTTGGCCCAGAGAGAAAGGCTAAGGACAGAAAACTTCAGCTTCTCCTTCAGCGGCCCATCAAGGCTCAGGATAAACAACAAGGGAACCATGATAACCTTCGAAGACCCAGCTGAAGTATCACGATACCTATCGGGCCCACAGAACAAGAAATGGAAATGACAGCCACGTCAAGCAAAAGAAGAGCCTCACCAGACCCTCAGAACGAAGCGGTCTAGATCAGAATACAATACTGTCAATGGAAAAAAGTAAAGCTTCCAACAGACCACAAAGATTACATCTCACGGAAAACGGGAAGACAAAGTAAAAGATCAACTCAGACACTAAACCAACAAACTATACCTCAAGATCACACAAGCTCAACCAAAGCTTACAACAAAATCTCCCTCATAGAAGACCTAGAAGAACTACCTCACGATAGCACAAGACAAAAGGTTGCTACGGTCACTAAAGAAGAAGAGCAAAAACAAGGACTCCAAGAAAGAAAGTCTTCCCAGATGATACAAAAAAAAGGAACTATCTATATCCTTTGAAACTCTATTCAGACTATCTGTTACTGTTCGGGGAGGGGTTTTAGACGTATCCACGAACTTAACGAGAGAAGAGAAGCATAGCTGTACAAGACTAAGTATTAAGAAATCCCGGGATTGTAGGGGAGTGGGAGGGACCTTGCTGTCGCTCGTCTACAGTTCATCACATCGGTAGGGGAGGGGAGGGGAGGAGGGGCGGGGAGGGAGAAATTGAGAAGTTACTCTGTTCTATCTGTCATGTTTGTCCTGTTTGTCAAGTTTGTCTAGTATGTCATGTCCACGTCTATACCACACACTCAGCCAGAAACTACGGAACAGTGCGCAGACCATTTCCTACTACTATCACGCACATAGAAAGAGCAATAGCATCCCAGATACTCAGTAAAGTTATGATGTTAAAACAGCGATCCATTTGCCAATATAATGAGTAGCAATAATGCATTGCTGTACGATCTAAAGATTATCTCTCTCAACGTCAAGGCACTAAACCACCCTATTAAGAGGAAAAAAATATTAGATTACCTGACAAAGACTAAGGGCGACATTATTCTCCTACAAGAAACAAAACTCTGCTTAGAAGATTCGAGTAGGCTTAGAGCGAATTGGATTGGCCAGCTAGCCTGCTCACCAGTGGTTGGCAAAAAACGTGGTGTAATCACCATAGTTAACACTAAGTCAAAGTTATCCATTGAAGGAGAACAACTCGACAATGAAGGTAGACGTCTGATCACCCAACTCAAAAGAGGAGAAGAAACCATTATAGTAACAAACATAGAAGCACCAAACACAGATGACACTACATACTGGGAAGGGGTGACAAGGGAGCTAGGAGCAAACCAGGCAAACAACATGAGCATTGTGGCTGGCTACTTCAACCTAGTCCTAGACCACACCCTGGACAGACAATCAGGCTCGCAAACACGTCCCCCAGCATCCTACAACACTCTGCAAAACCTGTGCAAAAGATTTGACCTACAAGACCCATGGCGACTACAAAACCCAGACACTAGAGACTACACATTCTACTCTAATCCACACAACTCCTAAAGCAGAATAGATTACATCTTTATCTCAGGCACACACACACACCTGATAGAACACATGGATATTGCAGCAAGGACGGTCTCAGACCATTCATGCATCAGCCTACAGCTAACAGGCCGACATAACGAGCACATCACTCGCAGGTGGAGGTTCAACAACATAACGTTAGCCAAACAGGAGGACAAAAACAAAATTGAGAAGGCCATCAAGGATTACATAAAAGAAAATGACACACCAGACATAGATCCTAAAAGTGTATGGGACGTCCTCAATGCAACCATCAGAGTAACACTGATAGAAATAAAGGCCAGAAGAGACAGAGAAGCAAGAGAACAGCTAGGACAGCTAGAAATAGATATTCAACAACTAGAAACTAAGCACTTCGGATACACCTCAAACACAGCTATTCCGGGTGAACTCACAAGGAAGAAATACGAGTTTAACAGGATTCTCAGCGAAAGGGCAGGTCAGTGGATACGGAATTTCTAAAATAGTAATAATAAATCTGCTAACACCAATAAGCATCATTTATCAGCACTATTCCAACCATACCAAACTTGACCAGGCTACCCCTCTCATGTCAGGAATTACGACCGAAGCACATAACAGGGAATCTCCAATGCATTCTTATGAGAGGGCAGTCTCACAGCAGTCAGAAACCAAATAGGCTGTTTGTCACTACCAGGACAAGTCACACAGTTAAGGCACATGTCCTACCTTTTACCTACACCGCACCATGGCCATAGGGTAGCTAGGGCCTACCTTAGGGTGACTGATATGTAGTAAAAGGGGAGTTGCAGATGTGGGAACCACTTTAAGGGTCACAGCTGCAGTAAACCGTGTGTGCAGGCCTTGCAGTGGCAGAGGCCTGAAACAGGTTTGAAAGGCTACTTTGGTAGATAGTGCAAGCAGCGCTGCAAGCCCATCAGTAGAATTTAATTTACTGGCCCTTGGTATATGGGATACCACTGTTCAAGGGACTGATAGGTAAATTAAATATGCCAAACAGGTGTAAATCAATCTCACCAAATTTACCATAGAGAGCACATGCACTTTAGCACTGAACAGCAGTCAGGGCTGGACTAGCCATAGAGGGCACCAGGCGTTTCCCTGGTGGGCCGCCGGGGTAGGGGCTGGTTTTGGGCCCCTGAGGGCCGCTTTTTTTTTTACAGATGGCCAGTTTTGCGGCATAGCTGCAATTTCGGCCCCCTGTAATCATCCGAAACCGCCCATAGCAAACAGCTCAGCCACACCCCCCAGCCCCACGGGGGCCTGCCGAGCAGTTTGCTAGGGCTGGATTCTGTTCCCAGTCCGGCCCTGACAGCAATGATAAAGTGCACAAAGTCATAAAACCACCAACAACAGGTCAGAAAAAATACAGGAGGAAGGCAAAAAGTTCTGGGATGGCCCTGCAAAAAGGGCAAAGTCCAACACATATACATTAAAAATTACTATTACTTTCCACCCAAGCCTTTCTTACAGCTTTGGTGGCCTGAAATAGTCTGAATTGTCACACTTGTAGGAGTGTAATGGTTAGTGGTTGCATTGTTACTATCATTGGCAACATGGCAGGGGCAAGGTGTGGTGCAAGCCGCAGTGGCATCCTGATGAGAGCCCTGGCACTTATTCTTTTACAAATTAAGCATTGACAAATAGCAACATTCCCAAAATTTACACTCCCCATTTTCACACTTGTCTTTTGACCTGAAAACTTTGGAATTAGTGTCCAATTAGTTTATAGTTTAAGGAGTAGAGGAAGGCTAGTGCCACATTACAAAACAATCCAAGCGGTGAAGAAAATAGATAAATAGTAAAATATGCAATTGCACATTACCTACAGTTCTTACATTATTTCAAGAGTAGGGCCTCCATCTTTTTAATATAAAGTGAGAAAAAAGAGCAACAGAATGGTTTTCCAACAATAATCTACACAAGGAATACCTTGTATTGGTGTCTTATTAAGCTACACCATGGCGCAAACCCATGGGCAAACAAGAAAGCCAGTTTCACTCAATGTTAGTCAAGTTACAAATCAAGGAGTAAACCCTGCACAGAAAATTCTTCGAAAAAGTAAAGAGAACTATCAAAACAAAGAAGTCATTATGAATAATAAAATGAAATTACTTGTTAATATCAAAAGTGCTTTGAAAAAGTGCATAACAAATTGTATACTTTGGCTTGTAAACTAGATCACTTCATTTTTCATGAAGACTTTTTTTTTAAATATTGAAAGAGATTTGCCATTTTACACAAAGTACATATTCATATTTTCGACACAGGAAAGAGACTGCATCTAATTCATGAATTTCCCAGTCGCCTAGCTTTAGAGGAGCTGGGTGCGCATAAATCCACGCAGGCATTAGGCATTCAGTCAATCGCCACAGCTTTATAGAAATGTTTTTCCGATGCTTGGGATTGCTGCTTTAACTGGATGTGAAATATTCAACATCTACTGTACGAAGTTTCGTGTCGATGAATTGGAAAAGTTTAGGACACTCATTGCTTAAGTTACTAGGCGGAAGAAATCCTAATGATGCCGATACCAGAAGTTGAAATCAAATAATTGGAAGTGGATTGCAGATCTGAATATGTTATCAAAGCATTGCTCATCTGGCTGAAATCTCGAGAGGAGAGTGTGAAGAAGAGAACATTTTTTCATGGACAACTACAATGGGCCTGCTAACATGAACACTTGGACGAAACAGTATTTTTTCTAAATTATGGGCAAAATCCTGTATAATTGGTACCCCAAGGAGAAGCAAACCTGCAGTACAACCTCGAGGGAAAGAAAATCAATGAGCCAGAAGCTGTCCCCGAACTGAATACATTTTTATATGTATCCGTAGTTGCAAATGTGCTTTCTTTCTTTCTAATTTCCAAAGAGTAGGAATTGTTTTTTTTTTTCTTAATACGTTGAAGTCAGAGGGGATTGCTGTTGAATTTACCTTGAGCTATGTGAAAATTCAAAAATGAAATCCTTTTTGTTGTATGGATATAAGGCTTCCTGGCGTGTGAATTGCAGTGCGGCTTATTACCGCTTACAGATTGCAGCCCAGGGCTCTGTAAAGTGAGTTGCCCAGGACTGAAGGGCCCTCACACTCTTTGACAACCAGCAACCTGCATTAACAAATGATATGGGTATTTCATTTGAAGTGGAAGAATAAAGAGTATTGCTCGAAGTCATTCAGAAATGAAAGACTTAATACAGGTTGAGTACAAAAGATATGCCGGAACCTGATTGCTTTTTGTGGGAATAATTAAAAGGATAGAGTTTCAAAAAGATACACATTATAATGAGCTCCTTCTTGAAGGGCGTCTCATCTCATTTCATTTTCCTAGTGTTCCTTTTAACCTTGGACTGATCAGGAAATGCTCTGAGTCATATCTGAATATTAGAGCTTTTCAGTTTACTGTATGTTTTTTTTTTGCCATACAGATGGAAGAACTGCTTAATCTAACAAATGCAGATTTTATAGTGGCGACAAAGTCACATTTTTATAGAGTCCAGACGTGATTCAATTTCCAGCGTTATCTTTGACAGCTCAAGTTTAGTGACAAGCAGTACACTTTTAGATCTGGCTCCAAGAAGCATTAAGAGGCGGGCAATTCAACACACTGCACATATACATAGATAATGGATGTATGCCAGCCACGTTCATCCACTAACTTAGTTGGACAATCTCCTTTCAAGCATTGCATCTATGGGGTGCCTGTCGTGTTTTGCGGATGTTTACGTTTTGCTGTTACAGTAGAGTTATCTTTGACGATAGGTCCAAAATTAGTTCCTGCAGCTGTTCTGTGCTTAAGCAGGCATACACGTGTGAAATCTGAGTCAACTGTGGAAACAAGTCACATACTGATGCTGTCTGATAACCAAATAAAAGAAGTTGCGAAATAGAAAATTCACTTTGAGGTGAGGATTTCATTGATAGACTCCATTTTTAGTCTTTGCTGATTTACTGGAATATAATTATATCATATGCTTAAGTAGAAAGAAATGGATTTTAGTTTGACGTCAAATGCGTGTTTCAATGTTATCATTCTGATATGGCCACTGTTCTAAAAAATTAGAGGCACTCATTAACCTTATAAGAATGATTCTGATTTACATTATCAATACTCTGGGGTAGATTTACAAGCCCCTTGCCCGGCCAGTGCATCACGTTGCGTGATGCACCGGTGTCGCATCCTGCTGAGTGATATTTACAAGCACAGGTAAAGTCATCCTGCGTGACTGTAGCTGTGTTTGTAAATATCGCCCCTTTTCACGCAACACTTTGCGTGTTAGGGGAGTGACATGGGTGACGCTGTGGGTGTTACCACGCAACAGCCATGTCCACTGATGCCTTTCCAGATTTATGAGAAATCATAAATCTGGAAATGCGTCAGAATGCTACGGTGGCGTAGCGAGGTGCAACGAGGAGACATGTTTTCATTTCTCCTCGTTTTCTTCTCTTTCAATGCATGCTGCATTCTACAGGACACAACATTTAAGAGCAAATTACCTCAACTGATTGTTTTTGTGCAGGAAGGTGCCCCTTCCTGCACTAAAACAATCTCCCCATGACGCAGGCATTCTTGCACCATGGTACAAGGCTGCCTGCGCTAGTGCATGGCAGCAGTTTGTGCGCCAGCTCAGGGGGAAGCACAGGGATGCAACATATTGTTGTAAATATGTTTCAACCCTGTGCTTCGAAATCAACGCTGCGCGGCGCAGCAAAATGACTTGCGGCACTGAGTTGTGTTAGTTTCTTGTAAATCTACCCCTATGTGTCTTGTAGTCAAGTCCTGAGGGTATTATGGAAAGTAAATTCACTCACACAGATCTTCCCTCTCAAGCTGAGTGGCAAACGTATTAGAGTAAGGCAGAAATTAAATGTTCCATCTAGCATGCTCAGGAACCCTTTGCATAAACAGCATGGTTTTGCCTGTACTCATCATAACATATGATTAGGGTGTGCCACAGCCCACATTCCTGTTTCAGTGCAGTAATGTGTTCTTTGAGGACACTTTCCTACACATTGTCATGAAAAAACTAAATAGAGGCAGAAAGAAGCAGGGGTCAATTTAGGAAGGTATGGCCTGGGGGATTGTGTGAACTGGGTGCTCCGCCATACTGCTGGCTCAGTTTTGTATTCTTGTTTATTGCTTTCTGTGGCAGTCAATGCATTCTCTGGACACAGTGGAGGCGGCTCTCACAAGTCAATGTGTTTGACTCATAACTGAAATTGTAACTCAGAGTTATTACCTAAGTCCATCCTTGTTTGATTAGGTGGTTGATTGAAAATTGGCATATTTAAAAATTTCGACTCCAGACCAGTCATCATTTGTCATATATGATGCAGCACCTACAGGTGTACATGAATTGTGTACATGTTTCAAAAGAAGATGTGGCCAACCGCATTATGTCAGACACCGCAACTCATGCAGAGCAGGGCAACTACTGCCAATTTACTGCAGAAAACTGAAAGCTTCAATATGTGAAAGATAGGGTCAGCTATGGCACCTGGTATACAATTTGGTGTCACAGAGACGATTTCTACGTAACTTTAGATTACAGAGCAGCGGGCATGTTATTGTAAGAATTAGATCAATAGATTATGTAGCTGATGAATGTCTTGATGAACAAATATGGGAATGTTGCTGCATTTTTGTGGCACTTTATTTAGCTATTCTTTCAGCGCCAAACACAGAAATCTTATTTTTATGAGGTATTTTATAGCATGAAAGTTTATACCAACGTGCTAGAGTCTCAGTAGTCTTTTGCTGTTGGGTGCCACGCGCTTCTTCCGGCTCAGAGAGATGACTAGAGGGGGTCGTGCCTAACAAGTGATGAGTTAATATTTGAAAGTTTTTGCCAGTGCAGATTACTTGGCATACTTGCAATATACTCCAAAACCGACAACGAATTGGCAACAAGAACAAATATGATAGTAAGTATTCATTGGGATGTTGGCATTTATTCGATTCAGGAATTTTGTCACTCTCAACTACTAGCTCCCTTATTCAAATAGCTTTCTGAATGTTTTACTCACCACTAGTAGCCATATCAAGCCCAGATATTAATTTTGTGTGCGTCTGACCACAGGGACTCAACCATACATGTGGGCATGTTTACAAAAAGTGGCGCATCCCTGCATATCAGCAGGGATGCGCCACTTATTGTGCGCCATACCCACGCCAACATGATTGCATTGCATTTACAATGCGGCGCACCATGGGGCATAAACGGCACAGATGCGTCAACGCATCTGTGCCGTAAAAGTGTGGCATTGCTGGAGTTGCGTCGCAAGCACGATGCAGCTCCAGCAATGCTCGGGGAGCCCTATTCTTCCAATGCTGCGTCAACCCTTACGCCTGCTTCAAGCAGGCGCAGGGTTTTGACGCAGCATGGGCCCCAAAGTGACTGAGTGAAATCTTGTAGATCATGTTGTAAATACCCCACACCATGGCGCATCTTTTGCGCCGCCGCTGCGTCACAAAAGTGACGCAACGGCGGCGCAAAAGCGGCACAAAGGGCTTTTAAATGTGCCCCATGGTGTCAGATAAAAGTGCTGAGATGATTCTTTCTTGTCAACTTCACATATAAAATTCTTAGAAAGCATGCACGATTGATTGCATTCAAAGCCTGAAAAAAGTCAAAAAAGTAGCCCGCCCCTTTCCCCACCCTAACTCAAGCTCCAAACTCCACCCCTAGTCCACGGCTCCATTTGGTGAGTACCTGTACCTATTTGTTTCCAAGTAATGCACTGCTTCTAGCTAAAGACCTAGCAACTGAATAGAAGCAAGAATAGAACCTCAACTTCGCTGGTTAAGGCTAGTCATTTCAATGCGTGGGACGGTCACAATTGCTCATGGTCAGATACTGTCCTTCATTCTTTATATTCTCCTGTGCCTTTTGTGGTGTACCCGTTGAGGGAGAAGTAACGCTGGGTAGGCAAAATACAACCTTAAGGAAAGCTCCTCAGCTGGTTCTGTGAAGTTGCAGATTATTGTGAGTTCGATGTCAAACCAGTGCAAACAAGGTGACACTTTTGGCTAGACAGCATTTGTGCTTCTTAAAGTGACACAATGGCAACTATTGCTACTACATTCTGTGCTACATTATCTATACCAGGGGTACTCATAGTACGGCCCGCGGGCCGCTGGCGGCCCGGCAAGCCTTCTCTGGCGGCCCGCGGACCTTTCAGACATCTACCCGAGTTTTTTTTTTTTAAAAGGCTGTCTGCAACTCGAGCTCGACTCCGAGACTCTGCTGCCTGTGGGGGCCGGGCGATTTCCGCCGTAGTCAGAGTGGGGCTGCAGGGGCGCTGAGAGGTGACAATAGCCTCATTAACATGCTAATGGTCAGACCATTAGCATGTTAATGAGGCTATTTTCACCTCTCAGCACCCCTGCAGCCCCACTCTGACTACGGCGGAAATCGCCCGGCCCCCACAGGCAGCAGAGTCTCGGAGTCGAGCTCGAGTTGCAGACAGCCTTTTAAAAAAAAAAAATGAGGGAGACATAGGGAGGGAGGGAAAGCGAGGGAGGGAATAGTGCTACATGGGCTTAATTTGTGCCGGAGCTTTTCGGTACTCATTGTGGCTTGTAGCAATGATACGATCTGCTGCATGACTTCCAATATGCCTGCCCTGGAAAGGCATTTCGCCTGAGCACGGGTTGACAGTTTTATTCGGAGGAGCCCCTTTGAGCAATGGTAGCAGGAAACTTGGTGTGTGTGTGTAAAATGAGTCTAAAAAATACTGGCTTCTGGTGATAGTTACATTTTTTTGACTTTAAATAGATGTCATGAAATGTGCATAACGTTACTGGAGAATACTATGCTCAATGACCTATGAAGCCATGTAGTACTCGTATTAAATGGTTGTTACAGTCATGTACCTAAAGCTTAAAATAACTATTGTCTTATGTATGATGTTGCCTACTACCGATTCAGCATTTCTTGTTTACATCTTCTGTCGTAGGAGTTCTTCCTATGTAAAGAAATCCTGCCCACTCACGTGAATTTCTACATTGAGGTTCACAGTGCCTTGGTCCTTGTGATTTCTCATCTGCCTCATCCCTTTTCCCCCTTCAAGTTGGACATGGGCTTATTTTTGTTATAATGCGGTCAGATTACCTTAACTACGTGTGTTTGAGCACAAGGTTCGAAAGACCATCTCTTTGCTTAAATGGGTGTAATTTCTGATCTATGTTTCCTACGTCGTCATTGCTTGATTTTGCTCACGAGAAAGTGTCACTCATAGTCATTGAAATGTTACTCATGATTGCACTGACATTATGAAAATGTCAGACATTGCAATCTGAAACCTTGGCAGCTGTTATATTACATGGTTTATCGGTCAGCTGGGGCTGGTTAATCCACAACATTAGTTAACTGGCACAGCCAGCAGCTCCACATGGCCTTAACCCCCAATCCGCTCCTTGCAAGGAAACCAAACATTCTCTATTAAAGTATTCTTTATTTTAACAACACCTTGATATACTTGGTGTGTCAGCACAATTACGCCCCTTGCAGTGAGGCAGGCATCTAAATTGTGTGTCCTCAACACCAGTGGATTCGTAATAGTGCTGAATTCTGATCTAACTCTTCAGGGCATTGCTCTTGAAATACTGTTTTGTAATATGCTTTGTACACATTCTTTGCATCTTGCAAAATTTATATAACACACCTGAGAATGAACCTTACCTGTAGGGAAATTGCTCATGAGACTGTTTGTGATGAGTGACTTCAGAAAATCCAAACAGCCATTCACACCAGGGTCTGGAGGACACTCCTAGCAAGCATAAGGTTCATGGTAGAGTTTATCAACAAACACTAACCCTGCTCTGTGGGATGCTGCTTTTGTCACATAGATCATTTTATTACGGTGCATTTCATAAGTTATAACCAAGCACAGTGAATTATGAACTGCCATCAAAGCGCTACATGCAACCAGCATGGTACAAGTTAGAAAGTTATGTTTTTCCCCAGTCTTTGACTATCTTAATTTTACTAAAAAGGCTTTGTTTGGATAGAAATACATTGTAATTAGTAAAGTCAAACCTAACTACTGTGTGGCCCTGCAGGAGTTACATTACTCGTTTTAGCCAATTTATTCCAAAATAGTGCTTTACATGCACTTTTGCATTCATTTTTTTCAAAATTTTATCCGGGACAGGAGGAACCTCTTATCAAAATCTTACTTAAGGAATGCTCCCTTGCAGAAATTCAGGTCGGGTACTACATATGGCTTTCAGAAACGCCATTTGAGAATTTGGGTGGAGTCAATAGAGTAATTGGGTTATGCCAGTGGTGGAAGTGTGTGGAGCCGGGGGAGGGGGTGGAGCCAGAGGATGTGGGTGTGGCCTCCTAAAAATAATTGAGCACCTGGACCTAATATTTTACAAAAATAAGCAGACATGCCGTGGAGATCTTTGGATTTCTGTTCAGCAGAGACCAAGTCCAATCTTCTTAACGAGATTCTCTTGCCATCATCAGCCACATCAGAACCTTAGCTGTCCTTCAATGAGGCTTTGATGGCACCTGTCGTGACAGCTTGGGAAAATCCATCATCTATGCCAGCAGTGGATAGACTTGTGGCATAGAGGTACAGTTCGGTACCAGGCAGCAACTCACTTTTTCTCTCCACACACCCATCTCCAGAGAGCCTGGTTATTTAAGCTTCTTTCTCCAGTACACAATTGAGTGGTGCCTTATTTACTGTACATGCAGATAGGGAGTCTAAAAGACTGGAAGCATGGAGCAAGAAAGCCTTCTCAGCAGGGAGTACAGCTCTGAAATCGTTAAAGGCCAACTGCCTTCTCGCCTGTTGTACCCATGCTCTATTATGGGGTATAACCCAATTGATGTTGCCCCACATCCCGCAAACATGAAGGAGCATTTCAGGAGGTCAATGCAGATTGTCAGAATGCTTCCAGCCATATCATTAAATCTGGACTGGACACAGCTCTACTCCGTTGCCCATACTATGAGGACATCCATTTGTATCTATCTGCATATTTGTCTTCGGATGTCCAAATTCACTGAAGACGTCGAAACCAATCTGATGGACCTTACCTTTGTTAAAGTAGGAGGGAGGGAGGGAAAGGAAGGCAGACAGAGGAGGGAGACAGAGGAGGGAGACAGAGGGAGGGAGACAGAAGGAGGGAGGGAGACAGAGAGGGAGGGAGACAGAGAGGGAGGGAGACAGAGGGAGGGAGACAGGGAGTGAGGGAGACAGAGAGAGGGAGGGAGACAGAGAGTGGGAGGGAAACAGAGGGAGGGAGGGGGGAGAGAGTCAGAGTGAGTAAGACAGAGGGAGAGATGGAGAGAGATGGAGAGAGAGAGTCAGAGGGAGACAGAGACAGAGGGAGACAGAGAGACAGAGAGAGGGAGAGAGAGAGGGAGAGAGAGAGGGAGAGGGAGAGGGAGAGGGGGAGAGAGTGAGAGGGAGTGAGAGGGAGAGAGCGGGAGAGGGAGGGAGAGGGAGGGAGACAGAGACAGTGAGTGAGACAGAGGAAGAGAGGGAGTGAGAGAGTCAGAGTGAGTGAGACAGAGGGAGAGATGGAGAGATGGCGAGAGATGGAGAGAGAGAGAGTCAGAAGGAGACAGAGAGTCAGAGGGAGACAGAGACAGAGAGAGGGAGAGGGCGAGGGAAAGGGAGAGGGAGGGGGAGAGAGAGGGAGAGAGAGGGGGAGAGAGGGAGAGAGAGGGGGAGAGAGGGAGAGAGAGAGGGAGAGAGATGTGTGTCTATGCCGGGTCTGGTGGCTCAGTGGACGAAGGCGTGATCAACTTTATGGTCACAGTTTTGTTTGTTGCTCTAGCCCCGCCCCTTCCCCACTGACCCCGCCCCCACCGGTGCGGCCCTCGGACACACACCACACTGTAAATTTGGCCCCCGAGAGAAAGTTTGTGAGTACCCATGATCTATACTATTATTATAAAGAGAGAACTGTGTCCTTTGAGCCAGGTAAACTCGAAAAGTACACCACCAATCGCAACACCCAATACAGCGTTGGAAAGGAGGGGTCCAGTAGATGGACATCGGCTATAAAAAAAATAAAAATAAACGTTATTTAAAAAATAAACAATAAAAAAAGTAGTCCCTAAGAAGTAGAGCCGGCCGTGTGTGCTAACAACGTGCGTGCTGACATCATCGGAGGACAGGAACGCGAGGAGGAGCGGACAACAGCGCGGGGAGGAGCGGAAAACTTAGCCAGACTGGAGGGAATGAGGTACGTGAACCGCGGGGAAGAGCGGTGAAGTAAGGCGGAATGGAGGACAACAGCGCATGGAGGAGCGGAGAACGTAGCAAGACTGCAGCGCCATGAGGTATGTGAAACGTGGGGAGGAGCGGTGAAGTACGCGGGGAGGAGCCGTAAGTGAGATGGAATGGAGTGGGATAGTGGACTGCAGCGGGCGTGTAGACTGACTTGGTGTAGTGGGGGCGGTGAAGTGAGACGGACTGGAGCAGGATAGCAAAATCAATGATAGGTTTTAAAACAGCTTTCACATTTGGTGCAGACATTTAAGTGAGAGTAGTGGGGGGTGGTGAAGTGAGGCGGACTGGAGCAGGGGCCTAGGTTTGTGCGACTGGAAGCAAGCGCTGAGGTAAGGTGCACCTAAGCCTGAAATGCTGCCCCCAGCCCCCTTCTGCCCCAGGCAACGCTGGGGCGGGCTGCTAGTGCTGAATAATTTGCATTTTTTGTCGCACAGCTTAACCAACGTTTCCTGTAAAGATGTACCTTCTTTTTACCCAAAGAAATTGGAAATCATTTCTGCAGGTTTTTACATTTTTCTGCAGGTATGTACCTCCTGTAGCCATCGGGCCTGTCATGTGTGCTGTAGTGAATTTTCAGTGCCCAAGATTGTCACTGCTCATTGTCAGGTTTATCACTGTCATTTCCTTCGACACAAATCGAATCATGTTGTCTGAATTAACAGCTTCACGACGGATATGGTCGGTGAAGCCTTTTTGGGTTGTAATAAAACTTCTAATTTAGTTTACAGATTTCATTAACTTGCTATCCTTTTAGGACTCATTTTTACAACACACAATGGCCTCCAGTAGTGAATCACATACATCGTATAACACAGTAAGGAGGGTGAGTGATGTCCAATACTTTTATTCTACACTTCTTCCAAGTTCGTGAGCACTTTTGCAAAAAGCTTGGTCGATTTCACAATTTTATTGCAAATCACAAAATTGTGAAATCGTGAAGGGACTGATTATCCCTTGTATCCATTGTAATTAATGAACTGATGTTCCAACACCATAATACTAATCTATGAAATATACTGATTGTTCTTTTTACTCTGCAAAAGGCTTACTAAAGCTGACATATTTCTTTGGATCCACTTTACTCTTCTACAAAGGTATAGGGGTGAGAGAAACAGCTGTATTCTGTAATCTAATAGCCGTGCCTTTCAGTTTAGGAGAGATAACTCTTGAGCTTCCTCCTGGAATACCATGGCCTTGCCCTTAACTCTCTTGTTAGCTGATTTTAAGTTGTCACCACTGCTTTATCAGGATACACATCAGATATATGCAAGGCCTACTGAACTAATTCTGGATCCAAACACTGGTATTCATATACCATGAACATTCTAAGCAATCTGAGTGCTCATAGTGTTGGAAGGTCGGCCAACTCTGATAGACTACAGCAAGCCAGTTGTACAGTTGTTGTATTACTTAAAACTAACCAATGCCTTACATATATTTCACATGGTTTGTCCGATTGGCTGAATATCTCCAGAGGAACAAGGCAGGGGTGCCCCCTATCTCCCCTTTTATTCGACATTTATATTGAGCCTTTTGTTTGTTCCCTGCGACTGGACTCAGTAATTAAACCCTTTATAGTAGGAGATCTAGCGCTTAAGACAGCTTTGTACGCCAACGACCTCCTCCTTTATACATCTAACCCAGAGGAGGCAATACCTAGGCTATTTCAATTGACAGAAGATTTTGGTACAATATCAGGGTACAGCATCAATAGAGACAAAACGGACATAATGAGTTGGAACAATCCAGTCCCTATCCCAGAAGCAAAATCCAAAATTAGATATTTGGGGATTCATCTTACTCACAATCTGGAAGATATCGCTAAGATTAGCTGGGTAACAGTTGTAAAAGAAATTAGAAAACTTTTGACTAGATGGAACACTCTCCCCTTAAACATCTATGGCAGGGTGAACCTAGTCAAAATGATAATCTTGCCAAAGGTCACCTTTCTATTTAATTATATTCCTTTAATTTCCAACAAAAAAGATATCTCTAACTTACAAGGGAGGATTGGATCTTTTATATGGGCGACCAAATCTCCCAGAATAGCCTGGAAGAAGTTGAGAAGGGGACTAAAACTTGGCAGGTTGGCACTTCCAGATTTACTTTTTTATTGTTATGCCTTTCAGTTTAAGAACTTTAGACTCTTAGCTAATAAGTTAGACTCTTCCTCACACAGCAGACTTTTTCAGGCTATGCTGATAGACCTTCCATACAGTTCAGATTTTTTTCTTTTTAAATTTGGAGACCAGAAGTTTTTTTAAAAAATTTGATTAAAGCTTTTACGGTCAGCTCTAGATAACTGGCAAGCGATACGAAAAATCTTAGGCATTCCTTATTACCACTCCCAAGCTCCAATTTGGGATTCTTCCGGCACTCCGGAGTGCTTACTGGATCAACTGGCCCTCCCACTAAAGAAAGCTGCCCTAACGAAATGAGGGGATCTTCGTAGTGGCTTGTCACCATTAAGCTGGGAAACCTTATCAAGACTAACGGAAGGAACTGTTACACGATTCAAGTTCTATCAGTTGTCTGCTTGGTGGGGAAGTCAGAACTGGAACACGGATGAAGAGAGTCTTCCGTTAGAATTAATCAGTAGGGAGAAGGGCTGGAAGGGCGAGGTGGCGGAGTGGTATAGAACTCTTGTGGGGAGCCAAGACAATCTAGAGGCTGAAATAATCAAGTTATGGGACACTTCCACAGTACAGATCTCAGGCGATATTCCAAAAGTCTGGATAGATTCTTTCATACTTTCTAAAAAAAACATTAAACCATCGAACCTGAGAAGAAACCACCTATTTACAGCTTATAGGGCTTATTGGACTCCGGCGAAACTGTCAAGAATTTCAGCTGTACAGTACTCATGTCCAAGATGCAAATTTCCAGCAGCAGATGACGGTCATATGTTCGTCGGATGCCCCGAGATAGGTAGTTACTGGGGACAGGTATGCGGATTCTTGGAAGAGGTAGTGCTAACACCAATTGTATGCACACCCAGCCTTATTTTCTTTGGTCTTCCATCTGATTATAACATAAACAGTAGTACATCACAGTTTATTTTCTATGTGGGTGTCATTGCCAGAAGGGAGATCTGTAAAGAGTGGAAATCAGAACATCCCCCAAAATTTGTGGACTGTCTTAGAAATATCATGGCGATAAGTAAACTGGATGTGATGTGTGGAGGAGTTAAGTCTGTAAATTTGTTGTCTGCCTTAAAAACATGGTGTGAGAAATAATCAACATAGTCCAATGATTATGCCAGAGGTTAAGTGGTCCCGTCCTCCTTATGTGGCGAGTAACATCGAGAGAGGGAGTAGAATGGGAAACAACCTTACCTCTGGGCGATCTCTATCGGCTATTCACAAACTTAAGGGCAGGAAAGGTTGGCTTGTTTGTGTCAGTGGCCTGGAGTACCCCTATTTAGAGCTAATATCTACTGGTGGCATATATGAGGACAAAAAGAAAAAAAAAAGAACATTCTAAGCAATCTGGGTTCTTCTGGACAGCTTGCATTAAATTATGAGTGCTCATGGTGTTGGAAGGTCGACCAACTCTGATAGACTACAGCAAGCCAGTTGTACAGTTGTTGTATTACTTAAAACTAACCAATGCCTTACATATATTTCACATGGTTTGTTGTAGCAATTCACTTGGGGCCAAATTCACAAATGTGAACGTCTACTAATTTTAGGTATTCTGCAACTACATGTGGACTTTTACAACTTCTCACTACCTAAACGTAGAGGAGATTTGATTGGCTGCCATCAAATCAGCAAGGATGTGGCAGCAGGCATCTTAGGATCCATGACTGAGTCCAGAGTACTAAAATGGAAGGGTAAAAAAAATCATAAGGTAGCACACTCTGACCCCTCTCCCCCCCCAGACCTGGTTGGGGGGGGGGGGCATGGGGCCCAAAACTTTAAAAAATGTTGCTGTGAATTCACAGAGGATCTGAGGAGCCACAACAAAATAATCATTAAAAAACCTTGGGGTGGGTCCAGAGGAAAGGCAACAATATCTTTTTGTGGAGAGAGGCATGGGGTCCCCCTTCCTGAGCCTCAGAGGATCCCAGGATCCCCATTCCTCAAGGCTGTCATGGAAAATAATGGGATGGGGTGTACAACACTCTTCCTATGCCTTAATAGGCCCCAGGGATCCCATCCCCTGTTGCCAAATTCCATTTATAAGTTGAGATGGCAAGCAGCTCCCCACCCTAAGCCTTAAGAGGCACCAGGGACCACATCCCCCAGGGCCCAATGCCATAGAAAAGGGAAGGGGGCTGCCCAACCCACCTCCACGAGCTGCAATAGAACCCAGGGCCCATACACTAGGGTTGAAGTGAACTTTAAAGGAAGGGACCCACGTGAACCCCTCTCTGAGACTGTAAATGCCCTGCAGACCCCATTCATTGGATCAATCTCACTTTGTCCCACGGAGCCCATTTCTGGGACACAGTAATTTCCTTGCCAACCATAGCACGAGCAGGGAAACATATGACTGCTCCCACCTGGTGGAAACATTTGTAAAGCTCCTGCTGGGTGGGAACTGGCATGCCTTTCCTACTTGCTTCCCTTAATGCTTTAAAAATGCTCCCAGAAGATATGAGAAGAATTTTGTTTCCCTGCCCATGCTCTTCTGGCAGGGAAACACATATTGCTATCCGGCCGGAACAAAGAAAAACAGTTCCTCCCATCAGGCCGGAACAATGCTGGCTCCTGCTTCACCCAGGATGGGTGGCTATGTGGACCAGCTGGGGCTGACACTGGGGCCTCCTGCGGCCGTTGACCTTTGGGTAAGTACCCCAGATATCCACCAGCATGCCTCCCTCTCTTTAGCATAAATGATATAGACCTCCGGGGTATGCTCCCCGGGACCACTATTGGGTCAGGGAGTTTGCCGTGCACCCGCTCCTCTTAAAGGCCATAGGGGATGGTGTCCCTAAGGCCCCCTGTGGCTCAGTAAGTGAGGTCATGCACCCCCTCACCTCTATAGATGTCTTTTGGCTCCGGGGATGGGGTCCCTGGTACTTCTATTGGCTCTGGAAGTGGGCCTCCTGCCACCTTCCCTTAACAACAAAATAAAGACCCTAGTGGATAGGTTCCCAAGGGCCAGTAGTGGCTCAGGGAGTGGGGCCCATGCACCCCTTCCCTTTAAAGAAAAAAAGGCCCCGAGGGATGGAGTCCCCAGTGCCCAAATTGGCTTAGAGTGGTGGGCTGTGCGGGGGTGGCCAACCACAGAAGGTGGCAGCCACATAAATGAGTGGATACCAGACCGGGACCAGGCTAGAAGTGCCACAATGGAATTGGGGTGCTATAATCCAGGTTCAGTGTTGAAAAATAGCAAAATTACAACGTGGCACTGACATCTCCGTCCATGGAAGCAAATGGCAGATCCCTACACTAGCGGAGATAGCTGTGAACGGTGCAGCCAATTGACAACTGAGGCATCAGAGTGCAAGACCGAGTGCAGCTCCCCCAACACTACTAGAAAGGTGGAGATGGCTGCACGATGCTGCAGGAATCTGGAAACTGGACCTGGAAACAACTAGACGGAGACCTGCACCGTCACTCAATGAACCAGAGCGCCCGGATGAGGAGATGCATGCAAGTGCTGCAACCTGAACGCCTCGAGGGAGCACCTTGGGGCTGCTAATTGAGCCCTGAAACCAGATTGGTGGTTCGCTGTGACCGGTACTGAGAACACACTGTGCTGCACCCGTGATGTGGATAGCGGAGTCCTGGCAGGTGCAGACCGATGGGCCCCGGCGCAGACAATCGATTTATCCGGTGAGTGAGGAAACTTTGTGACCCCGACTGAAGAAATAAAGTCGACGTGAAGATCTTATAGTGGGGTGCTGAATGCCCGGAGCAAGTGGAATGCATAGAACTGCTAAATCGAGAACTTAGCCTACACAAGAGACTGGACCGCTAAGCCTGTACTGTGCAGTACATCCGGCTGCCCGTCTAACAAGAGTCTTTAACCAGAGTCTCTAACCCCCACTGGCTGTGTAAGATAGACTTAGTGACTGAGTCGGAAGTGAAAGTCAGGGAAGCAGCAGAAATACCACCTGAACAGCGAGTACACAGATTGAGGGAGGCCCAGCCCTGGCGCTAATCGAGTTTTACCCTGCGTGCTGTGAAGTCGCTGGTGGGGAACTCAGGTCCCACTGAAAAGGTACGGACCACCCAGGGGACACAGGGGACACATGACCAGCCCTTCGCAGACTTAGCACCTTCAATGCTACAGCAATTCTCCCTGGTTGCTGAACTCCCTTGAATCCCCTTGTTCATGACGAGCTGAGCTCGTCATGAGCATGGAAGGGGTTAAACGGAATGTAAAGCCGCACTAATGAGAATATTTTATGACGTTTTTCCTGGCTACCCTGCACCACCAGGGACTTCACCTCCCCCCTCCTGGCAGTGAGAAACTGGACCCATGGACCTCTGGACACACTGAGGAGTGCACCAAGGCAGCACGTAAAACACCAATCACAATAAGCACATATATGTGGAATGTGGCTCTCCCCAGACTGGGAATAATCCTGGACCTGACTCCTTGGAGGCACCTAACGACACATCAGGATGGGTCCTGAAGGTGATCAGTCCCACAAACTGCATAATGTACAATGCCCTTTGAAATCCCAGCTGATACAGAGAATGCAAGTGGCTGACGGAGCACAATAAAAGAGCTGATCATGATAAGGAGAATGACAAAACCATCACAGAGCTCATAAACACAGTAAATACACTGCACATCACGGTGTAGACGTTAGTTTTTTCCCTAGCTCAGCACCACTACTTGCGAGACCATGGGGCTGCCCAAAGGAAGACAATCAGATGTGAAAGATGTGGAGGGGGCTACAGAAACTGAAGTGGACACTCACCCTACAAACACTGCAGCAGAGATAATAAACCCCATTGCAGGAAGCCCTCAACCAGATAAACTGGACATCATATCAAAAGAGATAATGGAATCCCGAACAGTAATGGAACAACAACTAGGTCTCCCTAATAAGAGCAGACCACAAGCATCTTGCAGACAAAGTAGGCACAAACAGAGCACCATTGCAAAACTTAGCGCCTTGGTGGAAAGAACAGTCCGAAATAGTGGAATGACTTCAACATCAGGTCTCAGTATGATAGGATAGGGTGGAAGATGATGAAGGGCGACCATGCAGTAATACCATTTGCATAAATGGACTACCAGAGAACAGTGAAGGCTAGAATGCAACAGTATACATAGAGACCTGGCTGCAAACAATAGTAGCCACAGAAGGGCTATCTGAATATTTTTGTGTAGAAAGAGCGCAGAGAGTCCTGTCCCGGAGAAGAACACCAGGGGTGCCCCACACCCTATATATTCACCATAATAATCAAAATCAGAGATCGGGACATTATTCTTCGAGTGGCACGAGAAAAGACACCCATTACGAACGACAATGTACATTTCACTGTTTCCAGACTAAGCCTTGCAGGTTCAGAAAAAGTTTGCCTCATACCAAGGGGTCAAACAACATCTCCAATCCTTGAACCTGAAGAACACCCTTTTATGCCCTGACAAGCTCAAAATAATTAACGACCAAAAAAGTAACTTCTTTGACACCCCTGCTGAGGCCTAGGAATGGGTAGAGAACACCTTGCCTGCACTACAGATAGACGTGGCCCTTAAACACTCTGTCAAACCCACAACTCGAAGTCGACAACTGAAAGCCCAGTGCATAAAACCAAAAAAAGGCAAGATGAAGACCTCCCACCCACCCAGGAGCAGAGGCTGGGGATCCGCAACCAGCCCTTCTATCTGTAGCCACATTCAGAGAAACGAGAACACTCACAGATGAAAAATCCTCAATGGGCGACATGATCCAGTTGGAATCAGACAGCAGCCAACCGCTCTTCCCATTCATGACACCACGGACAGCAAATTCATTATTGAACTGAAGAATGATAAGGTCAGATTGTTTATGATCACCAGATTAGTGTACTTTTTATCTCCTCCGCTGTGCTAAAGGGATGGTAAGATATCAACAATACCATGCAGGAGATCCACAGGTTGAATGGTATGAAGAAGCGATGCAACAAAATAACATTAGACTGTTAAGCGCTTTGCTATCCTGTGAAAAATGCGGTTTGCGTGAGGGAGGTGTGGGCTGAGATCTCCCACATGGGGAAACCACCTCTGGAATTTCTAGGATACACGTATAAATTGATGTGGCAAAGGGGGACCAGAGCTTGATAGTGATGGCCACTACTAGATTATTCTGTTACTAGGGTTGGAGTGGGCTGGGCCCTGGGATGTGTAGGCAATTTCCACCAGGGCGAGTAACCTAGAACTGTCTGAATAGCCGCACTTACTGTTATACCATTATGGCCCCTTTGGCAGCTGCACGTTCAGCAGCTTTATGTTTTGGTTATGTTGCACAAAATGTTTGGTAGAACAATGTTCCACAGTTGGACCTAGTATTAGGAAGTTTACAGGGGAAAATGATGGGTGCTACTCAGTTTTTACAGACATAATAAACTTGACCAATGTGGAGGTACAACTTGCAAAACACACATAAGAATGACACATGGCAACAACTCACCAATATAACGACACCATCTGGAATATTCGGGAGATGGGATCAATACATAAGCGACACAAAATCCACACACAACACTCCAGGCGCAAAGCACATATCGTGTTCCTACTTAATACAACGTTCTCAGCATTTGCGTGGGGAGCTGCGATTTGGATCAGGATGGAGATCCATTTCACCATGCAGGAGAAATGTATAGATATAAATTGCAGGTACGCTCTAGTTTGAGGTACCTTAAATGTCAGCCCGTTAGGGAGTCTCTACGCCTCGAACACTGATGAGGATGAGTTTCACACCCAGGTAAGAACAGTATTAGCGGACTGTACCCCGTACCACTGGATCCTGGGTGGAAACTTCAACGCAGTCTTAGATGCCACACTGGACCGACCCCACCCCCTACTGTCAGGAGTGGCTTCGATTTGTCCGGCTAAATCCCTACAGACTTGGTCACAGGGGTGGGTATTAAGGGACGCATGGCGCAGTCGAAAAGAAGGCATGCAGGAATGCTTTTATTTCTCATCGACCCACGAATTGCATACATGAATAGATCGCATATTCTGCAGTCTTTCACTTCAAACACAGATCACCCACGCATCTTACATCGGTAAAACACTCTCAGATCAAAACTCCTTAGAAATAACTACTTCCTGTGGACGTGTCCCTACACCGGTTCACACTTGGAGACTAGATCCTCGCCTTCTAGAGGATAACGTTTTCCAAGCCACCATGTCATCATACATTGACACTTATTTCACAGAAAATGTGAGCACAGCCTCCTCAACAATGAAAGAAAGGGAGGCGTTCAAAGTAATCATACGCGGAACTGTGATGAGCTCGGAAGTGGGTGCGCACCAAACAGATAGTCAGGAGTTGAGAAATGTAGAGAGGACCCTGGACACACTTGAGCCCGAAGCAGCTCAAAGCACAGATAATGCTTGAGATAAGCACAGATAACGTTGATCTACTTGAAGTTCACACAAAATATGCAGAATTTCTAGAACAAGTGCAGGTCATAGATTACCGTGCATACATACAAAAGGTTAGCACGATTAATTAGAAATGCCCCCCCCCCCCCCACCTACACCGACACACACCGATACTGGAGGTAGTCACCTCGCAACGGACTGGAATAACCACCCAGAGCGAAATTAACAAAGCCTTCTATAAATACTACAAGGCCCTATACACAACCCCACAAGAAATAGGCCCACAGGCAATTGAAAACATTCAAAGCACGGTACGCTTGCCCCAAGTAACACTGGAAGCAAGGAAGTTACTCGCTGCGTCAATAACGTCTGCTGAAATACGAACAGCAATTAAATAACTCCCTAATAATAAGACTCCAGGCCTATATGGCATACCGCTGGGATTTTATCCTGCCTTCTCCCAGGAGCTAGCTCCCAGACTAGAGAAATTAAATAGAGAGTCTCTACCGGCAGGATTGATGCCTCCTACTACAGTGTGGGACCTAGTAACCTAATTGGATCACACTGACCTTTCTGTATACAGACCGCTCTCTTTACTTAACACAGAATACAAAATACTTAGTAAATATTAGCCAGCTGACTCTTGCCTCTCTTACTGAAACTAATACACATTGACCAATGCAGCTTTGTTTCTGCACAGAGCACATCATTAAACATATGTAGGCTCTGCAACGTTATGTCTGCCTGCCTGGAGACTCTTGCTGGGGCAGGGTGCTTGTCACAAGACATTTGCCAAGCCTTTGACACACTGGGTTGGGAAAACATGATGACCACACTACAGAGATTTGGGATTCCCCCGAGTTTATACAGCGGTTCAAATTACTATACAATTCCCCTACAGCCCAGGTACGTACTGGGGCCCACATATCGCAAACGTATCAGGTACAAAGAGGCTCGAGGCAGTGATGCCCCCTCTCACCCATGTTATTATTTGTACTATCACGTGAACTCCTTGCACATAGACTGCGCGCCATTTCTATAGTTTGGGGTAACACTATTAACCATATGATGCACCTACTATCATTATATGCAGACAACATAATAATTTACTCCAAAGACCTACGAGAGAACTTACATGCTGTAGCTCGAACCTTTGTTCAGTTTAAATGCATTGCGGTACTGGGCATTCATTTTGGGGAATCATATGCATTCCCCTTTTGGAGTGACCTTTATATGCAAACAATCCCCTTTGGAGAATATGATATAACTGTTGCCCCTTCTACTTTTCGATTCCTAGGAATACAAATGTATGAGTCAGCACGACCTCCTCGAAGGGAATATACAGAAGGCAATATGCTCATTGCGTACTCGGGTCACTTTCTGGACATTCCTACCCCTCTCGGTTGCAGTCTGCTTAGCAATCTCTAAAATAGTGATGCTCCCACGGATCCGTTACTTTTTCACAAACCTACCAGTGGCGATTCCCAGATCAATTTTTAGGGCATTAGATACACTATTAATTGATTTAATATGGGGTACAGGCTGTTAGCACCTCAGCTTAGCAAAATTACAACTTCCACCAGATGCCGAGGTATGGGGGCGCCTGACTTTCATTCATACTGCCTGGCAGTGCAACTACAATGGCTCTCATACTGGGTGGCGGGACGAAACCTGCATGAAATAGCTTACACACCCCAGATGATTGACTAGGGTACATTACATAAATTATTATATCTGGGCACAACAATCCCACCATTAGCCCCGAAGCTGCTCAAGACTGCACTCACTTACTGGAAACAGGCAATAAAATACACCACACACACTCCCACATATGCTCCCAATATACCACTTCTTGGCATTCCCACCCTCATGGGCACACTAACACGACGTGAACTTATTCCATGGTCACAGGCTGGGGTGTCGGAAGTAGGAGCACTATTTAGGGATGGAATGTTACTATCACACTCAGACTTCATGCATGAACAGGGAATCTTGGGGGTTCCATTCATTGTACATGCCAATTTGGTACGATATATTAAACAACATTGGGCACAAACCTGACCCAAATGAATTAATACACTTACTATATTTAATGGGCACGGGAAGACACTTGATTTACTGGTTTTACCAAGGCATCCAAGTTCACCAACCCTCACTTATTACAGCAGGTATGGTACAATTGGGAAACAGATGTCAACAGAACGCTCTCAGAAAAAGAGTGGAAGACTATATTGGAATACCCCAAGCAAGTATACTGCAACACACGTTTTAAATTTGTACAGTCTATCACACAGAGTGCATACCTAACACCTCACGAATTGTAATCCCTCTCCCCAATACCATGGCAACATGCCCCAGATGCACTGAGCAGGATGCAGTTGTAATTCACATGATCTGGACCTGCACTGGCTTACATACATATTGGGGCCAAGTCATATCAACCCTTAGGGAGGTGATGAGAGGCCCCGGTTGGCAAACATAGGAAACTTGGATACTGGTCCTTTATCAATGGAAAAAGGGTCGAGAAATTCAGGTTAAATTTGCAGATCTGGCTCCTATTTAACTGAGCGTTTCATCACTAGAATGTGGAAATCCGCACCCCCCAGGATATTGCCATGGAAAGAGGAGGTTGAACACTGGGGTCTAGCTGAAAGTGGTGCTCCTCGCAGAGAAGAACACAGGGGTCTCCGTAAGAGACCTATAGCAATGAGTTAGGACTTACTTTTGGAATCCTTCAAAGCGTCAGACACATTCAACACCTAACGATAGACTTATCAGGTAGCACCACAATCATACTCACGTTAAACAGGAGCTCCTCACTTATCATTAACAAAACTAGGCTCTCGCAACTAAATGTGTGTTAACAAAACGAGGTACAATGACCAAAGTGCAAAAAGATGCGCAGAAGCAGGTTCTTTGGTGTATATCTTCTTGTCACAGCAAGATGTTTATTTTCTCCAGACTTGAGAATAGTAACATTCGCCGACACGTGTTTCGTCGTGTACGGTTGAGTCAACACGACTCCTCAGGGCTGGTGATACAAAATAATGTAAGCATGTCATTCTGTATTCATGTTTATTTCAAAACTGCATATGGTGACAAAAGGTGCATCCTACATGCAGTGGTGACGTGCGTGTTGATTCGCACACGGTTGGTGAGATTGATGATGATGATTGCATAATGGGGCAAGTGATTGATCTATAGTGCTAATGTGCACGTAGTGAGTGAAATGAAAGTTAAAAGACCTGTGTGTGGTCGTGATTCACTCGTACACAGTGGTCCTAAAATTAGAGGGTTTCTGTGGTAGTGGGAAGTATATGGTGAGATGTCAAGAATATTTGTTAAAAGTATGTGAGTGAAGAGGTATCAATGTGGCCTCCTAACGTGGTAGAGCAAAAGGTGCCTATAGAGGGTGAAGATCCAGACAGCACAGTCCATGCAACACTCTTTTTATCTATGGATGAGCGGTATTACCTTCAACTCCAAATCCAATGTATGGTCGGAGTAAGTCTGGGTCTTGTAAGCACTGTTCTGGCTATACAGGGTAAGGAAGAAAAGAAAGCGGGGGAAAGAAACTCATGA
The DNA here is from genome assembly GCF_964263255.1 of Lissotriton vulgaris. Classification (NCBI taxonomy): domain Eukaryota; kingdom Metazoa; phylum Chordata; class Amphibia; order Caudata; family Salamandridae; genus Lissotriton; species Lissotriton vulgaris. The sequence continues at coordinate 303,899 of NW_028246579.1, forward strand.
GGAGACTTCGAAAATGAGGGAAATGTACGTAGGACTTAGGTTTACCCATGAGGGGATGTAGGGCAGCAAGTCAATACTTATCTTACCACTAAGTGCATTGTATGACTCTATTATAGTCGATACTGTTGAGAGAATGATCAGTAGGAAATCATGGTATGTCTCTCGTCTGTTTGGTGCTTGTTTCCCACTGGTGGTGACGATTAAAGAGTATGGCGCTATACAAAGAATGAAAGAATCATAAGTAACTGTTTCGAAGCGCCATACTATGCTATCACAAAAAGTATTGCAGTTCACAATGGTCCCGAGATATAGCTGCCCAATCGCGTGTTTGAAAGTAAAAGGCAGAAAGTTATTACCTGAGTCTCGCTTTGGTGCAAAGCGGAAAGCCGGGAGGGGATTCTATTGATGAGCCACAATGAGGAAACGGGTACGTCCCTCTACGGCGGTATGCTAGTGAGCAAAAAACGGATTCGAATTAGAATGGCGTTCTAGGGACATTCGCCCAGAGCCCTGGGCAACCGACGCTTACTGTATAAGACGCGGCCCCTTAGTCTACGAAACAGCGGTGGCTAAAGTCACACTCACCCGCTGTAGGCAATCCCTCCTCCGTTGATTCCCGGCGGTCGTCTCTCGTGTACGAACACGTGACCCCGGGGGAGGAGGGATTATAATAGCTTCAGTAGACATCGACGATGTCCTTCTATCGCATGCGTATGTGGGCGCCATTTCTAAGAGGGAAGGTGTAGATGAAGAAGGGCACGTTCGTGTCTTTCTTTTCTGTTATATCAGTAGTCCACCTCCGTAATAGTACGTAACCAAAGTTAGGAAAAGGAGTAAATGTAAATCATTTATGGTGTGAGTAGGTTCCAATAATCTCACCACTTGCTGATAGCAAATTGTTATACATTCCCTATGTGTGGTGATGGCGTCGAAGATTCCCAAGAGAAACAGAACAATTAATCCCTGCTAAAATTTATAAACTTAATATGCCAAGTAAGAGGAAACAATGAAGGTGTGACGTAGGGCATGCAGGGACGTGCCGAGTATGGTCGGATGATTTGTGCACCAAGTTAGGGGGTGAAGAAAGGGGACACACCATACCCCCGATAATCTACGTGCTGTACATAAACAAGTATACTTATGTTAGCCCGAGTCTCTATTTACATGAGTGGGCATCAGAATGTGTACAATTTACCAAAAATTCACGAATAATAAACACTCGCATGTACCCACTTACAATATGAAAGAGACACGTAGTTCTATTACATAGTACATTATGCATAATTTTTGAGTGCAATAAAAAACAGAAGTAGATTACATTTAACTCCTGGAGAGATGAATTTTCTCATGTAATCTTCTATTCTCGTTGTTTAAACATACAGTTTCATTACAGAAAAAGTCAGTCATTGTGTGCACCAAGGATCCCCCCGGTGAGACTCTAATCTCCAAGGAAATATTGGAGCTCAGGATCGTAGTTAAGCCCATGTTCTACGCTCTGTAAGCGCATGATCCATGTGGCCTCCCTACGTCTGAGCGTCAATTCACGGTTGCCCCCTCTGATATTAAGGGGAATCAGATCGATCCCCAAAACACGTACTTTGATGTCGTCCTCTATGGGTTGACATTCTGCAACATGAAGGGCTACCGGGTATCTAGGATCCCTTCTTTGTATGGCTCTCATGTGCTCAGCTACCCTCTCCTTGAGAGCCCTGATAGTACTACCAACATAAATCTTGCCACATTGGCATTCGATTATATACACTACAAACTTACTGAGGCAAGTAATGTTGTGTTTGATCTAATAAACCATTCCATCATGTCCCACAAAATTCTTTGTGCCGTGTTTACCCCATATACACATGGAACAGAATCCACATTTGTGGAAACCTAGGCCCCGTGTGGACAGCCAGTCCTGTGCTGTGGTGTTCGGGGGAACGGTAGGGCTTAGTTTATTTCTCAAGGTGAAACCCTTCTTGTAGGTGATGGAAGGTCTCTCTGGAATGAATTCCTTAAGTGTGGGGTCCTCTTTTAGAAGTTTCCAATGTCTATTCAGACTCTTTTTGGTGAGGTGGTTCAAAGCATTAAACTCTGTTATGAATCTTATGTGTTGATCAGGGGATTCCATCTCCGTACGTGTTTTTAGACAATCAGGTCTTGGGATGGCCCTAGTTTTTAACTCAGCTTTCTTAAGAGAAGTTTTAGAATAACCTCTATTCTGAAATCTATTTTTCATGTTTGTTAGACAGTTGTCAAATTCACAAGCTTCACTACAGTTCCGTTTGGCCCTTAGAAATTCCCCAAAGGGGATGGATCGTATCTGATGTTCAGGATGAAAACTGGAAGCATGTAGTACGGAGTTGCATGAGGTTGGTTTTCTGAAAAGTTTCGAATGTAACTGATTGTTTTTCACATAGAATTCTAGGTCCAAAAATTCAATGCTGGTTAAGCTATGCTGCATGGTGAAGCTGATTTCCCATGTGTTGGTGTTAAGGTATTCGAAAAAAGATAGAAGAAGTTCCTCGGTTCCGGACCACAGGAGAAAGCAGTCATCTATGTATCGACCCCAAAAGACTATGGAGTCAGTGTATTGTGTTCCTTTGGTGCCCCAAATAAGGTCAGCCTCCAATGCCCCCATGAAGAGATTCGCAAAGGAGGGTGAAAATTTGGAGCCCATGGCTACTCCTTTCTTCTGGCGGTACCATTTTCGATCAAACATGAAGAAATTATTCTCCAAAATGATCTTCATCATGTGTATTAACATGTTTGTGTGCGCCCATAGTGAAGCTGGTCTGTTGGAAAGAACCTTAGTGATAGCTGCAATTCCTAGGTCTAAGTTAATGCTGGTGTACAGGGACACCACATCCATGGTAACTAGTATAGTGTCCTTCTGCCAGTCAATATCTGCCATGATGTTTAGTATATGTTTTGAGTCTTGTATGAATGAAGGAAGGTTTTTTACTAAGGGTCCTAAAAAAAGGTCCACGTATTCAGCGACTCATTCCGTAGGACCCCCAATCCCTGACACTATGGGTCTGCCAGGTGGGAATGGTAAGTCTTTATGGACTTTAGGTAGGGTGTACAGCCAGGGATGTGTAGGTCTGTGGACTTTGAGATAAAGGTATTCATTGTCATCTAAAAGACCTGATTGTTTCCAGTGTAGCAGTTGTTCATTTATTAGTTTTGTTAATGGACCCATGGGGTTGTAGTTGAGTGATTCGTAACATGAGCAATCGCTCAATTGGCCAAGGATCTCATTGTTGTATTCAACTAGATCCATGACCACCACATTACCCCCTTTGTCAGCCTCCCTAATGATGATATTGGGGTTCTTGCTAAGAGTTGAAAGTGCTGAGCGTTCACCTCTAGTTAGATTGTCTTTGTATTTGAACTTCATGTTTAGGTTTCTGATGTTGGTTCTGTTTAGATCTTCCAGAACATGTTTGTGAAAGTTGTCAATAGTGTTACCACCTGATAGTGTAGGTGTCCATTTAGATTTGCTCTTAAGACCACTCGTTATACTATAATCAGTTTCCACATCAAGTTCTTCCAGTAATTGTTCCATTTCTAATGGACTATCTTCCCTGTCCGTCAAAGAAAGAAGCAGGTGTGTTGCTTGTACATCTTTAATAGTCAAAGGTACATCGTCAAATACATTCGGAACAAGTGTAGGCTGTCTTTGTGTCTGTTGTGATCCCACAAAATGTTTCTTAAGTTTCAGGTTGCGTATAAATTTGAAAAGGTCAATTTTAGTCTGACATAAGTCACCCGTAGCATAGGGGTTGAAGTTAAGGCCTTTACTGAGTAGGGAAATCATTTCTAGTGTTAATGATGTCGAAGAAAGATTGATGACTTGAACATTATCAACTAGTGCGGTTAGTTCCTCTGTGTCCCTGACCTCAGTTTTCTGCGATATTCCTCGCTTGTTCCTGCGTTTGCCCCTATGGGGTTTGGGTCTGCAGCGACCTTTGGTGGCTGGGTTCTGTTGCCCTTCCTCACCCGTTCCACTTCAAAAAAAAAGTTCGAATTGTTAGGTTCTGCGTTAGCTAGGATTTCGTTCTCAATATCACTGAGTCCAGTGGAACTCAGGGAGGTAGTACTGGAGTGAGCAGAATTGGAAGTGGCGGGTCTCCCGGGTTGGGAATTAGTTTTAGGTCTGGGGATCAGCGAATCATATTTGCGATCAAAGGTGTATACCCTACCATTCTTGTAGTCTGCCTCATCCCTCTTGATTTGGCGTGCCTTTCTATTTTTGATCTCTGTTTGATGTTTAAGCAGAATTTCATCCAGTAGGGTGTAATTCTTTACGGTGGCCTCGGGTTTGTTCAGATCTTTAATCTCTTGTTCTATGTTAGAGATTTCTGTCTGTAATTTAGCGGTTTTTCGATCAGCACTTTCGATAAGGATGTCCATAAGTGTGGTGGAGTTCTGATTTAGTGAGTCTTCCCATTTAGTCATGAGATCTCTGTCGAGATCATCATAGGTGGGGAAGATATGGGACCGTAAGCCCCTAGGCACTATCTTGAGTTTTAAATAGTGCTTAAGAGTGGCCCCATCCCACCACCTGGAGTTTTCTTGTTTCTTAAGCTTCTCTAGTCTCAGGAATTTGTCTCTAAGACCCTCAATTCGTGCAGGACCCGCTGCGGCCGATGCCTGGTGTGTGGGCATGCCTTTGGCCAGAATCTCAAAGAGATCTGCTGCTGCTTTATCCCTGTCCATATTTTGATGGACAATATCCTGCTAGATAAGTACTACAATAGTAAAATTAGTAACGTGGAGGCACCCAATCCTAAGACAAGTAAAAGAGTACTGTGCAAGGGGTTTTTTAGAAAATTAGGACTCCGGGGGTGCGCTGCCTAGGTTTAAACGTTACAGTGTGTACAAGGAACATGAAGTATCGTTGTGTAGTGCGTGAAGAGCAGACGGCAAACACCCTTAACCGTCCAAACGAGTCAAAAGACAATGCAAATTAACAAAACTAGGCTCTCGCAACTACATGTGTGTTAACAAAACGAGGTACAATGACCAAAAGTGCAAAAAGATGCGCAGAAGCAGGTTCTTTGGTGTATATCTTCTTGTCACAGCAAGATGTTTATTTTCTCCACACTTGAGAATAGTAACATTCGAATAGTATAGAATAGTAACATTCCAACAGACCAGCTTCACTATGGGCGCACACAAACATGTTAATACACATGATGAAGATCATTTTGGAGAATAATTTCTTCATGTTTGATCGAAAATGGTACCGCCAGAAGAAAGGAGTAGCCATGGGCTCCAAATTTTCACCCTCCTTTGCGAATCTCTTCATGGGGGCATTGGAGGCTGACCTTATTTGGGGCACCAAAGGAACACAATACACTGACTCCATAGTCTTTTGGGGTCGATACATAGATGACTGCTTTCTCCTGTGGTCCGGAACCGAGGAACTTCTTCTATCTTTTTTCGAATACCTTAACACCAACACATGGGAAATCAGCTTCACCATGCAGCATAGCTTAACCAGCATTGAATTTTTGGACCTAGAATTCTATGTGAAAAACAATCAGTTACATTCGAAACTTTTCAGAAAACCAACCTCATGCAACTCCGTACTACATGCTTCCAGTTTTCATCCTGAACATCAGATACGATCCATCCCCTTTGGGGAATTTCTAAGGGCCAAACGGAACTGTAGTGAAGCTTGTGAATTTGACAACTGTCTAACAAACATGAAAAATAGATTTCAGAATAGAGGTTATTCTAAAACTTCTCTTAAGAAAGCTGAGTTAAAAACTAGGGCCATCCCAAGACCTGATTGTCTAAAAACACGTACGGAGATGGAATCCCCTGATCAACACATAAGATTCATAACAGAGTTTAATGCTTTGAACCACCTCACCAAAAAGAGTCTGAATAGACATTGGAAACTTCTAAAAGAGGACCCCACACTTAAGGAATTCATTCCAGAGAGACCTTCCATCACCTACAAGAAGGGTTTCACCTTGAGAAATAAACTAAGCCCTACCGTTCCCCCGAACACCACAGCACAGGACTGGCTGTCCACACGGGGCCTAGGTTTCCACAAATGTGGATTCTGTTCCATGTGTATATGGGGTAAACACGGCACAAAGAATTTTGTGGGACATGATGGAATGGTTTATCAGATCAAACACAACATTACTTGCCTCAGTAAGTTTGTAGTGTATATAATCGAATGCCAATGTGGCAAGATTTATGTTGGTAGTACTATCAGGGCTCTCAAGGAGAGGGTAGCTGAGCACATGAGAGCCATACAAAGAAGGGATCCTAGATACCCGGTAGCCCTTCATGTTGCAGAATGTCAACCCATAGAGGACGACATCAAAGTACGTGTTTTTGGGATCGATCTGATTCCCCTTAATATCAGAGGGGGCAACCGTGAATTGACGCTCAGACGTAGGGAGGCCACATGGATCATGCGCTTACAGAGCGTAGAACATGGGCTTAACTACGATCCTGAGCTCCAATATTTCCTTGGAGATTAGAGTCTCACCGGGGGAATCCTTGGTGCACACAATGACTGACTTTTTCTGTAATGAAACTGTATGTTTAAACAACGAGAATAGAAGATTACATGAGAAAATTCATCTCTCCAGGAGTTAAATGTAATCTACTTCTGTTTTTTATTGCACTCAAAAATTATGCATAATGTACTATGTAATAGAACTACGTGTCTCTTTCATATTGTAAGTGGGTACATGCGAGTGTTTATTATTCGTGAATTTTTGGTAAATTGTACACATTCTGATGCCACTCATGTAAATAGAGACTCGGGCTAACATAAGTATACTTGTTTATGTACAGCACGTAGATTATCGGGGGTATGGTGTGTCCCCTTTCTTCACCCCCTAACTTGGTGCACAAATCATCCGACCATACTCGGCACGTCCCTGCATGCCCTACGTCACACCTTCATTGTTTCCTCTTACTTGGCATATTAAGTTTATAAATTTTAGCAGGGATTAATTGTTCTGTTTCTCTTGGGAATCTTCGACGCCATCACCACACATAGGGAATGTATAACAATTTGCTATCAGCAAGTGGTGAGATTATTGGAACCTACTCACACCATAAATGATTTACATTTACTCCTTTTCCTAACTTTGGTTACGTACTATTACGGAGGTGGACTACTGATATAACAGAAAAGAAAGACACGAACGTGCCCTTCTTCATCTACACCTTCCCTCTTAGAAATGGCGCCCACATACGCATGCGATAGAAGGACATCGTCGATGTCTACTGAAGCTATTATAATCCCTCCTCCCCCGGGGTCACGTGTTCGTACACGAGAGACGACCGCCGGGAATCAACGGAGGAGGGATTGCCTACAGCGGGTGAGTGTGACTTTAGCCACCGCTGTTTCGTAGACTAAGGGGCCGCGTCTTATACAGTAAGCGTCGGTTGCCCAGGGCTCTGGGCGAATGTCCCTAGAACGCCATTCTAATTCGAATCCGTTTTTTGCTCACTAGCATACCGCCGTAGAGGGACGTACCCGTTTCCTCATTGTGGCTCATCAATAGAATCCCCTCCCGGCTTTCCGCTTTGCACCAAAGCGAGACTCAGGTAATAACTTTCTGCCTTTTACTTTCAAACACGCGATTGGGCAGCTATATCTCGGGACCATTGTGAACTGCAATACTTTTTGTGATAGCATAGTATGGCGCTTCGAAACAGTTACTTATGATTCTTTCATTCTTTGTATAGCGCCATACTCTTTAATCGTCACCACCAGTGGGAAACGAGGACCAAACAGACGAGAGACATACCATGATTTCCTACTGATCATTCTCTCAACAGTATCGACTATAATAGAGTCATACAATACACTTAGTGGTAAGATAAGTATTGACTTGCTGCCCTACATCCCCTCATGGGTAAACCTAAGTCCTACGTACATTTCCCTCATTTTCGAAGTCTCCTCATGAGTTTCTTTCCCCCGCTTTCTTTTCTTCCTTACCCTGTATAGCCAGAACAGTGCTTACAAGACCCAGACTTACTCCGACCATACATTGGATTTGGAGTTGAAGGTAATAACACTCATCCATAGATAAAAAGAGTGTTGCATGGACTGTGCTGTCTGGATCTTCACCCTCTATAGGCACCTTTTGCTCTACCACGTTAGGAGGCCACATTGATACCTCTTCACTCACATACTTTTAACAAATTTTCTTGACATCTCACCATATACTTCCCACTACCACAGAAACCCTCTAATTTTAGGACCACTGTGTACGAGTGAATCACGACCACACACAGGTCTTTTAACTTTCATTTCACTCACTACGTGCACATTAGCACTAGAGATCAATCACTTGCCCCATTATGCAATCATCATCATCAATCTCACCAACCGTGTGCGAATCAACACGCACGTCACCACTGCATGTTGGATGCACCTTTTGTCACCATATGCAGTTTTGAAATAAACATGAATACAGAATGACATGCTTACATTATTTTGTATCACCAGCCCTGAGGAGTCGTGTTGACTCAACCGTACACGACGAAACACGTGTCGGCGAATGTTACTATTCTCAAGTCTGGAGAAAATAAACATCTTGCTGTGACAAGAAGATATACACCAAAGAACCTGCTTCTGCGCATCTTTTTGCACTTTTGGTCATTGTACCTCGTTTTGTTAACACACATGTAGTTGCGAGAGCCTAGTTTTGTTAATTTGCATTGTCTTTTGACTCGTTTGGACGGTTAAGGGTGTTTGCCTTCTGCTCTTCACGCACTACACAACGATACTTCATGTTCCTTGTACACACTGTAACGTTTAAACCTAGGCAGCGCACCCCCGGAGTCCTAATTTTCTAAAAACCCCCTTGCACAGTACTCTTTTACTTGTCTTACGATTGGGTGCCTCCACGTTACTAATTTTACTATTGTAGTACTTATCTAGCAGGATATTGTCCATCAAAATATGGACAGGGATAAAGCAGCAGCAGATCTCTTTGAGAATCTGGCCAAAGGCATGCCCACACACTAGGCATCGGCCGCAGCGGGTCCTGCACGAATTGAGGGTCTTAGAGACAAATTCCTGAGACTAGAGAAGCTTAAGAAACAAGAAAACTCCAGGTGGTGGGATGGGGCCACTCTTAAGCACTATTTAAAACTCAAGATAGTGCCTAGGGGCTTACGGTCCCATATCTTCCCCACCTATGATGATCTCGACAGAGATCTCATGACTAAATGGGAAGACTCACTAAATCAGAACTCCACCACACTTATGGACATCCTTATCGAAAGTGCTGATCGAAAAACCGCTAAATTACAGACAGAAATCTCTAACATAGAACAAGAGATTAAAGATCTGAACAAACCCGAGGCCACCGTAAAGAATTACACCCTACTGGATGAAATTCTGCTTAAACATCAAACAGAGATCAAAAATAGAAAGGCACGCCAAATCAAGAGGGATGAGGCAGACTACAAGAATGGTAGGGTATACACCTTTGATCGCAAATATGATTCGCTGATCCCCAGACCTAAAACTAATTCCCAACCCGGGAGACCCGCCACTTCCAATTCTGCTCACTCCAGTACTACCTCCCTGAGTTCCACTGGACTCAGTGATATTGAGAACGAAATCCTAGCTAACGCAGAACCTAACAATTCGAACTTTTTTTTAGAAGTGGAACGGGTGAGGAAGGGCAACAGAACCCAGCCACCAAAGGTCGCTGCAGACCCAAACCCCATAGGGGCAAACACAGGAACAAGCGAGGAATATCGCAGAAAACTGAGGTCAGGGACACAGAGGAATTAACCGCACTAGTTGATAATGTTCAAGTCATCAATCTTTCTTCGACATCATTAACACCAGAAATGATTTCCCTACTCAGTAAAGGCCTTAACTTCAACCCCTATGCTACGGGTGACTTATGTCAGACTAAAATTGACCTTTTCAAATTTATACGCAATCTGAAACTTAAGAAACATTTTGTGGGATCACAACAGACACAAAGACAGCCTACACTTGTTCCGAATGTATTTGACGATGTACCTTTGACTATTAAAGATGTACAAGCAACACACCTGCTTCTTTCTTTGACGGACAGGGAAGATAGTCCATTAGAAATGGAACAATTACTGGAAGAACTTGATGTGGAAACTGATTATAGTATAACGAGTGGTCTTAAGAGCAAATCTAAATGGACACCTACACTATCAGGTGGTAACACTATTGACAACTTTCACAAACATGTTCTGGAAGATCTAAACAGAACCAACATCAGAAACCTAAACATGAAGTTCAAATACAAAGACAATCTAACTAGAGGTGAACGCTCGGCACTTTCAACTCTTAGCAAGAACCCCAATATCATCATTAGGGAGGCTGACAAAGGGGGTAATGTGGTGGTCATGGATCTAGTTGAATACAACAATGAGATCCTTGGCCAATTGAGCGATTGCTCATGTTACGAATCACTCAACTACAACCCCATGGGTCCATTAACAAAACTAATAAATGAACAACTGCTACACTGGAAACAATCAGGTCTTTTAGATGACAATGAATACCTTTATCTCAAAGTCCACAGACCTACACATCCCTGGCTGTACACCCTACCTAAAGTCCATAAAGACTTACCATTCCCACCTGGCAGACCCATAGTGTCAGGGATTGGGGGTCCTACGGAAAGAGTCGCTGAATACGTGGACCTTTTTTTAGGACCCTTAGTAAAAAACCTTCCTTCATTCATACAAGACTCAAAACATATACTAAACATCATGGCAGATATTGACTGGCAGAAGGACACTATACTAGTTACCATGGATGTGGTGTCCCTGTACACCAGCATTAACTTGGACCTAGGAATTGCAGCTATCACTAAGGTTCTTTCCAACAGACCAGCTTCACTATGGGCGCACACAAACATGTTAATACACATGATGAAGATCATTTTGGAGAATAATTTCTTCATGTTTGATCGAAAATGGTACCGCCAGAAGAAAGGAGTAGCCATGGGCTCCAAATTTTCACCCTCCTTTGCGAATCTCTTCATGGGGGCATTGGAGGCTGACCTTATTTGGGGCACCAAAGGAACACAATACACTGACTCCATAGTCTTTTGGGGTCGATACATAGATGACTGCTTTCTCCTGTGGTCCGGAACCGAGGAACTTCTTCTATCTTTTTTCGAATACCTTAACACCAACACATGGGAAATCAGCTTCACCATGCAGCATAGCTTAACCAGCATTGAATTTTTGGACCTAGAATTCTATGTGAAAAACAATCAGTTACATTCGAAACTTTTCAGAAAACCAACCTCATGCAACTCCGTACTACATGCTTCCAGTTTTCATCCTGAACATCAGATACGATCCATCCCCTTTGGGGAATTTCTAAGGGCCAAACGGAACTGTAGTGAAGCTTGTGAATTTGACAACTGTCTAACAAACATGAAAAATAGATTTCAGAATAGAGGTTATTCTAAAACTTCTCTTAAGAAAGCTGAGTTAAAAACTAGGGCCATCCCAAGACCTGATTGTCTAAAAACACGTACGGAGATGGAATCCCCTGATCAACACATAAGATTCATAACAGAGTTTAATGCTTTGAACCACCTCACCAAAAAGAGTCTGAATAGACATTGGAAACTTCTAAAAGAGGACCCCACACTTAAGGAATTCATTCCAGAGAGACCTTCCATCACCTACAAGAAGGGTTTCACCTTGAGAAATAAACTAAGCCCTACCGTTCCCCCGAACACCACAGCACAGGACTGGCTGTTCACACGGGGCCTAGGTTTCCACAAATGTGGATTCTGTTCCATGTGTATATGGGGTAAACACGGCACAAAGAATTTTGTGGGACATGATGGAATGGTTTATCAGATCAAACACAACATTACTTGCCTCAGTAAGTTTGTAGTGTATATAATCGAATGCCAATGTGGCAAGATTTATGTTGGTAGTACTATCAGGGCTCTCAAGGAGAGGGTAGCTGAGCACATGAGAACCATACAAAGAAGGGATCCTAGATACCCGGTAGCCCTTCATGTTGCAGAATGTCAACCCATAGAGGACGACATCAAAGTACGTGTTTTTGGGATCGATCTGATTCCCCTTAATATCAGAGGGGGCAACCGTGAATTGACGCTCAGACGTAGGGAGGCCACATGGATCATGCGCTTACAGAGCGTAGAACATGGGCTTAACTACGATCCTGAGCTCCAATATTTCCTTGGAGATTAGAGTCTCACCGGGGGGATCCTTGGTGCACACAATGACTGACTTTTTCTGTAATGAAACTGTATGTTTGAACAACGAGAATAGAAGATTACATGAGAAAATTCATCTCTCCAGGAGTTAAATGTAATCTACTTCTGTTTTTTATTGCACTCAAAAATTATGCATAATGTACTATGTAATAGAACTACGTGTCTCTTTCATATTGTAAGTGGGTACATGCGAGTGTTTATTATTCGTGAATTTTTGGTAAATTGTACACATTCTGATGCCCACTCATGTAAATAGAGACTCGGGCTAACATAAGTATACTTGTTTATGTACAGCACGTAGATTATCGGGGGTATGGTGTGTCCCCTTTCTTCACCCCCTAACTTGGTGCACAAATCATCCGACCATACTCGGCACGTCCCTGCATGCCCTACGTCACACTTTCAATGTTTCCTCTTACTTGGCATATTAAGTTTATAAATTTTAGCAGGGATTAATTGTTCTGTTTCTCTTGGGAATCTTCGACGCCATCACCACACTATGTATAACAATTTGCTATCAGCAAGTGGTGAGATTATTGGAACCTACTCACACCATAAATGATTTACATTTACTCCTTTTCCTAACTTTGGTTACGTACTATTACGGAGGTGGACTACTGATATAACAGAAAAGAAAGACACGAACGTGCCCTTCTTCATCTACACCTTCCCTCTTAGAAATGGCGCCCACATACGCATGCGATAGAAGGACATCGTCGATGTCTACTGAAGCTATTATAATCCCTCCTCCCCCGGGGTCACGTGTTCGTACACGAGAGACGACCGCCGGGAATCAACGGAGGAGGGATTGCCTACAGCGGGTGAGTGTGACTTTAGCCACCGCTGTTTCGTAGACTAAGGGGCTACAGTAAGCGTCGGTTGCCCAGGGCTCTGGGCGAATGTCCCTAGAACGCCATTCTAATTCGAATCCGTTTTTTGCTCACTAGCATACCGCCGTAGAGGGACGTACCCGTTTCCTCATTGTGGCTCATCAATAGAATCCCCTCCCGGCTTTCCGCTTTGCACCAAAGCGAGACTCAGGTAATAACTTTCTGCCTTTTACTTTCAAACACGCGATTGGGCAGCTATATCTCGGGACCATTGTGAACTGCAATACTTTTTGTGATAGCATAGTATGGCGCTTCGAAACAGTTACTTATGATTCTTTGTATAGCGCCATACTCTTTAATCGTCACCACCAGTGGGAAACGAGCACCAAACAGACGAGAGACATACCATGATTTCCTACTGATCATTCTCTCAACAGTATCGACTATAATAGAGTCATACAATACACTTAGTGGTAAGATAAGTATTGACTTGCTGCCCTACATCCCCTCATGGGTAAACCTAAGTCCTACGTACATTTCCCTCATTTTCGAAGTCTCCTCATGAGTTTCTTTCCCCCGCTTTCTTTTCTTCCTTACCCTGTATAGCCAGAACAGTGCTTACAAGACCCAGACTTACTCCGACCATACATTGGATTTGGAGTTGAAGGTAATACCGCTCATCCATAGATAAAAAGAGTGTTGCATGGACTGTGCTGTCTGGATCTTCACCCTCTATAGGCACCTTTTGCTCTACCACGTTAGGAGGCCACATTGATACCTCTTCACTCACTTACTTTTAACAAATATTCTTGACATCTCACCATATACTTCCCACTACCACAGAAACCCTCTAATTTTAGGACCACTGTGTACGAGTGAATCACGACCACACACAGGTCTTTTAACTTTCATTTCACTCACTACGTGCACATTAGCACTATAGATCAATCACTTGCCCCATTATGCAATCATCATCATCAATCTCACCAACCGTGTGCGAATCAACACGCACGTCACCACTGCATGTTGGATGCACCTTTTGTCACCATATGCAGTTTTGAAATAAACATGAATACAGAATGACATGCTTACATTATTTTGTATCACCAGCCCTGAGGAGTCGTGTTGACTCAACCGTACACGACGAAACACGTGTCGGCGAATGTTACTATTCTCAAGTCTGGAGAAAATAAACATCTTGCTGTGACAAGAAGATATACACCAAAGAACCTGCTTCTGCGCATCTTTTTGCACTTTTGGTCATTGTACCTCGTTTTGTTAACACACATGTAGTTGCGAGAGCCTAGTTTTGTTAATTTGCATTGTCTTTTGACTCGTTTGGACGGTTACGGGTGTTTGCCGTCTGCTCTTCACGCACTACACAACTATACTTCATGTTCCTTGTACACACTGTAACGTTTAAACCTAGGCAGCGCACCCCCGGAGTCCTAATTTTCTAAAAACCCCCTTGCACAGTACTCCTCACTTATCATTGTCCTGGATTTCAAGTCTCTTTCACCCTCTTAACTGACAGTTATAAAGGCACACGCGTGGGGTTCAAACCACACTCTCCTGAAGCCCAACACCCCTTGAATCTGATCACAACGGAATCCATGCCATTATGCATAATTGAAAGCACTTAGACTGAACAGGTCCTTCCATGAATATATGTTCATCTTTACACCCGTCAGCAGCGAGGAGGCGGTATCTTCACTATAAATGTCTTAGTTAATGTTTTTTCCTCTTAAAATAGCTTGAAAAGTAGCAGCCATCGATAATGATGAAATATACTAACCACCAATGCACTCCGAATGATACACTGGAAGAGTACTTCTTAAAGTGAACAAAGTATTGTTAGAAGTGTCTGTTGGTACCTGAAAACACTGTCCACAAATGTATGCGCTCGAAATGCTGTAATTTGAAATATCTAATAAAGTATGTTTTTAAAAAAAGTGGAGGGATGTGCCAAAACGTTAGACGCAGGGCCTGCAGCCAACCTTATGTTGCGCACAACTAAAGGACATGTGTGGGGTGGTTTTGCCCGCCAGCGGGGTTTGAACCCAGGGCTACACCCCAGTACAGGCTCTGCATCCAACTCAACACTGTGCATGACCAAAGGCAATGCACAGCGTGGAGTTGGCTGCCTGCGGGGTTTGGATGCAGGACCTGCGGACAACCCCATGCCATGCACAGTCAAAGGCCATAAGCGGGGTGGGTTGGTGTGAAACACATGTCAGGGTTTGATTTTATTCATTTCAGGTTGGCTTGCCTGGTATTTTACAAATTCAAAGCTGTAATACTGTGCCTGGAGTGGTGAAAGGCTTTTGTCATTTAACATTTCTGCAGGGATAGCATTGTGCTAGTCCTATGCTTAAAAACTTTTCTGTAGAAATGATAAAAGACTTTGTCACTTTCAATCTGGGTGTGGATGGCACTGTGCTAATCCTATGTTTAAAGACTTTGATAGAAAAGCAAACATTTGACGTGAGCAGATTTAGAGTGTCACAGGTGTTGAGAGTGCTGTACATTTTTTTGTAAAGCAAGGACCCCCTGATTCCGTATATAGTTCCTAGGACAGGGTAATTATCAAATATTTAAAACGTCCTAGGCAACCAAAAATCCCAACATGAGTTAGGTAAGAAATATGACTGAAAAATAATCAAGAGCCTCAATGTATACACTACGAACAGAAGTCTAACTTTGATGAGAGTTATTTTTATTCACAAATGTATTTGTTTTCCACATAACAAAAAGGCAATATAATTCACAATAAATAAAAGACAAGGATATAAAGTATTAAAATACATGTGAAACCATGCAAGCAATATAGGTACAATTCAAGGTTAAAAATCTTCACAGTGTGAATGCGTTTGCAAATAAAAATTCTATAGCAATTATAACATACAAATATACGTCCCTATACATCTAATATCATCATCAATCTTAGAAATATGACAATTTCAAGCAGTTCGCCAATAAGCCACTATAGAAATAAAAAAGTGCAATTATTCATAATTATATACAGTGTTTCGTCGTCAATCTCTACGCGCATTTCGGCGGAGGTCCGCCTTCTTCAGGAGTTTCACTTGTCAAGTCTATTCAGGGTGTTATTTTAATGTTCCAATCCAAAGAGTAGTCTACCCCATAAATTGGAATCACTGCAATGTTATTACTGCTAGTTTAGTGATGCGGTCAAATGTAATGTAGGTTGAATTGTCTTTTCTTTCTTTTCAGGTTCTAAAAGGTAAGTGAACCATGAATCCGCTTTTCTTGCGACATATGGATCTGGATATGGAGAATAAATAATGTTTATTTCTGAAAGCAAAAATACAATGCGGAACGACAGACCGTTCAACAACATATCTATACGGGCATGTTCATCCAATAAGACCGCGGCATCTATTCAATACATACAAAGGAGACATATATCCTTGTCTTACCTCGCGTCTAAAAGATACAAAAAGACAACCGCTATCGATGTATATAATTATGAATAATTGCACTTTTTTATTTCTATAGTGGCTTATTGGCGAACTGCTTGAAATTGTTATATTTCTAAGATTGATGATGATATTAAATGTATAGGGACGTGTATTTGGATGTTGTAATTGCTATAGAATTTTTATTTGCAAACGCTTTCACACTGTGAAGATTTTTAACCTTGAATTTTACCTATATTGCTTGCATGGTTTCACATGTATTTTAATACTTTATATCCTTGTCTTTTATTTATTGTGAATTATATTGCCTTTTTTTATGTGGAAAACAAATAAATTTGTGAATAAAAATAACTCTCATCAAAGTTAGATTTCTGTTCGTAGTGTATACATTGAGGCTCATGATTATTTTTCAGTCATATTTCTTACCTAACTCATGTTGGGATTTTGGTTGCCTAGGAAGTTTTAAATAGTTGAGAGTGCTGTATACAGGAGCTGCTTTCCACCTAAACTTGAGAACTACCCAGAGTTCTCTGCTTCTTTTTTTGCATTATTTCCCCGTCACTGTAAGCCTGAAAGGGCATTCTTTTGATTTGGTGCAAGAGTGCCTTTGTGAATTTGAAAGTAAGTATATGACTGACTGGATCTGTGATTGGATACATGAGTGTCTAAGTGGGCATCTGAGTGGGTGAGTGAGTGGGTGCATGAATGTCTGAGTGGGTCTGTGAGTGAGTGCGTGAGTCTCTCAATTGGTCAATTACTGGGAGCGTGAGTGAATGGTTCTGTTAGTGGGTGTGTGGGTTTCTGAGTGGGACTGTGAGTGGGTGCAAGAGTCTCTGAGTGTATCAATGACTGGGTGCATACGTCTCTGAGTGGGTCTGTGAGTGGGTGTGTGAGTGACTGTATGGGGGTTTGAGTATCTGAGTGGTCTGTGAGTGGGTGTCTGAGTGCCTGAGTGGATCAGTAAGTGGGTGTATGAGTGTCTCAATAGATCTGTGAGTGAGAGTATAAGTCTCTGAGTGGGTGAGTGAATGTGTGCATGCATGAGTGTATGAGTGGGTCTCTGACTGGGAGGGTGAGTGTTTGGGTGGGTCAGTGAGTCGGTACATGCATATCTGAGTGAGCCTGTGAGTGGGTGTGTGAATCTCTGAGTGTATGAGTGAGTGACTGAGTGCACACATCTCTAAGAGGATCTGTGACTAAGTGTGTGAGTGACTCTATGGGTGTGTGAGTGGGTGTATGACTGGATCTATGAGTGAGTTCATGGGTGTCTCAGTGGGCCTGTCAGTGGGTGTGTGAGTTTCTCAGTGGGTCTATGAGTACATTTGTGAGTGTGTGAGTGGGTCTGTAAGTGGGTGCATAAGTCTAAGAGTGGGTCAGTACATGAGTGTGTCACTCTGCAAGTGAGTCTGTAAGTGGGTGCATGAGTACCTGAATGGGTATGTGAGTGGCTGCATGAGTATCTGACTCGGTATGTGACTGGATGTATAAGTGTGTGCATGGGTATGTGAATGGGTGTATAAGTCTAAGTGAGTTTGTGAATGCATACATGAGTCCCTGACAGTGATCAGCGAGTGTGCACAAATATATCAATACTTTTTTGTTTCATATTTCCACCAATATTTGCGGTGTCGCTGCAATGCTCAGGACACCCTTGGGATGGTACACAGAAGGCTGTTCTGGCAATCGTGGTATTGTTGCGAATATATCACGCGCAATTAAAAAGAATCTATTTTAGACATATAACTTGTGTCACTAATGCTTCCATTTCTCAAACATGGGGTCAGAGGATCTCCACTCTGACCTCTTATGTTAGCTTTGGCAAAAATTTTCAACCCCAGAAAACCGTTCCCGATCAATAAAATGGCAGCTGCAACTTTCTGTTCAGGTTGGGTCCTGAACAGAAACAGCGGATCAGAACATTCCTGTTGGCCTGTGCATTCGTGATTTATCATGAAATCCTTGCGATTTTACAGAGATCACAGCAAAACCATCGCAAAATATCCATGGTAAGAAATATCACTATATTATTTAGATTTAATTTCACAAAAACTACTGAATGAATTTGCACCAAATAACAAAAAGCACAACGTGCATAACAATATCTACTTTTCTGCCAAATTTGGTGTGTTTCTGTACAGCGGTTCAGGCTGTAGGTTTGACAACGCGTTCCTATGAGAATTAACATTACAAATGCCCCCTTATTTCACTCCCCTATTTCTTGGTCCCCACTGCTTGGATCTTCCCCCAAAACCTTTCATGACACACAGAACCTCTTGGACACTTTCTTTTTAAAATTTGATGAAGATTGGCCAAATTACATCAAAGTTATAAGCAAGTAAACAGATGTTTTTCCTATGGAAACTAGATCCTAGTATTCAGGATAATCCATCAAGCTTGGGCTAAGAAAAACTCATTTTCCCCATGTAATTGAACAGTGATACCGCAACAATGGCTGAATGGAAGTACACCAAATTTGGCAGAATGCTAGATCTTGGTCCATAAAGTGTGTTTTTTATGATTTGGTCTATATATGTTGAGTAGTTCCTGAGAAACTGAGGTTCAAAATATTTGTATATTTCACACTGTAGTCTCAGGACTCAGTATGGGACACTGGCATGTGTCAGAGACTCTGGTTCGACTGGTGGCAGGGATAATAAAGTTGGTAGACTATTGAGTTCAGAGCTGCCTAAGATCACACAGAGAGTCAGAGCAGAAACGAAATCCAAAGGAGAAGTTCTGTAGCAAGGTAATAAGAGAGTTAAGGCTCAGCAAGGACAGACACTCAGGAGGTAATATGCCATTCAGACTAACTACATCCAGGATATAAGTCCAAGACATATATGTATATATAACATCATTAATAATGAAGGGAATGTGGGTAAAACATTCAGGAGCTCGACACGATAATACTGAAGCTCAGTAAGTTTGTCACCCACAATTGCTGTTACAGATACTGACTGTGAATATCCATATATTGGATATATATGCAAAGGCAGGGTCTGTGGAGCTGATACCTATGGTGATGTTATAAAAGTAACTCTGAGAAAATACTCACAGTGAACAAGAAGCTCCACGTAGGTTGTCAGCTGAGCCCACAGATCATGGAAATCAAACAGAAACACGCAAGGCGGTAACAGCAAGGGTGTAGATCTAAATACACAACTCCAATAGACAAAGAGCTAGCAAGGAAGAATGCTTAACAGAAAAGGAGGGAAAACAAATGGCACACTTGGCAGAAAGCAAGTAACAAACATACAAGGAAATTAGAAGCAAGATAGCAGGAATAGGAAGACAGCAAACTTGGAACTTGAACAAAGGTAACAGTAAGACAAGCACAGTCTGGAAACAGGCAAATACAAAAGGAGCACTAGAATAGTACTGAATCAAGAATCAGGGAAATATGGCTGAGATACCCGCCACCCCCTCTCAACACAATCCCCAAGGATGGGAAACCGGAAACAGTTCTGAAGTCTTTGGAAGACGGGAGGGAGTAACCCCCCCGGCCGTATTTATTAAAATATGAAACAAAATTAAAACATTAAATAAACAGTTTCATATTATGTACAATTTCATTACCACATTGCGATGTTTGGCTAACCTTAACAGATTCTCTAATACAAAGGTTCTCCTAGCCGAACTAACATCCTGCAAAACATTTACTTGAAATTTTGAAATTGTACATCCTAACGTTTAAGGGCCAACGGCAAGGTCGTAACCGGTGTCAAGATCCCTAACCCAGAAATATCGCCCTCACTTGTGAGGGGCGGCCCAGAGGCGTACCTCAAGTGCAATTACCAATTTCCCTTGACTTGACGGGGGCCCCAATAAAACTCGACGCCACTTAGAGGTCGTACGAGGACTCGTGTGAGGTATCTAGAAGGTCGCGTAGACCCCCCCCCAAACCCCACACAACTTACCATATCTGCCGTCGCAGACGTCCTGGCCCCGGGAAATTCCCCAGGAGGGGGCTGTAACCCCTCCTACCCAGGAAGGGGCCTTGACCGCCTTTCCTCTTCTTTCGGCGACCCATCCTTAGAAGGGACCGCCTCCCCGTTGAGGGGCCAATGGCCACCTCCCCCGAGCGCTCCCATCCGTGCTGGGTGACGCCCACTCATAGGGATCTTCCAATTAGTGCTCACCGATCATGACCTTACCGCCCGACCAAGATAAATACGACAATGCTAACTAAATGACTAAACTAAAAATACAGTAGCAACTATACTTTCATTAAAAGCATGCTTACCAATGAACACTAAAGCAGAATTTCTTTATTTGCAAAACGTAACACAAATCGACATTCTTTATTACATACTCAAAATCGTCAAGATAATACCACAACCTGTAAACGAAAATCAGAGTTATCCATCAACTTTATTCAAAACCACTTGCTGTCATCATGGGCTGGTGGGTGGGTCAAAATTGGCTCTTCGTTCCGTCTCGAGCTCACGTGCAGCGAGGAGGTGCAGCTTCAGAGCACAGGAACAAGAGGATGCCTTCGGATCTTGCTTCTCCTTTTATCCGTCTTCAGGGCGGGCGTAAACCCGCCCCTGCCTGCCCCTAGGGCGTGGCCAGCCGCGTCAGTGTCTAGGCCAACCCACTCTAGGGCGGGAAAAGGCGCGCCCCGGCTACGCCGCTTCGGGCATACCAGCCGAGACTCGCCTCCCGCCCAAGATGGCTTCCCGGGGGGATCGTGGTACTCTGCCATACGTTCGGGGGGACCGAGTGGTCGCCCCTTTCCATATGGCTGAGATACCCGCCACCCCCTCTCAACACAATCCCCAAGGATGGGAAACCGGAAACAGTTCTGAAGTCTTTGGAAGACGGGAGGGAGTAACCCCCCCGGCCGTATTTATTAAAATATGAAACAAAATTAAAACATTAAATAAACAGTTTCATATTATGTACAATTTCATTACCACATTGCGATGTTTGGCTAACCTTAACAGATTCTCTAATACAAAGGTTCTCCTAGCCGAACTAACATCCTGCAAAACATTCACTTGAAATTTTGAAATTGTACATCCTAACGTTTAAGGGCCAACGGCAAGGTCGTAACCGGTGTCAAGATCCCTAACCCAGAAATATCGCCCTCACTTGTGAGGGGCGGCCCAGAGGCGTACCTCAAGTGCAATTACCAATTTCCCTTGACTTGACGGGGGCCCCAATAAAACTCGACGCCACTTAGAGGTCGTACGAGGACTCGTGTGAGGTATCTAGAAGGTCGCGTAGACCCCCCCCAAACCCCACACAACTTACCATATCTGCCGTCGCAGACGTCCTGGCCCCGGGAAAAATTCCCCAGGAGGGGGCTGTAACCCCTCCTACCCAGGAAGGGGCCTTGACCGCCTTTCCTCTTCTTTCGGCGACCCATCCTTAGAAGGGACCGCCTCCCCGTTGAGGGGCCAATGGCCACCTCCCCCGAGCGCTCCCATCCGTGCTGGGTGACGCCCACTCATAGGGATCTTCCAATTAGTGCTCACCGATCATGACCTTACCGCCACAGGCCGGATAGTTGACCGGCTATCCGGACCCCCCACACACTCCTACCTAAAGGTCATGGTGTAACGTTTTTAGCCATGCTAAGAAGTCTCCTATGAGTAACTCATTCCCCACTCGAGACAAATGCACTCCATCCCCCAAATACATACTGTCATCCTTAATACACCCATGTGAAATAGCATGCAGTGTCTTGGAACGGAACAACCTACTCGCTTTGTTATTAAGCTTCCTAACAGAATGATTTAAAGCAGGAACCGAAATAGCCCCCCGCCACACTTTTCGTGGGATCATATGGGACCACGCAATTGTGCACCCTGGGACTCTCCTCGCTAACCAACTTACAGTGGAAAGCATCGCCTCAAGAAGAAGTCGTCTGCCAGTGGTGACCAAATCATTACCCCCAAGATGTACTATCACTACAGACGGCGGTGACCTCGTCCGCCCTAGCAAACCCTCAAAAAATGATTGAAACTGGTCAATACAGAGACCGCCTCTTCCGTAGAAGGACACACTGTACCCGTATTCCCCAGCTACGTGAATCATATCACCTGCCTTGAATACGTCTGCGGCACGTCTCACGTATGAGTGGCCCACAACCCACACCTCCTTTTTCACAGCCGGTGATGTCTGACCGCTGGCCTGGTGTAGGGTCGACTGCAAAGTCCGCCCCGCCTCGTAGGCTTGCGCAACTGAAAACCAAACAAAAACAAGAAGCGTGAGTACATTGCTACAGCTTCACAACATGTGCAACCGCACATACCTTTTATAACAATTGGAGGACCAACGCCCCACCCGTTTAACTTGTTCAACATCCAGACCCCTGGCTGTAGCTTCTGTAACAGCCCCTATCCGAAAGGAATGGGTCCCAAACTCGCCCGGGTTCAAGCCCGCAGCGGCAATCGACATCGCAAGCACCCGCTGAAACTGAAACTTTGTCAGTGGGGTGGCGTCAGCGTGTCTCAACAAGGTCCCCCCCCATGATGCCACCCTTCGTGCTAAATAATCTTCTAGACACCTTACCGGGCACATGGAGGACCCGGGAATCCTGCGT
Organism: Lissotriton vulgaris; assembly: GCF_964263255.1. Classification (NCBI taxonomy): domain Eukaryota; kingdom Metazoa; phylum Chordata; class Amphibia; order Caudata; family Salamandridae; genus Lissotriton; species Lissotriton vulgaris. Next base: position 326,970 of record NW_028246579.1, read on the forward strand.
ATGATTACGCAGTCACCCATCCCACTTTGATCGGTCTTGGACCTGACAAATGAGACCGTTATCGTCTCCCCTCTGATCTGGACGTGCTCCTGGCACAATCCTCCTGTCACATCCTGCTTGTTCCTTGCCACTAATTCGCTTACCCGCATAGCCCCATGGAATGCCAGCGTAAAAGCGGCTCGGAATAACACTGTCTCAAACTGAGATGAACACGTAGCAGGGAGTCTGGATAATAACTGGGCCAGCCTATCCAAACCTATCGGGCGCCTCTCATCTACTCTGCGACCCTCAAGGCGTTGCCACCCCCGTAGCGCTTTCTGTACAACGAAAGACGCTGTCGGGTCATGGATCCCGTGAGCCCTAGCAACAAAGGAAATGGCAGCCCGATGCCTCTGAGCCGTGGCCACCGATTTCCCGACCCGATGTAAGGACATCAGAAAATACACCACCCACTCTTCCTGGCCCCAAAGCTCCTCCCTATCAGTCCCCAAAAAGGCCAAATAGGACCGGAACGCCCCTTCATATGCCTTCCTCGTCCTGGGTGCTAAACTCTCTCCCACGAGGTTACGAAGTTCGGGGCACCGAGAGACCAGAGAGCTTCGGGAAAGGGTGCCGGCTCCGGGTCCGCTGTGGGAAGGAAACCCCAGAAAGCCTGCATACGAAAACGAGACAGTGCATCAGCCGCCTGGTTCATTACCCCTGGGACATGTCTTGCTCTGAATAGCACATTCAATTGCATACAAAGTAAAACAATTTCCTTGAGCAGTCTCAAAATCCATTTGCATCGTGCTGCCTGACTATTGATACACTCGACCACGGTCATATTGTCAGACCAAAATACCACAGAGTGATCTTTGAACCCTTCGGGCCAAGTTCTCAGGGCCACTAAAAATGGGGAAAAGTTCCAGGAAAGCAATGTTACTTGTCAGTCCACTATCATGCCACCATGTCGGCCACTTTTGTGCAGACCATCTCGTGCCGAATATGGCACCGAAACCTATGCTCCCTGCCGAATCTGTCCACAGCCCCAGCTCCTCAGAGGACACGGCTGGTTTGTTCCAGACGACTCGACCATTGAAATCCGCCAGAAATGCCAACCATATGCGCATGTCCTGGCGGACCTCTGCCGAGAGCCTTGTGCGATGATGGCACTCCTTCAGGCCGACCATGGCTTGAGCGATCGAACGGGAAAAGGGGCGGGCCATTGGTATGACCCTCAGGGCAAAATTCAACTGGCCAACTAACTGCTGTAATTGATGCAGCTTAACCTTAGGTCCCCTTATACACATCTGCAGGGATGTCCTGAACTTTGACACTTTGTCAGCTGGTAAACGAAAACAACCTTCTGCGGAGTCTAACTCAATCCCCAGAAACTCGAGGCAAGTGGAAGGCCCCACAGTCTTACCTGGTGCCAATGGCACGCCAAACTGATTCATCAAGACACAAAACTGTGCCAAAGCCTGCCCACATTCCGGGTCCCCGGCTGCCCCCAGGAACAAAAAATCATCAAGGTAATGCATCACATTTTGGAAACCCGTCTTCCTTGTGAAGACCCATTGTAGAAAACTACTGAATTTTTCGAAATAGGCACAAGATATAGAGCACCCCATCGGCATACACCTATCCATGTAATAATGACCCTGAAACATGAAACCTAAGAGACGCTGATCGTCTGGATGTACCGGGAGCAACCGGAACGCTGACTCGATATCAGATTTTGCCATCAGCGCCCCGGGCCCCAGGCGATTCAAAATGGCTACGGCCTCATCGAAGGATGCGTACCGCACCGAACACACTTCCGGGTCTATCGCTCCGTTTACGGAAAGACCACGTGGGGCTGATAAATTATGTATCAGCCGAAACTCACCCGGGTCCTTCTTCGGGACCACACCTAAAGGGGAACAAACAAAATTAGGAACCGGTGGTACACTAAACGGACCGGCGACTCGACCTCGAGTAACCTCCTTCCTGATCTTATCCTGTACCACCGTCGTATGCTGAAAGACCGATAGCTGATTCTTACATTTCGTTGCACCTTGAAAGTCCCCCACTGGGATGCGGAAACCATAAGAAAACCCGTTCCGCAACACCCCAGCAGAAGCACGATCCGGGTATTCACTGAGCCAAGGAATCATTGCCAAGGTATCAATCGGGGTAGGTAAAGGCGCCCCTCGGACTATGTTAGACCTGTTTGGCGCCTCCTCTACCCCCGTTATCACCCGTTTTGGCTCTGCACGTGGACTCAGGATGGGATGATTGCCCACACCCACTACATTCGTGTCTAAATTTGCACGATCCCTGGGGCCTAGTACATTTACCCCTGTTGAAGTTCCAACAAACCCCCCTTTTTCCTGTGTTACCGGCAGGCTTCGAGTAATTGTCTGTACCCGCACCTGACCGAAAGGGCGTCCCCGCATACTGGCGGGAAGATTCGCCAACAATACTCCCTACTAATGGCAATTTTAACATACCAGTCTCCTTCATTTTGGACCATGACACAGAATCATAACAATCCCATGTTAAGTTTTTATCATGTTCTTTAGCTTTTCTAAACAGGTTATCATAGCAGAACCAATGATTACCCTCGTGTGATACCGAGTACCCCATGATTCGTGACTGATAAATCGGCAATTCGGGTAACAGATCGGGCCTTCGCTCCCCCAAGATCGATGTAAAAACCCCCCACGCTTGGCCCCAATTGCCAATGTTCTCATTTACCTTAAAGGCGGCCATTTTTGCGCGCCAAACACTCGGATGCATGAGCTCCTTCTGGCCCTTGACATGCTCCATCTCATAGTGATCAGTAAGCAACGAGAATATGTTTACGTATTCCCCTGCCCATATCTTTTCCTTAATAGCCAAAGGAACATGCTGACCCAATTTTTCCCTACGAGAGGGTGCCGACTCATCCCTCGCAATCGGCAATGGCCGCTTACCTGCACCGGACGTTGTCTCTGCTACTGAACCCGTCCCCTGTGGCTTCTCTACTGCTGCAGCCGGCGTGGACACCTTCGCTGCTTCCCGTGACTCACGCAGTTGCTTCATTAGCTCCTGCACGTCGACAGCCGTGGCGCCCTCGCTACCTTTTCCCAACCACGCTGCCAATTGTGCTGCCAGCTCGGGCGGCATATCTTCCTCGGACACGGGGGTGACCACAACGGGAATCGGATTCCCTTCCTTCGGCACGGGAGTTGGTGCCTCGAGCGGGGCACTGGGACCCGGGATGTCTTCTCCCGCTGCTCCCCTCCTGGGCCTCTTGTTTTTCCCTCCCAGGGCTGATCCCGCCAAAGGACGTTTCGGTCCCCCTTCCTCGTTCTTATCCATTCGCCTCTTTAGTTCGGTCATCTCCTTCATGAGAACGCGCAGCATCTGTTCAGTAGTCATGCGCTTTCCCGCCTTCTTCGGCATTCTCCAACAGAGTATCTGCAAAACAAACAAGAACGATTACAACGCTCAAAATTGGCTCTTCGTTCCGTCTCGAGCTCACGTGCAGCGGGGAGGTGCAGCTTCAGAGCACAGGAACAAGAGGATGCCTTCGGATCTTGCTTCTCCTTTTATCCGTCTTCAGGGCGGGCGTAAACCCGCCCCTGCCTGCCCCTAGGGCGTGGCCAGCCGCGTCAGTGTCTAGGCCAACCCACTCTAGGGCGGGAAAAGGCGCGCCCCGGCTACGCCGCTTCGGGCATACCAGCCGAGACTCGCCTCCCGCCCAAGATGGCTTCCCGGGGGGATCGTGGTACTCTGCCATACGTTCGGGGGGACCGAGTGGTCGCCCCTTTCCATAAGGTAGCATTGCAGGCAGTGCTAGTTCAGGAAAAATGAACTAGCTAAGCTCAGAAATCAAGGTAGCACTGATGGCAGTGCTGGTTCAGGAACAAAGTATAGCAATAGCTCTGGAATCAAGGAATCTAGGTAGCACTGCAAGCAGTGCTAATTCTGGAACTGGGAATAGCTATTGCTTTGGAATCCAGTAACCACTGGCACACAGTGACAGTTCAAAAACCAGGACCTAGCTACAGACCAGGAATCAAGGAGTTAATAGAGCACTGCAAGCAGTGCTTATCGGGAACAAGGAATAGCTGCAGAACAGGAACAAGGAATACCTATAGATCAGGCCTCTAGAAAAACCAATAGCAAAAGCTCAGGAAACAAGGGTCAGTCTCACTGGAATACTGCTCCAATAACCAGTGCTGGACGGAAGGGAGCTGGGGCTTAAAAGAGCTCACAGTAATCATATGTTTCTGGTGTGAACAGGCTAGTAGCAGCCAGCCACAGGTTTACTGAATTCATCCACCCATCCTTGGCCAGCAGGGGTGGAGACGAAGCAGTGAGCAGGAAATTCTAGATAATGGAGTATGAGCAGGATGGCTTCCACAAAACCCGACATGGATTAAAAATGGATGGTAATTTCCACATAGTGTCCAAATGGCTAGAAGTCAGTAGATGCATGCAGGGGAGTGTCCAGAAGTTTATTAGAACACTGGAAAGTCCCATAATCCAGCCCACTGGTGGAGGGCATGAGAGTGCAGGGAGCAAATCGTGACACTATAGATAATGCATGGATCTAACTGATCAAAAACATATGATGTGATTGGCTGCCATCATATCAACAAAAATGTGGTGGCAAGAATTTTAGGGCTCAGGGTATCAGTCTCCTGTCCTAAAAAGAGGTTTAAAAAAACATGCAGTGACGCAAGTTAGGGATACCCTGTCCTCCAAGGTTGTAACCTGGGAGATCCATGTGAGCTCTTGCCCTTTGTGAATATGAGCCTACCAGAGTGAACCAGGGCCTTGGGAGGTCAGCACTTTTCTTTTTTAAGGGGATGGGTGTATGCCCCCTGCCTGAGCCTTTTGAAGGCCCTTACGACCCCATCTCCAAGGTTGCTTACTTTAAAATTGAGAAGGGGCTATGGCGTTTGGCACTGCTAATTACATCACATATTACATTACTCATGACGCTCCATTTTACCATTGATAACATGAAACTAAAACATTGTTGACAATGTGCATGCTGGCAGTGTGAGTAATAGTAACATTTGGGCACGAGTAATTGTACTTGAGATAACTACAACTATAACTGGTGAAGTTCTGTGGTTTTGTTAATTTAAAATGGTACGTTTAACTGACATTTAAATATAGCTAAACATCCCTTTAACCTTTGTTTTTTTTCAGGGGTTGGAGTGTAGAAAAACCATTTATTCTGACATTTTTTGGAATAATATGCAGGAATCAGTGTTTCTGCCCCGATTCCCACATGGTTGCTCCAAGCTTTTTAGCCCGTAGATTTCTGCTTTTTCCAGTATACGATACAGGGGCGGTGCGGTGCGTCCTTTGGGGTGCTTGGGCGTTGCCCCACTTGCGACATGGTCCCATTCACGCAAGTAAATTAGTCGCTCGTCTCTCGACTCGCAGTCGGCATGCCAGTCTCAGGCAATCGGCCACTGATGGAGGGGGTCGGGCGGGGCTGGCTGCGGCAGCCACTAAGGATTACTAATGGTTGATTGACAGCAGAGCAGCACTCACAATAGTGAGCGCATGCTCGATTTTTGGCTGGTCATTTTTATGACCAGCCCGTACATGCGCAGTACAGGCCAGCCACCTACTATCATGGGAGAGCGAGGGGGGATGGAGAGGCGAGGGTAAGCATGGGCGGAAAATCCGTTCCGCTCGTGGATTTTGCAGATTTTTTGTAAATTCGCAATCCACGAACTCTCGCGAATTTACCGAAAATCCGCAAATTCGCACGCAGCGGATTTTTTTTCTTGGTGATACAATATTGCGGCGTGCGGCGTTCACTTACTGTCATTCAGCGTTTGCCGAGTTGTTTTTCTCGATATTTTGCGAGTGCTGCGCCATTTTGGATCTTGCTGCGGGATCCCGCGGGAGTTTGGCGACGCATCGCGGGAGTTCGCAATTGCGAACATGTAGGTGCGGCGGGCAGCAACAATCTCGCACTCGCGAAATTACAAAATTTGCAATTCTGCACAAGAAATCCACTAGCAAGCAGCATAGACCTTCTGAAAATGATGATTTTTTATCAGAATAACTCCTCAGGTTGACATTTGCCTGCACTTTTTTGGATTTCAGGCCTTTTGACTTTCTTTGAATCACTTTTGGATTAGAAATCAACTTTCACATGTAAGTTTGTTTGGGGCATTACAGTTGCTGTTCTGCAGAAAAACGAGTTTTGCAAAACTGAAAGCACTCAGCAGGTGCAAAAGTTCACTCATCATTAGTAACCATTCCCTGTAGTACTTCCTGAGGGGCCCCTCCAGAGTTCAGTTGCCTATGTTTGTTTCGGCCATTACAGTTGCTGTTCTGCAGAAAAACGAGTTTTGCAAAACTGAAAGCACTCAGCAGGTGCAAAAGTTCAAACTCATCATTAGTAACCATTCCCAGTAGTGCTTCCTGACTGGGGCCCCTCCAGAGTTCAGTTGCTAGTTGCAACAATTCTATGACCCTGCTCTGACCCTCACAGCAGGCTCATAGAATAGCTACAAGTAGGCCACAAAGGTCCTGGAAAAAAAAATTGCACTGCAACAGAAAGCAAATTACAGATAAGGAAGCAGGTGTGTCAGACTGGAATTTTAAAACAGTGACACATTAATAAATCAACCCCAAATTAATTCATGTCAGTTGAAGCAGGGGAGGTGTGCTTGCTTTCCCCCCCATAATCTACAGTGATGAACCAGAGGGTGGCATTGATGTACCAGAGGGTGGCATGGGTGAAACAGGGTGGCAGTGGTGAAACAGAGGGTGCTGTGAACCTGTGATGATGAACCAGACGTAGAAACAACATAGTCGCGACCGCTGCGAGCCGACAAGTAAGTTCGCAATTGCGAACTGGTACAAAACCCTCGCGAACTGGCAGAAACCCTTGCGAGCACAAAAAAAAACGCAAATTCACGAGAATTCGCGGATTTTGCGGATTGCGAGTACGCAAATACGCAAATTCGCGAACGCCAGATTCGCAAAATTCGCCCATGCTTAGGCGAGGGTTGCTTCAAGCAGCAGCCCCCGGTCTCCTAATGGGTGGGCCGTCTCCATGCCCTAGCCAATCCTTGTGCTGCTAATGCAGCGTCTGGATTGGCTGCCTGAGACACCGCGCAGCCTGAGGGCTGTTGTGCAGAAGACCCAGGAACAGCCCAGTACAGAGCAGAACAGAAGGCGCCAATCAGCCCCCAACGTGGTACCCAGGAACAGAGGCAGCGCGGACCAGGTAAGTTTGGATTTCTATTTTAAACTCCCCCGCGTGATCCCCCCCTAGTATTGCTATCCACGACGGAGCCTCTGGTCAGCCTCTGTCTTTGATTAGGTGGAATTGTGTGCTGCCGAAGCTCAGTTAGACCACATTAGTCATCTCTCTTCTTTTCAACTTTTTTCCTGTCAGTGATCACTTCATAACTAGTCTGTTGTCGAGGGTAGGAAGTGGAGTTAATCATTTGAACAACATTCTCCAACCCCTGTATGTTACATCATGTTAAATGCTTTCTATACATAACAAAATGCTTTACCACCACCAGATTTTTCGATTTGCAGAACCAACATTATTTACTTCTACAGCGGACTCCAAAAACTATTTGATTGATGTGCAGACATATAGCCAGGGCTGGACTGGCCATAGCGGGCACCGGGCAATCTCCAGGTGTGCCGCATGGGTGGGGGCCGGTTTTGGGCCCCTGGGGGCCGTTTGTGTTACATGGCCATTTTTGCAGCATAGCTGCAAAATCGGACCTGTGACAAAAACGGCCGAAAACCGTCCCCGAGAAAGAGCTCGGCGGCACTTCCCCCCCCCCGGAGTGGGGAGGGGCGGCCGGCCGAGCACTTTGCTAGGGCTGGTTGTGGTTCCCAGTCTGGCCCTGCATATAGCATAGCCACTATCGTTTTCGATAAATCAAGTCTGCCTATCTCAGTGTCGGTTTCCGGGTCTCCCTACTGCCATGTGAGTGTTTTCCTGGAACATAGTTAGTATTTTCTTGTTTTCTGTTCTTCTCTATTTGCGTTTTTCAGTGTGGGTGTTACTGTTTACTTGTCCCAGTGTTTTCTCGCCTTAGTGTCCCCCCATTCAGTTGTCCCAGCATTAGTGTTGGTGTTTTCCTTTCACAGTGGTTTTCACTCTGTCCCCATGTCAGTGTCTTCCTCTCCAAGTGATAGGACCTCACTGATAATGTGTCAGGGTCTCCCCAATCCATAGTAAATGATAGTGTCTCCATGTTCCAGTCCCAGTTTCATAACCATGGCATAACCCCAAAAAGTTGCAATCAAAGTAGATGTATTTTAATTGTTGTGACATCAGACAGATTTCTGACCAACCAACCCTTGCTTAAAAGGCTTTGAAATAAATGAACAGAGTTGCACATATTGATATGTAAAAAGCTTTCATTTTTTGATTGTGGAAAGAAAATTAATGGAGCCTCATCATATCAACAAAAAAGCACTGGCAATGCCGTGGTATAATAGTTTCCCAATAAAAGCAAGTGGATTCTTCAGTGTGCATCTCTGTAAAGGAGGCAGTAGAAGGGCACGCGCCCTGTAAGTTGGAGAGGTTTTCCCTTCTACTTATATTGCTGTTTGCATATTTAAAAATACTCGCACTTTAAGTAATTTTAAAAACCGTGTTTCTAGTGGGGTTGTGTTGGAAAATCGGGTTGGGCTCCCGCTTTGTTTCTTGTAGAGCGAGGCGGGCATGTTTACCAGTTTCAGAGAGCATTTTGAAGCAAGACAAATTCCCTTTTTTGTTTAGATTCTACGCATGGGCTTGCTCTCATCATCCTGGCACATATAAATCAGGAAGCAGTGCAAAGGAAAACCTGACTGGGAGTCCAGCGTCAGCCATATATACTACCAGTTCTTCTACTGCTCGGATGCAGGCTATCTTATGCACACAGGTTATTGAATAATATTAGGGAAGTGAAGTGTCTTTGTAGTTTTGACAGTGCCTCTATTTTTAATGCAGGCATCCCCATTGGCCCAACTGTCAGCATGCTATTGTTTTGTTTGTTCAAACATATTATCCCGCAGGATAGTTGGGTATCTCCATCTTTTCCTGCCACCAAGGGCTTGGAGGATTGACTTGGGGCATTTTCCGTTTGACTTATATATTTGAGCTGGTAGTTTCCGAGCACCGGCACTTCATTATCATCACCGGGACTTTTCATGAGCACCAGTTAAGGCCAGAGGCAAGTCTGGATGTGTAATGATTGCTTTGCTCATATGGAGTATGTTAAAATAAATGGCCTCTCCAGCTCATGGGCATCAGGGCTGGGGCTGAACGCTGTGCTGGTATGATGTTTTATGTAATTTTCAGCGATGTTGCGCAATGATGACAGACGTGACGTATTAATCTCATCTTTTAATTATGATACTCTTCTGGTACAGTCCACAGTAAGTGAGAGCAAAATTAGGAGTGCTACAGTCATGTGAGTTAATACGTATGCTGACGTTTTTTGTAATCTTTAGTTATTGAGTTAGAAGCCCGACACCCCAGTTCAACCTTTCATCCTTCCAGAGTGCGATGACAATTAGATTTAAAGAAAAAGGGAGTTAAAACGATAGACAATAACCATCGGAGCGCAAATGACTGAAGATCAAGAAATGGCTTGTGAAAAAGGACTTGAGGTTAGCCTGGCCGACTGTATGTAATATCATCTGTCTTCTTTCATGCATCAGCCTCGTTTTGTTTCATTCAGTTATCTTAATTAGAATGTCAGCAGCCTTTGCTGTGCCAGAAAACATTGTGGTACGGTTTGAAAGGCGTAAAATGTGGACCTCAATGCAAGGTCAGAAAGCCCCCTTCTAACGCTTGGAGGCATTAAATGAATTCCGGAGGCACCTTACCGGTGCTGTTAGGAGACCTTATTGTGATGGCAGGAGGTCCAGTTGTCATGCCAACAAATTTTGTTTTGTTGCTAGAAAGTCAGAGTATGGTGGCAGATGGTCCTTCTCTGGTGTCAAGATCCCCATGTCAAGTCCGAAATCCTTGTGTTGTTGTCATGATGCTCCTGTTGTCATGTCAAGAAGACCCACTGTGATTGCAGTAAGACTTTCTGTGCAGGCACAATTTCATATTGTTATGTCATCAAACCATATTGTTATGTCGGTTCTTTTATGATGTCATGCAGCTCTATAAGTAAGTTAGATGACTTATTTTGATGGAATAAAGCTGCCCTGTGCTGTTATAGACTGTATTGTTGTATTAGAAAGACAGAGCTGCATTTGATAGCAGGAAGATTTATTGTGATGTCAGGAAGACCCTTTGGGTGCTGAATCTGATTACATTTTGCATAACTAAAACACCCTTTCATGATGTCAGAAACTCAATTTTTAATACCAAAAATCTGTGTCAATTACAAAAGGCTGATTCTTGATGGGTGCTCCATAATTAGTAAGTCATTTACCCAGGCCTTTAAGCGACATTGTATTTCTCCTCTCTAGTGTATTTTTGTCATATGTGATGCATCCAAGTCATGTATAGCTCTTTTATTCTGCACCCCTGTCATAAGTTATGTATCCAAGCCGTTTGCAGCAGTGATGGCGCGTGAACAATCCAATGTGTTTATGTCACCCAACACGAGCAGTTCAGACTTTAATAATCCCAGAAGGATGGTAAACCTGTAACATTTACACAGATTTTTGCAGAATGCATTCATTTGAGCTGTATGGGGAAATTACATGTGTAATCTTGGGGAGAAATTTACATATTACAGTAATTTGAACAAATGAATGCAGGAAGATACAGGCGCAAGGCGACCGGGGCGGAAAACAGGCGGGCAGTGTTTTTCACCGCCGCCATCCTAATATGGCGGGGGCATTTGTGCTTGTGATGTCGGGCGGATTGCCTCCGCCAGGCCGGCGGTGGCCAACGCCAGCCTGGCGGAGGCAATCCGCCCGACATCGTAATGGACCCCATAATGTCCCCACTGCTTAATATGCTTTGTTTTTTGCTGCATTCCTTTGCTTTAAATTGCAACACTTGCCAATCTTTTTTTACATTTCTTTCTCACGAGAGGGACTCTCCCTAGACCCAGATTTGTCCATTGAACTTGTTCACATCGCTAACTAGTGTTTTCTATTGGAAAGGGTAGAGCCAAAGCAGTCTTGCTTAGTACCCTACCACTCTTCAGAAGTCAGACTTGCTTGGCAACCCAGAAATTCTCTGACATAATGTATGAGTTTTCTTTTATGAAGGCCTAGAAGAGCTGAATTTTAGTCCATTTATCACAGAAATAGTGCTGAAACTTGCACCAAAAAGATGTCAATTTGTAAAAAAAAATCTTTACAGGGGGAGAACCCCCCAAACCCCCCTTGTTGCCATCAGGCTCGCTCTCTGCGCTCGTTCGCATACATCGATTTGATCTGCATACGTCTCATACGCCTCACCAGTTCCAAAATTGACCATGAAACTTACCAATAACCCTTCTTTTCCTGTTTTTAATGAATTGTGCACATATATGCATAAACAGTTCACCTACAATAACATAGGATCAAACATTGATAAAATCGTGGTCTAGTTGGAAGCCATTTGATAGTCTAAAATTATAGCGAATTTTGTGAGCCAAGATAAGATACAGTGTTTTCTCTCCAGAAGTCAATATGATTACATGCTTTGTTGAATATCCTAATCAATCTACACTTCTTACGCAATCTTTGAATTTAGATGACAATTAGGACAAGGAATTAAATGAGAATTAATTTGAGGGACATTGAAAACCATGTGATTCCTATTACAAAATACTCAAAGTCAATATTCAAGGACCAGTGCCAAGCATCATTGTTATTAAGAAATAAAATAGTGAAAATTGGTATTGAATGCCAAACAATTCCATTACTGGCCTTATGTTTTGCTCCATCTATTAATCAATGACAGTATTGGTCTTTGATTTTCATGACTATGCTAGAATCTCAATATTGGACACAGACCTTTGCCTACATGCTAGAAAAAAACACTTCTATGCAGTTTCACTTACTTCATTTCGACCTTTAGCAAGCAAACTACTGTCCCTTGTATTTCCACCATATTATTTTTACGTGATGATATGACAGCCTATATCCCAGGCCTGTACTTTCTCGCTAAACAAATACTGTTCACATAATATGCATTTTAAAGTTTTAACTTTAACTTGCAGTTTTTCACTGTGAGCCAAATATTACTGACAATTTGCAGTGCATACCCAAGTGCATAGTCAGTGTAATCTAAGCCTCTGCTTAATAGTTATGGTAAAATACAATTACAACACTCATAGCCAGATTTAGAGTTTGGTAGACTTGCCAAGCTCTTGGTCCACCAAATCAATTTAGAGATGGAAGGACTGTAAGCTTTCCACTTACGGATCCCCTCTGGGCTTCGATTACACAGCAGTGGCTGGGACAAATCGGGGGTGGTGGGAAGATGGTAAAAGGGGAAAGGGGAGAAGGAAAATAATTTAAAATACACTTACCTATTAAAGCGTCCCTCTTCCATCGTCTCTCTGCATCTTTCCCAGCCAGAATATAATAATAATAATAATAATAATCCACATTTGTAAAGCGCAAACCATTACCCGTTAGGGTCTCTCGGTGCTGGGGGCCGTCGGGAAGATTAAGCAAGCTACTGCCCAGAGTCACATGGTGCTGTTCCTGGTAACTCCGCCTCAGCACAACTCAGCGCTTGGACGCCCCTGGGCAGCAATCGCGCTCAATAAATTTATTTTCATTTTCATTTTCATTCATTGCTGGGCTAATCTGCCGCCGGCCCCGGGGATTGAACCGTGATCCCCAGATTCCGGAGTCAGTCACCCTGGCCACGGCACCACACCTCTCCCCAGAATGGAAGCAGGAAGCACACAGGCTCCCCTAAGCCAATGACAATGCTACCATGCAGAGTTGTGATTGGTCTCAGCGCCATGGTTTGGCACTCAGACAGGCAGTGGGAGCCTGAGTATGTTCTCCACCCAGGCTACGTATTGCAGCCTGTAGAGAACATGCAAAGTGCGCCTGACTGTTTGGCTGGCCGAATTCAGCCGGCCAAACTGTCATGCACACTGAGTGAGTGCGCTCACTACTCCGCCCTTTACTCTGTAAGCAGAGCAGCCCCACCTCGTAAAACTGCTTCAGCAGAGAAAAATAAAATGGTAATAACATCATGTATCGCTAGGGCAGTCGGGGCGATACTCCTCTGCCTTAGCGGAGGAGCAGCCACTGCGATTATGGAAAGCTTCCTCCAACAGTCCAACAGAATAGGGGCCATCAGAGGAATGGCATAACCCCAATAGTCCTCTTTATGGTGGACGATGTAATATCCATTATTTTCTGTCCTTCACCACAAGGTAACACCTTGTAGTGAGGAACAGAAAAAACAAATAATGACCTCCACACGATGGGTGAAAACTGCTGGGGTGTGGGGGTGATTAGTTTTTCTTTTCAGAAACAAACTCCTGCTTTGTTTTCTTAATTGCATGTAACACTTCTTGAATTCAAGGCCATCACAAGGAGTGGAAGCCACAACTATGGGCCCAGGCTCCACACGTAATCAGAGCCTGCAAAATATATTATTTATCAGAAAAACTGATGTTGCTTTTGTGACACATTCATAATGAGGTAGATACCATTAGATGGTGTTATATCATGAGGCGGTCTCTAAATGATTCCCTGGATATTGTGTCCATATTAATAGAGGTTCTTGCCAAGCCAGATGCCAAAGAGGGGTCCAGAATGAAATCTGTGACCCAGGCCCCATAAACCTTTCTAACAAGCTTGGTTACTTTATTTATTCACACTTCTGTAGTTGTGTGTAAAATTGGTTCAGTATGCACTGATAACTGTATAGAGTGAACTGTTTGTTTCCTCTACTTTGAATTATTTAATCACAATATTCCTAGGTGAAAACTTTTGCCTCCTATCCATAGACCTTTCAGAGTTGGATTTTAAACAGGCGTTGCTGGGAATAAATGGGAATCTGTTTAACCAGAAGAGCCTAGCTCTAATTGGAATGGACTATACCTGCTTCCCCACTCATGCAGCTCACATGAATACATATTTCATTTTAACGCAGTTCTTAAAAGAGGTCCAAGACCTGTGCACTATACAAACGTTTACTTTCACCATCCTGCAGCAGGTGAATAGTGCATTTGCAAGCCTTTGTTAGGATGACAATTGATGCAGTTTAGACATAACTACCATAGCGGGCTTGGATAGTTGAAACTGCCTGATTGGCACAGATCATAAATACTTATGTGAATGAATGTAGGGCCAGAAATAGCCCCAATGAAAGATAATCTCTCCCGAAGGAATCACACAGTGCCTCTTCTTCCTACATTCACTGTAACTGCACTGCTTTAATACAACACTTCACATAAAGCATCACTCTTTCACCCTACTTATCTATCCAATCACTTCAGAATAGAGCACATACCAGGGTGGGTATGTGCCAATCATAGCTCAATCATTTCTGAAATATGAATCCTGGTTTTCTTCAATGTTGTAAGATAAAATAGTTCTAAAATGAAACATAAGGGATGATTTTTGTTACAACACCGTGAGCTACACAGTACCCCATCAGGAAAAATAAAATTGACTGCCATGATCACAGTTTGTTTCCAATTTAAAAATAATAGCATTTCTCTACTAACTCGCTATTGCTTCTTATTTGTACAGATCTTTGCAATTGCCTCAGTGTTGATTGTTCTTATTCCTAGAATATCGTGCAGCCTATTCAATGTCAATAATGTCCTATTTTACGAAAAAATAGATTGGAATATTTAGCGTGTTTTGGATTATTTTTGTTCAACTTCTTAAAGCTTGCTTTCCTTTAAAAAATGAAATTGGTAGAAAGTAGAGAGTGCTTGGTCACTACCTGGAGTGACATCAGAACACTTCACTCACTGTTCTTTTATACACGTATTTGCAATAAAAGTGTCATGAGCTAATCATAAGTGGTACTCCGATTTAGCACATATTTCCTATTCCCCAGTGGCGACTCCTCCGCTATTATCATTGTATTTTTTGTATTAAGCTTGAAGAAGCCAAGTTGTTAGGGTGAGGCAGTCTGGGCTCAGGTAGGAGTGGTGGCTGCACACTAAGGGGTATATTCAATAGAACGTGTGCTAAACGTCAACAAAAAATGCTAACACACCTTTGCACATCGCAACCAATCGTGGGAAAATAACCCTGTGTCAACGTGGAATTCACAACAAGGCAGAACCATGCGATAGTCTGCCGAAACCGTGGCCAATGTCCGCGATACAACCACCTCGATGGAGATAAAAACACAAACCACAACACAAAAAAAGTGCGATGAGCCCATTTGCGATGAGGAAAGCATGGATAAGCACAGCCAGGCCTGCGACACACATGGCAGGCAGGAAAAGCACAAAAAAAGACTGAAAAAGAATGACAAACCAAACAGAAAACCACAGTAAAGCACAATGGAGGCAACCTGAGCCAGTATACACCTCCAATAGCCCCATTGGTAACAAAACATTGTACATTTCAGGCCATCTTGGGCAAGGTGAGTGCAGCCTGAGAACAGAGGAGGATAATGAAAAAAAACATAAAATCCAGAATGATGCGAAACGCACAAACAAGCAGAAACATGCCATCAACAACAAGGCAGCAATGCACTCCGGAGGTGGGAGTCCAGCGCCACACCAGGAGCTGGATGACATGGAGAAAATGGTGTCCACCACATTAGTCTGGAGATGAGGGCAGGATTCGGGGACCGGAAACTGCTGAAAACAACAGACCCAACAGCAAAAGGGAGTGGAACCAGCAAGGACTGGGGGGACGGGGGAGATGGGCACAGTGGCATACATGCATAATTAAGCACAGCACAACTGCAGACAAACCATGCCCAAGAGTAACAACAACCACCAAGAGCGCAAGTCACACAACCAGGCAATATCACACCACTGAACAAGCACAGAAGTGAAAACCACACTGCCTGAAAGGGAGAAGGGTGAGCCAAATCAGAGCTGAAGGGACATCTCACACACAATGCAGCACACACACAAAGGAAGCAGAGCACCCCAACATCGAACACAATGTGGTACAAACACCAACATTTGCACAACCGAACACAGGACACAAGTGCACCTGCCTGTGGCTGGTAAATGGCCACACGCATCTGGCAAACCACGAAACAGGGACGTGATAATGCACAAGTACAAACCCACAGTCCTGATGGGGAAGCAATGCCCATTTGGCAGGGAGCCAGAGAGTCTGTGACACACACATTGACTTACAAAGCAAGACACAACACAGATGGAGACAAGTGGAAGTGCAGTAACTTTATCAACAAGTGCGTGTCAGTATGGCCAAGAGAAGTGCCACGATATGCAGATCAATGCAGCAACATGCCTGAATGAGGAACGTATGAGCGATTGTTGTCCTCCACATCTGACGTGTCATCAACATAATCCATCAGCTGACCCGGACAGATGTGCTGACTCCAACCACTGAACCCAATGTGCACCAAAGCCCAATCGGGTAGTGGCTCAATGTGCTCACTGCACACAAAGACTCATGCAATCTCCCCAGTCCAGTTTCCAGCGTGCATGCCAAACATCCATGCATGCCATAAACAGGCATCACAGTGACACTCTTGGTCGTGGGCCAACAGATGGAGCAAACACACAGCAAAATCCAGGTCAGCTACCATTACGTTGGAGAGGCAGACATCCATGGACCATTCGAATATGCATGAGCGACAATGCAACACAGGCTGAATGCAGGGGACATCTACAAGGCGGAAGCTCAGCCGGTCACTGATCCGCAGCACTGCCAATGGTAGTGCCCCCAGTACATGCAGCAGATGTGCATGGTACAGGTCTATGAGACTTGAGTCGAGCAGGTGTCCGGGATGGTCTGCCATTGTGTCAGAGGCTCTGCTTGAAGTGGCACTAGTTTGCCCTGCGCCAGTCCGTGGATGAAATGGCAAAGCTCAGTGAAATGAGCAGTGCCTGTGTGCAAGGGGAACAGGCCTGGGGTGGAGTGGGAGTACGTGTGAAGGCCATTTCACGCACGCTAACTACGACCAAGGACTTCTGCGTGTGGGATGTGTACATGTTCATCTCAAGTCGGGCGGTGCGTAGTGTGGGAGTCGCAAGCAAATGCTATCGTATCTGTCAGGGGGTGCTGGCCCAATGCAAGTTCCTGCTCGGTGCTGCAGATGTGCTACCGCCTGATAGTTCAGACAAAGGACCTTTCATCCGTACAGTAACTTCATCATCTGCATGCATACATGAGATGTACAGAGGTCTGTCGTGGGTTTTGGGGGATGTCTGCGACCCTGGGAATTTTGGATGATATGCCCAGCACGTGGCACATGAGCGGCCTCACTGTGTGTTACATTGCCACACAGCTGCTCCTCCATCCCATGAGCCCCCACACTTCTGTGCACTGCGCAGTTACATCACATGCACTCCTAGGGCACACCATTGTAATGCCTGTCCAGCGGCATGCCAACAGCACCGTGGCATGGCCTTTGAAGGTGTGCAGGCAAGTGAGTGTACGCCAATGGTCCGAACAGGCCGGATACAGGTGTACAGCCCATGGCTGACTGTGATTGCGCTCCAAATGAGGCCAGACAACTGACTCATGCATCCGCAGGACTCAAACACCTAACACTTGGCATGAATGTGCCAAGGGATCACTGTTAAAATATCGATAACAAAAACACCGACCAACAAATACATTTTTGCAAAATATTGGATACAAAAATATCGTCATCCTATACACAAACAAGTTTTACCACAAATATCGATATGTAATTAACGCCTTAATAAATATCATTAACAAATATGTCGACTACAAACATATCGAAAACAAAAATATCGAAAAACCTAAATTAAAAAGAGACACTTCGAAAATATCGATAACACTATTATAGACTTACAAATAGCCTTATAACTTATACAAAATATATTGCCAAAACTATTCAACATTAAATAAATACTCCTTTGAACTGTCTAACAATTTAATACATGAACATTTTTTTAACTTATTTTACAAATATATAATCATTTAGTATATACTTTAAATACATATTTAATTAAAAAAACACAAAGAAATATATACATGCACAATAATTAAAATACACTCACTATCACATATTTATTAACATATATTTCATATACAGCAATTTTTAAATCATAAAAAAATATTAACTTTAATTTTAAAACACCTACAACAAAAAATAAATTATAAACAACTAACAAACAACAAATATAATTACCTAATTAAAAAGTAACTGCTACCAAATTCAAAATAAGTTTCTCAACCAATGAATTTAAACTACAAGACCCCAAACCAATTCAAATTTACGACTACTTAACTAACCACTAGAAAAACAATCACCTAACTTATAAAAATTACCCTTCTTCGGCCAAACACGGAGGAAGACTATTACTTTGCTGGAGATAGAGAGAAAAATTATCTACAATAACTACTATTACAGATTACACATCAACACCGGTAAGAAAAACCATTTTGTAATTAATATAAAATCCTCAACATCCTTAGTTTAACTCCCTAAAGTATTTAAATGTTCCCTTCTTTTTACATTAAAACAAAACCTCCTATCATCAACAGCAAAAAGTAAAAAAAACGAACATGATTACTAGCTTATCTATTCCTACATGGAACAAAAATAAGAACTAATAAAATAGCAAACTATATTTAGAAATAAAGTAACATTGTTTAATAGTTTTACAAAGATAAAAATATAAAAAATAAACTATTGGAAAAAAATGTCATCATAGATTCAACAAACGGCATCTACTAAAGAACATCTACTGCAAAAAGTAAGTATACTTTCACTTTTAATAAATTATAAAAACAAAGAAACTAAAAATATTATACAATATTAACTAAAATACTTTCTACCCCATCTACAGAAATTAAAATAGGGAAACTGCAATAACAACAAATAAAGCCATCAACAAAACAGAAAGAACAATATTGTAAGTATTTTTTGAAATTACTAATTAAACAAATTATTATATAACCATAGAACATTTACTCAAAACAAATATATATGTCTTCACAGATATATACTAGAAATGGCTGAAGGAGCAAGTTTTATCACATCACAAAAAGGAAAATGAATGCTCAGCTACATGGGTTATACCTACACACAAGAAAAAGTAAAAGATAACAAAATACTTTGGAAATATAGCAAATACTATTCAACAGCATGTTATGGTTGAGCTACAACTGTAGATAACAATGCTGTGAATATAAGAGAGCACAACCATCCACCCAATGAGACAGAAGTAGAAGTAAGGGAAGCCATAGAAACAATTCGAGAAGCAAGCACAGGCTCCCAACAAACAAGCACTGACATTTTGAAAAATGTATTGACAAAAGTACCTGAACATGTGACAGGACAATTACCCTCCATCCCCAATATGAAACAATTAATAGCTAAAACTAAAACTCCACCCCACCCCAAACCTTTCATGAAATTGAAATAATACCTTCTTATACTATTACCCATAAAGAAGACAAATTATTGATGTATGACAACCAAAGCAATGATAAAAGAATTTGTATCTTTGCAACTAATAGCAACTTGCAAAAATTAAAAAATTGTGAGACATGGATGATGGACGGAACTTTTAAAGTGTGTCCAAAACCATTTTATCAACTTTACACCATTTATGGTGAATATCAAGAAACCAATATTCCCTTCATTTATGCATTGCTGCCAAATAAAGATAATCCCACCTATATAGAACTATTAACAACAATAAAAGAATAAACAGATAATTATTATCCCCAAATAATCATAATCGATTTTGAAATAGCTATGATACAAGCTATTCTAAAAATATAGCCACATACAGCAATACAAGGGTATTACTACCACTTTAATCAAAGTTTTTGGAGACACCTCCAAAAATCTACGTTAAGTATTGACTACTCTACCAACAGCAACTTTGCATACCAAAATAAAAAATTAATTGCACTAGTATACATACCAACAACAGAAGTGGCAAATTACTATAATGTATTAATTGACAGACCTTTCTATCGCATTATTGTAAAAAAATAACTCCCTTGTTAGATTATTTTGAGGACACCTGGGTAGGAAGGTTGCATCGTTCAGGTCAACCAAAATTCCAAATTCCCTTGTGGAATGTCTACGCTAGCACTATTGCACAAAAAGCCATAACTAATAACACGGTAGAAGGATGGCATAATGCCTTCCTGGCAACAATAGGGAGAGGACAACCAACACTACACAAACTTATACAATCAAGAAAAAAAGAACAAAGTTACTAAGAACTAAGAATTGAACAATCTATAACAAAAATAGGACCAAAACTGAGTAAACAAACATTAAATATGTACGAATAGCTCCAACAAAAAAGAAGAATGCATCCAAGTATCCAAGGTCTAGAATACATAGACCTAATAGCAAAATCTATTCTTTAATTAAATACAAATAGCAAACAGTAAAAACATATAAAACAGAAACAAAGACTTTTTTTATATTAGTTAAATTATGTCACGAAATCTCAATATCAGATGACATATTATAACTAACAAAAAAAGTAAAGTCACAAATAAACATCGCCTACCCAAAAAAAACATTAAAAACAACGTACAGTTTTGTAGCTGTAGAAAATCTTTGAAGTAGATGATTCAAAAAACAATCCAAAGGAAAAGCAATCCATATAGTAAGGACAAACCCCCAAAAATTGGAAAAATCCAACTGTAGATAAAAAATCCAACGTAGCAATCCTCTCGATAATGAAGCCATAAAAACCCGAAAATATTTCACTATAAAAAAACGCGCCAAAATCCCGAAAAAAGGAAATGTATAGCAACTTGTTTTAAAACAAGCAACAACAATTTCCTTTATTTAAAAAAATAAACACTTGAACAAATCCATCCGTTCACCAAATCCAGAACCTGTAAATAAAAATCAAACAACACCCACCCATAACAAATAATGAACCCACAAATAGAAATAACGACATTTAGGGCTCGATTCCGATTCGGGAAAAAAATCTGTACGACGATTCAAATTCGTAGCCGTTTCTGTACGAATCTAACAAATCCGTCTGAATCACGTAGTACGATTCGTAGTAAAAAAATACATCCGAATCGATGCGAACCGTACGAAAAGCAAGGGAAAATCAGTACGATACGGACCCTGAAAGTGAACCGTACGAATCATAAACATGCCGTACGACCCGACAAGTACGATCTGGACCAGGGAATGAGTACCCAATTTGTACGGTAAAGGTTGTGTGAGCAGTTTGTACGGAGAGCCACACAATCACATAGGTTACGGTTCATACACCCCATGATCGCAGGTGTACGGTTCGTACACCCCATGATCGTAGGGGTACGGTTGGTACACCCCATGATCGTAGGGGTATGGTTCATGCACTCCATGATTGTAGGTGTACGAACTGTACCCCTAAGATCATGGGGTGTATGAACCGTACCGGGGGCCCGTTTAGCACGCATTTTGAGTTGAATTCTGCTTTTCCGGACGTTTTGAGCTCTCGTAAAAAAAGAGTCGTACGGAGTGTTGACTGGACGAATCGTACGTTCTGGTTTGGAAAATGATGCTTTGATCGGTACGGACATCACATACTGCGAGTTCCGATTGCGATTCGTACGGATTATTGAGTCGTAAGCGCTTTGGTACGATTCGGATGGAGAACTGCTTTGGGTACGCATCGTAATACATTGTACGTACGGGGACGTTCGAGGATACGATTCAATCGGGAGAAATGCTCCGTATGGCTATTCGGAATCGCCCCCCTAATAATTATTAACACACATTGTAAAATAGTAATTAAAAAAACATTGCATTACATTAACATTAGTAAATAAACAACAAAATCGCTAACCTACGTAAATAACATTTAACTTTCGCAAAAACAGTTAACTAACACTCTTACTAACACATTACCATTACCACTAACTAAACATTACCTTAAAACTTACTTAAAAGTGATTAAAAAAAAACTTACAGTAATGTAGACAAAGCAGCTTCCAATCGTGAGGTTCCGTCTTCACAAATGACCCAAACAATGAAGTAGATAGTCTAAAAAGTGAACAAAGGAAAACAAAATGGCGCCATAATTAAAACAAAACAGGACCAAATCCCCATAGAAATACATGGGAAAAAGTAAAACATGGTTTAATAAAATATAAAAAATTATTATTATTTTTTTTGTAAATGTTTAAAATAAACATATTAATTTTGTAAAATATACATTAATTATTTTATGTTCAAAAATGAATTTTATATAATAATTAATGTATATTAAAAAATATGTTTATGACATTTGAGGGCACATTAGATTAACGGGCGGATCACCACCGCACATATGGCAGTGGCGATCCGCCCACCAAAAACCTCCACCCACTACAAATTTCCCCGCCACATTACCATGGCGGGGGGGACCCCGGCGGATGTGAAGATGGTCCGCCGGTTATCCGCCGGTAGGCAATCCGCCCGATTGCCTACCGGGCGGCGAAACTGTTTATATAGTGACGGTGCACGTTAGACACCGCCAGCCATATTACTATGAGGACGGAAGCTTGCCTTTCTGTGGCAGCATTGCTGCTATGGAAAGGCATGCGGGAATTGCTTGTGGGGGTCCTTGCAGGCCCACAGGGACTCTGGGGGGTGGGGGGTGCACTGGTACCCCCCTGCAGCTCCATGCGCAACAGGGCAGGCACTGTGCGGTGCCTGCCATGTTGTGCATGGAAGTGCCTTCCTGGCATTGTGGCGGGCGGTGCTGAGTGCACCGCCCGCCACAATGTTAGGAATGCAGGATGCGCTAGCCACTGTGTCGGGCGCATCCTAATGGCACCTACGGGACCCCCAACCCTATGGCGGGTTTTCCCTTTTCATGACTGGATGGTGGGCAGACAAAGTCCGCCCTCCATCCTAATGTGCCCCTAACTCTTTATTTCCTAATATTATACATTATTTTTTATGTTAAAAAAGTATATATGTACTTTTCCAAGTATTAAAACAATTGTACATTATTTAACATACTAAATTTTATTAAAATAAAATAAAATGTAATGGTATAAAATACACAATGTATATTCATTACAACTACTGCAATTTTATAATTCATTAAATACAATTGTAATAAAAGATAATGAAAAATGTTGAATTGTTTTCATTTATAAATATTAAACACTTCAATAAATACTGTATATTCATGACAAAATTACACTCTGTTACTTTACTATGATACATGTGCTACAAAAAGTAGTAAAATGTAAAAAAAAACTGTGAAATACATTTGTACATCAATGTTATAAAATATAATTTGTTAATCATTTCTAAACAAATTTTACAAAATCCTAATAAAATATGTAAAACAATAACAAGGTGTATTTATTTACGATATTGTAATAAAAAAAAACAAATATCATAATTCACTATTCTAACTCCAAATACAACTAAAACCAAAGAAAATGCTGGATAGTAAACCATAATAATTTACTAGTCTAACTCCAATTCCAATATAACTCAGGGAAAGTATTGGACAGTAAACCATACTTAATTACTTTTTTTACTCCAAGTCCAATATAACTCAGTCAAAGTGCTGGACAGTAAACCCTAATAAATTACTATTCTAACTCCAAGTCCAAAATAACTCAGGGAAAGTGTTGGGCAGTAAACCATAATAATTTACTATTCTAATTCCAAATCCAATATAACTGAGGGAAAGTGCTGAATAGTAAACCAAAATAAATTACTATTCTAACTCCAAATCCAATACAACTCAGGGAAAATGCTGGATAGTAAACCATAATAATTTACTATTTGAACTCCAAATCAATACAAAGTATAACTCAAAAATATTTAATACACACTAGTTCACATACATTGTTGTATGTATTACACAAATTAAATAATAGATATATATATATATAATATCTAACATTTTTTAAAATCAAATCTCACAAATATTCAAATTATTTATATAAACATTTCTTAATATTCAATAAATCATGTTTTAAAAAAATATATATATCTAACTCAAAAATACATACATTTTTAATACAATACTATAATACATTGACACATACTTTTTAAATAAAAATATGTAGAAACTTTAAATTAATATAATTTCTTTCATTAGAATTGTTTTTTACATATATCATAATAAAACTGGTACAATTCAAATAATTTAGTAATTAATATCTGGGTTTTTCTTTAATATTTTATTTTAATGTTTAAAATTAATATGTTTTAAATGTACAAACAATTTTTCCAAATTTGATTTAATTTTTTTATTTCAAAAATATCACTTTACATTAAAATACATCATTTCATTCCTTGAACCCCCTGTCGACATGAAGAACCTTTCGTCTTGGGTAAATATAGCTTGAAATATCCGTGCACGTCTGTGTTAACCATTTTGTCTTTTGGTTAACTCATACACCACCGTTTATCTCCTGCTTTAGGTGGTGCCCACTAAACTTACGAAATCATCTTGCAATCAGCGTTTGCTGAGTATCATCAATCGGACCAGATACAGATTAGCGTACTTTGTTTTTTAAGGTATACTACCTTATGGTTCTAACAATTGTTCTCATAGTAGAATATTATTGCGCAGTGTCAATATGCACTTTATATTTTCTGAATGTTCCTTTTTGCACATTCTTACAGCATGGTGGCGTTTTGATATCTTCAGATTCACACATTGGAACGTCACTTTGGAACGTCCCTGTTTATCCCTTTTATCTGCCAACCACGCCATTCTCTTTTGAACCAGGTATTTTTGCCCTCAACCACCGCATAGGTATATTACATAGATTAGCCATTGCGATATTGTCCTATATAGCATGGCCATGTAGAACCACACCTCTCTCCCTTCAACCAGGTATCTTGCCCTCAACCACCGACCGCATAGGTATATTACATAGATTAGCCATTATGAAATTGTAATAAATAGCATGGCTATGTAGAAACATCTGTCATGTTTTATTTTAAGATCATTGATTGGCTATGTCCGTTTGCCCTTTCACATTATTTAATCGTTTTCCTTTAGTGACAAGTAGCATTTATGTATAGCACTCTGAGATATTTTTAGTCATCTAATTTGGAGCTCCTTATTTAGGGTATATAGAAATCAAGATTTAGCTGGTGAGCATTATTCAAATTTGTGCATCGCCATCTGCATGCACTACTTCTCACCTGCACAGCTGTAACCTTAAATGTATTCATCATCTGAAGTCTAATGATGGTATATGTATTTCTAGAATTGCCGCATGAGTTTGAGGCAGCGACTTACTCAATTTGGAGTCTAGTATCCTTCATTGCAGAGCATTGAACCTTGGCACAGATATATTTCTGTATCTGATCAGGTAACAAGATCCATATTTATCTATTGTTTTTTCTATCGTATAGATGGCATACTTTTCATACACATGGGTTTAGTGATTGTTATCCCTGTCCATATGTAGGATGACAAAGGATTGCTGTACCACATTGATCCACTGCAACGTATCAAGCATTACTGCCATTTGAATATGCTGCCTGAAATCGCTAGATGGTACCTCTAGTCCTAATACTAATATGTGTAACCCCTCTTAGCAAGAACCCCTGCTCTTAACCCATCATATTAACCCCTCCCTTACCCCTCCTCTCCTTTTCATCTTCCTTTTCTACTGGACAATCCATTTGTAAATATATGATTGAAATTTTCTATAGGGACTACATTGTGTCTATGTATCCATATTCTGTATATAGACCCTCCCTTCCATCACCCCTCCCCCTCCTTTCCTTTTTTTTCCCCCTTTCTCCATTGGGTCATCCACATGTATATATATGATTGATATCTTCGATGCGTGCTACACAGTATTATTGAACTCATTTTCTGTATTTAGATATATATTTATATTTTTATCCTTTGTCTTAATGTTGTACTGTGTATATATATATATATATATATATATATATATATATATATATATATATATATATATATATATATATATGTATATATATATATATATATATATATATATATATATATATACACATAGGTGTAGTACTGGAGTCACAAAAATGTATTGCACACAATTATGTTTTCTTTAAGTGGTCTTATAGTAATCTGTTCCAGGTCTGTAAACACTCTTGATTACATGCCTCCCATGATGACTATTGTTTTGTATTTATAAGCTCTATCCTGTTTTGATTTTCCTTTCAGGGCAATATGACGGTGACCTGATGAAGGCGATAACGCCGAAACACACGTAGTCTTTTCTACCGCCTTGCCTCCATCAATTTGTCTAAGTTTTTGTTGTACTGCTCTTTATGAATTGTTGCTTGATGTATATACTATCGAATATCTGAATGGCATAATCAAAAGAAAAGAGTGGAAATAAGTATAATTAATAATTAAAAGAATGTATTCTTTTTTGACTATTAAGCTTTGTTGAACATTTGGCTATCTAGTTTAAGTTGATTTGTGCTGTATATGGGATGACATACTTAGTTTGACCTTGACCTGTTACTGTTTCTTGTCAATAATGTGACTGACTGAGCTATATACTCTTCCTTACTGTGGGCGACTACACCCCAACACAGAGACACACTTACTGCACTTCCTGCCCAAGGTCAATTCCAAGCCATGCCTTGCTTCCCCTGCCGAATCAGCACACCCCTGCGCTGACCTGACGTACGCCAGACAAGCACACACCCCTTGTGCATGCAGGGAGATGCCTGCAAAGCTACATGTCCAGGGTCACTGCCTACACTGAGGTGACATGGTAACGTCCGCTGAAGATAGCACACTGTGATGCTGCAGGGCCCGTGCCCATCATGCTGACACAATGACCACATGGACACACTTGCTCAGATGGTGTGAATGGCTACGGGCACATGTGCACCACCACATTTATTCGCAGGCACACATACTGAGTGACACCTGTGTTGGGTGTGTGCACACCAGCCAGCAAGGGCTGCCTGGTGCAGTCAGAAATCAACAACAGTGTAAATCGTAAAGGACACAACCATTCAACCATAAAGGCCCCATGACTTGTGCTGCACAGAGTTATTGGCCCCTGGTGCACATCGTCCTGCACGGGCCTACCATCACAGGCTGCTGACTTGCGGTGAAGAGGGTTGATGGCACCAGGTCAGTTGTTGATAGTGTCCGATCACCTCCGTGACTCTGTTCTGGCTTTTGTCCTGACTGAGCCGCATCTTCCTCTTACTGCTCTCCACGTGTTCACTGGTGTGGACTCTGCCATTCATGATTCAAGTGCTGGATGTGGGACCTACTGGTCCGCAAGGTAGGCCTGAGCCCTCATCCACGTGTCGCCGGCTTGCATTGAACAGGGTTAGTGGCACCACATGTCGCCGGCTTGTGTTGAACTGGATTAGTGGCACCACATGTCACAGGCTTGCGTTGAACAGGGTTAGTGGCACCATGTGTCGCAGGCGTACATTGAACAGGGTTAGTGGCAGGCCTGCGATATGGAATTATGCCTCACTGATTGAAGGCAGTCTGGTGCTGTGTCCGCTGCCATGGACTTGGGGTCACTGCCATTCAGAACCGAAGAGGATGATGAGCGGAGTGTTGAGCATCGCAAGCACTCAACCCCAGTCAAATCCATCATCAATCTTTAGCTCGCTCTGCCACCCCAGCTCAGACATGGCCATATGTAAATCAGGCTGACTCTGTGCCTCATGGGAACAGGCCGGCCCGAACTGTCAAGCCATCTCTTCCCAGGACTGGAAACAGGCATCCTGGGACTGGTTTCTGGCTGATCAGCCGTCATCAGCCAGGCTAGCTTGAATCCGGTGGCAAAGCGAGCAAGGGACCCAAGTCTGGGCATACCCTGCCAGTTTAGGGCGAACAAAGAAAAACCAAAGGGGATTATGGACGGAGTGTTGAACATTGCAAGCACTCACCCCCAGTCCACTGATATGGGTTTGATCCATCATCATTCTTTAGCTCACTCTGCCACCCCAGTTCAGACATGGCTATATGCAAATCAGCCTGACCCTGTGCCTCATGGGAACAGTCCAGCCCAAACTGCCAAGCCATGTCTTCCCTGGACTGGAAACAAGCATCCTGGGACTGGTTTCTGGCTAATCAGCCGTCATCAGCCAGGCTAGCTTGAATCCAGTGGCAAAGTGAGCAAAGTAGGACTCAGGACACAGTTTCACATGTGGGACCTACTGGGCCGAAAAGGACGCTGGTGGAGTATGTCAATAAGAAAGAAGTAATGTGGGCCAGCGTCAGAGGGTTCAGCAATGGTCTGTGGAGGCTGCAGAGGTCACAGGACTGGTGCTTGGAGCTTGCACCAGCATGTGGTGGGCCCTCTTTGACACACGCCAGTGTAGGCAGGTGAGCGGAGCCTCGTTGGTGCGCTGGTGCAAGCATGACGGGTCTGGGGAGCAGCGGCCCGGGGTGCAGCAGGCGCACGGGACTCAGGGCCCGCCGCGCTTGGTGCAGGACTCATGGCAGGCTGAGAGGCAATGCCCTGGCAGACGTGTTGTCCATTCTGAATGAGAACCACTACCAGTGCAACAGGCATTTTGCTCACACCCCTACGCAGGCATGGCATACCCATGTCCAACCCACTACGCACACGCATGCAGGGGGGACATAACATGTGACATTTCCGTGTTCTGCCCTACGGCCTGTGGGGACATGGTAGCATCCACTGGCCACTACACTCCATGCACCAGCAGTTGATCTCCACATGGCCATTTGCATGGTTTCCACTCTGTGGTCTGTCCGGCACCTCCACGCCACACCAGGCATTGGGTAGGTTCATATTCCTTAGTCACTTGCCGCTCTCGCACATGCCTGCTCCATGCCTCTCCTCACATCCTGCTATTGTGTGTCTGTGGTGCCATGCCGTGGCTGGGTTGTGAAGAAAAAAACACCACTGGGTCTGGGCCCCCAACAGCAAGGCTGAGCCACTAGATACTAATAAACAGAAAAAATGCCAATACTGTATCTCTATTTTACTAGATAACCATAAACCATACAAATTTCACACTATGGTTTGTTGACAAGTTTTGTCTGAATAAATCTCTTTTTTTATTTTAGATTTATATTTCTCAAAAGGTAATTTGGTTATTATTTCAGCACTTTAACACGAAATACAAGACCTCCTATACAAATTAACACAAATACAAAAATAAAATTTAGGCAAATTTACATATATACAATATTCATTCATTCAAATGCAGTCATACCCTCTCATACATACACAGCCATCAACATATTCATATATATACACTGGAATTATAATCTTCACAGTACGCCATCAAAAGTCACTTTTCTTAAATAAAGTGTTGTTGAAAAAATTCAAGAACAATCCCTCTGCTTTAATGGCACTAATAGTCTACGCGTTTCAAACTCTCAGTGGCTTGGGAGTTCTCATCAGGACATCAAGCTCTTTGAGTTCAAGCTGAAATGGGAATATGGTTTCACCCGACGGTACACAATGTGTATCCAGGACCAAATTATTTTGCAGTGATATTGATTTTCTGGATAAATTTGGGGTGCAGCCTGACTTGTAAATTGGAGCAGGCTGTCTTATATGCGGGGGTCTCGGTGGGCGGGTACGATCCATTTCTGAAGTATTCTGGTTAAACCGCCGCAACTCGGAGCAGTAACGTCTCCTTCACCTTCACAGGATTGTTCTGTAAAATCAAGGAGGTACCGGGCAGCTCCAGCTTTTATTCCAAAAAAGGTGCACAGTTGGTAGAGAGCCAATATGCAATCTAAAGAAATGCATCTTTACATTCCTAAACTACAAGGCAATCACAGAGGGGTCATGTTTCCCTCTCCAGGGAGAAGTCTGGGATACCAAAAAACGTCAATTTTGTGATGTCAAACATCCAGAGGGAGGTCTTGTGGAACGATACAGGGATTACGTCCAGAATACCTGCAACAAAGAAGGAAAAGGAAGAAGATATGTGGGATGCTGTTCTCCTCTGTGGGAACACTCATCCTCCATCTTGCGAACTCCTGTCTTAATGTTAGTGTTCGCTTTTACATAGGTGACCTAAAATTGGGTGCACCAGCATTGATCACAATCCCTTCACCACAACTTGTGAAGGGTTATAGAAACAATGCTTGCACATAGTATTTCTGAATAATATATTTAATATAAACAATGTGTATGTGATGCTCTGGGGTGGGTTGTCAACCCTGCTGGGTGCACCTGAGCAACCCAAACCCTAAGAATTAGCTGCCACCATCCAGGGAGGAGGCTAACTTAAGACTAAGTTACGGGGAGATCATTAGGGGCTCTATATTCTGAGGTCACACCCAAACTGTGACCAAGAGGGCACACATCTGAGGGCACCAATCTGAAACCCCTCAAACTACTGCCAAATTAAAAGAAATGCAGGGGCATTGTGAAAACAGGGTGTTACACCAGCTGCACAGCTTGTCTGGGCCTGTTGTCCATAGGAGCTAAATGTGGAGAAGCTAAAATACATCCATTAAAATAAGCGTTCAGTTCGTCAATACAAAGACAGACATATGTTAGAGGTCTACCTTATAAAGACATTTTTTGGAGTCAGGGAGCAAAAACGACATGGGGGTCCCAATTTAACTGTAATGTGGCAGTGCCATGGAAAGCATGAAGACAAGAGTACAGCCAGAAACAGACTGTCTTGTGCAGTGACAGGAGTCCATGGAATAATGGTCAATTACACCCCATCTATGACTGCCTTAGTGCTTGAATTGGAAATAGTGAATTCCAGGAGCCCATAAATTGGCGGTCAAGGTGTGGCTGCAGAAAGAAAGTAGAGTTGCGAGAGATGGAGTCATGAAAAGTAGGGGTGGGCATAATTCTCATAATTCAATGTAGTGTAATCATGCGGAATTGCCTAAAAATTCTACAAAATTCTATACATAAAAATGCAAGAAGAGTAATTCTGCATTTCATGATATTTCTTAACGCAAAAATGCCCGCTCATATTCAAAATGGGCGCAAGAATGCATTTTGCCCTACGAAATAGGGCTAAATGCAACATACCATAAATAGCAAGTGCAACCAGCCACTTGTGCTTGATAAATGTGCTCTTAGGAAAGGATTTTAACCCAACTTACAGCCAGCATTTAGCGCTATTTTAGGATTGCCAAATGCCCCCCTGCATCCTAAATGGGTACAAGAAGCCATTTTGCAATGAGAAATAGTTCTAACCGCCATATTCATGAAAATCGGCATTTGCGATTCTGAAATAGCGAAAAATAACGAATCGCTATTCAGAAATCGCAAATCCGAATTCATGAAGAATTGCGATAAAAAAAAGAGATTCGCACGCGATCGCAAAATCCGATAGCGATCCGATTGAAATTGCGATTAATCGCAGATTAATCGCAATTTCGGCCTACCCGCGGCTGGACTGCGATCTTGCAAATAGCGATATCGCTATTAGCGATATCGCTATTTGCGAGATCGCAAACTCGCGAGATCGGGAAAACGGGAAGTCGCATTTCGAGCCCAGTGATGACATCACAACCAGGAAGCTGCCGGTTCCCAGCACCATTTTGCACATTGAGGCACAGAGACAGGGAGCACATAGAAGAGCTGCTGCACATCTTGGCTAGTAGAGTGATCCACAGAGCCACAACCCATACCATGGCTGAGGAAGCTGCACCAGGGACCAGCAGCTCGTCTGGGAGAAAGCGAAAGCTCAAATTCTCCAAGCAGGAGCTGGAGCACCTTATCGAGGGCGTTGTGGCTAACCACGACCAACTGTTCGGTGCCAATTCCAGGAGGGTCCCAGAAATGGAGAAGAGGCGCATTTGGCAGGGGATAGCCTCTGCAGTAAACTCGGTGGGAGTGGCGGCCAGGTCCCTGGAAGAACTTAAAAAGCGGTGGTACGACCTCCGAGGCCGTGCCAAGGAGAAGGTGGCGGCGCGCCTTGGGGAGTCCTCGGGCACAGGAGGAGGAGGTCCGACGGTACCACCGAACACCGCCCTGGAGGACCAGGTTGAAAACACCCTGGAGAGGGAGGCCTGTGTGGGTTTCACTGCACTGGACTCATCCGGCCCCACACAAGATACCCAAGGTAAGTGGCATGCGACTGCGACCCTGCCCCCTATGGATGTCCATGACCAAATAGGCTCCCCCAATGTCCCATAGGCATGTAATTGTTGCACATCAAGGAATGTCCTGAAGCATTGTGGGAGATGTAGTCTGGCCACAATGTAGTAGTACCACAATGCAGCCAGTCAGGTCCCAATGCACACAAAGCCACTGCCATTCAGGGAATGTCACCCAGCATGCATGTAGCAACTGCACGTCTGCCAGATGCATACAACTAATGGTCCTCCACTTACCCCCACAGGTGGCGATACCAGTGACAGTGACAGGCTGGTGATCGACGACAGCGTCCTGGAGGTGGAGGTGCCAACACCTACCCAGGCACCAGCCCCTTCCGCTGCAACTGTACCACCAGCAACTACCACCAGCAGCGTCCCACCAGCAACTGCTGCAGCGCCCTCATCCGCTGCCATGGCAGCCCCCATTGTGCCCCCTGCCACCGCTGCTCCTCCCAGAGCTGCAGCCAGGTCAGTCACTCCTGTGGCCCCTGCAGCGACTGCTACAGCCACACCAGCAGGCACACCCCCTGCGACGAGCACACCTGCAACACCGGTGGCCTTACCCCCAGCAGCTGGCGCCTCAACATCCGGGGCTGCGCCACTGTCCACTCAGCCCCCAGCCTCACAATCCGGCCAGCAGGGCAGGCGTGGCAGGTCACGCCAGCGCTCCGCAGCTGCTACCAGGCGGGCCAATGGTGATGGACTGGCGCGGCTCAGCATCGAGAGACGGATGCTTCGCATACACCAGCGCCAGGCACGGCAGCAGGGAGCAATTCAGCTCCAACTATACAACATTGGCCGCAACGTGGCATGTGTTGCTACCCACATTGAAGGCATGAGGGCCGACCTGGCCGGTGTGGGCGATGGAATGGCCCGCATTGCTGCAGCCGTGGAGGCCAACACCCGTGCCATGAATAGAATGTACGGTGGGCAACGCCGGCACCACCGCCAACTGTTGACCCAGCTTGGCACCTACAGCAGGGCAAGCTATGTGTCGGCAAATGCCACATCCCTATTGGCCCGGCGCTGTCTGACACAGCAGCACACTGTCATCCAGTGCAGTGTGGACATGACGAGGGTGCTGGAGACCCTCACCACGGCTGTCGTGGCTCTTCACCCTCCACCTATTCCATCTGTTGTGGGGGGTGATGATGCGAGTGAGGGGGCGTCCAGCCTGAGCTCACAATCAGCCTCACAGGCCCCACTACCCACCCGCAGCACCAGGACCCCCCCATTGCCTGACGCCCCGGAGGAGGAAGCCCCTCAGAGGCGTTATGGAGGGACACGCTCTAGGCACACCTAGAGAACTGTAATCACCACTGGCACAGGCTGAGGTCAAGCCTGGCAAGCACAGCAGTATGGCGTAATACTGTTTGTGGGATTAATTTGGCACAGACCCTTATATTTAATTTTGTGAATAGAACACGTACTTTTATTTTGAACTTTGGCACAGACCCTTATATTTCATTTTGTGAATTGAACACGTACTTTTATTTTGAACTTTGGCACAGACCCTTATATTTCATTTTGTGAATTGAACACGTACTTTTATTTTGAACTTTGGCACAGACCCTCATATATCATTTTGTGCATTTAACAAATACATTTATTTTCCTACACACATTAGCGTTGTGTCATCATTACATTTTGCATGCATTATTGATTAGTGGGGTGATGGCAGTGGTTGTACTAGAAACTGTTCACTGTGATGTGGTTGCGACGTCTGTGCCCTTCTGCTGTGGTCTCCCCTTGTGCATGGCGCGCATGTGCAGGTGGCCGGTTGTCCCCCTCAGATTCACTGCCAGAGATGTCAACAGGTATCCGGCGCTTGGTTGCAATGTTATGTAGTATTGCGCAGACAGCCACTATGCGGCAGCACTTTGCAGGACTGTAATACATGGCCCCACCTGTCTTGTGCAGTATGCGGAACCTGCTCTTGAGCAGGCCAAATGTCCTTTCTATGCAATTCCTTGTCCGTATGTGAGCAATATTGTAGCGCCGTTGCTGGGGTGTAGCAGGGTTGAGGTATGGGGTCAGGAGGTATTCACGGAGGGCGTAGCCACTGTCACCTGAATGAGAGGAGCAGATGGTGATTGCCTGTGCTGCGCTGTTACATCTTTGCAATGTGACATTTCAATCAAAGTGTACTTACCAAGTAGGTGTCCTTCCCCAAACTCTCCCCTGACCAGTCGTGTGTGGAGTCCGCTGTGCCGGAAGATGAAGGAGTCATGGGTACTCCCTGGGTACCGTGAGACGATGTCAGTGATGTATGTCTTGGCATTGCAGACCATCTGGATATTGAGGGAGTGGTAGCACTTTCTATTGCGGAACATATACTCCATGCCAGCTGGTGGGCAGATGGCGACGTGGGTACAGTCTATACATCCGAGCACATGTGGAAAATGGGCTACATTGTAGAATTGTAGCTTTGTCATGTCCAATTCCTGTTGGCTGGCGGGGAATTTGATGTGACGGTGTAGCTGGGTGAGCATGGCGTCAACAAAACTGTTGAGGCAGCGTGACATGGTGGGCTGGGATATTCCCCCAGCAGCCGCTACTACCCCCTGGAAGCTTCCGGAGGCCAGGAGGTGCAGGCTACACAATACCTGCACATGTGTAGGCACCGCATTGGTATGGTTTGTTGGGTGCTGCATCAGGGGGTCAAGGTCCTGTATTAGCTGCATTATCATTTCCCCATTCAGCCTGTATTTCGCATATATCTGCTCTCTGGTTTGGCCCAGCAAGGTGACCCGCTGGCGGAATATCCTGTCCTGGATCCTGCGTCTCCTCCCTGCTAATCGCTGTAGCCTGCGACGCCTCACCACCAAGTACATTCCTGGCATTGTGGGACTCCTAATGCTGCTGCTGCTGATGGTCCTTATGTGTGATTGGTCAGGCCAGTACCTGTTGGTGATAGGACAACGGTTTTTTGAAAATGTTTTCAATGGCTTTCATGGTTACCACCTGCTTTGAGTTGTCCTTATTTTGCGCCGTGCAAATAGCGATTTTTGGGTTTTTCGCTAATTGCGAATTTTCTTGAATGCCGATAGCGATTTATTTTGCGAATTCGCTATTATTTTCGCAGATTCCGTGGTGTGTCGCTATTTCCGAATCGCTAATGCTCTGCAGCAGGGATTCTGCGATTATATTAGCGAATTCGCTAATATGTGTTTGCGAATTCGCTATTTTCTTGTTGAATGCCGATTACGGAAATTGCGCCCGCATTTGCGTTTTCGCAGCGATTGCGGGCGCAATTTCACTTCATGAATCAGGCTGTAAATCTGCTAATGAGGTAGAATTTTCCCCCATGTACTTCCAGCATCTAGCACTATTTTCCCTGTGCAAAATGGACCCTCGAATCCAAAATGGATGTGAGGATGCATTTTATGTTAAGAAATAGCACTAAATGCAGTAGAACATAAATAGTGAGTGTGAGTGGCTGCTCACAGTCACTAACTGTGCTTTTGCAGTAGGATTATTTCCACCCAATTTAAACGTAATTACACGAGCAGGTTGTCAGTAATTCTACATCAACGAGTAATGCTTAATAAACAAAATTACTTCAATGACACCAGCAAAATAAAAATTACAGACCCCACCACCCCATATCCTGTGACAAGGAACTCTCAAGATCCGTCCCACAATGCATAACTTCCTTAATCCTTCTAATCTTTCTCTTCCTGGTGCTTGAAAACACTCAGTGGTCAAGCCTCTGTTAAAATAATCGAATTCTGCCCCCTTGTGCCCCGGGAACAATAGACATGGAAAAGATTCTGAAAAGACATATCAACCAAACCCTTTCCCTATATCTGGAGGGGAACTCTTTTCTCAGTCCTACACTGACACTTTTCTGTCCCCAAAATAGCACAGAAACCAGGCAACTAACAGTAACGGAAGAGCTGAAATCTCTCCTAGATCAAGGAGGTGCTGCTGCTATCATTTGACCTCGTGCAGCGTTGGACACTGTGGATCATGAAACGTTGATGCTGAGGGAGAGTGAAGTTGGAATAAAAGATAGTACTCTCAACTGGCTATCTTCATTCCCGACAGAAAGGTCCTTCCAAATTTGGGATCCACCTTGTTATTCTGATGTCCTTCCTCTGAACTGTAGGGTCCCACAGGGCTCTTCTTTGAGCTACACACTTTTTTATATTTACCTGGCGGACATAGTGTTGGAATTTGGAGTGCTGATTATTTCCTATGTGGATGACAATTAATTGGTGGTTTCCCTTTCTCAAAGAGCAGGTTTACAACAACTAACCTTATGCATGGATAAAAGTGGCAAGCTGGTTGGCAAACTGTTATCTCAAGCTATACAGAGACAAAACAGTGTTGATGCTATTATGAAACAAACGGATGCCACAAATAGGCATTGGATGGCTGAACATCCTTGGTAGCCCACTCACACCTTCCCCTCCCATAAAACCCCTAGGTATAGTTAAAATCATAGACCTGCTACCTCTACAGTCCAGGAGGTCAGTATTCCAAGCATTGATTCTTTCCCGTATGAACTACCCTAACTCTTCGTATCTGGGCTCGCCTAAATATATTATCAAGAGACTCCAGGTGCTCCAGAACGTGGCTGCAAGGATCATTTTCAAACTTCCCAAATGTGTCTCTGTAAAAAAATGCACTGGCCTCCCTGCACTGGCTGCCAGTGACGAAGAGAATCACATTTAAAGCACTTTAAGTGGCACATAGGGGAATCAACCTCAATGGGTCCCCTATGACCAGGAATATCATGGTCCTTTACACCCCAAGCCAAACCTTAAGGTCCCCCAAGATGAAGCAAATAAAAATGCCACGAATACAGAGGGGCAGGTGGGGAGGGAGATCCTTCTCGTTCTTGATACCAAAGCTGTGGAACTCAATGCCCCAGGGCGGAGAATCAAAACGAATGAGCCATGGTTCAGAAATCTTTTAAAAACCTAGTTATACCTCCACTGACTCAACCCCTGTCGTCTCTGGAATTTGCATGCTCACTGGTTCTCACTAAACACTGGGAAACCTTTGGGCAGCTACACACAGTATGAGTCATCATAGCGTAGCAAATAAAGTCACCCCTATAGAAGAGTTCAATAAAAAAATAGTAGATGCCATTTAAGTCATTTTTTGCCTAATTACTCATACACACAGATATATCTTGCATGTGCAGAGTTCATGCATATTTCCTACATGGGGCTTTGAACAAAGTAAAAAACCTGCTTCCGAGTCATAGGTTCTCTTACGTACTTGTGAAGTGATGATAAGATGTGAGCCTTTGTTTCCTTCCATTGCATTGGTTTATAGGTGTTAGGTTCCAGAACAAACCCAGCCCAGTTATAGGTGACCAAAACTTGCAATCGCTCAGAGTAGCATTCCAACCCTTTGTTCTTTCAACTCACCGTGCCACCTTAGTTTTGACCCAGCCACATTCAAATCAGTCTTGACCATGCTCCAATAGGAATAGTCCATCTCAAACTACCAGATTGGTCCGGAACCAGAACACAAGCAACACAAGACTGATCTTGGCTTGATTTGGGTTTTTCAGTCAGGTGTGGCTTGAATCCAGTTGCACAGTTCGCACTGGACCCATGTCTGGGCATAACCTTGGCCACTTAGGGTGTTACCTGAAACATACAAAAGATGTTAGGAGGATGCTTGAAGTAAGTTAAACCATTGGCAATTGTTGACAGTATCATTCTTACTCATTTTTCTTTGGCCAACCATGCCACCTCAGTGTTTACCCAGCCATATGCAAATCACCTTGTCTCTGCTCCAATCATCAGACTGAAGAGTCCCAATTAGGGCAAAACCAGTCCTGGGTTGCTTGTGTTCAGTTCAGGGAAGGCTAGGCCTGACAGTTTGGGCTGGACTGTTCCTTTTGGCGGAGGGTCAAAATGGTACGGGAACAATACAATTTCAAATATAAGTATCTGTAGTATCATTTCATCAAAGCCTAGCTATAAAAGTAGTATTTAAGTGGAAATGTCTTCAAGAAATGATCTACAAATCTTTTAGTTGAGGGGAGTCGAACATTTACAGATAATTTGCTTATCACAATTATTCATTTGGTGCCAGAAATGAATTTTGCTAAGAGGAACACAAGGTGTTACCCAAAAAACAGTATTTAAAATTCAAGGATGGTTTGCTTGCACCCTTAGCATGGCAATAAAGTACTCCCAACATGTCTCTTAGTATTACACTTTCCCCTTTATCTTGCAGGTGAAGCAGTATTGAAAATTTGAAATACAGTTCAAAAGGGTTTTTTTCTTCTGATAAATGAATGTTGGAAGAAACCCTACAGTCCCCGAAGCAACCCCCTTCTCCCACCCTCAGCTTTATTCAATCTCTTAATCACAGCACAGAGCTTTGGAATGCAGCTACCCTCATTAGCATGCAGCAGTAGGAAGTAGCAAAGAACCTGGAGTTGGTGAAAAGGCGATTGAATGATTTTGAGCAAGCAGGGATTTCAAATGTTTACAGCTGCTTTAGTCTGACAAGCAGTTCCAGTTCCAAATAATGTGATTTATTTTTCCAGGGTCGGCATTGTGTTAGGTATACAGACAATGTGACAAAAATCCTGGGGTTGATCACAAAAGAATGTATGCGGACAGGAAGTAGTTATTCAGGAATGTTTATTTACATACTCTTATGTGACTTTGAATCATTCCCCAAACGTCCAACTCCCCTTATGCAAAGAGGCACACTACTTTTTATTTTAACTAGTTGGATATGAATAAAATATTTCCTTAATATTCTCATTTTAGTCCCTTTTTTAGAAGTTTAGGACAAATGGCTAGAGGTATTTAGGAGAACATAAACAAGTTCTTCAGTATTGCAATTTGCTACTTTAGATTTCTCTGTAATTAAGATTAGAGAGGCAATCAGGAACTCACAGTCACCTAAAATTAGTAAGGAGAGTCCTTTTTCTGTAGAATGTATTGATTCCCATCTCACTGATTCCCATCTCACTGGTTTCTAACTTCATGCAAGGCAAGTTACACCACACAAGAAGGTGTATGTACTGACTGTAACAAGGTTATTACTTACTCCAAACATACAGAATTAAAAGGCACATCTCGGTTCACCTGTTGGAGATTCATGGCATCACTATTCTTTTTATACTCTGACAACACTTGCAGCAAAGTTGAGGTTTACTTTAATATTTACTGTATTGAAAAACAGATATTATTTTGTAAGACTGTCCATGCCATTCAAATAGTGTTGTAATGAGAAAGAAGCCCTGGGGGAAAAAGTGCATTTCTTTCGGTTTAACGGTGGTCATGAAGAGATGTCTTCATAACTGTATTTCATATCCATGATGACGGGTGTATGAGTAATGGAGCAAAGTGCATTAGCGTTTTATTTAACAGTAATTTGCAGAGCAAATGTTTAATATAATCTGAGTCAGTCCATTAGGCAGATGTAACAATATCTCTTTTTAATACCATCGATGTTGCTTCCAGAGAATTCGTCACCTAAAGTCAGTCCTAGCACACAAATGAAAGAATGTATTTTAAAAATGCATATTGAAGAAAGGAAAAGAGAAATGAAAACTGTGATGAGAGAGGGGTTGATGTTGTCAGGAAAGCAGTAAAAGAGCTGTGTGGCTTACAGCAGCTTCCCTAGCAGGTATAAGTAGTCTTTAAACTCCTCTGAGTATCCGGGCCAAAGGGAGGAGCACCATGGCCATTGGAAATGTGCAAATTTGGAGGCCCCACGGTGGCAGTAAGAAGCAAGTGTCCCTGATCAGAGGCTAACTACCTCACTGTCTGTGAAGCCCACCACACTCATGATGTGTTAGTGGCAGAGCAAAACAAGAAGTTCATGGGTGGAATGGTGGAAAGTCCTCTAAGTCATTGGCCATTGTTTTTTGCCCTGTCTGTCACCCCCTCCTGCAAATCAGTCTTGATCCTGCTTCAACGGGAACAGTCCCGCTCGAACTATATGGCTTGTCACTGAGGTGCCACTTGATTCCTATGGCCCAGTGAGCACAGGACTGACGAAGGGTGGAATGCTTGAATATCAGTCACTGGGAATCACTCAGGGCCATTGTTTGTCCCACTGTGCTACCACAGACAAGCACCTCTCTCAGGTAAGCAGGCCTTGTCCTCCTGCTCCAGCAGGAACAGTCTATCCCAAAGCGCCTAGCCAAGTCTCTATGAACGACAACTAAGCAATCTGAGATCAGTTTTGGCCTATTTTGGCAACATCAGTGAGGTGCAATTTGATGTGCATGATGCAGTGGACACAAGACTCGTTGCATTTTGGGCGTCTCACTGAGGTAAACTGAAAGGAAATAAAGTGAATGCTTGAATTTATCTCAGCCATTAGTAATTACACTACATTCCAGTCCATCGTTTTTTGCCCTCTGTGCCACTCCAGGCAAGAAACAATCTCATGGAAATTGGGCTTGCCCTGCTTCAATAGGAACAGTCGAGGCTGAACTGCCAAGTTAAGACCCCACTGAATGGGAAACAAGCAAAACCATGCCTGTTTCAGCCTAATTGGGTCTCATCAGAGTGCAGTTTGATTCCTATGGTGCGGTGATCAAAGGACTCACATCAGGGCATACCCTTCATGCCTAGCATGTCACGCACAGGAAAGCAAAAATGTGATAGGAGGAATACTCAAATTAATCTGAGACACTGGTAATTAGTCTGGGTCTCAGAACCGCCCAGGAAGTGCAAGTTCTGGCATATGGGGTCATGACGTATGTGGGGCTTTTGTCTCACACTTCATATCTGTCATTTTCCTTGTATTTTCTCAGACATTTTATTTGATTCTGGCTATATCACACTCATCATAGATGTATGCATGTTCACTTTCTCATAGCTACTTGATGTCTCTTTTCAAAGTTCCAAATTAAGTACAATAAAATATGTGAGGAAAATGTAATTAGAGAAATATTACCTCTCCATAGAGTACTTGGGAAGGGAGGTAAAGATGCCTAAATACAGCTGTAATGGATTTGATGTCAACGACTAGTACCACCACTCACAGGCATAAATTAGACTGCTGGAACTTGACCCCGAAAATATTAAGTTTAGTCCAACTCACTGAATCTCATCCAAAATAGAGATGAATAGTTGAATGCAATATGGCGTATCAGACAAAGGGAGGCCTAACGTTGCATGGGTGGGTGAGGTTTTGTTGGTGGGAAGTTCTTTAGATATATTTCCAGAAGCATTTCTAGGTCAGAAATAAAAAGGTATTCCACCAGAGACATTTGCTGAACCTTAGAATGAAGTTCAGTATATGGAAAACACAGCTCATCTGAAGTGGTTGATGCAAAATACTTTAACAGTTTTAATCATGGGGTGGGGCTTCCCCAAGTCTAGGCCTTAACGAGTTTGGTATTAGTCAGCAGGAGCAAATGTGATCCTGATAGGGAACATGCCGAAGACATAACTGAACCTGGGCCCACAACCATTTTAATCATTTAGACCCCAAGGTGCTGTTGTACATTAAGCTCATTTATTTATGTATTTTTATTCATTTGTTTTTTGGATATTGTCTTTTTGTTTGCTTATTTGTGTACTTATGTATTTACATTTCTGTATTTATTTATTTGTACTTATATTAACCACAATATTTCAATAGTGTAGCACTTGTTTTGATCATATTTATATATATTGTGATAGATAAAATGAAATAAGACAGAGACCCATAAGCATATAATCAAATAACTTATATACCTTATCACACATTGTGAAGGATACAATAAAATAGAGACCTGAAAGCATATAAACAAATAACTTATATGTAAACTATGCAGTGACCTATATGCATTGTTAGGCATAAAATAATATATATATTAGCCATGAGCGATATAAACATTTGTATAGCAGACCTATAAGAATGTCTATATACTTTTAAACCATAAGTAAAAAAAAAAAAATATATATATATATATATACACACGTTAATATATTTGTACAAAGAAATGAACATATCTACATACAGACATAAAACTAAAGTAGGCATGTTTATGCATACAGGCTTTAGGGTCCATTAGGATAGCGGACGGATCGCCACTGCCATGCAGGCAGTGGCGATCCATCTGCCATCCTTGCCCGTCCGCCACCTTTCTTCCCCCCGCCATATTACAATGGCGGGGGGACCGTGGCGGAGGGGAAGACTGTCCGCCGCTTTTCTGCCACGGTCGCTTGTGACCGCGGCAGAAAAGGCCTGGTATGGTAGCGGTGTCTATCAAACACTGCCAGCCTTATGGAAAGGGGCGACCGCTCGGTCCCCCCGAACGTATGGTGGAGTATCCCGATCCCCCCGGGAAGCCATTTTGGGCGGGAGGCGAGTCTCGGCTGGTATGCCCGAAGCGGCGTAGCCGGGGCGCGCCTTTTCCCGCCCAAGAGGGGTTGTCCTAGACACCTACACCGATGGCCACGCCCTGTGGGCGGATTGGAGGAGGGTCCACGCTTGCCCGAAGGAGGATAAAAGGAGCATCAATCCAAGGAAGCATCCTCTTGTTCCTGTGCTCAGAAGCTGCACCTCCCCATTGCACGTGAGCTCGAGACAGAACAAGGAGCCAATTTTGAGAATTTGTAATTTTGTGTTTCTCTCTTTTAGCGCTTCGAGCTTTGGTTCCAGGACCTTTCGGTCGACTATCGTGAGAAAATGCCGGGCAAAAGGGTCGGAAAGAAGGTTAGCACCGACCAGATGCTTCGTATGCTGGTGAAGGACATGGCGAACATGAAGAAGCAGATGGCGGCCATGAACGGTACGGGCCGGCCTAAGAAAGTCATCGGACCAGCAATGCCGGGGGTAGTCCCAGCCGGGAGAGGTAAAAGGGCCAGGAACAGGGCGGCAGGGGGTGAGGCTCCGGTTCCCGAGTCACCTCCGGCGAGCCCGGTCAGGCCATTAGAGGCCCCAGTTCCGATTCCGGACGCAGGACAGCCGATCCCTGTTGTAGTTACACCTGTGAACGAGGGGGATATGCCACCCGAGTTGGCCGCCCAGTTGGCGGCGTGGTTGGGCAAGAATAATGAGGGTGCCATAGCTCCGGGTGATACGGCCGAAGAGGCCAAACTAATAATGAAGCAGTTGCGGCAATCACGAGATGCTGCGAAGGCACCTTGTCCTTTTGTTCCCCCTCAGGTTCCAGCGGAACAACCGTCTTCGGGCGTTGGAACAGCGGCAGCGGCGAGTTCAGCTACTGATTCGGGTAAGAAGCCGTTGCCAATGGCTGGGGAGGGGTCGTTACCCCCAAGGAGGGAAAAGGTGGTGCAACATATCCCGTTGGCCACAAAGGAAATGATATGGGCGGATAAATATGTGAACATGTTTTCGCTATTGACTGATCATTATGAAATAGAACACGTTAGAAATCAGAAGGAATTGTTGCATCCAAGTGTATGGCGAGCAAAGATGGCGGGTTTCAGAGTTGATGAGACAATCGCTAATTGGGGCAGGGCTTTTGGGATGTTCACTGCAATCATGGCGGAACGTAGGCCCGAGGTGCTACAGGAATTGGCTTGTTACCAGACACGAATAATGGAGTTTTATGACTCGTACGATGGTGATCAATGGTTGGGTTATGATAACAAATTTCGTAAGGCCAAGGAGCACGACTCATCCCTGACGTGGGATTGTTTCGACTCCATTTCCTGGCAGAAACAGGTTAGGTCAAACCCGACAAAGCCGTCTTCATTTGGCGGGAATGGGGCAGAGCCTTCCCGCCATTTCCCGTCGGTGCCCTTTCGAGCGGGCACCGGTAGTGATCAGCACACAAAGAGTAATGGGAACTCGGGCAAGAAAGGGGTCTGTTGGAGCTTCAACAGGGGCAAGTGCACTAGACCACAGGGGATGTGCAAGTTCAGGCATGAGTGTGCAGGGTGCGGACAGTCTTCACACCCCGAGAGTTCATGCAGAGCCAAGAATGGCGATACAGGGGGCAGAGGCGGCGCCAAACAGGTCTAATGACGCTGCTACCTACTCCCATCGACATCATGGCAATGATCCCCTGGCTGAACGAATACCCTGATCATGTCTCCGCCGGGGTGTTGAGGGACGGTTTCTCGTGTGGTTTCCGCATCCCACCGGGGGATTTTCGGGGGGAAGCACTGTGTAAAAACCAACTGTCGGTTCAACAGAATACGGCTGTAGTACAGGCAAAGATTGCAAAGGAGGTGGCCCGAGGTCGGGTTGTGGGTCCATATGCGAACCCGCCGGTTCCTAATTTTGTTTGTTCACCGTTGGGAGTAGTCCCCAAGAAGGACCCAGGTGAGTTTCGGTTAATACATAATTTGTCCGCTCCTAAGGGTCTTTCCGTGAATGATGCGATTGACCCGAGAGTTTGTTCGGTGCGGTATGCTTCCTTTGATGAGGCTGTCGCCATGTTGAATCGCCTGGGGCCCGGAGCGCTGATGGCTAAATCTGATATCGAGTCAGCGTTCCGGTTACTCCCGGTACACCCACAGGATCAGCGTCTGTTAGGTTTTGTGTTCCAGGGACGCTATTACATGGATAAATGTATGCCAATGGGTTGCTCCATCTCTTGTGCGTATTTTGAAAAATTCAGTACTTTTTTACAATGGGCGTTCACCAGAGCCACAGGCTTTACGCAGGTTATGCATTACCTTGATGATTTTCTGATTCTGGGGGCAGCCGGGGACACGGAATGTGCGCAGGCTTTGAGTAAATTTTGTGATCTCATGAGAAGATTTGGCGTGCCACTGGCACCAGGCAAGACAGTGGGGCCGTCTACT
Organism: Lissotriton vulgaris; assembly: GCF_964263255.1. NCBI lineage: Eukaryota > Metazoa > Chordata > Amphibia > Caudata > Salamandridae > Lissotriton > Lissotriton vulgaris. The sequence continues at coordinate 371,731 of NW_028246579.1, forward strand.
TCACTCGAGTTTCTAGGAGTTGAGCTCGATTCTGAAGAGGGGTGCTTCCGTTTGCCTAAGGAGAAGGTATTGAAATTTAAGGCCTCGCTCGAGACATGTATTGGCGAGACGAAAGTAACATTGCATCAGTTGCAGCAGGCTGTGGGTCAGCTTAATTTTGCCCTTAGAGTGATACCAATGGCTCGTCCCTTTTCTCGCTCTATTGCTCAAGCCATGGTGGGCCTTAGGGAAGAGCATCACCGCACAAGACTCTCGGCAGAGGTTCGCCAGGATATGCGCATATGGTTGGCATTTCTGGCGGATTTCAACGGTCGTGTCCTATGGAACAAACCAGCGGTTTCCTCCGAGGAGCTGGGATTGTGGACCGACTCGGCACGGAGTGTGGGTTTTGGCGCCATCTTTGGTAATCATTGGTCGGCACGAACATGGCCGGCATGGTGGCACGAGAGTGGGCTCACAGGTAACATTGGGTTTCTTGAACTGTTCCCTATTCTAGTGGCCTTGAAGACATGGCCGGAGGGGTTTCGTGATCGCACTGTGGTGTTCTGGTCGGATAATATGACCGTGGTAGAATGTGTCAATAATCAGGCAGCACGCTGCAAATTGATCTTGAGATTGATGAAAGAAATTGTCCTGCTATGTATGAAATTAAACGTCCAATTTAGAGCAAAACATGTGCCTGGGGTACTGAACCAGGCGGCTGATGCACTCTCTCGTTCCCACATGCAGGCCTTCCGGGGCCATCTGCCCTCTGCGGACTTGGTGGCGGCACCATTTCCCGAAGTTCTCTGGTCTCTCGGTGCCCCGGATTACAAAACCTCGTGGGAGAGAGTCTAGCCCCCAGGACAAGGAAGGCATATGAAGGGGCGTTCCGTTCCTATTGGGCATTTTTGGGTCCAGCCAGGGGGGAGCATTGGGGGCAGGAAGAATATGTTCTGAAATTTCTAGTATCATTGCATCAGGCAGGCCGATCAGTGGCAACAGCCAATAGACACAGAGCCGCCATGGCGTTCATGGCGCAGGCTCATGGCATTCAGGACCCCACAGCGTCCTTTCTAGTAAAGAAGGCGCTGCGCGGGTGGCAACGCCTCGAGGGTCGTAGAGAGGACGAGAGGCGCCCGATAGGGCTAGCAAGGTTGTCCCAGTTAATGTCCGTACTCCCTGCGACTTGTTCATCTCAGTCAGAGACAGTGCTGTTCCGGGCCGCCTTTGCTTTAGCATTCCATGGGGCTAAGCGGATAAGCGAACTGGTAGCAAGGAACAAGCAGGATACGGGGGGAGGTCTGTGTCGAGAACACATCCAGGTTAAAGGTGACACAATAGTAGTCACCATAGCCAAGTCCAAAACCGATCAGGGAGTGATCGGAGACAGTGTGGTTGTTCAGCGCATGCTAGGGTCCCACATGTGCCCAGTGAAATGCGTAGAGGAGTACTTAGCGCAAAGGGCGGCATCATGGGGGGGGACCTTGCTGAGACATACCGACGCCACCCCACTGACCAGGTTTCAGTTTCAGCGGGTGTTAACAATGGCAATCGCGGCAGCGGGCTTGAACCCTGGGCGATTTTGGGACCCACTCATTCCGGATAGGTGCTGCTACAGAGGCTACAGCCAGGGGGTTGAGTGTGGATAAAGTGAAACAGTTGGGGCATTGGTCCTCGAATTGTTATAGGAGGTATGTGCGGTTGCACATGTTGTGAAGCTAATGTCATGCACTCACGCTTCTTGTTTTCTGTTTGGTTTTTCAGTTTCGCAAGCAGGCTTTGCGGGGCGGACTGTGCAGTTGACCCGACACCTGGGGACCAGCGGTCAAAGATCACCGGCTGAGGGAAGAGTGGTGTGGGTCGTCGGCCACTCATACGTGAGGCGCGCCGCAGGCGTATTCAAAGCAGGTGACATGATTCACATGGCTGGGGAATACGGGTACAGGGTGACCTTCTACGGAAGGGGCGGGCTCTGTATTGACCAGTTTCAAAATTTTATGGAGGGATTGTTAGGGCGGACAAGGTCACCACCATCTGTAATCATAGTGCATCTTGGGGGCAATGATTTGGTGACCATTGGTCGACGAGTACTGCTCGAGTTAATCCTATCCACAGTAAGTTGGTTGGCGAGAAGGGTTCCGGGGTGCACGATTGCATGGTCACACATGATTCCGCGGAAGGTATGGCGGGGGGCTATTTCTGTGTCAGCTTTAAATCAGTCTGTGAAGAAAGAAAATAACAAACTTGGTAGGTTGTTTCGTACAGGTAAATTGCATTGTATTCCTCATGGATGTATCCGGGGGGACCATATGTATCTGGAGGATGGGGTCCATTTGTCCCGGGAGGGGAATGCCTTTTTCATAGGAGACTTCGTAGCTTGGTTAAAGAGTTTGAGCAGCCATGACCTTTAAGTAGGAGTTTTTGTGGGGGGGTCCGGATAGCCGGTCAACTATCCGGCCTGTGGTGGTAAGGTCATGATCGGTGAGCAGTAATTGGAAGATCCCTAGAGGTGGGGGCGTCACCCATTATGGATGGGAGCGCCCGGGGGGAGGCGGCCATTGGCCCCTCAAACGGGGAGGTGGTCCCCTCTAAGGATGGGGCCGCCGAAAGGGAAGGCGGTCATAGGCCCCTCCCTGGGGAGGAGGGGCTACGGGCCCCTCCTGGGAATTTCCCGGGGCCAGGACATCTGCGACGGCAGATGTGGTAAGCAGTGTGGGGTGGGAGGGGGGTCTACGCTACCTTCTAGACACCTCACACGCGTCCTCGGACGACCACTAAGATGGCGTTGAGTGAATAGGGGGCCCCCGTTAAGACAAGGGAAATTGGAAGTTGGCACAGAGGGACAGTCCTCTGTGCGCCCGCCCCTCACAAGTGAGGGGGGAGTTCTGGTTTAGGGATCTGACACCGGTTACGACCTTGCCGTTGGCCCGTAATGTTAGGATGTACAATTTGAATTTTGAGAAATGCATTTACAGGATGTTTTAGAATCGGCTAGGAGAACCTTTGTATTAGAGATGTGTTAAGGTTAGCCAAGAAACATCGTAATGTGTAAATGAAATTGTACATGATATGAAACTGTTATTTTAATGTTTGAATTTTGTTTCATATTTTAATAAATACGGCCGGGAGGGTAACTCCCTCCCGCCTTCCAAAAGTTCAAGAACCGTTTCCGTCTTCCCATTCTTGGGGAGTGTGTTGGGAGGGGGTGACGGGTATTCCAACCATATTAGGATGGCCTGGGAAGAATGCCTTTCCGTGGCGGCAATCCCGCCACGAAAAGGCATACAGTTCCTGCTTTCCTGAAGTGGGGGGTGGGGGATGCACATGGGGGGTACCTATAGTACCCCCCTGCGTTTCACAGCACAACATGGCAGGCACCGCACGGTGCCTGTCATGTTGTGCTGTGAAACGCACAACAAGCATTTTTCACATTGCGGTGGCCGGTGCTTTAAGCACCGTCCGCCGCAATGTTAAAAATGTGGGATGCACCCGCCACTGTGGTGGGTGCATCCTAATTGGGGGCACGGTTCCTCCGCCCTTGTGGCGGATGGTACCGGCCCCCGACAGGATGGCGGACGGACAAAGTCCGTCTGCCATCCTAATGGACCCCATAGTCTGTACACCTGTGTTTTGAGGAAGATGGTTATGTAGCAAAGAGCCATCATTTGAATAGTGTTCTGAAGATAAGATAGTTATCTGCAGATCTCATGTTTGGTATGCAGGCATAATATACATTTTTTATGATCGACCTACACTAATATCGAGTTTGAAATATCGTAAGGACAGAATATCGAAGTCAAGAATATCGCAGACCAGAATATCGACCGTAAGTAATATTGTTTTTTATCTCGAAGTAATATCAAAGGAAGTAACATTGTTGTTAATAATATCGATATTTATATTAGTGTTATGTATTTTAGCATGTATTTTATATGTATATGTTTAACATGTTTTGTAATATTTTTTAATTATTTTTAAATATATGTATTAAATGTTTAGAAATTAGTAAATTTATTGATTATTAACTTATTGTTAATTAATTATCAATAGGTAATTAATTTTTATTAATTGATTAATTTATATTTATGTTAATAATAATGAATTTAATATTATATCCTATTTATTGTTATTGGTAAATCATTAGGGGCCGATTCCGTTTTGGGAAAAACCACTCCTGATAGCCGTATGGAGCGTTTTACCCATACAAATCGTACCCTCCAGCTTCCCCGTACGTACGATGAAGTACGATTCGTACCAGGAGCAGGACTCCGTACGAATCGTACAAAAACCGTACGACTCTAATCTCCGCACGATTCTCCCTTGGAACCCGCTCTATGCGACATCTGTACGGTTCGAAGCAGGTTTTTCTGGCCCAGCAAGTACGATTCGTGTCGGGTACGCACCGTACAACGCTTTTTTTACAGGAGCCCAAAACATCCAGAGAAGCAGAGTTCGCCTCGAAACAGGTATGAAACGCCCCCCCCCCCTGGGTACGGTGCATACACCCCATGTCTGCAGGGGTACGGTGCGTACCCCTCTGATCATGGGGTGTACGCACTGTACGGTGTGTATTTGAATGTGTGGTTGTCTGTACGAATCCACTCCTTGAGTGTAGAGCGTATCCTTCAAATGTGGGGAACACCCTTGTTGTTTTTGGTCCCCTTACACACCAACAGGCCGCTTAGTGTCATGCTTCATCATCGGGGTCATCGTACCCCTCTACGGGGTACGGCGCGCTGCGACCTACGGATACGCGGGAGCACATAAGATGACTATATGTGGTGTGGATGGGGTATTTTAAATGTGAGTGTATAGTGGGCTGGCTGGTGCTATTAAAATAGAGTGTGGGAGGTTAATAACGCAAACAATGTGCATTACCTCCTCTCTGTGTGCACACAGAGAGGAGGTAATGCACATTGTTTGCGTTATTAACCATCCACACCACACATAGTCATCTTATGTGCTCCCGCGTATCCGTAGGTCGCAGCACACCAAGGGGCCTGTTGGTGTGTTAGGGGACCAAAAACAACAAGGGTGTTCCCCACATTTGGAGGATGCGCTCTACACTCAAGGAGTGGATTCTTTTTGTTTATGTACATTTGACCAGGGAGAACAAATTCATTTGGATATATCTCTCTCTCCCCCCCCCCACTCTTAGTGATAATCTCTGTACGAATCGCCATTACCTGACGTGGACCATACGAATCGCGTCCTCATACCCCGATCTGGATCATACTCATCGGGTCATACAGCATGTTTACGAATTATACGGTTCACTGTGAGGGTCCGTGTCGTACGGTTTCACCCTTGCAATTCGTACGTTCGCGACGATTCGGACGGATTGACGAGATACGGATCGTACTACACGATTCGGACGGATGTGTACGATTCATACGGAGAGGGCTCCGGATACGATTCAGACGGAAGCTTTTTTTCTCGAATCGGAATCGCACCCTTATTGTTAAATAAATATTAGTCAGTAATGAATTTTTATTAATTGAATAATTGATTATTAAATTACATGTGTTATTTTTAATGTGTAGCAATTTTTGGGTTTATTGGGGAATAGGGTGGGAAGTAATTTAATTATAATTAATTAATTAATATGTTTTTTTCATTTTTACTTATTATTCATTTATTGTTAAATAATTATTAAATGGTAATGCATTGTTATTAATTGATTAATTCATAATTATATTATTTATAATGATCTTTAATTTATTGTTATTGTTAATATATTTATGGTTAATTAATTATTAATTGGTAATTCATTTTTAATAATTGATTAATTGGTAATTACATTAATTGTGTTTTTTATGTGTAGTGGGTTCTGGGATTATAGGGGAATAGGGTGGGAAGTAATTTATTATAAATAAGTACATTTGCATTTTTATTAACTGGTATTGATTATTAATTTATTGTTATTTATTAATGAGTAAAAACATTTATTAATTGATTAATTGATAATTTAATTAATTCTGTTATCTTTTTTGTGTAGCTGGTTGTGCTTTTATAGGGGAATAGGGTAGGACGTATTTTAACGTTATTTAAGTATATATATATTTTATTTTTTTGGTATTATTAATATTTTTGTTAAATAATTATTAATATGTTCTTTTTTTAGACTAGTTAATTAATAAGTATGTTGATTTAACCCATGTGCTTTCCTATATTTTCAACATTGTTACACTCACTGGAGTTTGAATAGTAATTTTAACCCTAACGCTATCCAACACTTTCCCTACTGTTGAACTGTTAATGTGGAGAAGCGTGGCTCAGTAGTTAGAGGCGGCAGACCCGGAAGCTGAAATCGGCTGTGGACCAGGGTTCGATTCCCCGCCTCGGCGGGTCTCGGGCTCAAAATTCCACGGAGTCGACAATTCTCGCTTCGGTGCCTACTCGACTCACGGGGTCACACTCTGCGACTCTAGGCAATAGCTTGCTTAATCTCCACTACGGCCCCTCGCGGCGGGATGCCTGGCTTTCACCTTGTGGATACCCGGCCGGGGTATCTCACAGGGGAATACCAGGACGGGTTCCCTAAGCAAGCGCCTTGAGACCCCTGGGTTAAAGTGTTGCGCTATATAAATCGAAACACATTTACATTTACAACTCAATGGAGTGGGAATAGTAATTTTAACCCCTACTCTATCCAACGCATTCCCTACTGTTGCACTCACTGGAGTGCGAATAGTAATTTTAACACCTACGCTATCCAACGCTTTCCCTACTGTTGCACTCACTGGAGTGGGAATAGTAATTTCAACCCCGACGCTATCCAACACTTTTCCTATTGTTGCACTCACTGAAGTGGGAATTGTAATGTTTACCCCTATGCTATCCAACACTTTCCCTACTGTTGCACTTACTGGAGTAGGAATAGCAATTTTTACCCCTACGCTATCCAACACTTTTTCTACTATTACACTCACTGGAGTGGGAATAGTCATTTTTACCCATACTCTACCCAACACTTTCCCTACTGTTGCACTCACTAAAGTGGGAATAGTAATTTTTACCCCTACGGTATCCATCATTTTCCCTACTGCTGCACTGTTTGGTGTTGGAATAGTAATTCTATTCCCTCCGCTATCTAATATTTTTTTATTTATTTTAGTTAATGTAGTATATAATTAATTTTAAAAATATTAAAAATAATTGGAATTTTTAAAATTTATTTTTTAACAATGTATAAGTTATTAAAATAATTATTGAAATATATTATTAAGTAAGTACATATATTATATAGTATATGTATATGTTTAATTTGTTTTACATTATGTATATTAGTTATAATTTTTAAACATTTAAAAATATTTGTAACTATGTTTATTTTAATTATGTGTATTATTTACTTTATTTTACATTATTTTTGTAACTTAAAAAAAAACAACATTTTTAACAACAATATTTTTGAAATCAATATAATTTTTTCGATATTTTTGTCCTTACCATAATGTAGATAGGATGTCGATATTCTTGGCTTCAATATTTTTGCGTCAATATTTCTGTAGGTCGATTTTCTGTCTCTCGATATTCTGTCAATGATTTCTCAAGCTTGGGAGCAGTGAATTCCATAGTTTGGCTGCTTGAACAAATAAAGATTTTTCACCCATGGTCTTTTTCTTATATGCTGGGGTTTTGAGGTGATGTGCCAATCTGAAGCAGATGTTTCTTTGTTGTATTTATTTGTTGATTTTATTCCTGGTGAAAAGTCATCTGTTCCATGTATTGCTTAGTGGGTGATACAAAGCAGCCTGAAGGTAGATCATCTGGCAACCTGTAATGTAGGGCCCTCAAGGCATGGGAGATGTGGGCTTGTGGCTTTACATGTAGGAGTAGTCTGGCAGTAGAGTTCTGAATTTGATGTAGTCTTTTCATAATTGATAAAGATTATCCGTATTAGAGGCAATTGGCGTAAGCAACTTTAGACACAACAAGAGAGATATTAGCTTTGGGCTTGTGTGGAAATACTGGGTGGGAGAAGATATATTGCAGAGTTTTCATAGTAATGAAGCTTGATCTTACTTACTTATCCACTTGGGCATTTATTGATAGCTTGGAGTCCATGATCATTCAAAGGTTTCTTACTTCCTTGGATCCTTTAGGAGGTGATCCCAGATCGTCAGGTCAGACACAGAGTGAGTCATAATTTTTCCAATCACCACAAGAGGGTATTTGAGTTTTGCATGCATTCAATCTCAGGTGGCTCCATGTCATCCAGAGATCAATGGCTCTGAGAGAGCTGAAGATTTTTTAATTTCCAATATCTTTTGGTGCTTTCCAGTTCAAGAATTATTTGTGTGTCATCTGAGTAGGTAAGTAAACTTTTATTGTTTTAAGGTATTTTATAAGCGACACAATATATGAAGTCTTAAATATAACAAAAAACATAAATCACATGGTGTCACAGTTCGTCAGTTCATGGCGATCTCTGCATTTAACATCAAGGTAAAATTAGATAACATCACAAACTGCTGATTCATGCATAGTGACTATCAAATCGGTTCATCCAAGGGACATACAATTAAAACAGTAACTAGTCTACAGAATCACATCACTAGAATGCACTTGTTATATAAAGCTTTACAATTGGCCCGCTCGTTCTCAATTCCTGTCAGAAACAAATGCAATTACTAATCTAAAATGTTCCGGTAGGGTTCAGTGCTAAAAATGTAAAAATGTTAAGAAAATTTTAAAAAGAGTGGCTACTCAGGAAACCTTCTCGAAGACAATTCGTAGCGATTGCTGCCTTTGTGCTTCTTTGGTTTTCAGGCCTCTTTGTCAAAAGCGCCGGGACACCCCTTGGGGTAGCCGTTGCGCTCTAAAAGAATGGTGTAACATAACATAACTTTGAAGGCTTATGGCCAGCATGTTTTTGTAAAGGGCAATATACAGTGGCTTCTGATAATAGTATTAGTTGCATGTATGATGGTGTCTGGACAACCTTCTGGGATTTATAAACAACTTTGTTAGCGGAGTGCAATAAACAGTGGCTTGTAAACAAACAATGCTAAGACGTGCATATCCTGGCTTGCCTTGAGGAAAGGAGACATAGCCTTCTTGGAGACAAGCCCACTTATAAGTTTGTAAAAATCGGGGACTAAAGACTCCCAGCCTGATCATAGAATGTTGAGTATAACAGAGTGGGGCCTACCACCTTATCTCCACTAGGTCTGACTAGATACTTTGGTTGAATGTAACACAAGATTTTGTAGAGGAGACAAATGTACAGCCCATTCTTTTAGCTGTCTAAAGGGCTCGAGTTCAAGACCACAACCACTTCCTGCAGAAACGTCATGTATCTGGAAGAATGTTGTTCATCATCACTGCTCAACCATGCAATGACAGCCTGAATGAATTGGGTAGTACTCAAACATCGAAATATCAGTTATGTACAATAGCATATTACGTTTTTTAAAGAGGGTCATATGCAGATTACATGCATCAGTGTTTCCTGCTTGTAGTTGCACAGTCGGCATTTAAGTGTCCAATTTTGTATGCTTTTAATGGAGTTAGACCACATTGCACCCTCAAGAGTGCCTTTTCAAGGGCCTGATTCATAGAGTTGGTTAGATATCGGGCTTTTCCCTGATTAAATGACATGCACATGTCTGTGTGGGCTTTTTGCACTAGTTCTTATTTTCTTCCCACAATATTGATTTTGCATTTTTGACTAAAATCTTGGATATTAGTTTTTGTGGCAGCTGTTGAGTGAGTATACTCTGGACTCCTCAACATTCCTTTGCAGTTGCCATGTAAGGATCCCATTGAAGTTTGTTTTCCTGAAGGCAGCGCTTCATCAGTTCTTTGAGGGATCCTTTTTATGGCTGCCATGACCTTAACAAAATAGCTCAAGAATTAAGCTTTCATCATTACTGCTTGTGTGTTCAGTCCAAATTCAAATCATATTTGGGACGATGATGTGGCAGTGGGAAGCAGGAAATGTTTTTTGCAGCATCGTGTTTGCACTTTATGCAGCCATTCATCAGTTTGGTCTTTAAAAATCAGGCACCTGTCAGCTAAATTTGGCATGAACTTGATTTCAATTACTTTGCAGATGCCTGTCAGGTTGGGCTGTTCATTGCGTTTGACAGTTTCTTGATGCTCATAATCATAGACAAAGAGGTACCTTTCAGGGAATTGAGATGTGCTGAGTGTGGGCCTCACTGCTTTATGTAAATGTCTAGGTACCTTAGACCTGCAACTTCCTCCAGGGCTACTCTTTCATGGTGAATTTGACATTCAGTATGTTGGAAATGTCACCTCCTATTGTGTTTGCGGTAGCAAAATTTCTAACTGCGATGTGGCAAATCCGCACCCGTTTTTTGAAACTTGAGCTAGAATCGGTATAAATGAATTGTATAGATGATTTGTAACTGTAATACATAGCAAATGTTTTTAATACCCTTTTTTAACGCTTTTTAATGATGTTTGGTGGATATTATCTGTATTTTGACTGAATACCTGTTTGTACATCTTTTATGATATAAAATTGATCGAAATAAAGATTGAAATGAAATTAAATGAAATGTTTTTCCTCCTGGCAACACAGACCATAATTTTTGTTTTAGAGTTGTTTACTGCTAGTTTGTTGTCCTTGCAGTACTGTGCAAGAGCCTCCAATGATCATGAAAGCCCCACTGCAGTGTGATCAAACAGTAATATATGATCTTCACATTGGAGGCATTGGATGTGTGTGCCAGCCAATTTAGGAAGGAAAGTTCGAACTGAGGCTAGTGCATCACTTATGTCCGCCACATTGAGATTAAACAGAAGGGGGGCTAGAATAAATCCTTTTAATCCTCCCAGTAGTGGTATATATCCTGTGGGCTGTAACTCTACTTGCTGATGTTTTCACTTGTATCCAGGTTCTGGTATAAACGTCCTGATGGCTTTGAATATATGTCACAGGATGGATGCCCCAGGTGGATAGCTCCTGTCAAAGCCACGATCTGTCCACTTTTTCGAATGTTGTTGTAAAATCAATTAATGCTACATAGAACAGCCAGGTGTCTTGGATGTTGGCAGCTTGAATTAGAGTAGAGTAGAAGGATAATTAGATTGTCCACCATTCCATGACCACATCTGAAACCGGACTGAATAATAGGGATTAAGTACTATTGGTTTCCCATCCCTCTAGCTCATTGTTCAAAATTTTTGCAAAACATTTGCCCTCGATGTCTAAGAAGGCAATTAACCTAAAACTGGCTGATTCATCTTTTGAACCCTTTTTATAAATAGTTTTTAAACTTCTTTATTTGCGCATTTAGCATTTTTAATTCTGTTTTAATGGTACCTTTTTTTTTAGTTTAGTTAACTTTTTTGATTGTCGACCTGTATATTCTCTTAAGTTTGTTCAGGTAATGTTTGTCTTGATTGCTATTTGTGTTGAGCCAGGTGCATTACATCTTTGCCATTTGTTGCTTTATCTTTTTTAGTTCTGCATTTCTCCAAGGTGCTTGTTTTCCTTTGTCCTGTTTTACTGTTGTCAGTGGTATTAGGACATCAAAAGCTTCCTAGAGCCATTGATCGAGTTTTTGAACTGAATTTGTTTTGTCTAGATCTGTGTTGGATGTTTGTTGTGCTTCTATGGGGGTCATTACGATGTCGGGTGGAATCACTTTCACCTGACACCTCATCGGTCATGAGACCGACTGACACCTGGTTGGCAGTCCCAATCACCTCATTAGGATGCGACTGAACACTGTTCTATATTTTACTATGGGAGCATGCATTCTGGCCGCAAACTGTCCATAACACATGCTCCCATATTAAAATGAGAGGTGTGGTTTATCACTGCACCCCGTGGCAGGCACCTCATAGGTGCCCCTCAGCCTCCAACCGAAGGCCGTGCACCCAACCCAACAAAGGGGGCCCAGCTGGGGACCCAGAAAATTCTTTTCAACATGGTTTCCATGTCAGACTGGCAGGCATTGAAACCATGTCTGAAACCGTTATCGTAATCTCAAGGGTGGAAAGACCCGCCCTTGAGATTACAGGCTGGATTCCAACTGGCAGACGGGTTCGCCAAGCCCGTCGGAAGCCAGACAGAATGACTGGTCAGTTTTCTTTCCAACTGCCTCCATGGTAATGAGGTGGTCGGAAAGGAAGTCGAATGGCCCATTACGATGTGGCTGTAAAGGCCCGACCGTATGTCGAAGCCTTTATGAACCGCATCACAATCGGCCCAATAGTATTCAAAATTGTTTGTTCCACATTGCCTTGGAGGTGGTGATTTGTGATGTTTTATGTTGGAAAGCCACCAGATGTTGTCCGACCATGTGACTGGAGGAATCCCCTTTGAAAGGTAAATTACATTTAGGATGTGTCCAGTGGTTTGTGTGGTTTTATGGATGATGTGATATCTAGGCCTGTGATGATAGTTCTTTGATGGGGTGTATTGGATTTGTCAAACTAAGGGGTCTATTAGGATGGCGGACAGATGGCCACCACTGGGCCGTTGGTGGGCATCCGCCCGCGATCGCAACCAGGAAAAACGCCGATCCCATTAGCATGGCAGTGACATTTTCCACCGCCTCTTTTCCACTGGTACCAGTCCACACACCTGTCTAGCGGGTGGAACTGGACCGCCACAATGGTGCCGGTGCAGGGCCAGGCTCCGCCGGCTTGATTATGATGCTGTGGTAGCCAGCCTTTCCGAGGAAGTGGGACTGCCATGGAAAGGCATGCAGAGAATGTCTCTGGGGTCCCATTGAGGGCCCCCGATGTGTTGGGGGGGTGTTGGTGCACTGGCATGTCACTGTACCAGGTGGCAGGCACTGTGTAGTGACTTCCACGCAGTGCAGGGATATGCAGGACATGCTTTTATGGACATCTTGACGGTGCTGCTGGCAGCAGCAACCGCTGCAATGTTAAATGTCGCAATCCGACCACCGCGGTTGGATTTCGACTGCATAGTATACTAATTGGTTATGCTGCGGTCCTAGTGGGCGGTGTTTTCCCGCTACCATGGCGGTCAGAGTGATTTTCCGACCGCCATCCCAATAGACCTCTATATGTTTCGGTTGGAGGGTAATTCACAAGGTTTAAAACTTTGTCTAGAAACGTGTCTGGGAATGCTTTATTGCTAGGTGGTGGTGTGTAAAGAAGTAGGAAGTGACAAGAGGAAGTTGATGTAGGGTTGCATCTGGTGATCAGAGCCTCACAACTTTGGGCCCCATTAGGACTTTGTCCACCCGCCATACCGTCGTACAAAGGGTCCCATGGCTGCCATTAGGATGCGCCCCCCACCGTGGCGGGTGCATCCTGCATTCCTAACATTGTGGCAGGCGGTGCACTCAGCACAACCTGCCAAAAAGCCAGGAAGGCATGTTGTGCACTTCCATGCACAACATGGCAGGCACCGCACGGTGCCAGTCATGTTGTGCATTGAACTGCTGGGGGGGACCATAGGTACCCCGCATGTGCACCCCCCACCCCCCAGAGTCCCTGGGGGCCCGCAACGGGCCTCCGCAGTCTATTCCCTCATGCCTTTCCATGGTAAGATGGCTGGCGGTGTCTGACCATATTAAACCCTTTTCTGCCCGGTTAACTCGTTGACTGGGTGGAAAAGCGGCAGGCGGTCTTTCCGTCTGCTGCGGTCCCCTCACCCACCATAGTAATATGGTGGGGGAAATAGGTGGCGGGTGGGGAAGCATCTCGGGCGGATCTCCACCGACATGCAGGCGGTGGCGATCCACCCGAGATCCTAATGGACCTCTAAGTATGGAAATATCATCATCTTTAGAGAGCTTTATTGTTTCTTTGAATATAACAGCTAGTCAGCCTCTTCTTTTGCCTATGCAATTTTGTTTGACAGTTTGATAGCCTGTAGGAACAGATTCATGCAATACTGGAGCCATGTAATCTCCCAACCATGATTCAGTTATGAAGTGTAAGTTAGGTTGTGTGGCAGAGACTAGCTTGTATTAGTAGGCTGATAGACCTGTCATCTTTATGGTGGCCTTGCCCCGTACTTTTTGCTTTATGCATCCACGTTCTGCTGAATCTTTTGGTTGGCCATAGGTCTCTGAGCACTTTACCACTGCCGACAAGTGCTAAAGTGCATGTGCTTCTTCCCTAAATATGTGTGTAATTGGTGTCTAATTGAAATACTTAAGTTACCTGCAAGTCCCTTGTAAAGTAGCTTACCATATATCAAGGGCCTGTAAGTTAAATGCTACTAGTGGGCCTTCAGCACTCATAGTGTCTCCCAAACACGTCGGCCTTCAAACATTTCTCAGGCCTGCTATTGCAGGGCCTGTTTGTGCAGTGTAGTGCCATTTCAACTTGGCATTTAAAACTACATGCCACGTCTTAAACTCCCCTTTCCACTCTGGGCAGCATGCGGTTTTCTGAAAAACTCAGCAGAGCAGAATTTTTTCCTCACTCGTGCTTGCGCTCACCATAAAGCAAGTGAGGAAAATCTAACTCCAGACCACCTCTGGGCGAGATTTCTCAGTGCAGGTGGTCGCTGATGGCCACTACCACTTGCATTAAGAAACCTTCTGTTCGCATTGAGAAAGCTGCCACTAGAGTAGAACATCTACTCAGGGGTCCGAAAGAAGTAGCGCCCTCTGGCTCTGCACATGGTGCCATTTGCGCTGATTTGGAAGCATGGGACAAACACCTTGCGCTAAAAATCTGCAAAAACAGCGCACCGTAATGCACTCCACTGCTAGCGGAACTCCGCGTAGCACGGCAACATTTTTTCATCACTTAACGGAGTTCTGCGTAACAGAACTCTGCAAACTACACCTAGGCCTACTCTAAAGTTAAGCCTGACTGCTCCATGCCAAGCTTCCAGAGGGTGAGCGCAGGTTAATGTGGGGTTTTCCCACCTCTTATCCTTACGAGGGTTGTGGTTGCTGCTTAAATAGGGCTCATACCCCAGTCAACCTACTACCGAATTTCTATCACTGACCATGACAGAGCGCAGGTTGGATATACCACGTGCGTTGTCTTAGTTGAAGTTTTAACCTTCACACTGACGTACTCCAATCCATCAGGGTGGACTACGTTCAAATTTAGAGATGACTGTTGGCCCAACAGTCATCTCTGTACATTGAAAGGAACAGCCATCACAGCAGGTGCAATATGTCCCAAATTGCCATTTTTTCAATTTGTGAATAGTTTCTCCAGGTCAGTTCTGTAGCCTCCACCCTGCTTCTCTGTATAGCCTTCTAGGCACTAGTTCGCTCTCCAGCCTGCTCTCCTGCAGGGTCTAGTCTTCTGTGGTCAGATGGGCCCTCTTTGATTCAGGGATCCTTGTGCTTTTTATACCTCTGAAGCAGGAAAAGAGGAGGTCAGAACCTGGCCAAATCCCTGCCTTTAGAGGGCAGTTCTAGTTCATTGGTGCCAGGAGGATTCAAGAATCCTTGAGTCCTTTTTGAAGTCTATATTTTGTTCTGCCAACTTTTCATGTCTATGGGGGCGCTAGAGGGTGCACGACAGAAAGGCTACCCTTGGGTGAGGCTCCTGTAGCCTGGAGAGTAATCCGGCAATTTCCTGAAAAACTGGCTCATGTACTGGCTGGAAATGCGCTGAACCTAAGATCACAATAACCCCCAGCCTCGGCGCAGATTTGGAGACGATCGGATGCTGTGTGTTGGAGCGACGAGCCGCAGAGGTTTCCCCCGGGAGAGGCACTGGAACAGTGAGGAGAGGCGTGGGCGGCGTCCGTAACTAGAAGAGGCCGCGGCTTCACACTTGGAGTGCAGGCCGCTGAATTGGAAGACGGGCGCGGGCCCCGGAACAACGAGCGCCATCGCAAAGGTAGGATTGCCACCGGAGCGCTACACAAGTCGACGGAGAGCCTGACGTGTGTAAACGCGGCAGTGAAATAGGAGCAGCGGATAATTAGCGTGGACATTACAAACAGAGGCCCGCGAACGCATTTCAGCAGCAAACGGCTGATGCTTGTGACGGCCTAATGCACAGTGCACTGGAAAGGCAGCTGAAGGCCTTTACTGAGCGTGAGTACTCGGCAGAAGTGGTCCCTTGGCAGTAACAACCCAAAACAAAAAAAAAACGAAACAAATGCAGGCAAAGTTGGTAGTGCATATTGTGGGCTCAACCGTGGACATACAGCACGGGGCAGTGGCCTGGTGAAATGTGCGTAGTGACAGCGAGAGGAGTTCGATGGAACCCCAGGCCTGATCCCGATGCCAAGTATGAAGCGCGAACTGCTGGAAGTGACAAAGAGTGAAAGATAGGAGCGTGAACATTACACAGCTGAAGCCCCCTTTGCGGACAGCAGACACAGGATGTAGGCGACCCTGGCGTTTTGCGACGTGGGCGACTTGTAACGTAACTAACCGGGACTCTGATACGCGCAGCCATAACCACTATCATCCACTGTTCCTAGGCACAGGTCAAGAGCACAACGGGCTGCCGCTTCATACTTATGTGCCCCCCGAGGGAGTAAAGTACTGCCGTTAAGTGGTCCTGACATATATGTGGTAGGTGGACAGAAGACCAGAGTGCCTGGATTTGTGCAAATATGGGGAAAATGGACTCCCGTCAATCAAAGCTCGCCTTCGATGCCGCAAAAAGAGGACCGAGTGATCTGAACCTTATCACATGGAACGTGAGTGGGCTGAGCGACCCGCGTAAGAGACGACACGTATTGTCATATCTGGATAGACACGCCATACACATAGCCTTTTTGCAAGAAAAGCATTTCCGGCCTTAACCACATATTACTTTTGCAAGCAGATGGGCGGAGCATAAACTGTTCTCTTCGTACTCAACTTATGCGAGGGGGACAGCAATCCTAGTAAAAAAAGGCACACCATTCATACTGGCATGTGAGAAGCGCGATACACAAGGGAGGTACTTACTGTATAATGTGGGGACAACTGGGACATGCATCGATCACGTTAATATGTTGTTCTGGGCCCAACAAAGATGATCCGCGTTTTTTTCAATGAACTCTGGGCCAATGTAATGGACACCGGGACTGACCACGTTATCTGGGGAGGAGACTTTAATGTCTCACGGGACCCCACAACTGACAGATCACATCCAGGCCCACATCACTACATCAAAGCACGCGCTGCACTTCACCCCACACTCACGGAGTATAACCTGATAGATACCTGGAGACACCTTCATCCAACTACGCGTGAAGGCACACACTTTACTGCGCATGCAGCGTCTTGGGCGCACTTAGACTACATGTTCCTCTCTCAGGTGCTGGGCGCAGCGATCTCTGACGTGAAACATTTAGCCAGGACTTACTTAAGCCCGCCGAGAGCACGTTGGCGCTTACAACCCACTATGCTCCTTTACACTGTGTTTCAAGAGGAACTCAGGGAGGAAGTGCTGGACTTCTTTGAACGTAATAAATAACAACAAGGGGTGGTGATGGACAGAGTTTCTGAATTAAGCAGAATATTCTCACCCAGTCAAGAGATCAGGGCTAGATCCAACACCGTTTTATAGCTCACTGCACCATCCCAGCTCAGAACCCGGCTATATGCAAATGTGTCTGCTCCTGTCCCAGTGCATGATGGGAACAGGGCAAACCAAACTACCAAGCCAATTCTTACACTGGGAAGGAAACAAGCTTCCGGGGACCGGTTTCTGGCACTATCAGGATTCAAGCAAGCCGGGCCGAAGACGCCTGAAATGCCAGAAACCGGTCCCCGGTAGCTTGTCTCCTTTCTGGTGAAGAATTGGCTTGGTAGTTTAGTCTGCCCTGTTCCCATGATGCACTGGGCCAGGGAGAGACTGATTTGCATATAGCCAGGTTCTGAGCTGGGATGGTGCAGTGAGATAAATAACGGTGATGGATCAAGCCCTGATCTTTGGACTGGGTAAGAGTGGTCTGCTTAATTCAGACACTCTGTTCATCACCACCCCCTTTTCTGAATCGTTTTTGGCCACTATAGGTGTGGCAGGGTATACTCAGACATGAGTCCCTTTCTCACTACACCATCAGGATTCAAGCAAGCCGGGCCGAAGACGGCTGAAATGCCAGAAACGGGTCCCCGGTAGCTTGTCTCCTTTCTGGTGAAGAATTGGCTTGGTAGTTTAGTCTGCCCTGTTCCCATGATGCCCTGGGCCAGGGACAGACTGATTTGCATATAGCCAGGTTCTGAGCTGGGATGGTGCAGTGAGATAAATAACGGTGATGGATCAAGCCCTGATCTTTGGACTGGGTAAGAATGGTCTGCTTAATTCAGACACTCTGTTCATCACCACCCCCTTTTCTGAATCGTTTTTGGCCACTATAGGTGTGGCAGGGTATACTCAGGCATGAGTCCCTTTCTCACTGCACCATCAGGATTCAAGCAAGCCGGGCCGAAGACGGCTGAAATGCCAGAAACCGATCCCCGGTAGCTTGTCTCCTTTCTGGTGAAGAATTGGCTCGGTAGTTTAGTCTGCCCTGTTCCCATGAAGCACTGGGCCAGGCACAGACTGATTTGCATATAGCCAGGTTCTGAGCAAGGATGGTGCAGTGAGATAAATAACGGTGATGGATCAAGCCCTGATCTTTGGACTGGGTAAGAGTGGTCTGCTTAATTCAGACACTCTGTTCATCACCACCCCCTTTTCTGAATCGTTGAACGTAATAAAGGCACAGTAGAACAGGTCGAAACCATATGGGAAGCCTTTAAAGTCACTTTGAGAGGGAGTTGCATTGCTAAAGGATCTGGGGTGTTAAAAAGCATACAGAACAGGTTAGCCACTCTTGATAGAGAGCTTAAACGGCTGGAAGAGACATTGGTTATGGGCCCAGATGGGGCAACACAGTCACAACTGCGGGTCAAGCTCACGGAATACACCGACAAAGCTAGTATAGAATCCAAATTTAGAGGGCGTTACTGGTCGGCCCGTCGTTATGGTGAAGGGGAGAGGCAAGGTAAGGCACTGGCCATGACAATTGCTATGGCAAGACACACAAATGTGGTATTGGAGATTGAGGGACTGGACGGGCTGGTCTATAGGGACACTGCGCACATATTGAGTGCCCTCACTGCACACTATGCTAAGCTATATACTACCACGAGAACGGGTCCCCTCCACTTGACCGAATACCTGGACAATGTGTCCTTGGGATGGTTAAGTGATACACAGCTACGATTCCTGAGCACCCCGTTTGAACTGGACGAAGTGCGAGAGGCCATAATGCACATGCAATCGGGCAAAGCCACTGGCCTGGACGGTATCCCAATCGAATTTTATAAAACCTATATAGATTTTATGGCCCCAATGCTGCAGGAAGTTTATGAAGACGTGCTTGAAGTAGGTTGTCTACCCCCTTCCATGAGAGTAGCCCTTATTACATCTTTGCTTAAACCAGGAAAATCGCCTACTAGTTGTGACTCATATAGACCCCTGTCATTACTCGACTGTGATATTAAAATCTTAGCGAAACTTAACTTAATCATGGAGGGTCTGATTCTACCTGATCGATCCGGCTTCGTCCCTGGTAGGGCGACATCCCATAACCTGCAAATCTTCTTTACGGTTTTGAATAATGTCTCTGAAGAGCTGCCTATGGCGGCAATATTTTTGGACGCCACAAAAGCGTTCGATTCTTTAGAATGAGACTAGGTGTTTGGTGTGATGACCCGCATGGGGTTCCCGCCCATTTTCCTATCCTGGATTAGATTATTGTATACTTCACCCATGGCTAAGGTGGTTATTAACGGGAAAGTGTCCCAGGAATTCCCTATCATGAGAGGTACGAGGCAGGGGTGCTCACTATCGCCGTTGCTATTTGCTATCGCAGTAGAGCCACTAGCTGCGAAGCTAGGACAACTCCATAATTATAAGGCGCTGCGATGTAATCAGCGACAAGTTTTGATATCCCTTTAAGCAGACGATATCACACTATACATCAGGGACCCACAGCAGAATATGAATGCTGTCCTTAGAGAGTTCATAGTCTTTAGCGAGCTGTCCGGCGTCACCATAAACTGGAGCAAATCTTGCTTTTTCCCACTCACGGCTGCAACTACGAAGTTCCCTATGGATTACCCTATGTCTTGGTGTGAGGACGAGTTCAAGTATTTAGGGATACGCATTTCAAAAGACAAGGATGAGCTAATGAGGCTCAACTATGGCACGATCATGGTTCGGATTACAGACAGGATAACACGCTGGATCACTCTGCCATTGTCACGGGCCGGCAGGGCATCCTTGATAAAAATGGTTATCCTGCCTCAGTTACTATATTTATTCCTAAATATTCCCTTCTACCCTGGGAGATACTTCTTTCAACAATTGCGGTCGGAACTCACCCGCCTGGTATGGGGAAGGAAAAACCCGAGACTCACGTGGAACACCCTGACTAGGTCCTACGTACAAGGGGGATTCGGAATTCACGAGTTTGAACCGTACTACTATAGTGCACAGGCATACTATGCTTATTTTTGGGTGCAACAGCCCCGTTATATGCATTTGATGGCGGCGGAGCATTGGCTGGCTCTGCCGGTCCCTATTGAAGGTGCATTCTATATTCCGCCCCAAGGCAGGGACAAGACACCGACAACAGTGATGGCCATGACCAACGCTTGGCTCCAAATGGGCAGAGTACTGGACGCACCCTTGCTATACTCACCACTGTTGCCTCTCGCATATCACCCAGACATGCCTCTACTGCACGAGTGCGCATTTCATCAACTAGCTAAGCGTATTCATGTTAAAACATGGGGGGATCTATACGTTGATGGTTCATTCCGCACATTGGAGCACATGTTTCGAGATGCTCACTGCTCTCCTCTTGACACCTTTTTATACATTCACCTCCGACAGGGCATTAGATCTCTCACACATGTCTTTCCTAACAAACCCCCAGTTTTTATGCCGCTACAGCGGATACTTCAAGGAGAGACAGCCAAAAAGTTAGTGTCCACAATCTATAAGACGGTACACACACTGCGGGAATTACCGGTCCTCATAGCTAAGACAAAATGGGACCAGGAATTGGGAGTTGAGCTGACAGATAGGCAATGAGACTTCTGTTCACAACAGACTGAACGAATCTCATCCAGCAGCAGGCTTAGGATAGCCATTATAAATACCTACATAGGTTATACTATACACCGGCCCGCATGCACAGATATGGACTGCGTGACACAGACACATGCGACAGATGTCGAGCTTCAAATGTTGATTTTTTACATCTAGCGTGGGCTTGCGAGGGAGTGCAGAAATACTGGCAGGAGGTTTCCACCGCCCTGTCTACGATGATAAACACCACGGTGGAGCCATCCCCAGTCTTGGCGCTCTTGGGCTATGTGGAACCCCTTCAAGCGGCCCACCGCAAGTTTGTCACGCTGGCACTACTTGTAGCTAAAATAAAGGTGGCATGCCGATGGGGTAGAGGGAGGGCACCTAAATTCAAGGATTGGATTTGTGACCTTACATATTGCCAAGAACAATTGGTGACATATGCTGAACTACTGCCAGTATTGTCCAGACCAAATTATATCTGGGCCCCCTTAAAATGTTATCTGATGGCACAGGACACCTCCGACCACCAGGGAGAACCAGAAGCCTGATACGTTAACCGATAGGTATGTGCTTTAACCTCGTGTCATACAAGTGGTAAGGACAAGTGAGATGTGGAGGAAAAGGGTATACAGAAGAGAACAGTTTGGGCCTGTGCTAATACAAGAAGAAGGACAATTAAGATTCTACGAATACAAGACATCCGATGGTTAGGTCTAACCTGCTGATACCTGTCTGACCTATGCTTTCCTACTGTATACGGTATAAGACTGCTGTGTTCATGCCTCTATGTCTTGATGATGTACCACACTATTACGGGGTCTAATGTAATCTATAGATAGAAGTAAATAACCAGAAGAAGATGTATGCATGTGATACTTGGACTGTATTGACAAATGTGCAGTTGCCGCTTTTGTGGAACACTGATAGGCATGACTGAAATCTGTGAGTTATATCGATGTAGCTTATAGGTTGCAGCAAACATGCACTGTGCCTACCACTGTATTCTGTATTATATTAATGACATGAAAGTGACTAACTATGTACCTATTACGTTGTTATTGCCACAGCACGAAAAACCAATAAACAAAGTTTAAAAAAAAACTTTTCATGTCTATTCCCAGATAGTTAAGTTGTCAGCAGTTAACACCATCCTGCTCTTCCTGAGCTGAGAGGCAGGCCATTGTCGTTTGAGCTAGGGTTGTGAACTCTCCTGGCTATGGATGTGTATTCCAGCTCTAGAGGTGTGATGAGTAGGAGAATGGCGCCTACGGAAGTTTTGGATCTGACAGCTTAAAGTACATTTTAATAAAGTTATTTTTCCACTCATGGTATTAAAAATCTGATTTCACAAATTAAGCATTAAATCAGATGTTGAAACTTAAATAGGATATAACTTTGTCTAATGTTTCTATTATTTTCCCAGGAGGAGATCAATGACTACTTATTTGAATCCCACTCAGGTCTGTCCATAAGAAAATATAGATGAACCTACACAGTGAAATAGCCTTTAGGCATTCAGCCACTATGAGAAAATCTTTTTTTTAAATATACAGCGTGACACTTCTTTTTATAATAGTCCCTCTATCAGGTGGGCACACAAGGCACACTTTATGAGTGACCTGTCATTATATAAAAATAGGGTTTCCGACACAGGAAAGTAACTTTTCAGTGCTTTGTGTTACTGAAGTGTCTTTAAACTGCAGCCCAGCAGAGCACAGTGGTCCTCCTACGACATATTCTTTTGTCATCTATGTGGTTTAAATACATATCTCCTTTTGACATTGGTGCATTTTCTGCACCATTTACTTTGGCCTTATAAAATAGGTAAATGAACCACCTGGGAGAAACCAATGCTACCAACAACGTTTTAGGGCCATTGCATATTCACTATGGGGCCCCATGCATCAAACCAAATACTGGTCGCAAACGGGCAGATTCTCAGAATCCGCCCCTTTGCCACCGGTATTTTTGCATTTGGGATGCATCATCCCAAATGCAAAAATCGCAATTTAAGGAATCTCTAAATTGTGATTCCTTAAATTGTGATTGTATTTAAGGAATCGCAAATTGAGATTCCTTAAATGCAATGCATGAAAGTTAAAAAATTAGCGATTTCGCTAATAGGAGTAGCAAATTACCATGAAATTGCAAAAACTTTGAAAAATACACAAAAGTGTATTTTTCAAAGTTTCATGTTATGCATACTCATGCCCTTAGGGCATGTGTGTGTGCAAAATGTGTGCAGAGATCAATTTCAGGGGTGCAACAGGGTGTTAGTTTGACACCCTTGCACCCTTGCAATTGGATGAGCAATTTGCGAGTACCTACTGGTACTCGCAAATTGC
Source organism: Lissotriton vulgaris (assembly GCF_964263255.1). Lineage (NCBI taxonomy): Eukaryota > Metazoa > Chordata > Amphibia > Caudata > Salamandridae > Lissotriton > Lissotriton vulgaris. The sequence goes on from NW_028246579.1 coordinate 395,028, forward strand.
TCATGCAATCTCCAATTCCATAGGAATGAATGGGACAGCATTCCTTAATTGCAACTAGCAACTTGCGAGTAGCAATTAAGGAATGTTTAGGAATCTCTGGGGCATATTACCAAGCAATAGTGATAATTATCGCTATTGCTTGGTTAGAGACAAAAATTTACCGCTGCGCTGCGGCGATTTTTACCGCAAATAAACCTTGGTATTACCAAGGTTTATCGCAAATGCGATAAAAATCGCCGCAATGCATGAATATCGCTGAAAAGTCAGCGATATTCATGCATTAGCGAGCTAATGCTCTTAGCCCTGTTATCCACCTCCCATTGGATAACATGGCTAAGAACTGCTCAGGGCAGGTGTTAGCTTTTGGAGATATTCGCGCTTAGCGCAAATATCTCCAAAAGTTGGTAATAGGAGATAGCGATGTTAGCGACTGTTTTCAGTCGCTAACATCTTGGCACGCCCACTTTGCATATCATTAGTGATAAATATCACTGACATGCAAAGTGGGGCCCAAGATGGTCGCTATCTCCTACTAGCTGTTGCTAACTGGTGTTAGCGACAGCTAGGTAATAGGGAGATCATTTTATCTCCCCTTTCTTGGCTTTTAAAGCCAAAAAAGCGGAGATAAACCCCCTTGATAATATGCCCCTCTATTTTTATAGCGATTCCTACATGCATAGGCATTTGCGAATTCCTAAATAGCGATTCCTTAAAAAATCGCTATTTAGGAATTGAAAAAGCCTACATTGATGCATGTGCCAGTATGGCATTGAAAAGCAGTGTCTCCGAGCACAGAATCCTAATAACAAAAAACTAGTGTTGAGATAAACGCAACATATTTTGGGTGACCATGTAGACAAGGCAATTAGCTGCAGTGTGCTCTGCAAATTTGCAATGTTTGGGATTTGGTTTTTAACAATACATACATTTCTTCAGAAAACTCACTGACTTTTATGGAACCCCAAGTCCCACAGCTTAACAAACGATACTTCAATTCCAATAATATGATCACAGCTCTGTTCAAGAAGCTATACCAGGGAGATCATTCTTGGATACGCAAGAAGGACTATTTGAACCAAATTCACTAGCCAGACTGGATTGGATTTGATGAGTACCTGTATCTAAACAATGGCTCTGTGCACAAAGGTTTATATTCGACTTCCTTAATAAAACTTTTTTTTAGATGGAACCAAGTGAATATTATGTAGCATATTGTTTCAAAGATGCTGGATAAAAACTATATTCCTCATTACAAGGTTACCTTTATCTCCCATAACTACATCTCCAAAGAGTTACTGGGATTACATTTGATGGGGGCCCTGATGTTCCTCTTTGCAATCAGAAATTATCAGGCGAAATTTCCAGGGAGTTCCTAATTTTTCCCAAGCTTTTCATTTGGAGATGGCACCTGGTTTTAGCAGGTGAAGTCAACAGGTGAAATGCCACAGATCCACACATTTATGTTGGAACTCCTACTACTCACCACATTTGATTAATAGGGAGCTCTTATTGAGGTCTCATAGGTATTACAGGCAGTTATTTAATTGATCTAAAGAGATGTTGCAGTAGTTTATGGTTTACAATAGCACTCATGGACAATATACCTTGGAGCAAAAAATCATGTACCCACCTATAAAAATAGCAAGTGATTAGTTCAACACATGGAACACACAGAAAGTAAATATTGGTGACACAAACAAAGTAGTACATATCTGATATATTATTCACAGCTGCAAAATGCGTATTGCTAATCCTGTGCCAGGAGAAATGTTAGCTGTATCTAATACTGTAACACGATATTTTGCTCAGGATTGGTTGCTACAATAACATTAATAAACACAATATGTGTGCTTCACCTCCCCCAGTCTTCAAGTGGTCCTGTTTTTGATTATGACATGAGGTTGAGTTTCTTAAATGAGATTAAATGGTGTAAGGCAATATTCACAGATTCCTGCTTAGAATCTCCTGTCAACTTTTATGTGTTCAGTAGAAAGCGAGGCTAAAGTAGCTTGTCTCAGGCCACGCAGAGCTCCTGCCATGCTCCACAGCTGACCATTACTTCTGGATCTAGAGTGGCATGTCATGACTGGCAGGGTGAGGCGCTGATGGTGACCTTTGGAGAGAAATGAGCTACTGAGTTTACAGTATACTGCATAACTCGTGGTGGGCCCGAAACAGGGTAAGAAAGCAGTCTGAAACAGGTTTGTGCAGTTGAGCACTTTGGAGCCGTGGCGCTGACACAGCACGAATTCCGGTGAGTGAAGTTGGGATGGATGGGTGGAGCACTTGGTGCATGGAACAGCCACATGACAGCAGTAGTATGGTGAGGAGCGGAACTGCAGGTGGCCTGGGGCACAGTGGTGGCTCAATGGTGGATAGTGGCATTCGACATATAGCGACAAGTTATTGTACATATGATTGAAGCCCCTGATTTCTTATCTGCATTCTAAACACAAATATAAACAAGGTGCCTCCCTTCTGGAGTTGAAGGTCAATTATTGTATTCTGTGAAAATAGAGGTATGGCAATTCGGGGTAGGTGGTTTAGCTCTTTCAAGTGATGTATCAGACACTTCTTTTAAGGGCAGAGGTATACCTTTGGGAGGGTTGCTGAGGCGACCACTCAGTAGCTGGTGTGGCCGAAGCCTCTCTCAGTGTTTGCTGTGTGCTCCATCGATTTGAGCTAGGTTCTATATGATGGGTGAAGAGCTGTGGATGGATACCCCCGTAGTGGTCAAAATAGGCAATCTAATAAGCACAATTCACTTTGCGTAGCTACAGCCAAAAATAGACTGTCTGTAAAGGCAATAAAGGGTCCTGTACATCATGTGACAACAATGAGCTCAGGCAAAAATATTCAGAATTTAACGCCTGATTCATCAAGCTAAATTGCACTCCCAAAGGGCAAGATTCTCAGAATCTTGCCTTTTGCGAGTGCAATTTTTGCATTTGGGATTCATCATCCCAAATGCAAATTTCGCTATTTAAGAATTTGCACATTTGCGAAGAATTGAATTTAAGGAATCTCTATTTGAGATTCCTTAAATGCAATTCATGAAGCATTTTAAAATTGCGAAATGGCAATTTTGGGCCGCTATTTACCGAGAGGTCAGACCTCTCGGTAAATAGCAAAAACTTAGAAAAATGCATCTAAATGCATTTTTCTAAGTTGCATGTTACACACACACATGTCCTTTGGACATGTGTGTGCGCAACATCAATGTAGAATACATTTCAGGGGCGCTACAGGGTGTCCTTTGGACACCCCTGCACCCTTGAAATCGCATCCTTATTTGCGATTAGCTAATTGCTAATCGCAAATAAGGAATAACTCCCCATGCATTCCTATGGGCCTGTAGGCCCATAGGAATACATGGGGAGTTATTCCTTATTAGCGATTAGCAATTAGCTAATCGGAAATAAGGAACATGTAGGAATCGCAATAATTATTGCAATTCCTACATGAATCCCGTTTTGCAAGTCCTTAATAGCGATTCGTTATGAATCGCTATTAGGGGCTCGCAAAACGGGAGAATAATGAATCAGGCTGTTAGAATCCACAACCATGTTTCCAAAACAAAAACATTTGCCATTGAATGAGGACCCTGTGGAGGCTAACACTAGCACAAGGTCTTCAGTATCTTTTGCCAACACAGGCATGCTCAGGATAGCTTCTTTGGCACAGGGTCCGCAGCAAGAATCAATGCAACAATCAATGAAAGGTCCAAATAAACAGAGCATTGAGTGTTCAGTCAGGAGCAACTCAGCAGACCTGGATATGGGATAGAACTCTCCGCCGGTGAGAGAAGTACAAGCCACAGACCCAGCTGCTACAACCTTTATTTTGACAGTGTGACAAATGAGTGTGCGTCTGATCATTTTTCATTGGCTCCGCTCATCAAAGCAACATACCCGATCTTTTCACAACTCCCACGGCCATCTCCCTCAGACCAAGCTGTGCTGCCTCTCGCCACAACCAATATTGATTCAGGGTTTCATAGTCCATCTCACAACGAGATATCACTACTGAAGAGTTGATTGTCCAAAAATAGCAGTTTCCAAGATGTTTATAAATTAGACACCAATTGCAAAGAGCCAAATATTTTTATTACTGAGGGCTTGAACCTACAAATGCTTTTTGCTCCCTGGACATGACCAGATCAATTGATGCAGTCACAGATTCCACTGAAGAGAGATGTGCACGCATCTTCATCTGTCCCCCACCTTTTGCTTCAGTGTTTATTCCAGCTCTGCAACAAGTTTTAGGAGAGATTTGTAAACTGAGAGTTGCTCAAAGAAATACTCATAAGAAATTCAGGGAGCAATTAAATGCCATAAATGAGAATCTGATCCAGTGTATGTTGGTATGGAACAAGCTGAGCAGAGGATTTCTGACCTCAATGATTACTATAAGAATTTTCAATGATTTGGCAGCAAGATCAAATTTTGAGATAGGAGAACGAAATGCCAAACTGAAGAAATGGAGAATAGAGCCCACCGGTCAGATCTACACTATGTGGGTATTCCAGAAGGCCAGGAAAATGGCCAAAACATTGACTAATTAATAACTGCTTTGATTAAGACATATGTTATTCTTGTATCATCGGCTGAAGAGTGAGACCTTACAATTATGCGTGCTCATGGAGTTGTGTGTCACCCAATGTAAAGCACCCTCAAACAAGTCTGGTCAATTTCAGGGACTGTCCTATCAAAGAACAGGTACTCACCAAAATATTAAATGCAAAATCCTGCCAAACAATGGATAATCACTTGTTTCTGAACTTCTCTAACATGTCATCATCTACTGCCTGCAAGTGTAAGGAATTCAAGTCTATGATTGAGTTGTTCAGGCAAGCTAGTGCTCAAGCAGACCTGGTCCCGCAGTCGAAGTTGAAGGTCATTTACAAGGGATGATTTCATGTTTTCCTCAGTTCTGCAAGATACTGAATTTTTGGAGAGTATTAAGTTCTTCAAAAGCCAAGGACTAGTAGCTGGTATCTTTCTATCTCTTTTTGTCTAGTACCCCTTTGTGGATTCAGCTCCTTCCTATTGTATTCCTATTGCATTCTATGTTTTCGATCTGTGAATTACATATAGAGCTTTGTCAATCTGGGCATTCAAAACATGTGGTGCTGTGATGTAATGCGAAATTATTGCTATGCTGTCTTAATCATTATACTTTGCTTTATAGGGCAGCAGACAGGATACAAGTAGTTTTTGTGGCCATGTGCTCACACCACCTGAAATAGCAATCCTGGGTGAATTACTAAGGTACTCAATTCAGGGGAATGATAATGGGGAGCCCACTATGGGAAGTGGCATGGCGGGAGGTATGATCCTCGGAAGACCTGACGGGAGATATCCTGGGAGGATTTGTAGGCGGGGTTATTCTTTTCACTGCAGCAAACAAAAAAAGTCTTAACTCTATATTCCCAGCAGATACGGACCAGAAGTATGCAAGAGAGATTCTGCATCTGTCATAAAAAATACAAGGATGTGCTTCTTCAATGGTACAGCTAGCTGTCGCTTAGTCGGACTTCTGCTCTAGAAGATAAGGCAACAATAGTCCTTAAATTTATAAAGGTGGCCTCCTGTAATGGAAAACGGATTAATAATAAGATCATGTAAAGGTCAATACTGACTTTGCAACGAGCATCCAATGTGAATGTTCTTTTGTTAAAGGAAACCCACTTTAAATCTATTGTGCCTCAGCTTCAGCCAACTTGTCAACCAGTTGTGCTCCACAGGTACTTCATGCACGCCGTAGCGCAGACGCGCAGCCCTGAGAGAGTGTGTTGCGGGGAGGAACTGCTCGACTCAGGATTCGCTAAGGCAAATCCCTTTATATCACTTATTGTGCACAATGCATCTGATTTTTTAAAACCACTGTGATTGCTTTTTGAATCTTTGTGTTATTTTAACTCATGGACTTGCTGCATTCTTGTTGGACTGTTTCCACCAATAGGAGTCGTGCCTGGGAGAAGCCAGTTGTGCCTCCCAGGTATTTTATGCAGGCCGCAGCGTGGACGCGCACAGTGGGCATGCCACTGGTTTGCAGGCAAGCCCGTCTGCACCAGTCCATGTCTGGATGTCACCAGGGGCCAGGCACTCTGCCTGCTTGCCCCCCCACAGGTTGGTCTACTCATGCAAGACCTTGCTCACCTGTGTGGGTGATTCATAGCTGGTCTCCTTCTGCCGGTCTCCTGCACTGTAACCAGTGCAATTTTAGTGCCAATCACAGCCCGCACCCCTATCCATGCACAAAAGAGTACAACATTGGCAGTTTAAACTGTCGTTCCTTGACCAAGCACTATGCAGAAGTGCTTGACCTTTTAGCTGAACCGTCCCTTGATGATCTATTCTTGACAGAGACATGGCTCTCTCAGGACTCTGCCGCTATCCCAGCCCTGGCCATTCCCACCGGATACGCCATGAGAAATGTGACTAGAGGGATGGGTAGAGGCGGAAGCATTGTAGTGATATATAAAGTCATCTAGGCATGTAATCACACTCCGGAAACCCTTCCAGACTGTGAAAGCGCAATCTTTAAAACTGCACTGACGGACAATTTCACGCTCTTGGTACTACTTATTTTCCACCCTCCAGGCCCATCTAACGCTTTCAGGGAAGCATTAGCCAATGCTGCCACCACACTGGCGCTTAGAACAGCCAATTTTACCATCATAGGAGATCTGAATCTCCACCCGGAGTACCAATGGGACCCCGATATCCACAATTTCTTAGGAGATATGGCAGCGTGCCAACTGTCACAGTGGGTTCCAGATCCTAAGCACAAGACTGTCCACCTCCTTGACCCCGTCTTTCAAATATCCCATCTATAGAGGTCCCGACCCTATTACCCATGACATGGACCGACCACTCTCTTGTCCATTTCCCCATATACTTAGCAGGCTCTAAATCACAGCCCCATCATAACCCTCTAAACAAACACCCTTGGCATAAACTGGTGCCCATTACCTTCTGAGACACTCTTGGCACCCTGAAACCTACACTGCCTACCAACATCGAGGCGGCCAATGACTGCTTTAAGAGATGGGTCAATCAGGTGCTGCACAAATGCATCCCGGCCAAATGGACCTGTCCCAAGAAAGCACGGGCAAATGTCTGGTTCAACTAATCACTTACAGCAGCCAGAAAGAACTGCAGGGTTCTGGAACGTGCCTGGAAGCGCTCATACGATTCCACAGTCAAATCTCAATATAGAACTGCCATTAAAACCTACTATAAACTGGTTCGGAGGTCCTGCACTGCTTACTTTGCTATTAAAATGCACACTAGCAACAACCCCTCTAAAATGATCTTCTGTCTCTTAGAGGATATGATGAAACCCCTTTGGTTCCTGAAAACACTATATCGTCTCATGCTCAATGTGAGGTATTGGCCATCTACTTCATCAACAAGGTCAAGCGTATCCATGAAAACCCCTGTCCGGAGAGGACAGTCCTGGACCCTCTGGAAGGTCACCACATAGAAACTGAGAATCACTCCCTTTCCGCTTTCTCTTCGATCACCACCGAAGGCCTCCAGCACTAGTTTAATAAGATAAAGTCCGGATCTCCAGAAGACCCTTTAAAACCCAACCTCTTTATAAATTTCCAAGACTGTCTTCTACCCAGCTGCCTGGAACTCATTAATCTATTCCTATCCTCTGCAGTGACTCCGTAATCCTGGAAACATGCTAATGTTATCCCCTTATTGAAAAAGTCTTCACTAGATGCCTCCAAACCAGAGAATTACCGCCCAATTTCTTTGCTCCCATTATTAGCCAAAATCACAGAATCTCATGTGAATACCATCCTGACTCAGTACCTGGAATTTCATTCTATACTAGACCCTTCCTAAATGGCTTCAGACCCAGTCATAGTATTGATTCAGCTTGATTGGCCATCACTAAGCAACTCAGAGGCTCCCGGGGTGAGGTCAGAACCTTGGCACTGATTCTACTCGATCTCAGTGCTGTTTTTGATATGGTCTCCCACAATATCCTGCTTTTTCGGCTGCAGGAGATCTGTATCACTGACAAAGCCCTTGTCTGGTTCTCATCATTTTTGGCTAACAGGACCTTTCAAGTCACTGCCCCCTTTTTCTACTTCCTCACACATTCCCTACACTGTGGACTCCCCCAGGACTCAGCATTGAGTCCTACCCTGTTCCATGTCTACATCGGGCCACTGACTGTGCTTGCCAGAGCTCGAAACATTTCCTTGGTGTCATATGTGGATGGTGCTTTCCTTTACCAATGACCCCTGTCAAGATGCCGCAAACGTTCAGGAGGACCTGACTGCCATTTCTGTCTGAATAGCAGGCAATTGCCTTCAACTGATTGCTACTAAATCTGTGATCCTTCTCTTAGTCAGAGACCCCCATCTCTCGGGCATCAATTGGTGGCTCCCTGCGCTCGGTGCATCCTCTCTGCCGAAAACTGTTGTAAAAAATCTAGGCGTTTGGGTGGGCAGCGCCGTTTTCTTTAAAGATCATGCCAAATCTGTAACAGGTACCTGTTTGGCTATGGCCTAAAACCCATGCTGGGATTCTTTGATACCCACACACGCCAGCTGATTGTTCAAGGCATTGTCCTAGCCAAGATGGACTTTTGCAATGCGCTGCTCCTTGGCTCTATTGAAGTCTGTGACCAAAAGGCAACAAAGCACCCAGAACACCCCAGCCTGCATGCTGTTTCTCCTCCCCAGGCACTGCCCTGTCTCCGGCCTTCTGCAACGACTTCACTGGTGTTGGATCAATCCCTGATCTCTTGACTGGGTGAGAGTATTCTGCTTTATTCAGAAACTCTGTCCATCACCACCCCCTGTTGTTTAATTATTTTGTCCACCATAAGCGTGGAAGGGTATACTCAGACGTGAGTCCCTTGCTCATTGCACCATCGGGATTCAAGCAAGCCGGGCCGAAGACGGCTGTAATGCCAGAAACCGGTGTGGAATTTTAGTTTACGGGCTGAACATCATCTGCGCCAGCTTGTCACCCACGTACAACGCGCACGACAGCCATTTTAGGTATCATGGTCTCCCTGTCCACGATCTATCGCCAGCACGCCCCTCTGACCCAGCAAGCATCCTCCGCGCACCCCGGCTCCCCCTCCCTCCCTCTCATGAGCATAACCCTTCTGCATGACCCTGTCCTTGGGAGTCACGCCCGCGCCTGACCAGCACCTCCTCTCCTTCCATGAATACCCCTCTGTTGATAAACCATCCCTCCGCGCTTGATTGTCCACGCGGCATGAATACCACTCCTTTGATGACCCCTTCCCCCGAGTCCGACTGTCCACACAGGTCCGAGGCCATCGCCTAAGCCGGGAGATACCGTTTACTGCCCCTTATTGTATGGAGTCTCTCCTCTTCAAAGGATCCACTATTGATCATGGCCTCCCCACCCCATGGGATACGATCAGGCGCACACATCCTAAGAATCGGCGGAACACTCAGCCGCGTGATAGCCCCCTCCTGTTATCAGCAGGGTGAGGGCCTCTATTGTGGATGTATGTGGGGGTGGGTTTGACACGAGGATTATGGGGACGTCATTTCATAAGTTTAAAGAGTCTTTTATGCAATAAAGAATGCTGACATGTCATAAACCAGGGTATAAGAGGCCAGGCCTCAGAGAGGCTGGTAGAGCACCTCGAGACGATACCTTGTTGTCTGATCTGATGTGTTCTGCTCCGTCGGAATAAACTTCTGTTTCCTGCCTTCTGGTCTTCGGCGCCTGCCTCATTGCTTCGTAATTTGAATGGTACAAAGGCGGTTAGCGCCGGGCAAATCTTGAGAAAGGTCATAGCCCTACCTTTTTCCACACCGGTCCCCGGAAGCTTGTTTCCTTCCCAGTGAAAGAATTGGCTTGGTAGTTTGGTCTGCCCTGTTCCCATGATGCACTGGGCCAGGGACAGACTAATTTGCATATAGCTAGGTTCTGAGCTGGGATGGTGCAGTGAGCTAAAAAACGGTGAAGATCAAGCCCTGATCTCTTGACTGGGTGTGAGTATTCTACTTTATTCAGAAACTCTGTCCATCACCACCCCCTGTTGTTTAATTATTTTGTCCACCATAAGCGTGGAAGGGTATACTCAGGCGTGAGTCCCTTGCTCATTGCACCATCAGGATTCAAGCAAGCCGGGGTGAAGACGGCTGTAATGCCAGAAACCGGTCCCCGGAAGCTTGTTTCCTTCCCAGTGAAAGAATTGGCTTGGTAGTTTGGTCTGCCCTGTTCCCATGATGCACTGGGCCAGGGACAGACTAATTTGCATATAGCCAGGTTCTGAGCTGGGATGGTGCAGTGAGCTAAAAAATGGTGTTGGATCAAGCCCTGATCTCTTGACTGGGTGAGAGTATTCTGCTTTATTCAGAAACTCTGTCCATCACCTCCCCCTGTTGTTTAATTATTTTGTCCACCATAAGCGTGGAAGGGTATACTCAGACGTGAGTCCCTTGCTCATTGCACCATCAGGATTCAAGCAAGCCGGGCCGAAGACGGCTGTAATGCCAGAAACCGGTCCCCGGAAACTTGTTTCCTTCCCAGTGAGAGAATTGGCTTGGTAGTTTGGTCTGCCCTGTTCCCATGATGCACTGGGCCAGGGACAGACTAATTTGCATATAGCCAGGTTCTGAGCTGGGATGGTGCAGTGAGCTAAAAAACGGTGTTGGATCAAGCCCTGATCTCTTGACTGGGTGAGAGTATTCTGCTCTATTCAGAAACTCTGTCCATCACCACCCCCTGTTGTTTAATTATTTTGTCCACCATAAGCGTGGAAGGGTATACTCAGACGTGAGTCCCTTGCTCATTGCACCATCAGGATTCAAGCAAGCCGGGTCGAAGACGGTTGTAATGCCAGAAACCGGTCCCCGGAAGCTTGTTTCCTTCCCATTGAAAGAATTGGCTTGGTAGTTTGGTCTGCCCTGTTCCCATGATGCACTGGGCCAGGGACAGACTAATTTGCATATAGCCAGGTTCTGAGCTGGGATGGTGCAGTGAGCTAAAAAACGGTGTTGGATCAAGCCCTGATCTCTTGACTGGGTGAGAGTATTCTGCTTTATTCAGAAACTCTGTCCATCACCACCCCCAGTTGTTTAATTATTTTGTCCACCATAAGCGTGGAAGGGTATACTCAGACGTGAGTCCCTTGCTCATTGCACCATCAGGATTCAAGCCAGCCGGGCCGAAGACGGCTGTAATGCCAGAAACCAGTCCCCGGAAGCTTGTTTCCTTCCCAGTGAAAGAATTGGCCTGGTAGTTTGGTCTGCCCTGTTCCCATGATGCACTGGGCCAGGGACAGACTAATTTGCATATAGCCAGGTTCTGAGCTGGGATGGTGCAGTAAGCTAAAAAACGGTGTTGGATCAAGCCCTGATCTCTTGACTGGGTGAGAGTATTCTGCTTTATTCAGAAACTCTGTCCATCACCACCCCCAGTTGTTTAAATATTTTGTCCACCATAAGCGTGGAAGGGTATACTCAGAAGTTAGTCCCTTGCTCATTGCACCATCAGGATTCAAGCAAGCCGGGCCGAAGACGGCTGTAATGCCAGAAACCGGTCCCTGGAAGCTTGTTTCCTTCCCAGTGAAAGAATTGGCTTGGTAGTTTGGTCTGCCCTGTTCGCATGATGCACTGGGCCAGGGACAGACTAATTTGCATATAGCCAGGTTCTGAGCTGGGATGGTGCAGTGAGCTAAAAAACGGTGTTGGATCAAGACCTGATCTCTTGACTGGGTGAGAGTATTCTGCTTTATTCAGAAACTCTGTCCATCACCACCCCCTGTTGTTTAATTATTTTGTCCACCATAAGCGTGGAAGGGTATACTCAGACGTGAGTGCCTTGCTCATTGCACCATCAGGATTCAAGCAAGCCGGGCCGAAGATGGCTGTAATGCCAGAAACCGGTCCCCGGAAGCTTGTTTCCTTCCCAGTGAAAGAATTGGCTTGGTAGTTTGGTCTGCGCTGTTCCCATGATGCACTGGGCCAGGGACAGACTAATTTGCATATAGCCAGGTTCTGAGCTGGGATGGTGCAGTGAGCTAAAAAACGGTGTTGGATCAAGCCCTGATCTCTTGACTGGATGAGAGTATTCTGCTTTATTCAGAAACTCTGTCCATCACCACCCCCTGTTGTTTAATTATTTTGTCCACCATAAGCGTGGAAGGGTATACTCAGACGTGAGTCCCTTGCTCATTACACCATCAGGATTCAAGCAAGCCGGGCCGAAGACGGCTGTAATGCCAGAAACCGGTCCCCGGAAGCTTGTTTCCTTTCCAGTGAAAGAATTGGCTTGGTAGTTTGGTCTGCCCTGTTCCCATGATGCACTGGGCCAGGGACAGACTAATTTGCATATAGCCAGGTTCTGAGTTGGGATGGTGCAGTGAGCTAAAAAACGGTGTTGGATCAAGCCCTGATCTCTTGACTGGGTGAGAGTATTCTGCTTTTTTCAGAAACTCTGTCCATCACCACCCCCTATTGTTTAATTATTTTGTCCACCATAAGCGTGGAAGGGTATACTCAGACGTGAGTCCCTTGCTCATTGCACCATCAGGATTCAAGCAAGCCGGGCCGAAGACGGCTGTAATGCCAGAAACCGGTCCCCGGAAGCTTGTTTCCTTCCCAGTGAAAGAATTGGCTTGGTAGTTTGGTCTGCCCTGTTCCCATGATGCACTGGGCCAGGGACAGACTAATTTGAATATAGCCAGGTTCTGAGCTTCAATGGTGCAGTGAGCTAAAAAACAGTGTTGGATCAAGCCCTGATCTCTTGACTGGGTGAGAGTATTCTGCTTTATTCAGAAACTCTGTCCATCACCACCCCCTGTTGTTTAATTGTTTCTCCTCCCCAAGCACTGCCCTGTCTCCAGCCTTCTGCAACGACTTCACTGGCTTCCTATAGAGCAAAGAATTCAATTTAAGGCACTCTGCTTTACTCACAAGATTCTCTCTGGCTCGAGCCCAGCGATTTTGAGCGATCTGTGCCTTCCTTACTTCCCAATGCAAGGTCAACGCTCGGCTGATCTCCATCTGGCACCGGTCCCCCAGTTTCATAGGATCAGAGCCGGAGTGCGTTCATTCAAGGTGCTCATGTCGGCCCTCTGGAACTCCCTGCCTTTGTCCATCAGAAGCATCTCCAATCACCCGGCCTTCAGAAGGTGGGTGATGACTTGGCTCTTTCGCTGACCATTAGTTTCCTCTCTCCCGCACCTCTCTCTGCTGCCAGCACTGGGACGTCCTATTGCCGGGACAGCCATACGCTCTACAAATCTTATAACATAACATAAGGTATTTCGGCGTTTTTGAAGATACTTCCACCACTTTATAAGAGATATTCAATTTTACCACATGATTGAGGAGAGCATTTGAGCTTGGTGGAGACTTTAATACTATCCAAAAATGACTGTTCTCAAGCCAATAAAAGTAAAACGAGCCAAATTAGTCCTTTTTTGAAAAAGTTAGAACATGATCTTGCATTAATGGATCCGTGGTGGGCTGATTATCCACAGAATAAATCTTACAACTGCTTTTCCAAGCACTTCAAATCGGCTTCCTGTATAGATTTCTTTTTAGTATTGCATTATTTATGTTGGAGTAAGACAGATATCTTAGCCAATGCCTTCTCTGTTCACGCCGCATCCTCTAACAAGCTGATGATAGGAGATCCTGGTGTGGTCCGGCCCTAATGGTGCTTCGATAAGTCTCTGTTAACTAATGAGACCTGGATTGCAAGTATGCACACCACATTACTGGACTTTTTGGAAATAAACATTGGTATCGCCTCCTCCTTTTCCATATGGGGCACTCTGAAAGCCTTTATTCAAGGCATAGCCATTTATTTTAAAGCGCAAAACATAGCTAGCCAACTCCAATCCACCTTAGATACTGCTACCTTAGCTTTTACAGTATCAAAACGTGATTTCGAAGAATCTATGAGGAAGGAAGCACATCGGCCAATATTTAGCATGGTCAATAAAGAAAAGAAGCAATAATGGTATTGTTAAATCAATTTTTGATGTGGCCAAAAATAAAGTTAATATTCTGCCAGATTTAATTAGAGCGGTTTTTCTCAAGCGCTTTTCAGAACTTTATACTAAAATGGAAAAACCCACAACTGAAAGCATTAACACCGTTTCAAAGCTATTCAGTTACCTGTTGCCTGTTCTATCAGTCGACCAATAAGCGGCAGCTGTTGCTTCCAATCAAATATCTGATCTCAACAAAAAATTCTGATGCTTATTGACTTATGATTACTTCATGAATGTATTCATTCATCAGCAAGGTCATAATTCATTAATTCAAAATTCCATCATTCTGTCGAGACGCAATGCTTTTTATAAAACCCAATGCATTTTGGGTCAAACACAGACCATTCTTCAGGGGTCTAGAAGAATAACTGTGATCATGTGTAACACCTATGTTGTAATGTGAACCTGTTTTCCCGATTATGATCGTGGTGAGTTTTCATGTGCATTTACTAGTTTTGTCGATATAAGATTTGATGTCTTTGAATTTCTTTCACATTTTTGATAAAGTCAATAACATCAGAGCTTGATCTGGTGTTCTTGTATTTTTCTTCTAGACCCCTGAAGAAGGGTCTGTGTTTGACCCAAAATGCGAAATCTTGCTTGATGCATGTGCTTGATAGTCTGTGCCCTCTTATGCCTGTATTTCAATGTCTGTGTAAAGGGGCAATTGGTGCTTTATAAAACATTCATATAAATAAATGCTTTGACTCTGGGTGAAAATACGCATTTTGGGAACGTCCTTATGTACATTTATGTCTGTGGTATTGTGAACAAACAGGTCATTCAGCATGAAGGGTGCATGATGTTGATTGTCTGATTTTCTTAGAGGGTGAGTCTGAAACATGACTCCTGGTTTGTCATCATGATCAGTAGTTGCCACCTTAATCTCAGAGCTCTCCCTCTTCACACACCTTCTTCTCTCTGTTTCTTCTTTTGATATCTTCTACTGAGCTTCTTTCTCGTGTATGTTTTCACTATGTAGGTGAGCTCTTTCAACAGTGTCTACCGGTCTGGTACACTGAAGTTCTTTAGAAAAGGCTCAAAAGTTCGCCATCATGGTCTACTACTTCGGTGTCCTCAATGCCTGCTTACTCCTCGGTGAAGCAGTTCTGTATGGATGCTCTCAGGTGAGAGGAAGTGACAGTAGTTGTGCCTGTCTTCCAACTGGAGAAGTGTGGCTCAGGGGTTAGAGGCGGCAGAGCCGGAAGCTGAGATCGGCCCTGGACCAGGGTTCAATTCCCCGCCTCGACGGGGCTTGGGCTCAATAATTCCACGGACTCGATAATTCTCGCTCCGGTGCCTACTCGACTCACGGGTTCACACTCTGCGACTCTGGGCAATAGCTTGCTTAATCTCCACAACGGCCCCTCGTGGCGGGATGCCTGACTTTCACCTTGTGGATACCCTGCCAGGGTTATCTCACAGGGGAATACCAGGATGGGTTCCCTAAGCAAGCGCTTAGATGCCTGCGATGTGGGTGATATGCGCTATATAAATACATGTACAAGGCTTTCAATTTTTACTATAGACCTAATTTTACCGAGGTAATACAAAATTGAGTTTATGCAATGCAAACATAATATTATGCTTGATCACAAAAACTTGAAATCCTAGCAAACTCAACTCTTGCCAAATGTCTCAGATTTTGAATTTGCTAAATTGTAGCTGAGGCGATGTAGGCCTAATAATGTTACCTGAATACATTGCTGCAACTCGGAAATATTTCACGTTTTGCACATAGTGGGTCATAATATTATACAAGAGTAACTGTAAACATGCACACTTGTGTTTGTTATTACATCCAGATGATTCTAAATGGTATCTAGTGGAGTATGTAACAACATACCTTGGATTTTTGTCCTGACTTCCAATTGAATGGCAAAATAAAATATACTCTTGGTTACAACTGTGCAGGATTGTTCATTCAGTCAGTGCTAAACTATCCCAAAAACGTTACTAACCGACGAGAATGTCCATTGAGAATGTCGGCCTATTTCTAAATCATTATTTTTCTGAAAAGCATAAACATTACTTGGGAATTTAAAGAACAAGTTAATTGCATAACTAATGAATATCAAATTCTCAATTAATTTCCAATTAGCTACGCATATTTTTACAAATTATCTTCAAAAGTCCTCCTGTTCCTTAAGCAAGTTGTTAGCAGAGCAAAAGGCACCAGCAATTAAACATTTTCCAAAACTGGCAATGGAATTTTAAAAAAAATGCACCAACAATATTGAATCAGCCAAAAGATCTGAAAGCATGACGACATGAGGCACTTAAAGACGAAAAATAAAATTGCTATTCACAATTATTCCGGCACGGAAATCATTAAAAAAAAAAGCACATGCATTCAATAGGTTACAGATTATCATTGCTGAAATAACCAGATCCAACCAACATTAAGCCAATCATATATCTCAGAGTATCTGTTTTAAGATTGTTCTTTAAGACCTGGACTTTAATATCAACTAATGTAAATGTAAATGTACATTTACATTTAATATCAACTAATCACGGAAGGAAATTGATGCAATATCTGGTGTTGACACTTCTGGTCTACTGTATACTTTCTACAGAGATATAAGAAACACACTCATAAGGAGACTAAGGCTTAACTTTAAGTATTGGAATTTGGTGTAGGGATATCATAGGGCCGGGATCTATAATTCTAGTCCGAATTCCCGGGAATGAGGAATAACTGCTTGGACCCGAGAATACTGGATCAATTTAGAACAGTTTTTCCTTATTCCAGAGGGAAACACGTGATATTCTCAGACTGCCCCGAGCAGCTAGAAAGTGTCAGCAGGAAAGCATAAGAGGTTCGGGTGAAGGCCTAGGAGGCATAGTAATCCAAGAGACCTGGCTGAGCCCTATTATGAAAGCACATGATCACAGAATATTTGACCTAAGAAACCTTCTCCTGTTCGGCATAGATGCCTGAAACAAATGTAATTTTTCTGCAAGGTGAACAAGTCTTACATTACTTCTCTATCTGTTTGTAGGAGGCTCCACGCTAGAAGTCAGACAAGTAGTTCTCATTAGACAAAGCGTAAAGGTTTCACCACCCTCCATTTATACTACATAAGAACAAACAGGGTACAGACCAGGCACAGGAAAACACTTTGTGAGAAAAAAACTAATGTCAGACAGCTCCAGAAAATCTAATTTTCCAGACAACTTCACAATTTATCAGGACCACTTTTGATTCAAGGGTTGTGGATTATGGAATGTATGCACCCATGGCAATGGCCCAGATTCACTCAGCAATTCTGGTTACCTTCTTGTACCTTTAAGCTCAGCCATTAATCCATAACTAAAATGAAGAAATGGCAACAAAGGAGTAAACGTGTTTTAATGGATACAATGTGTAGGTAAAAGATGGAAAAGAACTGAACAAAGCAAATTACAAAAATTAATGAAGGTCAGAGAGACACCCACACCATGCTCTTGGACATTTCTCTAGTTGATGGCAAAAGTGATATATAAGTTTGGTTCTTTTTCCTGTATTAAAGCCTG
This sequence comes from Lissotriton vulgaris, assembly GCF_964263255.1. Taxonomy (NCBI): domain Eukaryota; kingdom Metazoa; phylum Chordata; class Amphibia; order Caudata; family Salamandridae; genus Lissotriton; species Lissotriton vulgaris. Next base: position 412,569 of record NW_028246579.1, read on the forward strand.
GATTCTATATCTTGTTGTATCACCAGTGCAAATTGAGACCCTCTACATACCGATTGCATGATGTTCAATAATTACCGGACATGCACGTTGTTCCCTGTTCTGATATATACACCCAGGAGTTTGTTACAATGTACTGACAGCACGTTACTCCCCATTCTAGGATGTTCAGACCCAATATCTGTATTACTTGCTGTGGCATGAGGTAGTAGGCAGATAAGAATTAAAGGAGTACTTCTTGTATGTCTCAGTAGTGAAATGGGGCATTCCAAGAACTAAAGCTCGGTGTAACAAGACAGGTGTCTGCATGATCACTCTGTGCCTGTAGCTCTCCTCCAACTGCGTCATGGGAGCCAAAATAAGGGAGTGGGTGGGGCCGGTGCCTGTCAGCACCGCCATTGCAGCTCCCTCCAAGAAAGTTAGGGCCTTTTGTGTTGATATTAATGATGTATCTAATGTTATTTTAGTAATGGCATTTTTTCGAAACAGAGAGAGATACAGAGATTAGACAGAGAGAGAGAAGAGAGTGTGAGAGAGAGAGTGAGAGAGAGACAAAAAATATTATGCTTTGAATTGGTTTTGAAAAATATATTTTTTTTATGATTGCTGAGTCTAAACTGACAAGAAGACTTTGCTTCAGTAGTTAAAACGTATATTATTAGATTTTTACTGGTTTAAATTGGTGTATTTTAGGGCATTTAAATATAAACATTATCTATGCAATTCATTCTTTTTTTCGAATTATGGTATAATAATAACATCATTAATTATATTTTAGAATTAAAAGCCAGTAAATTCGTACTCACTTTTACAAGCCATTATACCATTTGACACTGGGGTAAAACTAAATAGTTAAAATTTTAAAATAAACAGCTTGCTGTTTTAGAAGAAAAAAATAGAAAACGTCTGATATTAGACCATTTTCCTACTTGTCATTTGAGCTAAACCTTTGATTGGGGAAATCTTATATTTGCATAATGACAGCTGCAAGAGCAGCTGCAGATCTCCTGTGTAACATGAACAAAAGCACAGCAGTTTGTGTTTCAGCTTTTTTTTAGAAGCCCTACAGATGGCCTAAGGAGGAAGCGCTGTTTGCATCTCACTATCCAAAGGCAGGAGTTGCCTTCAGTGTCTCTTATAGAGAATTAAGTTTTATGCGACCTAATTGAAAACAAAATGGATCGTATCCTATTCTGGCGACAGAGTGCCATTTACGAAACTATTGGGCATTGTAAAGTACAAGAAGAAGCCAAGAATTTTAATATAACTAAGTTTCTTTGGTCCCAAGCAACTTAATTTGCTCCAAAGCATTAAAGAAGCTCACATTTTAATTAAAAGTTATGCATTTCAGTCTCTGAGAAAATATAAATGTTGAAACGATTCGAAAGTGGAATGCTTGACATATGGAAAACACTTATCCTGCTATAGTACTAGCACGAATGTAGTTGGCAATGAGCAAACCATACAAATCAGTACCTTATTGTACTGAAAGACAGAAGAAAGGAGTTGTGGCCACCATATCGAGGGCCATAACACGGCCCTACATGTATTATTGCATCCAATACATCGTTTGACACTGCAAGGTCAAGTTAAGTGTAGCCTTACTATTCTTACCTCGACATTTACTGAATTAGGCTTAAGTTGTGGTGCACTGCTTAGGCTGATATAGTGGATGCACTATTTTTGCCGTACGATGTAGTTGATGTAAAGGAGGAAAGGCGTTGTGAATGAGGGAACATAAAAGAAAGCAATGGTGGAGAGGAAAAGCAGCAGACTGATTGATTCAAACACTGGTGTGGCAGGAGGAATTGAAAATAAATGTTTCAGCGCACTTTATTTTTCATTTGTATTCTTTCTTACACAACATTTCAATATTTTGTCTGGTAGAAACCTTTAGAAGCCCAAATTAGGAAGGTTTCCAGAAGAATGGATCACAGCAATGGCCTACCAAGCTGCTTATCAATACAGCAGTCACACATGTTAGTGGTACTAAAACCACATTCCAGGCCCCCCTGAGGCGGTGATAACAAAGTCACCAAACCGTCGAGAACAAGACACCATTACCTAAGCAATAAAAAGTATGAGCCCTCTTACCCTAAGATCAAGGATGTTCATTTTTCAAATGTGTGCATAGCAGGATGGTAGAGGGAAGTAGTTATGAAAAGAGGTAAAAATAAAATTATCATCAAAGACTTTTAAATAGAAAATATTATTCCCATACAAGTTCAAAACATTAATTGATTGAAGGATGTCGTTTTTTACTGATCCAGGAGAAGATTGCCTATGTTTGGAGGACCAAAGGCATGCAGAGAAGGTCAAGGACCTCAGCTAAATATTTATCAATGAGTCAGATAGGGATGTCACTTTGGTCACTGAAACATGGCTGAAGGAACAAGTAGAAAGAGGAAAATGCCTCTCGGGATTGTTTTTGTACAGCAAGGTATGCCTTCTTGCACACAAACAATCCTGACTACAACGCAGGCAACCTTGCACCATGAAGTAAGGGTGACTGCGTTGGCTCTAGGCAGCCAAAAGTGGGCAGCAATAGGAAAGTACAGGAATGTGCCATATAATGGTAAATATTTCACATTCCTTCCCTTTCATGCTGCCACGCAAGGTGGCTTGCTGTGTTGTGCTGCGTGAAAGGCAAAGACGCACACAAACATAAACTGGCGTAGCCGCCTCGGCCCCACCTCCCAGCCCAAAGAGAAGATCAAAAGCTTGGTTATCTGGCTAGACAGGTCGCTCAAACTTGACCTCCAAGCAGTCATAGCAGCAGCCACTTGCTTTGGCATCCTAAAACAACTTAGAAAGATTTTACCACTTCTTCCGGACACTGTGCGTAGAACCATGGTACAATCACTGATTCTCCCCCAGCTAGACAATTGTAATTCACTCTACCTTGGAACCCCTAAAACCACGATCAGGAAATTACAAATAGTGCAGAACGCAGCAGCCAGACTACTCCACAATATCCCAGGCAAACAATCAGCGAAACCGGCATTAATAGCACTACACTGGCTACCTATAGCAGAACGCATCAAATTCAAAGCACTATGCATTGCCCACAAGACTCTCTAGAATACAGACCCGAAAATAAATCATACCCTCCTTACCTTCCACCGACCATCACGTAACCTTAGATCCGCCAGCCTTTTCCAATCTAAGATACCCAAAACAAAGAGAGCAAGAGCAGGCGGACGCATGTTCTCCTATAACGCAGCCATACTATGGAACTCTCTCTCGACCAAGCTCAGATCCAATCCTGAACATCTAACGTTCAGGAAACAACTAAAAACATGGCTATTCCAGAACACTCACTAGATCTCCTAGGTCCAGTCCATCGCTTGATAGCGCTGGGATTTCTTTGGGTAGTCATTCGCTCAACAAGAATTAATTAATAATAATAATAATAATAATTATAATAATAATATTAATAAAGATTGATACAACTGCCCCCAATATTTCTACCCTTGGCTTGATTAGTGGGAGCAGTGCAAGTACAGATGGCAGAATATAGTATGGGCAATGGTGACCTCAGTTGAAGGGTCGAGAGTATGAGTTGAAAGCAAAAAAAAAAGAGTCTACATTATTAGTTTGTACTTTACAATTAAAAACACATTTAGAAAAGCTCCAACCTTCCCATTAAAATGTTAGTTCTTCTATATTTGTGAATTAAATATTTCATCATTTGTCCACTTGTTTGATGTATGATTGTTTCTGTATATTTTGTTTGGCCCTTCTTAGAACAGATTGCTCCTTTTTGCCTTAATGCCAACAGCCATCCTAAATTAAGTAATTTTAACTGTCACATGGGCAATTTGATAAATAATTAAGACACATCCCTTTTTATTATGAATGCCCTTGATGTTAATAATCCTTAAAAAATATTGAAGCCTGTAAATTGATGCCAACAATTTCTGGGACACTTTGAAAGTGAACAGTCCAAGAATGAGTGCACAGAAAGAATAAAGATCAAGCTCGATCAACTCATAAACCTGAATGAAATTCAAAATAAAAACCAAATAAACGTCACGGAACGCTGTATTTAAGCTCACCCATAAAATCTAAAATATTTTCCGGCAACTAGAAACCTGATATTATTATAAGATCAGGTATATATGTATCGTAATTAAGAATATTTAAAGCAGCATGCAAAACGATCAGCAAAATACAGCACACATACAAATTACGGTCAAAGTCTAGAATTAAAAACTGGCACAAAAAAACAAATGCTTTGAGGAGTGCTGACCAGTTTGAGAGATACAGATCTGAGACTTTGCCCTGGCTGATAATAGTTGGTCGGAGAACACAAGGCACCTAGACTCCTACCATGGAAGATTTGATGCATCAGAAAATGCACCTTAGCCTGTCGAATCTCCCAAAAGCCTTTAGCACATGATCATGTTTCAAAAGGCCAGCCAAGTGTCTGGCAGCCATGTTATGAATCAGCGGAATTCTCCCTTAACACCTTAAGAGCGTTGAACGTTCAGCGCCCAGTGCTGAACGTTAGACGAACGAATGCTGGCCCTTCGGCCAACGGTCGTGCGCTGCACTGGCAAGGTAGTGCTCGCGACGACCGTTGGCCGACGGCAGCACTTAAGGTGTTAACAAGGTGCAAGATTACAACGTTTTGCATTCTCCAGCCTGGAAAGGATAGTGCACCTATCATCAGTATTCCAATCTCCTGTGGCAGAAAAGGAACATTTTCTTCAGGTGTCTCGGCTGATGGGAACATTCACATTCCTAGGTTATAGACTTAATCTGACCCTCTGGTAGGAAATCCTTGTCAAGATGGAAGCCCAGATTTATTTACAATGCTAATAGAATTGAGGGAAAACGTGGATGAGTAGGCTAACAACTGGCATTACAAGGATCATCTGGACCACAAACTACTATCTTAGTCATCCACATTTAGTGATAGAGTTTTACAACTCTACCACTAGCAAACATGCCCATAACATGTTTTAAGAATCCTCTTGTGCGTGATCAAATCTGGGGATCAGCTGTGTATTATCCATGTTTCGAGTCCAAATGAACTAATAAGGCCTGAGAGAGGACTCATATAAATTTTGAATAATATTAGTCTCTGACCCATTTCTGGTCAAAACCCCACCTGGGTAATATGCAGGAATCCTGAGCCCTCCAGGTGAGAATACAATTACTTATTCAGGTATTTCTCAAAGAGTTCTCCAGGAGTAGGTAATAAAGATATAGGCAGATAGCTGTTCCAGTTTGAAGGCCAATGCAGCATTTATCTCAACGAATGTGGCTATACGCTTCTTCCAATCATTTGGGACCACCTCATCTTAAAACGCAGAACTAAAAAGCATGACAATTACTGGAAGGATGGTAAAGCTTAAAAAATGCATAATCCTAATAGGGCAAGGGTCCTCAGAGAATTTAGATTTAATAGAAATTAGTAGCACCAGGGCTTGATATTCTCGTAAAAGGCAAATGGAAGGTAAGGAGGCTGCCTCCACTGACGGAGAGTTCACACTCCAGTCCTCCTGATTGGCTTCAGACTTAAAAGATTGAAATCAATATGTTTTTATTGATAAAGAAAGATCCCACTTTGTCACACAAAGCTTGTAATGGTAGAACAATGTTGCAGGCATAGATAGGTTTAATGAGATTGAATCACACCACAAGGGAGCTAGAGGTCTGTTTGTCATACGTCCTCCACGCTAGAAATGTAACACACAACAGGTACGGCAAGACCCGTATCCCTAAATTCATTAGTGGAATAACAAAAATCCACTTTACAACAACCACAATCAAAAAAGGAAAAAGATTTGAGCGGAAATACTCACCCACTATTTTGTGGCATGTTTCATCATCGGCCAGTCTACCATGGTTAAGATGGTACTAACATCACAGTCTCAATCTCATTTGAGTAGTGAAATCAGAATAATTGTTTTCTGGTCAGAAGCAGGATCCAGATACTTTTCTGAAACAACCTCAGTGTAAACTCTGGTATTTCCTTTATTCCTGGGTACACAGGCCTGGATTAAAACATGAACATGAGGATGCTACCGGGAGCCTATGTCTTGAGCATCATCTCAACTTATCAGTGCAAACATGCTTTGGCCTCCATAAGATCCTCCATGCGAGTGTCTAGGGCCTTTGTCAGGTCATGTGCATGCAGGCAAGAGTAAGTCTTACTAGCAAGTCTGCCATCTTCAACTATGGAAAAATCATCATGGATATCTTTGTGATCTAATTTATTTATTACATTCTCTAAGTTTCCTTTTTTGTTTTGCATGTGGACAATCATCATCTTACTCATACTAATTCAACACTTGTGGTCACATGTGAGGTCACAGCATGCTAAGCATGCGTGGAAAGTCCACTGGTGAACTTGAACAACTAGTGACATGAGATTCATATCGTATAGCTTCTTCATGATAATATTACAACCATAGGTCACAGCATGATATTCAGCATTGCCACTCCTGTCAGAGACACAAAACAGTGTTACACTATGCAACATTAATCCATCGATTTTTTTTATTTAATTTTAGTTTGTAAGTTTTCAACAACATCTGATGTATCTGCAATCCAGCACAATGTATACATTAAAACTGTTTAAAATGCAGTTGTGGCATGATGCACCTCAGCCATTATCGGCAGATTCAAGTCCACTGCGCTGACAGCTGGCGTGATGTCTTGACGTTCAAATCTTAATTATTTCCAACATAACTGTGATATAACATACAACATATCATTTATCCTTCCACTTGGATCTAATACATTTTGTTTGTGCGTCACCTCACACATCATGCCTGATGTTACTGTATATCGTTAAACTTTCCCAACCTCCCACCTTCGCTCTTGCTGCATGCAAACTTAATTTTGTACGTCTGCCAGTACCCGTAATTCCTAATTGATGTATTTTTGGCCTGGATGTGTCTCAGGAGGGGAGGGCGGAAGGGGGTGGGAAGTGCCACATTCGCAAGTCTGCTTAGGTGTCATCGGCTGGGTACCATTTTCCTCTCCCTTTTCGTGTGCCTTATTTGTCATGTTGGTGTCATGTTGGCTCATCACTCTCAGGTACGTCTGCTAGTGTCTACGAATGTCCCTGCCACGCCATACAAACGTTGGCTAAAATCACGTCCCACATCGTTCCCAATGGCTGCTTTCGCAGCCCCATTGCATCTTCGCGACAGAGCGCTATGCTTTCAGCTTGCGCTCAGCATAATAGGGATTGAAATCAGGCTTCAGATGCTGGGGGGTCAGGAGACTTCCAGCGGCACGTGAGCAACCGCTTGGCTACTGTTAGCCCCAGATCTATGTATCCGGACATCACTGTATTTTTTGGTCTGTGATACAGTCCTAGTGTGCATGTCTCCTATGTCTAGTCTGAGGCTCAACTTTAATCCATCTATACCTTCACCATACATCTGGCAATAGCAAAGTCACAAAACCTCTACTTCTCCCTCCATGGTAGGTGCTTAAGTACTTATTAATGTCCCATTCTAACATATTGAGTTTCAAGGTGATAGCTAGATGTATATAGCACAATAGATACTCCCTCAACATGTTCCAACTTTCATAGCCTCCATACCATTACCCACGGCCCCTGTCTTACTTTGTCAAGTTAGGGTCTCCTAATGGTAACCTACAACCGCTGCCGGTGTGCTTCATTGCCTGATCCCTTGCCCAGTGACCGCTTGCAATTTTATTGAGTAAAACAGAATTGCGTAATGCGTCACAGCTGCTTACCACGTTATCACCCTTGGCATCTGGATGATAGGGAAATATGGGAAATGTAGTTCCTGTTCACAGCTATTAGGACTCTGATCAGTGCAAATGTAGCCCTAATATAACCATAGCCTACTAGCATAGTGTTGTTTTGATAACTTTTCATTTTGTTTGGGCAGTCATCTCTTTTGCCAATCAACTGCAGGAGGTATCCTGACTGAGGCCGGGGGAGTTCATACCGGTAAGGGACCTTGGGAAATGTAGTTCCCCTTCATGATCTTCTTAGTTCCTATATTTTCCTCTACCAATCAGAACCTGAAGACACCTTCAACTTCTGATAATAGAAAGTCTCTATCGGTTTATCTATCGAATCCTTCCCTCTGCTTATGTCAGTGTCACCATGTTGGTCTTTTTTTGACATAAATATGTAAACATCATTAGTGCCATGGGTTCCCAGATGTGGTCGGACTACTCTCACAGATACTACATCTAGCACTCTCTTATCTACCTAAATGTATGATCACAAGGTAATGGTATTCTAGACTATAAATATTCTTCCTTCCTTGCTGTGTTACAGTCGTACTTCCAGGCTTGTTAGATAATATATGCATTTTTCTTATTGTAAAAGAGAATGTTGATCAGAGGTCTCACCTAACAACCTTTATAGAGATGGTACGTCAAAATGTGCCTAGTGAACACATCAATCTTGATTGAAATCTTAAGTATGAAATCATCCCTTCCATCTACCCAATTTGTGACCAGGGTATTTCATAATTTAGATCCGTTGAATCTGCGCGGGGCCTTTAGGCCGACCTCTGTTCATATCTTAGTAGTGTCTTGGCCATATAATGTTTCTTAATTTTTCCAATGCAAACATATTTTTCATAGTGGCCTTTTTCCACAAAATGATGCATTATTTTAGTAGTCGTTTTTTGCATCAAAACAGGTTTCGATGTTCATTAGGGCGTATTTTCACTTGCCTTGTGGTCATCCCATTGTATTTTAATCCACACTTACAGATTATTTTGCAGACCACATTGCTAGTGTTTCAATTACGATGGTGCTTAATAATCCATGGTGTTGTGAGACCTAACTTGACTCTCGTTTTTCCTAATTTGGCATACGTTGCACTGCCCACAAAATGGTGGCCCGTAACTGCTGGAATAACCAACAAGTTCCATTTTCTGACAGATCATCCAGATCCCTTGGTCTTGAGTGCACCACTAAGTCTTTTATATTTTTCACCCTCCTAAAGGCAAACAGTGGTGGTTCTAGGTTCAGGGGTCCAGGGTTTAGAAACCTGCAGTGCTTATTAATCATTTTCTTAACCTCATTGGATAAAAGATTATATGTGGTGACACGTCAATTTCTTACAAGGTTCCTGTACCCTGTCCTGGAGTAGTGGATCCAGTAAGAGATCTGACAACATTAAACATCTTATGTGTAGATTTGGCAACCCCCATTTTCATATGGGCTTTAACGGTCTGAAGACAATTCAACACCCTTACCTAAGGTCTACAATATTTGAAAACCTTTAGTGAGTAAGATCAACACCATTTTCTTAAGGTTTTATATGTATTTTAATCTCTTTTCTCAAAGTTTTATGGTGACCCATTGGAAATTTAGAAAAATTGGACTTTCTTTTCTCATAACCTTGGCAGATACATCTCCATGGCAAAGACATGCCAGAACCACATTCCCCAACAATCCCTGAAAGTATTATTATATATGTGGAGGTGTTAATGCATTTAGGGCCCTCACAGTTGTTAACAGGGACACAGCCAAGGGTAGCAATTCTACAACAAAGTCTTGCTGAAATTCTGCTTTGGATAAAGCTTAGGTTAATAACATGTAACAATCCCAGGTCCTCAGGAAAAAAGAGCACATTATAAGTATTTTCAGATCAATCAAACATTGAAGAATCTCTTAGTGGGAAGCAAATATCTCTGCTCTTATTCGGTTGGGTAGGGCACCTAGCTGAGTTACGAAATGCGATTTCCTAAACAAAATATGTCCTTTCCGTCCCTCACACAGGAGAAAATCATTGGGACAAGAGAAATCGGTACATTTTGACTTCATTCAGCCTCGGAGTGCATGAATGTGTTAGTTCATTGTACCCAGTTCTAATACAAAAAGAAGCAATACAAATGAGTGATTCAGAATGGATTCTCGCAGAAACACTAGTTTGATACACCTAACCTTGCTGGCCAACCCCATGAATGTATGTCCAGGGTATGGGATCGTACATGATCCAGCATTGCAATGATGTTGGTTGGATCCAGTCAGTCGGGTCACCCAGGGTGTAGGAAGAAGACAAGACACCCAGTTGAAAAGGAAGGGAGGGAGGAATGTGGTCAGCGTGGAACTGCAGGGTGTTGCCACATTCCTGGGGTGGGGGGGAGCAGGGGGTGAGAAACGCAGTAAAAAGATACATAAGCAATGGATATATTAGTTATTTTCTCAGTATTTGGTACTTAACAAGGATAAGACACTTCAGTTTAAATGAATCATGATATATGTAAGATACTGTCTGTCAATGCTAATGGTATGTTGAACAAACAAAAGTATGGGGCTCTCTTAAAGTGGGCAATCTCACTAAATCCTCAAGTAGTATACTTTCAAGAGACACACCTGAAAACGAACGACCCTAACCTATTTATTCCGAGATACTTTAGTCAAGCTGTTTTTTCATCTGCGGGAGTTGCCCAGAGAGGGGTAGCAATTTATTTCTCTAGGAATCTACCCTGGGAGTTTATTCAGACCAGAAGGGACTCCAAAGGAAGGTGGCTTTGGGTTACAGTTAAACTTCATGGGAAGCCCCTAAACTTCGTGAACTACTACGGCCCAATTCTTGACGATGTTTCTTCTTTGAAAGAAATTCATGAGGTGTTAAGAGGTGTCCCAGGACAAATTATTTGTGGAGGGGATTTTAACTTTATCCAAGATCTGAAAAGGGATATGTTAGACCTGACATCATTGGCTTGAGTCTCTCCTCCATTTTTCTGTTTGCCTCTACTGTTTTACGATGTTTTGCTGGTATATGCTTTGGGCGCCGTGTCACTGCTGATCAGTGCCATAGCGCAAGTGCTCCCTATGTTAAAATGATGTATCTATTGTATCCATGTTTGGCTTATTTGGTTTACTGTCAGTCCCTAGTCTAGTGCACCAGGAGTGCCGGGGCTTGTAAATACAAATGCCGCTTGTGGGCTTGCAGCACGTGTTGTGCCACCCACAGGAGCGGCCTTGTAAAAGAATGTCTACGGGTCGGTCATTGCGAGACCCACGTGCAGTCTTGCACTGTCACGTCGGCTGCGCAGGTATACCTACTTGCCAGCCCCTCCAAACCTTCCCTTAACTTCATGTTAGTCACCCCTATGGTAGGCCCATGGGCAGGGTGCATTGGAAGTGTAAGGTAGGACAAGCCTGACCAAGTTGGCATGTCCTGATAGTGAAGTGCCGCCATCTTAGTGCTTCACTATTGCGAGGTAGCCTGCTCTCCGTTGGATAGAATGGGCCGCCGGGATTATTAATGCTATGATCCTAGCTGGCTCGGAGAGTACGGTGCAATGTCGAGTTTGGTATCCCTGAACTCGGGGTTTAATTACGCATCCGTTGGTGTGGATGGTTTTTGGACTCTGGGTTCGAAAGTAGTACTTTTAGAAAGTGTCTATTTTCTTGTCTAACCATATCTGGTCTCTGCTGGTCTTACGTGTGTGTGACAGGAGCTGGGTGGCTCCAAGAGGTCTGGATGAGTCAGTGTGGGATGAGTGGGACATTTACGTTGAGAGTAGGGGGAGAGTAGTTGTTGATAGCCTGCCTTGCCTGATACAATGCTGGCTCCACCTCCTGCCAAGCGACTGATGGCTCTGTGCCTGCCATGGACGATCCTAGCCCCACCTCCTGCCAGGAGGGCGATAGCTCTGCTCCTGCCAGTATCAATGCTGGCTCCACCTCCTGCGGGGCGTCTGAGGACCCGGCCCGGCTCAATGAATAGGCCAGGTGCGACTGCCTAGCTCCACCCACCACAGACCCAGGATGTTGGGAAACCCCCGGCATAGACAAAGGGATCAAAGATGAAAAGGGGTATAAGAGAAGGACCCCTGAACTAGGAAATCAGATCACTTCTGACAAGGAACCCTGTAACCAAGGACAAGAAGCCTGCTGATCTTAAGGAACTGCCTACCCCTTCTGCCAGTGTGCTGTTGTTGGGGGGATCCTGCAGTGCTTCTTTATTTTTGCCAAGGAACCAGAAGAGAGGAACTGTGTGTGTACTCTCACGCTTGCTAAGAAAATCTCCAAGGACTGGAAGAGTGCCAGTCTCCTGCCGAAGTCACAGGGCTAAAGGACTTCACCTGCTAAAAAGTGCTATTTGCTGGAAGTGTGAATCCAGCACCTCTGAAAGAACCAGCAATCACGACGATCGGACGCTGGGCCCGACCGACGCCAGCAGCAACGCCAGTGAGTAGGAGTACGGCTCTAACTCCAGAGGACCTCGTGTCTGCCCCGCTGCTGATCGCATCAACCGTGTGCCCTTCGACGCCGTGAGCGCTGCTCACTCTGTGCAACTACATCATCGACAACGCCTGCTGAGGCCTGATCGACACCGAAGACGCGACGCCGGATTGCTCGACGCCGCTGATCATCGTGTGCTTCATTTTCCTAAGGTACTGTGTTGTTGGGGGTCCGTGTGACTCCAGGCCCGGCGCAGCGCTCCTCGCGGTTGACGCCGAACTTGTGGATTATCTTTGCCCCGGCGTGGTGTAGCTCCCGTGTGAGCTACCCTGTTGCTAAGAACTGTGTTTCCAAGAAGAAGAATTGCTTGATACTAAAGACTTTTGTGCTAAAGAAGAAACTACCTTTGAACTATCCTTTTTCCTTCCCGAACGTATTTATTCCGATTGTGTACAGTTTTGCCGTTATTTGGTCTTGTGCTAAGTCTTATATAAAAATACTTATTTTTATAATACTACGGTGTCGTGTCCATTTGTAGTGTATTCACTTTATTACTGTATGTGGTCATAATTGCTTAACACACAGCCTCTGAGATAAGCCTGTTCTGCTCTGCCAAGCTACCAAGGGGGTGAGCAGGGGTTATCGAAGGGTGTGATCCCCTTGCCCTGACTAGAAAAGGAGTGTCCCTATTTGTCAGAAGTGTATACCTCTGCCAACTAGAGACAGCCGGTTCTAACATTGGATGCAGCGGTGAGGATTTGGACCTTGCATTTATGACCCATGTACAGTGATTAGTGTGCGCTACGTAGTGAAAGCAGACCATAACGCAGTCACAATCTGATTCGGAAGGATCCTATTTTTGTTCTCCGCTTTCCTGAAACTTGATTTTCTGAACACTGCCAGTTGTAACCATGAGTGACAACGGAGTCACTGCCCCTGCTATCGTTGTTGTTGAAGAGTTCGAGAGGAGTAAGCTAAAGAGATACAAGAAAGATGAGCTGAAACACTTTTGCAACCAGTTTGAAGTTCCTACCACCAGCCTCTCGAGAAAAGATGATTTTTATAAAGCATTACAGGCCTGGTGGGAGTCCAGAAATCCCTCTGATGTGGTGGTGGTACCCACAGAGGAAGGGGATGAGGAGGTGCCAGTGAATGGACCTGTGCCCTCTCCCGGAAGCAGTGTTTCCTCCAAAGGTCTTTCCCCTGAAGAAAGAGAAGAAAGGGCGAAAGAGCGAGCTTACAACATGGAGATGGCAAGGCTAAAGATAAATGGGCAGTTGGAGTTAGAAAATGCAAGAGGTAGAAGGGAAGCTGATTTAGAGATCAAAAAGTTGGAGTTTGAACGAGAGAAGTTAGCTTTGGAGCGTGAAGCCAGGTTGAGGGAACTGGATATCCAAGCTAAAAAGTTAGAGTTGAATCCCTCTGGTGGCAGCATTCCATCCGAGCCTGCAGAAAGTAAGTTTTACTTCCCGAAAGATGTGATCAAAGATTACAATAAGAATGAAGATATTGGTCAATGGTTTAAAGCATATGAGTTAGCATTGTTGGCCCACCAGGTCCCTGAGAAGAATTGGGGAGCGGGGTTGTGGGGTCGCTTTGTGAATGAGGGAAGAGATACCCTGTTAGACATGCCTGTTGCGGATAGGATGTCGTATGCTCATATGAAAGATGCTTTAATGTTGCGATATGGTTTAACCCCCGAGCAGTACAGACAAGCTTTTAGAGAATGTAAGAAATTGCCTGGTACGACGTGGGTTGAATATGTGTCTTATTTTTGCAGAGCCATGGATGGTTGGGTAAAGGACAGCAAAGTGGAAAGTTATGAAGCTCTCTATGATTTGTTTGCGTGGGAGCACTTGTCTAATAACTGTTTTCCAGAGCTGCGCCAGCACCTGATTGATAGCAAGATATCTAACCCTAGAAAACTTGCTGAGGAGGCGGACCGCTGGGTCAGTACCAGGGTCCACAAGGGTCCAGTGGGAGACTCAGCCAAAGGTGGGCAGGGTCCCCAGCAGAAGAGTGGGGGGGACAAGGGTAAACAGAAGGAGTCTCAGAAAGGGCCCCAAAGTAATCCCCAAGGGAACCAAGGGAAAGGTTCCCAGCCTCCCCCTGAGAAGAAGCCAGGGGCCCCGACGGGTAAACCTGTTCATAGGGGCCCCCTAACCTGCTACGGTTGTGGGCAGGTGGGACACCGGTTTTATGACCCCCAGTGTCCCAAGAAGGATTCGAATGCACCGCCGCGTGCACCCCCTCGTCAGTTGGCAAGTGTAGCCTTGGGAGGGGAGGAGATGGTTGTCCATGGTGGGAGGGGTCCCGCAGAAATGTCCCTGGTCTCGCTAGGAGACATGCAAATGGTCCCTCCACCCCCTCTGCCTAGTAACACTAGTAAATATAGGCAGTGGGTGACCATTAATGCCCATAGAGTGGAAGCTCTCAGAGACACCGGAGCGAGTGTGACAGCTGTCAAGTGTCACTTGGTGTCCAGAGAGCAGGTGGTTCCCCACACATTCTACCCCGTGATAGCTGCCGATAACTCCCAGAAAGAGTGTGAGGTGGCTCAGGTTTCCTTTGAAAGGGGGGGAGTTTCAGGTACTCTTCAGGTTGCTGTGAGGCCCGCCATGCCTGTCGACTGTCTCCTGGGCAATGATTTGGAAGACTCCCCTTGGGCTAAGGTGGAGCGAGCGGCGCACTTGAAAATGTTGGGTGTACCGGAGTGGGTGTGTGCAACCACTCGATCCATGACAGCGAGTAAGGGTGTTGATGGGGTCCCGGAGCCTGAAAGTACGGCCCAGGACCCAGCTGTGAAGAGAAGAGGCAGGAGGCGCGGGAAACCGGCCCCCGTTGTTCCCGTGGTCCAGAAGGAGGTAGACCCTGAGGGGGATGCCCTGGAGCCCACAGGGGAACAAATTGCCGAACTGGGAGATCTGCCCGAGCTGACCCACTGGCAGCAGGATGGTGGTCCCTCCAGGGAGGAATTCTGTGCGGAACAGAAGGTGTGCCCTTCTCTTGTGGGCATGAGGCAGCAGGCCTCAGCCCAATCCTCAGGTGATCAGTCAGGGTCACATTTTGTGTACTGGGAGAACGACCTCCTGTATAGCGAGCCTAAGGCTGCTGAGCCTGGGTCAGCCCCTGTGCTGGTGGTACCCCAGCGCTTTAGAGCCTTCCTACTGGGTTTGGCTCACGACGTACCGTTAGCTGGACATCTGGGGCAGGACAAGACCTATGACAGGCTTGTCACCCATTTTTATTGGCCTCAGATGCGTAGGGATGTAGACATCCATTGCAAGACTTGTCGCACTTGCCAGGCAAGTGGGAAAAGCGGAAGGAAGCAGAAGGCTCCCCTCCAACCTTTTCCGGTGGTCAGCACCCCCTTTGACCGGGTGGGTATTGACATTGTTGGGCCCCTGGACCCTAAGACAGCCCTGGGCAACAGGTTCATCCTGGTCTTGGTGGACCATGCCACAAGGTACCCGGAAGCCATCCCTCTCAGGACAGTGACGGCCCCCGTGGTGGGACGGGCACTGATGGGTGTTTTCTCCCGGATGGGGTTCCCCAGAGAGGTGGTGTCCGACCGAGGCACCAACTTCATTTCGAACTATATGAAGTCTCTGTGGAAGGAGTGTGGGGTAACCTACAAGTTCACCACTCCTTACCACCCTCAAGGAAATGGGCTGGTTGAGAGATTCAACCGGACCCTGAAAGGCATGATTATGGGTCTTGAAGAACCAATGAGGCGGAAATGGGACGTCCTCTTGCCATGCCTGTTGTTTGCTTACCGTGAGGTACCGCAGAAGGCTCTAGGGTTCAGCCCCTTTGAGCTCTTATACGGTCACCCGGTAAGAGGGCCTTTGAGTCTGGTCAAGGAAGGCTGGGAGCAATCTCCCAGGAAACCTCCCCAGGATGTATACAGCTACATGCTGGCCTTTCGGAACCAGACTCGGCGCTTCAGAGAACTTGATCAGGCAAATCTGGAGGCCAGCCAGGAGGAGATGAAGCGATGGTACGACCGGAATGCCACTCTGGTAGAGCTTCAGCCTGGTCAGGAAGTGTGGGTCATGTCCCCTGTGGAACCTTGTGCGCTCAAGGACAGGTGGACTGGACCGTTTAAGGTTGTGGAGAAGAAGAGCGATGTCACCTACTTGGTGGACTTGAAATCTCCCAGGAACCCCTTGCGGGTCCTGCATGTCAACCGTTTGAAGCCCCACTTAGAAAGGTCCGAAGTGGGCATGCTCCTAGCTACAGAGGATGGAACAGAGGAGGAGAGTGAGCCTCTTCCTGACCTCCTGTATGCTAAAGGGCAAGACGGGTCAGTGGATGGTGTGGTCCTCTCTGACACACTGACCCTTGAGCAGAAACAGGATTGTCGCCACCTGTTGGGACAATTCCCGGGTCTGTTTTCCTTGGTTCCGGGTGTCACGCATTGGTGTGTCCATGACGTTGACACCGGAGACAGCCCTCCTGTGAAGCACAAGGCTTACAGGGTGACTGACAAGGTCCGAGCGTACATTAAGGAGGAGGGTCCAAAATGTTCGCGTTAGGGGTGATTGAGTCCTCTAGCAGTCCTTGGGCCAGCCCAGTGGTCTTGGTCCCGAAGGCTGCAGCGCCTGGTGCTTCACCAGAACTCCGGTTCTGCGTGGATTACCGAGGACTCAATTCGGTCACGAAGACTGACGCGCACCCCATCCCCAGAGCTGATGAGCTCATCGATCGGTTGGGGGCTGCCCGGTACCTTAGTACGTTTGACTTAACGTCTGGGTACTGGCAGATCGCCTTGACTGATGGGGCAAAAGAGAGGTCCGCATTCTCCACACCAGATGGGCTATACCAGTTCCGGGTGATGCCCTTTGGGATGAAGAATGCCCCTGCCACCTTCCAGAGGTTGGTCAACCAGGTCTTGGCTGGACTGGAGGAATTCAGCGCCGCCTACCTGGACGACATCGCAGTGTTCAGCGCCAGCTGGGAGGAACACTTGCGCCACCTCCAGGAAGTGTTGTTGGCCCTGCGCGGAGCGGGCTTCACAATCAAAGCCAGTAAGTGCCAGATTGGGCAGGGTTCTGTGGTGTACTTGGGGCACCAAGTAGGGAGTGGTAAGGTGGCCCCCCTGCAACCCAAGATTGATACCATCCTGGCTTGGGCACCGCCCAAAACCCAAACACAGGTGAGAGCCTTCTTAGGACTCACGGGTTATTACAGGAGGTTTGTCAAGGATTACGGCAACATTGTGCACCCCTTGACCTCGCTGACTTCCAGGAGGCAGCCACGAAACGTGATCTGGACTGATGCCTGTCAAACGGCCTTTGACACCCTGAAAACTGCAATGTGCACAGCACCTATACTCCAGGCACCCGACTTTTGGAAAGAATTCATTGTTCAGACGGACGCTTCAGAGCATGGCGTGGGGGCTGTTCTAGCTCAGGTGAATGAAGAGGGCCGAGACTTGCCTGTAGCCTTCATCAGTAGGACGTTACTTCCCAGGGAAACGAGGTGGAGTGCGATAGAGAGAGAAGCATTTGCTGTGGTCTGGGCGCTGAAGAAGCTAAGACCCTACCTGTTTGGGACTCACTTCCGGGTTCAGACAGACCACAGGCCCCTCAGATGGTTGATGCAAATGAGGGGTGAGAATCCAAAACTGTTGAGGTGGTCCATTGCTCTACAGGGGATGGACTTTACGGTGGAACACCGCCCTGGTACAGATCACGCCAATGCTGAAGGTCTGTCCAGATTTTTCCGCCTTAGTGATGAGGACTCCCTAGGTTAAGGGTAGTTCTCCCCACATTTCAGCTGGAGGGGACACGTGTTAGACCTGACATCATTGGCTTGAGTCTCTCCTCCATTTTTCTGTTTGCCTCTACTGTTTTACGATGTTTTGCTGGTATATGCTTTGGGCGCCGTGTCACTGCTGATCAGTGCCATAGCGCAAGTGCTCCCTATGTTAAAATGATGTATCTATTGTATCCATGTTTGGCTTATTTGGTTTACTGTCAGTCCCTAGTCTAGTGCACCAGGAGTGCCGGGGCTTGTAAATACAAATGCCGCTCGTGGGCTTGCAGCACGTGTTGTGCCACCCACAGGAGCGGCCTTGTAAAAGAATGTCTACGGGTCGGTCATTGCGAGACCCACGTGCAGTCTTGCACTGTCACGTCGGCTGCGCAGGTATACCTACTTGCCAGCCCCTCCAAACCTTCCCTTAACTTCATGTTAGTCACCCCTATGGTAGGCCCATGGGCAGGGTGCATTGGAAGTGTAAGGTAGGACAAGCCTGACCAAGTTGGCATGTCCTGATAGTGAAGTGCCGCCATCTTAGTGCTTCACTATTGCGAGGTAGCCTGCTCTCCATTGGATAGAATGGGCCGCCGGGATTATTAATGCTATGATCCTAGCTGGCTCGGAGAGTACGGTGCAATGTCGAGTTTGGTATCCCTGAACTCGGGGTTTAATTACGCATCCGTTGGTGTGGATGGTTTTTGGACTCTGGGTTCGAAAGTAGTACTTTTAGAAAGTGTCTATTTTCTTGTCTAACCATATCTGGTCTCTGCTGGTCTTACGTGTGTGTGACAGGAGCTGGGTGGCTCCAAGAGGTCTGGATGAGTCAGTGTGGGATGAGTGGGACATTTACGTTGAGAGTAGGGGGAGAGTAGTTGTTGATAGCCTGCCTTGCCTGATACAATGCTGGCTCCACCTCCTGCCAAGCGACTGATGGCTCTGTGCCTGCCATGGACGATCCTAGCCCCACCTCCTGCCAGGAGGGCGATAGCTCTGCTCCTGCCAGTATCAATGCTGGCTCCACCTCCTGCGGGGCGTCTGAGGACCCGGCCCGGCTCAATGAATAGGCCAGGTGCGACTGCCTAGCTCCACCCACCACAGACCCAGGATGTTGGGAAACCCCCGGCATAGACAAAGGGATCAAAGACGAAAAGGGGTATAAGAGAAGGACCCCTGAACTAGGAAATCAGATCACTTCTGACAAGGAACCCTGTAACCAAGGACAAGAAGCCTGCTGATCTAAAGGACTGCCTACCCCTTCTGCCAGTGTGCTGTTGTTGGGGGAATCCTGCAGTGCTTCTTTATTTTTTCCAAGGAACCAGGAGAGAGGAACTGTGTGTGTACTCTCACGCTTGCTAAGAAAATCTCCAAGGACTGGAAGAGTGCCAGTCTCCTGCCGAAGTCACAAGGCTAAAGGACTTCACCTGCTAAAAAGTGCTATTTGCTGGAAGTGTGAATCCAGCACCTCTGAAAGAACCAGCAATCACGACGATCGGACGCTGGGCCCGACCGACGCCAGCAGCAACGCCAGTGAGTAGGAGTACGGCTCTAACTCCAGAGGACCTCGTGTCTGCCCCGCTGCTGATCGCATCAACCGTGTGCCCTTCGACGCCGTGAGCGCTGCTCACTCTGTGCAACTACATCATCGACAACGCCTGCTGAGGCCTGATCGACACCGAAGACGCGACGCCGGATTGCTCGACGCCGCTGATCATCGTGTGCTTCATTTTCCTAAGGTACTGTGTTGTTGGGGGTCCGTGTGACTCCAGGCCCGGCGCAGCGCTCCTCGCGGTCGACGCCGAACCTGTGGATTATCTTTGCCCCGGCGTGGTGTAGCTCCCGTGTGAGCTACCCTGTTGCTAAGAACTGTGTTTCCAAGAAGAAGAATTGCTTGATACTAAAGACTTTTGTGCTAAAGAAGAAACTACCTTTGAACTATCCTTTTTCCTTCCCGAACGTATTTATTCCGATTGTGTACAGTTTTGCCGTTATTTGGTCTTGTGCTAAGTCTTATATAAAAATACTTATTTTTATAATACTACGGTGTCGTGTCCATTTGTAGTGTATTCACTTTATTACTGTATGTGGTCATAATTGCTTAACACACAGCCTCTGAGATAAGCCTGTTCTGCTCTGCCAAGCTACCAAGGGGGTGAGCAGGGGTTATCGAAGGGTGTGATCCCCTTGCCCTGACTAGAAAAGGAGTGTCCCTATTTGTCAGAAGTGTATACCTCTGCCAACTAGAGACAGCCGGTTCTAACAGGATACTTCAAATAAAAATAAAAAACAGTTGAAGCCCAGAACTAAAGGGTTTCTCGAAACTTTCGTAGATGAATACCAACTTCAGGATCCCTGGCGCTCCAAGAATGTAGAGAGGGAGTTGTTCACATGCTATTCTCATCGTTTCCGGACTGCATCCAGAATAGATTTTTTCTTGATATCAAGATCTTTGCAGATCTCAAATAATCTGATTGGATGCAATCCTTTCTCCGACCATGGCAGAATTGAATTGGATCTTGTTTTGGGAGGGACCGACAGGGTGCGCCCAAGATGGCAGTTAGATCGCACTTTGCTTCAGGACCAAACCTGGGTATCTGGATTTAGATCATGGATTGTGGAATATTTTGAAATAAATCAAGACTCAGCTGAACCCTTCTCAGTCTGGGGTGGGTTTAAAGCAGCAGCACGGGGTAAGATAATCGCGTTCACAAGCGCTCAGGCGAAGGAAAGGAAACTAAAAATAGCTAAATTACAATCTACTGTCGAGGAGCAGTATTTATTACAGCTCCAGTCTCAACCAAACCACTTGGAGCAAGCTAAAGCATGTTTAAGGGATTTTTTTATTCTCGAAGAAATAAATAACTCAAAAACTTTCCAGCAAAGAATCTATGAAGATAGTCAGATGGTTGGGAAATTATTAGCCAACTCTGCAAAAAAAAAACAGGAATCTTCTCATATACTCAAAATCCAGGATCCTCTGAGTGGGATCGAAGTGGTGGAAAATGAGAAGATCTCTGGGATTTTCCTAGATCACTTTGAGAGAATCTATTCCACAAATTATCAGGTAGAGGAAGAAAAGATTCACGAGTATTTTGCGAATTTAGAGATTCCTAAAATCTCGGAATCTCGGAAGATACAAATAGACAGGGAATTAACTGTTTTAGAAATTCGTACAAGTATCAAGGCGACCTCTGGGGGAAAGGCTTGTGGTCAGGATGGGTACCCTATAGAGTTTTACAGAGTATTTCTTGCTGAATTAGAACAACCTTTATTAAAATTATTTAACCATATAAAATTAGGAGGTTCCGTTCCTGGGGCTTTCAAAGAATCGACAATTATATGCTTTTTAAAAAAAGATAAAAAAAAGGATGATGTAAATTCATACAGGCCAATTAGCCTTTTGAACTCCGATTATAAAATATTTATGAAAATATGGGCAGAAAGATTTGTCCTGGCAGCTCAGGAAGTAATCCATCATGACCAGACCGGGTTTATTGCAGGACGTTATATGGCCACAAATACGGAATACCTAATTCAGGCTTTGGACTATCTGAACACCAATTCGCTGCCAGCTTGTATTTTAATGGTTGATGCCGAAAAGGCATTCGACTTGGTAAATTGGGACGCCCTATTTTATTCCCTTGGACAATTTGGATTCCCGGTTCAGATAATTAAGATGTTACATAATATATATTCTGGAGCCTCTGCTCAGGTAATAATTAATGCACAACAGGCCGGCAGGATCAATGTAACCAGGGGCACTAGGCAGGGCTGCCCTTTATCTCCCCTGATTTTTACTTTTTTTATTGAGCCCTTGGTGGCAAGGATTAGGGATAATGCAGCTATCACGCCCCCCATCCTCGGCATGTCTAAACTTAAACTTTTTGCTGATGACATAATTCTTTATCTTGCTCCTGAAAAGGAGGTGGTTGAGAACTTATTGAAAGAGTTTAAAGCTTATGAAAAGATTGGGGGATATAAGATAAATGCTAAAAAAACTGAAGTTCTTGCTTTAAATACAGATACAGGTTTTCTCCCTAATTTCTTGCAAGCCCAAGCCGCAAAAAGAGACCCAATAAGATATCTGGGTATTTTTGTAACTGCAGAGTATGATATGCTTTTAGAACTAAATTACATGAGAATGAAAAACAAAATCAAGCATATGTTAGACAAATGGCTCTTGCTACCTCTGACAGTGATTGGTAGGGTGTCAATGGTTAAAATGTCAGTTCTGCCTCTACTTATATTTTTGTTTACTAATGTACCATTAAAAATTAATTTGTCTTTCTTTAAAGAATTAGAAACAATGTTAAGAGGATTTATTTGGGGTAATAAAACTTCTAGAGTTAAACTCCCGGTGGTGCAACTAAGAATAGATCAAGGAGGGTTAGCGCTACCCCACTTAAAAACATACTACGAAGCTGCATTCTTTGATTTAGTGGCAGGTCTTTTAAGGGTGTATCAGACAAGAGACAATTTCTTTTTGGAGACGATGGTCCAAGAAGCAGGCTCTCAAATCCCTATTTTTTTAAAGACCGCAAAACTCCCCCAAAAATCAAGGTATAAGACGCTGAAAGAATATACTACGCGTTTATTGCTGCTTTTTAAAAAACATGGTTCTGATGGTTCCCAATATCTAAGTTTGTTTGAATGTAGTAAAATAGGACTTCCGTTAAGTTTCTCGATGATTAAAAAATTGGAATTGTGTGGGTTACGGGAATTGAGAGACTTGCTAGTCCAAAATAGGGTTATTAGTTGGCAAGAGGTGATAACTAGATCCAACATTTTAAGGCGACTGTCCTTTTTTGAATATCTTCAGATCACTCATTTTATTAAAAAGGAAGGAAGTGGCTTGTTGAATACCCCTAATATTTCACTAAATAACCTTTATGGTAGGAAGAGCAGCGGGATAGGGCAGTGGTATAAGTTGCTTCATTGCTCTGGCCAATTACCCACTCATTGTTAAACATCTGAATAAAGTAAGTCTCTCGACCCAGTGTTTTTTTTCCTTCAAAGATTGGGAGGCTCTCTGTTTACTGGGAAACAAGTCCTTGCGTGCTGCCAACTATAAGAGGATGGCCTTTCTGTCTCGTTGGCTAGCCTACTATACGCCAGAGGCTATGGAAAAAATGTTTCCTGGAACAGAAAATAAGTGTTTTAGATGCTTAGCACATGGCCAGGGGGGATGGTATCATATTTTTTTTGCCTGCCCGATGTTGGAGTCATTCTGGAAAGAGATATTTGCGCAAATTGAATTGGCCATTGGAAAACCATTTTCGCCAACGGTAGAAGTAGCCTTGTTTGGCATAAGCAAGGATAGAAGCAATATCAATAAATCGGAGGAGGTATTTATATTTATATCATGTGCGATTGCTCGCTCTTTAATATTACAAAACTGGAAATCAAGGGAAATTCCATCACTTATAAAATGGTTTAATAAGATGAGGAGAACCTGTCTTTTTGAAAAAGCATATGCGGGCAGAGTAGGTTCTATTAAGAGATTTGAAAGGAATTGGAAATATTTTGGGGATTTGGAACAACTGAAGGAGGGATGAGCAGCAAAAGAAGGATAAAGATAAAGAAAGGGTTAATACAATTAAAAGCACTAGCACTTCTTTTGGATATCGCTGTATCATAGTTCTTTGCACATGCAGTAGCACTTTATTGTAGGCTTTTGCACTTTTCTACAACAACACTTTATAAATTGCGGATTTTGCACAGTTCCTTCTAGATTAAATCGTTATTTGTATTCCCTTTTTGCTGTCCTCGATGAATCTCTTCCCCTTCTCCTAATTCTCATGTCTGATATATATATGTATATAGATGTCTTTCTTTTTTATTTATTTATTTAAAACTGTAAAGATGCATTGTACCATTGATTATCCATTGCTATGTTCAATAAAAAATGTATAAAAAAAATATATATATGGTATTCAAACAAGCATGAAACAAAATCGCAAAAGCAAGCTATTTCCAATTCTCATTTAAAGAGTAGATGTTACAGTCCTTCTCAAACTGCTTGTCCTGCAACCTCACAAACGATCGCATTTTTGAGTTATTTCGTTGGACATTTCCCAAAAAAAGATATTTGAATTGTGTCTTTTTCACAAAAGTCCATGGCAATGGAAAAAGATAATGCACAAAGATTATGGCTGAGATACCCGCCACCCCCTCTCAACACA
The DNA here is from genome assembly GCF_964263255.1 of Lissotriton vulgaris. Classification (NCBI taxonomy): domain Eukaryota; kingdom Metazoa; phylum Chordata; class Amphibia; order Caudata; family Salamandridae; genus Lissotriton; species Lissotriton vulgaris. The sequence goes on from NW_028246579.1 coordinate 436,667, forward strand.
ATCCCCAAGGATGGGAAACCGGAAACAGTTCTGAACTTTTGGAAGACGGGAGGGAGTGACCCTCCCGGCCGTATTTATTAAAATATGAAACAAAATTAAAACATTAAAATAACCGTTTCATATTATGTACAATTTCATTACCACATTGCGATGTTTGGCTAACCTTAACATATTCTCTAATACAAAGGTTCTCCTAGCCAAACTAACATCCTACAAAACATTTAACTTGAAATTTTGAAATTGTACATCCTAACGTTTAAGGGCCAACGGCAAGGTCGTAACCGGTGTCAAGATCCCTAACCAGAAATATCCCCCTCACTTGTGAGGGGCGACCGCACAGAGGTGTACCTCGAGTGCAACTACCAATTTCCCTTGACTTGACGGGGGCCCCAATAAACTCGACGCCACTTAAAGGTCGTCCGAGGACTCGTGTGAGGTATCTAGAAGGTAGCGTAGACCCCCCCCCCCAAACCCCACACAACTTACCACATCTGCCGTCGCAGATGTCCTGGCCCCGGGAAATTCTCCAGGAGGGGGCTGTAGCCCCTCCTACCCAGGAAGGGGCCTTGACCGCCTTTCCTTTCCTTTCGGCGGCCCATCCTTAGAAGGGACCGCCTTCCCCGTTGAGGGGCCAATGGCCACCTCCCTCGAGCGCTCCCATCCGTAATGGGTGACGCCCACTCATAGGGATCTTCCAATTAGTGCTCACCGATCATGACCTTACCGCCCGACAAAAATAAATACGACAATTCTAAACTAAATGACTAATTTACTTAAAAGACAGTAAAAACAACAACTTTATTAAAAGCATGCTACTGATCAATACTAGAGCAGGATTACTTTATTTGCAAAACATACCACAAATTGACCATTCTTTATTGCATATTCAAAGTTATCACGATAATAATCCGAACCTGCAAACAAAATTAGAGTTACCACATCAAACTTTATTCAAAACCACTTGCTGTCCTCAGGGGCTGGTGGGTGGGTCAAAAATTGGCTCTTCGTTCCGTCTCGAGCTCACGTGCAGCGAGGTGGTGCAGCTTCAGAGCACAGGAACAAGAGGATGCTTCCTTGGCTTGTTGCTCCTTTTATCCGTCTTCAGGGCGGGCGTAAACCCGCCCCGGCCTGCCCCGAGGGCGTGGCCCGGCCGCGTCAGTGTCTAGGCCAGCCTACTCCAGGGCGGGAAAAAGGCGCGCCCCGGCTACGCCGCTTCGGGCATACCAGCCGAGACTCGCCTCCCGCCCAAAATGGCTTCCCGGGGGGATCGTGGTACTCAGCCATACGTTCGGGGGGACCGAATGGTCGCCCCTTTCCATATGGCTGAGATACCCGCCACCCCCTCTCAACACAATCCCCAAGGATGGGAAACCGGAAACAGTTCTGAACTTTTGGAAGACAGGAGGGAGTGACCCTCCCGGCCGTATTTATTAAAATATGAAACAAAATTAAAACATTAAAATAACCGTTTCATATTATGTACAATTTCATTACCACATTGCGATGTTTGGCTAACCTTAACATATTCTCTAATACAAAGGTTCTCCTAGCCGAACTAACATCCTACAAAACATTTAACTTGAAATTTTGAAATTGTACATCCTAACGTTTAAGGGCCAACGGCAAGGTCGTAACCGGTGTCAAGATCCCTAACCAGAAATATCCCCCTCACTTGTGAGGGGCGACCGCACAGAGGTGTACCTCGAGTGCAACTACCAATTTCCCTTGACTTGACGGGGGCCCCAATAAACTCGACGCCACTTAAAGGTCGTCCGAGGACTCGTGTGAGGTATCTAGAAGGTAGCGTAGACCCCCCCCCAAACCCCACACAACTTACCACATCTGCCGTCGCAGATGTCCTGGCCCCGGGAAATTCTCCAGGAGGGGGCTGTAGCCCCTCCTACCCAGGAAGGGGCCTTGACCGCCTTTCCTTTCCTTTCGGCGGCCCATCCTTAGAAGGGACCGCCTTCCCCGTTGAGGGGCCAATGGCCACCTCCCTCGAGCGCTCCCATCCGTAATGGGTGACGCCCACTCATAGGGATCTTCCAATTAGTGCTCACCGATCCTGACCTTACCGCCACAGGCCGGATAGTTGACCGGCTATCCGGACCCCCCACAACACTCCTACCTAAAGGTCATGTCTTAAAGTCTTTAGCCAAGCTATCAAGTCTCCTATGAGTAACTCGTTCCCCACCCGGGACAAATGAACACCATCCCCCAAATACATACTGTCACCAGTAATACAACCATGCGAAATAGAATGCAGTGTATTGGAACGGAACAATCTACTCACTTTGTTATTAATTTTTCTTACTGAATGATTCAGAGCAGAAACAGAAATAGCCCCCCGCCATACTTTTCGTGGGATCATATGGGACCATGCAATTGTGCACCCTGGAACTCTCCTCGCTAACCAACTTACAGTGGAAAGCATCGCCTCAAGAAGAAGTCGTCTACCAGTGGTGACCAAATCATTGCCCCCAAGATGTACTATGACTATAGACGGCGGTGACCTCGTCCGCCCTAGCAAACCCTCAAAAAATGATTGAAACTGGTCAATACAGAGTCCGCCCTTTCCGTAGAAGGACACACTGTACCCGTATTCCCCAGCCACGTGAATCATGTCACCTGCTTTGGATACGTCCGCGGCACGCCTCACGTATGAGTGGCCCACGACCCACACCTCCTTTTTCACAGCCGGTGAAGTCTGACCGCTGGCCCGGTGTTGGGTCGACTGCATAGTCCGCCCCGCCTCGTAGGCTTGCGCAACTGAAACCAAACAAAAACAAGAAGCGTGAGTACATCATTACAGCTTCACAACATGTGCAACCGCACATACCTTTTATAACAATTGGAGGACCAACGCCCCACACGTTTAACTTGTTCGACATTCAGACCCCTGGCTGTAGCCTCTGTAGCAGCCCCTATCCGAAAGGAATGGGTCCCAAACTCGCCCGGGTTCAAGCCCGCAGCAGTAATCGACATCGCAAGCACCCGCTGAAACTGAAACCTCATCAGTGGGGTGGCGTCAGCGTGTCTCAACAAGGTCCCCCCCCATGATGCCACCCTTTGTGCTAAATATTCCTCTACACAACTCACCGGGCACATGGAGGACCCGGGAATCCTTTGTATGATTATGCAATCACCCATCGCACCCTGATCGGTCTTGGACCTGACAAACGAGACAGTCATTGTCTCCCCTCTGACCTGAACGTGCTCTTGGCACAGTCCCCCCATCATGTCCTGCTTGTTCCTCGCCACTAGTTCGCTTACCCGCATAGCCCCATGGAATGCCAGCGTAAAAGCGGCTCGGAATAACACTGTTTCATACTGGGATGAACACGTTGCAGGGAGTCTGGATAATAACAGGGCCAACCTATCCAAACCTATCGGGCGCCTTTCATCTACTCTGCGACCCTCAAGGCGTTGCCACCCACGTAGCGCTTTTTGCACAACGAAAGACGCTGTCGGGTCCTGGATCCCATGAGCCCTAGCCACAAAGGAAATGGCGGCCCGATGCCTCTGGGCCGTAGCCACTGATTTGCCTGCCTGATGTAAAGACAGCAGGAATTTCACTACCAACTCCTCCTGGCCCCAAAGCTCCCCTCTAGCCGCCCCCAAAAAGGCCCAATAGGAACGGAACGCCCCTTCATATGCCTTCCTCGTCCTGGGTGCTAAACTCTCTCCCACGAGGTTACGAAGTTCGGGGCACCGAGAGACCAGAGAGCTTCGGGAAAGGGTGCCGCCACCGGGTCCGCTGTGGGCAGAAAACCCCAGAAGGCCTGCATACGAAAACGAGAAAGCGCATCAGCCGCCTGGTTCATCACCCCCGGCACATGTCTTGCCTTAAATAGCACATTCAATTGCATACACAGTAATACAATTTCCTTGAGCAATCTCAGAATCCATTTGCATCGTGCTGCCTGGCTATTGATACACTCAACCACGGTCATGTTATCAGACCAGAATACCACAGAGTGATCTCTGAACCCCTCGGGCCAAGTTCTCAGGGCCACCAGAATGGGGAAAAGTTCCAGAAAAGCAATGTTACTTGTCAGTCCATTATCATGCCACCATGACGGCCATTTTTGTGCCGACCACTGAGTGCCGAATATGGCACCAAAACCAATGCTCCCTGCCGAATCTGTCCACAGCCCCAGCTCCTCAGAGGACACCGCCGGTTTGTTCCAGACAATTTGACCATTGAAATCCGCCAGAAATGCCAACCAAATGCGCATGTCCTGGCGAACCTCTGCCGAGAGCCTTGTGCGATGATGACCCTCCTTCAGGCCGACCATGGCTTGAGCGATCGAGCGGGAAAAGGGGCGGGCCATCGGTATTACTCTTAGTGCAAAATTCAACTGTCCCACCAATTGCTGTAATTGATGTAGCTTAACCTTGGACTCACTTATACACGTTTGCAGGCATGCCCTGAATCTTAACACTTTGTCTCCTGGTAAACGAAAACAACCTTCTTCCGAGTCGAGCTCGATCCCCAGAAACTCGAGGCAAGTCGAGGGACCCACAGTCTTACCTGGTGCCAATGGCACGCCAAACTGATTCATCAAGACACAAAATTCAGTCAAAGCCTGTCCACATTCCGGATCCCCGGCTGCCCCCAGAAACAAAAAGTCATCGAGATAATGCATAACATGTTGAAACCCCGTCTTCCTTGTGAAGACCCATTGCAGGAAACAACTGAACTTTTCAAAATAGGCACAAGATATAGAGCACCCCATTGGCATACACCTATCCATGTAATAGTGACCCTGAAACATGAAACCAAGGAGACGCTGATCGTCTGGATGTACCGGGAGCAACCGGAACGCTGACTCGATATCAGATTTTGCCATCAGCGCACCGGGCCCCAGGCAATTCAATATGGCTACGGCCTCATCGAAGGATGCGTACCGCACCGAACACACTTCCGGGTCTATCGCCTCGTTTACGGAAAGACCACGTGGGGCTGATAAATTATGTATCAGCCGAAACTCACCCGGGTCCTTCTTGGGGACCACCCCTAAAGGGGAACAAACAAAGTTAGCAACTGGTGGCACATTAAATGGACCGGCGACTCGACCTCGAGTAACCTCTTTCCCGATCTTCTCCTGTACCACGGTCGTATGTTGCAAGACCGATATTTGGTTTTTACATTTCGCTATACCCTGAAACTCCCCCACTGGGATGCGGAAACCATATGAAAACCCGTTCCGCAACACCCCAGCGGAAGCGTGATCCGGGTATTCGCTGAGCCAGGGAATCATTGCCATGGTATCAATCGGAGTAGGTAACGGCGCCCATCGGACTATATCAGACCTGTTTGGCGCCTCCTCTACCCCCGTTATCACCCGTTTTGGCTCTGCACATGGACTCAGGATGGGATGATTGCCCACACCCACCACATTCGTGCCTAAATTTGCATGACCCCTGGGGCCTCGTACATTTTCCCCTGTTAAAGTTCCAACAAATCCCCCTTTTACCTGCGTTGCCGGTCGGCCTCGAGTGGTTGTCGTTACTCGTACCTGATCGAAAGGGCGTCCCAGCATATTGGCGGGAGGATTCACCCACGCTACTCCCTACCAATGGCAACTTCAACATACCAGTATCTTCCATTTTGGACCAAGACACAGAATCATAGCAATCCCAAGTTAAGTTCTTATCATGTTCTTTCGCTTTTCTGAAAATATTATCGTAACAGAACCATTGATTGCCCTCGTGTGATACAGAATACCCCATGATCCGTGACTGATAAATCGGCAATTCGGACAGCAATTCGGGCTTACGCTCACCCATGATGGATGTAAAAATCCCCCACGCTCTGCCCCAAGTGCCAATGTTTTCATTTACCTTAAAGGCGGCCATCTTTGCGCGCCAAACACTCGGATGCATGAGCTCCTTCTGGCTCTTAACATGCTCCATCTCATAATGATCAGTAAGCAACGAGAAGATGTTTATATACTCCTCTGCCCATATCTTCTCTTTAATAGCCAGAGGGACATGTTGACCCAACTTTTCCCTTCGTGAGGGTGCAGACTCGTCCCTCGCAATCGGCAATGGTGGCTTACCTGAACCGGAAGCTGTATCTGCGACTGGACCTGTCCCAGGTGGCTTCTCTACTGCCGCAGCCGGCGATGGTGCCTTCGCCGCTTCCCTTGTTTCTCGCAGTTGCTTCATCAACACCTGCGCGTCGTCAGCCGTGGCGCCCTTGCTACCTTTACCCAACCACGCTGCTAATTGTGCTGCCAGCTCGGGCGGCATATCCTCCCCGGACACGGGGGTGACCACCACGGGAATCGGATTCCCCTCTTCCGGCACGGGAGTTGGTTCCTCGAGTGGGGTACAGGGAACCGGGATGTCTCCCCCAGCTGCTCCCCTTCTGGGCCTCTTGCCTTTTCCCCCCGGGGCTGCTCTTGCCAAAGGACGTTTCGGTCCCCCTTCCTCGTCTTTATCCGCCATTCGCCTCTTTAGGTCGGTCACCTCTATCATAAGAACATGCAGCATCTGGTCGGTAGTCATTCGCTTTCCCGCTTTCTTGGGCATTCTCCAACAGAGTGTCTGCAAAACAAACAAGAAAGATTACAACGCTCAAAAATTGGCTCTTCGTTCCGTCTCGAGCTCACGTGCAGCGAGGTGGTGCAGCTTCAGAGCACAGGAACAAGAGGATGCTTCCTTGGCTTGTTGCTCCTTTTATCCGTCTTCAGGGCGGGCGTAAACCCGCCCCGGCCTGCCACGAGGGCGTGGCCCGGCCGCGTCAGTGTCTAGGCCAGCCTACTCCAGGGCGGGAAAAAGGCGCGCCCCGGCTACGCCGCTTCGGGCATACCAGCCGAGACTCGCCTCCCGCCCAAGATGGCTTCCCGGGGGGATCGTGGTACTCCGCCATACGTTCGGGGGGACCGAATGGTCGCCCCTTTCCATTCTTTGGGTTGCAGAAAACAAGATTTGCATAGGCTATCTGCAAGAACCGACCTAGGATTATCATCACCTCCGCCAAAAATTTATATTTGCCTATAAAAACCTGCCCATCTTTGGAATCCTTCAGAATGGAAGTAAAAACATGGCTATACTCAGAATAAACTTTAGACACCGTTCCAGAGATGGAAGGATTTATCATAGCGCCAAGACGCACACGGGCATTCACGCGCTTTACAAGTTGACAAATCAAATCAAATCAAAAATATGACAGTCCCTTCACTGCGCCTCTCCAGCAAAGAACAGTATTTTCTTTTACAACCACAATAGGACACTCTTTCCTTTCACCTGCTGGAGTGCCACAAGGATATTGCCTCACTTTGACTTGTAAATGTACCCACTCTTGATCTGAGTCCGCAATGGTGTAAAATAACAAGCAGCATAGTGAGTGATCACAAAACGGACCCCTGAAGAATTTTTGTTTTGGAGCGACCCTACTTTGGTGACAGACATCAACCCCAGAATGAACTGTAAACACAGCAAAATCATGCATTTTCAGAAGTAAAATTTCGTGATTTCTTTTTAAAAAACTATGCATAGTTTGTGATGTTCTTGTTAACTTAAAAAGTATTTTTTTTTAAATGGGTGGAAAAACTGTAAAATCTAGTTTTTTTCAAGGGAAAATCGCCATAAATCCTTCTTTTTTGCTGTAAGGTTGTCCCATAAAATAATTCACTCACAAAAGTGTTCATTTTCTGGGTAAAACGTGTTCCCTGGCAAAGTTTGGGGAAAGAAAAAGTGCTCAAAACTTTCCAAAACGAATGATGCTCAAGAAGAAATGGAAGGGTGGGGCCCGCTCTGACACAGATTCTCACAGCAAGCCAACATGGAGATTTCCCATCCACATAGAACAATTACTTATCTTAGCACCCATCTTGTCTGCCACGTGAGAGACCCTCTGTCACTGGTACATTGTTGGGTTTACTGCTGCGCTTCCGGATTATTGACCATCAGCCGCTTCTCTTGTGTTGAGGCCTCCTCTGTCATGCCACATCGCAGCAAACATTTCAGCCGTCAGCAATGGCTTCCTGAGGCACCCTGAGAAAGAACTGAAGAAGGGGTTGCCACAAATCATCACATTGTACTGAAAAGGACAGGCATTGACAGAGTAGATAGCTTGATCATCTATCACAAAGAAATGGGAATGGAGCACAGGCGCATATCTCAGGGGGTCCTGAAATGTCATCCTTGTTGACACACCTATCCACACTCTTCCAGGTTAGTTTATACAGTAATGGCTGGCCCGTGGGTTTATGAGCACCCCCAGTCCACTGTACAGGATGAAGGCTCTAGGGACCTCACTGGTAAATCGATGGAGCCATAAACACACTTCTCTACTTTCTGATCAACTAATTTGCATCTGCGGTACTGACGTTCAGTTTGAAAGACTATACAGCAAGATCTCGTGAGATGAGCCATTACCCACATTAGAAATAGGATGACAATGGGATTAATAGTGGGCTGGCTCGCAGCATTGCTTACAGTCCTGAAACAGAGGGCTAAAAAGCAAATGTGACAAGAGCTGGCAGAAGCTGTTCGTGTTTAAAAATAACAATCATTACAATAAAAATTTTATTGTAAATATTAAAAATTAACTTTGGCAGTGCTAACATGTCGTGAAATATTATTTTATATTATATAACACAGACCAGATCAGATGAAAGGATGACATTTCCCTGACCCAAATGGCATCATGAAAAGTGAACAGTCTAAACATAACTCATTACTACTCGGGGCTGTATTGCACAAAGTGTCCTGGGGATACATTGACTGAGTGTGCCCTCAGGGCATTCTAGTATTGCAGAACTGGACATAGGTGCTTGTGTGGCCCTTCTGTATTACTGATAGTGCTGGGTAACGTGTGGTGCCAGCACAATAACGAAAGGGTGTTCCCTCTTTTGCATGATGGCGTGGTTCCATGCACATGAGGGAATATACTGTCTCGGCACCCGTGCTGTATAATGGATGTGGGCCCAAATGCAAATAAGCTGTCAGTGTGCCCCCTGAGAGTAGCCAAGTGGAGGGGCCAAAGGTGGTCCCATGGAAGCCCCAGACATCTACCTGCAGGCGAGTACAGTAACGTACTGCACCAGCCTGCAGAGGAATCTCTGTCCCCTCTACAAAGAGCAGCCAGATGCCGCCTGCACCACGAAGCATAGAGCGACTGATTGAAGCAGCTACTCCATTTTTCACCAAATGAGCTGTGTCCTAGCCAGCCCTGGGATTGTGGCTGCCTTGAGGGAAGCGGTACAAAAGGGGGTGGTGATGGACGGAGCATCTGAATCAATCAAACACTCACACCCAGTCAAAAGATCTGGGTTTAATCCATCACCGTTCTTTAGCCCACTCTGCCACCCCAGTTCAGACATGGCCATATGCAAATCAGTCTGACCCTGTGCCTCATGGGAACAGTCCAGCCCGAACTGCCAAGCCATGTCTTTTGACTGGGTGTGAGTGTTTGATTGATTCAGATGCTCCGTCCATCACCACCCCCTTTTGTACCGCCATGAGGGAAGAGCATTTTCTATGATCGGGAGCACTGTTCATGTTTGCGCCCAGTGGGAGGGACCTCTATATGAATATTCACCCAATACTAAAATTATAAACACAATAATTGCAAACAATTACACCGCTCCACACTGGACACAACAATAAGCCAAAAGAATACTATTGAATGGGTTTCCGAACTCTTGGATACTAAGCCTCCTCCTTCCACATATTGTGCACAGTGCTCCAAGCTAATATCCTAGAAATACGACTAAAGAGCATGCCCAGCAAAGTGGAATCAAACAGTTGCACAATTATATATCCTAGCACAACAATCACCAAAAATGCAAAAAAGCTTAAAGTGTCCCACACTAAAGGTTTACCCAAAAACAAAAGTATTACTGACACTATAACTCACACACTACTCAAGATGCCTAAAATCAGTTATTCTTCTCTAAACAATACAATAGTTCAGTACAGAATTTTATGTCAGAACTATCTGCACAGGTCATGAAAGCACATGGTAAAACAATACAAAACATTTTCTTTAAAATGTATGCCTAAAATAGCATTCATAATCCATTACAATGAATATGTCAAGTTCAATAATCTCATAATCCATTACATGTAATATGTCAAATTCAATAATCTTACAGAAAAGGCTACAAGCCCACGCAGTCCCGCCTTCTTAAAACATTCTCTTCCTTAAGCAAATTGCTTTACAAATAAATGAAGCCATGGTAAAATAAATAGCAGGGGATTTCAAGCTAAAGAAAAAGCTTATGGCAACTTTAAAATCTCTAATATTATGCAAAACAAAAATTAGTTTTAAAATGGATTTCCTTAGTCTGACAAAAAAAAAATAGAACGTGAAAAGTGCATTATTTGGAAACGTCATCCCATGGGCAAAGGGTTGTACTTAAATCCCATTGGTTTATTTTAGGGTGTGATACCAGCTGATGTACATTATTCAACGGTAATCTAGTCAATACATAACATTGCTGATAATTCGTCACCCAGCTAAGATATGGTTGACAGCCTAGGGGAAAAATATGGGACACGTAAGTTACCACAGTCTGTTTCTTCTCATCTCCTACTTCTCTTTCCGTTGTCCTAGCATCATACATAGTAGCCTTTACTGCTGCCTTCTCCAGTGCTAGAATTTTGGGTGGGTCTACAAGTCCTGGATGACCTAATACCATATTGAGAATGTGATCAATAAAAAACCACCATGGGATTTTTAAAGTGTAATCCAGGATAAGACAATCCTGTATGAATGCCTTTGTTAGTTCAGTTTCTGGTTTGGCCCATATATAACGCCACAAGTATATAGGTTTGACTGTCATGATATCACCCAAGGGGTCCAACCCCACCTCTCTGTGCACTATGGTAGCTGGAGCCACAAGAGGCGTGCACAGCAAAAACCTTAAAAATTTATTTTCCGCAATCTGCGTAGATTTAGAGTCTATCCTGCCCCACACCCATCCACCATAATTGTCTGCACATATGGCCTTTACCTTGAACATTGTAACCATATCTTTAATGGGTCGACTGCCAGAATACTGGAGAATCTAAAAGTCCCTTGCAGACTCTTTTCATCTACAGCCGGGCATTGATTACATGGTCTGTCCATGAGGCCTTAGAAGTGAATAATACGCCCACATAGCAAATGGACTTAACCTTTGCTATCTGGGCAGCCTCAAGATAGAACGATCTTACATTCGTGGGTGCTTTCCCACAGCTCAATATAAATGTTTTGGGCTTATTGATAATTTCCTAAATGGTATAAAATCTGTGTAGGAATTCAATAATCTGTGGCGTCCAACCACGGACCTTAAAATAAGGACTGCGTCATCTGTGTAGAGAAGGTCAGGTACCTGGCAACCAGCAACCATTGGAGCATCAATATTTACGATGAGAAACCAAAAAAAAGGATTTTAGAGACTTCTAAGGCATCTTTACCAATCTCATCAGCCCAATCACACAATAAATCCATGTAAAAAAACTATTCTACAATAAAATGCATCTTTTAGACTCAAATACTAAGCCACACAACTTCCTACTGACAAATAATCCTGTCACTCACTATCATCGTGCCTGCAATGCTGTAATAACTTCCACAGAATACCACACCCGCAAGCCAAACAACTATTGTAAATTACTTACGACATGAAATCAATGATTCACATTTAATATATGTGTGGACATTTTATGAATATAATATGTCCTTAGTACTTTTAGTTCATATTACATAGATCACAGCAATCAAACTGCACATGGTAGTTATAGATGAGAACTACGTTGAAAGTACATAATTATAACATTACTGCATACATTGAGTACATTTTGTTGTTAAACCTATGTTAGGATTCCACACATATAAGGATCATTGAAAAGCTAAGAGTGATACACCTAACCCTTGCGGGGAATGAGATATCGATATCCTTTCTGTTTACCTAGATACCTATCTCATTCTTCCTTTTTGGATCGGTTATTATCTGTCATTGAGTAAAAGGCAAACCCACATAGGTTAAATCAACCCCATAAACTGACGCAACTCTGAAGAACCACTTACGACTGATAAAGTTTAAAAAGTTTAATATAAAATCAGAATCAATTGCATATACAATCCTCTCAGGATAAGATTCAACAAGTATACAGGAACTAAAAGGAACATGAATTCCCTAAAGAATCTAAGTCTACAAAAGAATACAATTAAAATCAATTCCAGAATCAACAGATTAAAAAGCATAGACACAAAGTGGATCTGTTGCGTCATCTACAAAAAGAGAATAAACAAGTTAAATCTGTCCCTACTCTATACTAGGTGACATCCCTACTTCGCAAGTTCTTTACCTAAAAAGGTGTCAGCAGTTTGACTTCCAAAGAAGTTCAAACTCTCTTAGCCTCTAATGGTAACTTATGTCGAGAAACAGTACCCTCTCTGCCTACCCATCCGCTCTCTAAGGGTCCTCGGCCTACTGCTCTCTTGCGCTCTGTTCTCTCTCTCTCTGACTCCTCTGCCATCTGCGCTATCTTCTCCCCGGGGTGCTGTCCCTAAATACACAATCACAGTATGGGTGGAACGCCCCTTGACGCCCACCACGTATACATTTCACGTGATCTCATTCTTGGGTTTTTCCATAGCTTCATCTCTTCCCGTCGTCCGTTAAGTTGACCTTGCTTCTTAGGCGCCATCTTCGTCATCTTGCTGGTGACTTCATTGACATTCCAGTTGACACTTTCAGAGCAAAGTCTATCACCTCAACAGAGCTCTATTCATTACCATTGTGATTATGACCTCCTTTGGTCCTGTGAACGGTCACTTCTAAACAAGACCCCAAATTCCAAGCGTCTCTTATCTCATTTAGACCATAAACTTCGTCCAGCATTGTCACTTTAAATTTAACAAGACCTTTGACTCTTGTCTAGCACGTACAGATCAAGGCTATCCCCTATTCCTGTGAGCCCACTAAATCACATACAGCGGACTACACTCTTGCGAACCCTTGGTCAGTTAGGTTAAAATCACACATGACCACACTTTTCTAAAATTCCTACAAACTCTTCTACACGGTATAACTTTTAACACATATATATATATATATATACATATACAATCGAATTAGCAAATCATTGATTATACTTGAATCCATGTTACATAAAATACAACGTTATACCCTCGTTTCTTACATAGTGCTATATAGTCTGCACATTTCTTCGCTTTATATTTCACCGCTTTCTCCTTTTAATGATTACATACATATATTCAGTTTAGCACGTTTAAGCATTTTCACATTTCTATATTAGACCACTATATATACGGTCTTTCTAATGCATATTCTAAAGTGGATACAGATACATTTCTTATTACCTAAGTTACATCGGCTAACTTTACGCTACAAGTGCTACTTCATGTTACAACTTCTAACTTTATGCGATATGCTTGTAAATATGGTACGGATATACTTTTCATTCAAATTGCGCTCTCTCAGTTCCCCCCTTTGATGACCTCAAGGGGTCATCACTAATTTCAATTTGAATGACACTTTACACAGAACTAGTTACAAGACTCCCTCTTTTTATCGTTTCGAGAGCTCTTAAACTTTTATACTGTTGATCTTGTAAAGCAGCTAATCTCCTTTCTTGCTCTCTCATGGATCTTTGTAACCGGTTTGACCTATACCATTTGTACAGTTTCACTAAACCCAACAATGTAATTATGCAAATCAATATTATTAAGACAGGTTTCAATATGTACCACACAACGCTTTTACCAAGATTGGCAAACCAACTTCCAACCTTTCCCACTCCATGACCTACTTTTTCCCAAACATTTACTTTTGTTAAATCTTCGATTTCTTGATGTATCTCAGTAATGTTTTGTATGACTTTCTCAAGTGGTTTTGAATTGTCTGGAATGTAAGTACAACATTCTTGGACCTTCAAAGCCTTGCAGACTCCGCCTTCTTTTGCTAGCAGAACATCTAAAGCAAGACGGTTCTGAAGAACCATTGCCCTAATCGACTGCATCTCTCCTTCTACTAGCATTAATGACCTTGCAGTACTTGCAGACAATCTATCCACAACCGTAGCTAGTCTCCTGATCTTAACATCGTTAAGTATCAAACCTAAAAGAGGAAACATTGCTCCAAATATGTCTCCAACTACTTCAGCATCTCCTACTTCCCTTTTCGCTCTTCTCGAAGTTTTTCCTTCTATGATCTCTAAATCCTTTGCATGATATATTTTGGGGAAGACAATTGCCAAATAACACGAACCATACCAATTGTCAGGCAGTTTTACATAGGCATTTCTTATAATATACATTAGGAATCGCTTGCATCCCTTTCATAAAATCTTTCGTATAGTACTCTAACCTAAAAGCATGTTCGCAATTAACTTCACCTACAAATACACTCTCATAATATGTCTTGCTTTGAGTTAAACATAACTTTCCTTTCTGCGTTCTATCCAAAGCTATTGGACCATTGCTACCCTTCTTCTTGTGTGCTTTTTCTTCTTCGGTCCAATCTGTTTTCCACTGTCCTGACATTTTTAGAATCTTCTGCCTTCTGTACCGGTCATCTACTTGTCCTATGAACTTTTTCTCTACCTCTGACACTTTGCAAGTCAGATTATTTCTGCGTGCATATGAAGTATCTAGTGTATCCCAAGGAAGAAAGAATTTTGCTAATCTATCTTCCTTTTTGTGATAGTCCCACTTATTCATTTGTTTATAATTCGGGACTTCAGGCAGTACCGAATCATAATTTGAAAAGTAGTACTCGAACCCTTCTCTACCATAAAATATACTGAGCAATAAACTACATGTTATCCCATATGTCAGTGGGAGATGATGACATCTGATGCCTTCATCTACGGAAGCCGGCAATTGCATGCAAACATAACAATCTTTGGCCTCCATGGCATCAATATACTCATACAATAGCTTGGCATATGCGTTTGATCTAAAATTTCCCTGCGACTCGTCTACGTGTAACCTACGAGCTTCATCTGCCAGTAACGCCTTTTCACGAATTACATTGCTCTCCTCCTTCTTCCCAACAAGAGCAGGTTTCAAAGTCGTTACAGGCTTTACATCTGTTGTCTCCTTTTCACTTGCATGTCCTACTATGTATGATGTGGTAACTACTGTAATAATGAGAAAAATTACTACTGCTATTAGTGTACCTATTATGCATTTGGCTTTTCGGTTTGGGTTGCCATTCTCCATGTTATCAAAACAGCGTAGCTCTTTCTTTTTCCGAGGAAAAGTTTTCTTTTTCAGATCTTTACTTTGCTTTATTTGATTTCTCAGTCTGTGAAGCACTCTTAACCAACAAAAAGTCTCTTTTCACAACAATGTCTTTTTATCTTCAGCAATAGACAACCCTAACCCTTCTCCGTCCTCTAAATGTAATCCCTAATTTTATTCTTCTTTCCACTCGGCGCTAGGTTATCTTCTTCTTTATAGCTTAAAAGTCTTTATGCATCTACAATGATTCTCGTACCTGCAGCTCTAATAACGTATTCCAATAATTCTAAACGAATGACTTTTTCTTCTTGTGCTGGTATTTGATGACCAAAAGTCGGAAACTCTAATCGATTTAGCACTAGGTCTTTGATCCGACTTAGGTAAAGGGGAATGGGAAGTGTGAAAGTCAGTAACCCCTCAGTCTCGATTCCAGGCGTCAACATCCATATCTCCACTGCCACAATTGGATCGAGATTGATCACCTGCACTTCTCTCACTCTCCCAGATCTCTGTCCCCAAGACATCTGCTAGATAAGTCCATTCAGGGGTGGCGTACCTTCTGCAGGGCACACGTACCCTTCTTGATCTTCTCGGACTCTCAGAGCCTGAATCCGTAGCTTCTTCGTCTGGATCTGAATCTTCAGAGATCGGGACAAGGGTGCTCTCTGGATTTGCTCTCAAGCTTGACCTTCTCCTTCTTTCCGGCCAACTAGCCTCTCCATTCCTTGTCCTCCTGCTCCTTGTTCTTGGACTCGTCTCTTGATCACTTACAGCTTGTTCGGTATCTGACTCGAACTCCCAGCTACTTTCCTCTTCTGAGGTGACTTCGGCCTCACTGGTGTCCTGACCATCGTCGGCCTGCTCCGACACAGGCTCAGCCTCTTCGATCACCTCTACAGCTTGGCTTTCCCTCTCTGTGGCTTCTCCGCTTTCCGCTGGATTCTCATCCGAGAGAGGAGCTGTTTCTTCCAGAGGTGCTGGAACTCTTCGGGTGTGTGAGGCGTGTATCCAGTTGGGCAAGCCTCCACACTTTACTGCAGTGTTCGTAACTAATATGACTTGGAACGGTCCTCGCCAGCGCGCGTCTAGACAGTTCTTCCTGACATGCTTCTTCACCAGGACCCAGTCCCCCGGACACAGGTCATGGCACAAGTCTTGTGCTGATGGAACCTCTGCAGCCTGGACCTGGAGGGACACAGAATGAATGGCATCAGATAGTCCCTTGCAGTAGTCCAAGATCAAATCGTCTGTGATGTTCAACAATGCTGCAGTCAGAACCGATGGCAATCTCATAGCTCTCCCCATTAGCACCTCGTGTGGAGAGAGACCTGTTCTTCTATCTGGTGTGCTACGTATGCTCGTAAGAACCAATGGAAGTGCATCAGGCCAACTCAGGGATGTCGATGAACAAACTTTGGCAAGTCTGGATTTAATTGTGCTGTTGATTTGCTCTACAATCCCCGAGGCTTCTGGTCGATAACTACAGTGGAGCTTCTGGTCTATACTCAAGGCTGAACATAGCATCTTCACTATTTCGCTGTTGAAATGAGTTCCTCTGTCCGATTCCAAAGAGGATGGCACCCCAAACCTCGGTATCAGCTCTCTAAGCAACAATTTTGCTACTGTAAGTGTATCGCACCTACGTGTAGGGTAAGCTTCAACCCATCTGGAAAATATACAAACAATCACTAAGACGTATCTGAGTCGATTGCACTTGGGCATTTCAATAAAATCCAGCTGCATTCTATTGAAAGGCCCCCCAGACCTCCCTATGTGACTCAAAGTGACTGGTGTTCTTTTCCCTACGTTTAATTGCTGACAGATCGCACAACGCTGACATACTGCTTCTGCCGCTACTCTAAACTTCGGATTATACCACGGTTGTCTGAATACTCTCACCATAGCATCTCTACCTATGTGTGCTGGTCCATGCAATCTCCTTGCCATTGGACTAACAAGTTTGTTTGGTAAAACTGCTCTCCCATCTGCAGAAATCCAAAAATTCATATCACTTTTGGTACATCCTGCTGTCTCCCATGCTTTTTTCTCATCATCTGGTGCATTTTCCTGAACACACTTCAGTTCATCCCACGTATCTACAGTGTCTAACAACATAGTCAACTCAGTTCTTTCTTGTATTCCCCCCACTTCTACATTGGTGTGAGAATACCCCTGTTCTGCACAATAGCGTGCAACTTCATCTGCATATCGGTTTCCTTGCGACACAAAATCGGTATTCTTTGTGTGCGCGGCGCATTTGACAACCGCTATGGCTGTCGGACCTTGTAATGCCTCTAACAATAATCTCACAAATTCTCCATTCCTAATAGGAGAACCCGAGGAGGTCATGTAACCTCTTTGAGACCATACCTGCCCGTAGTCGTGAACTACCCCGAAACCATACTGGCTATCGGTGTATATGGTGACTCGAATTTTGTTGCCTGCCAAACAAGCACGGGTCAAAGCAATGATTTCAGCTACCTGAGCGGAATGTACTCCTTCCAGGCAGGCGGCTTCCACAACTCTGGTAATTGTACAAACTGCATATGCTGCTCTCAGCTGACCGATATCGTCTCTTACGCATGAACCATCAACAAAGAATATTTCATCGGGGTCAGTCAATGGTTCATCTACGATGTCTGGTCTCGGTTTGGTGCATAGTTCAGTCACATCAAGGCAGTCATGATCTGTACAAATTTCATCATCAATATCATTTGGAAGTGGCATCAAAGTAGCAGGATTCAAGACAGAGCATCTCTTTAGGGTCACATTCTCAGCAGCCAATATGACTTGCTCGTAGCGTGTGAGCCTGCTATTCGTCAGATGCTGAGTCTTAGTCCTGGTCATTAACAATTCCACAGAATGCGGTACGTACACCACTAACTGATGTCCCATTACCACATTTTCACATCTTTCAATGCTGACACCCGTTGCAGCAACGGATTTGAGACATCCGGGCAACGCTGCGGCTACTGGATCTAATGTAGCCGAAAAGTACGCAACTGGCCTACGCGCATTTCCGTGTATCTGGGCCAAAACTGCTAAAGCACAACCTTCCCTCTCGCAGCAGTAAAGCAAGAATGGTTTTTCGTAATCAGGCATTCCTAAAGCCGGGGCACGACACAAGTCCTCCCTCAGCTGCAAAAATGCCATCAAACAATCTTTGTCCCATGGTACCGGATCACTCACCCCCTTGTGCGTCAGTTTTTGTAAAGGTTTTGCCTTCAGTGAAAAGTTTGCTATCCACTGCCGACAATAACCAACCATGCCAAGAAACATCCTGACTTCTCTTTGTGTCTTAGGCGCGTTCATTTTCATGATTGCCTCTATTCTGTCCGGAGACACCTTCCGTTTTCCCTTTTCAATCCTGTGGCCCAAGTATTGCACTTCGGTGAGACAATACTGCAATTTACTTGGAGACACCTTGTGTCCGTTCTCAGCCAAGTGATTTAGTAAGGTGATGGTGTCTACTTTGCAAGCTTCCTCAGTTTCTGACGCCACTAGGAGATCGTCTATGTACTGGACCAGAACTGAGTTCTTGGGCAGTACTAGACTTTCAAGATTTTTCTTCAGCAGCTGGTTAAAAATCGATGGGCTTTCTGTATACCCCTGGGGAATACGACACCATGTTAAAACGCGATTTTCCAGCTTAAAAGCGAACAAATACTGGCTCTCCTCATCTAAAGGAATCGAAAAGAAAGCCTGGCACAAGTCTATCACTGTGAACCATTCAGCTTGGAACGGTATCTGAAACAATATTACTGATGGATTCGGTACCACTGGACAACATGAAACAACGATATTATTAATCTTTCGAAGGTCCTGCACTATTCTGTATTTTCCACTAGGCTTCTGCAAACCCATAATCGGGGAGTTACATGGACTTCCCACGATCTCCTTCAGTATTCCCTGTCTAATCATGAATTCGATCACAGGCTTTATTCCTGCTATTGTCTCCGGTGTCAACTTATATTGTGGTGTTCTTGGATACTCGGCATTGGGTTTTACCATGATCTTTACCGGTTCTACCCCTTTAATCAGTCCTATTTCTTCTCCAGTAAAATCCCACACCTCAGCTGACACTGTCTCCTTCAAGTCCTGTGGAAGCTCCTCCACCGTTAGGGTAGGATATAGTTCCACGCATCCCTGCGAGTTTACAACCTTAAAATCGGCATCATCATCGTTAGTCTGCACTTCTACTCCTTCAGGTGTGCAATATATGGTGCAATTTAATTTACACAACAGATCTCTTCCTAGCAGACATACAGGGCTAGAATCACAAATCACAAACTGATGTTCATCACTGTAGTTCCCTATCTTCACTGACACTGGTTCAGTCAGAGGATTCGTCATTCTCCTGTTTGCGACTCCTACCACCTGAATCGTCTCTCCCGACATTGGCAAACCTGGGACTACCGCCGATCTCAAAGTGGATCGAGTGGCCCCCGTATCTACCAAAAAGGTCGTAGGAAATCCAGCCACCTCAGCTTCTACGTATGGTCCTCTCTGGTCTACTTCCAGGGCTGCTCCTAGGGTACAGTCTTCTTCCCTATTCACTCGTTGCCCCGTAAGAGGATCAACGTAGTAGCATTCTTCTCCTCCTACGAACAGTGGCAGTTGTCTATAGGTTTTCCCTCCATCTGTAATGCGAGGCGGTTGAGGGAACGGGGCTCGAGGAGTCTGAGTCCCCCCTTTGATAAACTTTCCCTTCGGGACTGCTGTTCCCTTTACCATGCTGGTTTGAACCTCATCCTCCTCCTGTTCTAATTCCCCCGTCTCGACATTATAGGGACACTCGCGTCTCCAGTGTCCCACCTCGTTACACTGATGGCACCTCGTTGTCTTTTTCAGTGTCGCGATATCTACCCTCGGTCTCGGTCTTTCTTCCTCATCTCTGCTTTGATTATTCTGTTTCTTTCCTAGGGTTCCTGTTCCCTGTTGCCGCTGTCCACCCTTTCCAGCTGACTGCATCTGTACCAGCATCAGCTTTTCCTTAAGTTTCTTTGCTTTTGAATCTATTTCATCGCTACAGTACCTCGCATACCTCAGAATCTCATCTAAAGGTTTGTTTTGCCAACAAATCAAATGCTGTTGAATCATTAAGCTTATGTCTGGTCGCAATCCCAGGACAAACTTCGACACAAACTGTCCTATGTCTTTGGGATCCATCACGTCCAATCCACTGTACTGTTTGAATGCTTTCAGCAATCTCTCATAGAACTCGTGAACGGTCTCTTTAGGTTCCTGAGTGGTTCGATCTATCTTAACCCAGTCTATGTCCTGCACCGGCACCTTCTCTTTTAACCAGGCAATTACCCTCTCGTACTTTTCCATGACTCTCCCTGATGGACCATTCGTCCGGGCATCCCTATCGGGTTCACAAATGGGCCATTCGACACTAAGTTTGCATGCCGTCCACAAATCTCCGGGTACTACGATATCAAACAGGGTGTTCAAATCGATCCACAGCACCTTAGAGATCTTCACGAACCTCTCTACCTGTTTGTACCACTCGACGGGATTCTCCCTTAGCTTTGGAAAGGAATTGGTAAATGCCGCTAAATCCCCCCTACTCCAGGGCACATGCACGTAGCTTCCGTTCGCGATTTCTCGCAAAGGGAAAGCTTCCATTCGCATTAGTTCTCCATCCGGGGACCTCGCAAGTGTACTCCTTCTGACGGATCCCCTCTTGGACCATCTTTCCTCCCATTTATCCAAATCCCTCCACATTCTGATACTCAGGATCAGTTCCTTTATGTGTACTTTCAGCCCAATCGTCCTACGCTCATCTAGATCCTGATCCGTGCAGTTTAGCCTATGGTTACCCTGTAGAGCTTTAGTTCGTGATAAGTCTATCATATACCTGTCTGCCAACTCAGATAATTTTTCATGAACTGACCTCGCTTTCCGAGTAACATCCTTAGACATAAACAGTATTTCCCCCTGATCATACAGCTCTATCCTTTCCATTGGCAATGTGCCGTCTATTATTTCCTACAAGTCTGATTTTAAACTCATTACGTCGAGCCGTTTTGCTTTTATCTCAGCTCTCAGTACCTCACTCCTAGGTTGTTCGTTTACATCCCTCTCACCCCCACTACGAGTCCTACGTCTAGGCGCAGGTGAGTTATGAGGCGTCCTTCTTGCTTCTCTTTGTTCCCACCTCTCTAGATCCCAAGCTTTCCCATCCTCCCTTGGGGTATGGTGGAACAATGTTCTATTCCCCATTACTGCGTTCTGTCTTTTCGGCTCGGTCTCTCTAGATGCAAGATAGGATCCTCCGTTCTGTTCTATATCACTGCAACTCCCTTGCTGTCTGGTGTCACTCAATAAACGATAAGGTCCTTCACGGTCCTCCATGTTCCCGCGATCTCGTCCGTGATCACCGGATGCATGGCGAGACCCTTCGCGACTCCCTATATTCTCGTGACTCCAATGTCGCACGTTTTCTCCCGGGGCATGGTGAGTGCACCTGAAACTATCTCGGTACTCCTGCGTCTTTCGTTCTCCCTCACTAAGAATGAGGCGAGGCACTCCCCCACACCCTGTGCTCTTGTCTTCGCACATTTGTCTATTGCCACTGGTGGTATGGCAAGTATCTCCTTTGCTTCTTTGACTCCCTCCCTCCCACTCCGGGCTGCTTTCGCCAGCTACGCAGTGAGAGAGGATCCTGTTATCCTGATCTCTCCATTCTGCTTCTGTTTCTATTCTTTTATTCTGAGTCTCTTCGGCAGCATCCCATTCTTTCAAATACTCCCTTAATTCCTTAAAGGTTTTCGGTTTCGGTCCCCTCAGATCCATCTGTCCTCTCTGACCCCCCTGTTCTATCCAGGGACCCGTTGCTGAATCCAATGGGGTACTCCGACTCTTTGGTCCTAGCAACTGCCTTTGGGAATTGATCGTATTATTCCTACTTTCCATCTCTGCCCTTTCCCTGTCCCATCGTGCCTGTTCCTCCTGCTGGGCTCCCTCCGGGTTGTAGATTGACACTATAGGACCTATGGTAACAGGTACTTGTAGAGCATCCGGCAGCTGATACGACCTTGCACACTGCGTTTCTGGCACCTTCTGGACCACAAATCTTCCTACTACTCTCTGTACGGGACTAGATTGAGGTACTTCCTCACCTTTCTTGGGGTCCCACTCTGTTACTGGGAGCGGTTTATATTCCCCCCACCTAGCCCCATCCCCTTGCTGTAGTTCGGGACTTTCGGCTTCTCTGTTGTACGGTGGTGGTCTATCTAATAATAGCCTCTCTATCAGATCCTCATCCGGCTCGCTATCCTCATCTTCTTCTAGAGGTTTCTTTTCTCCCGTAGCCTCTAGCAGTGGGTACAGTTTGTCTGCTTCTATCTTTTGCACCCTCCACTTTATAGCTTCGTCATCCCATTTAGCATTCTGCACTGCTTTTACCGATCGTCTCACTCTTTCTTGGCGCCTATTCAAGCTCTTGTCATGTGCCGCTCTAAACCATGCACTAAGGGCTTCGAACTGTGTTGGCCTCGGTAGAGGTCTCGTTGCTAGCATTACCGCTTTCAGTTGGTTCAATACTTCTAACCTAAACGTCCCGTATCTCTGGAACGTCAGTTCCTCATTTCCTTCTGTTAGCTTACTCCACTCGGAGATCCATAGTATGGAGTGTAACCCTACATTCACAGCCATATAATAAGCTGGTGTGCCTTCTGGTGGAGCTTCTTCCCCTGCATACAAGTTTCCTCTATCTCTCTTAAAGATCGCCCTTAAACGCTTAAAACACTTCATTTTCAAAAATCTATGATTTTTCCTTATTCTCTTCCTTATTTACTTCCCGATGACAAAACATCCAATCCCTGTGCGGCTCTTTGCTGACCAGCCTATCCCAGCGCGGTTCTACACTGACCGGCCAATCTCAGCGCGGCTCTACGCTGACGTCACTCGTCCCCTCTGCAGCAGTTCCCCTCCTTTCTCAGCTCGTCTCAAGGTCTTGCATGCGTTTTCATTCATACGCCGAAAAATGACTACTTCCGTCCAAGCGATCACTTTTCTTGACTGTACGTCCACAGTCTAACTGTAATTGTCACCTCAACTGACGAGACGTCTTTCCTCTCACGTTCAGACGCTCCCCTTAACTGATAGGTTACTTACACACAGTAAACGTCCGACCAGCGTCCGTTACTCATACACTCACTCTGTCACTCCCCCTATCATCGGTCCTGCGGGCGATCAATGGTACCTCATGACCCCCTTTACAATGGTAGACAATTACTCTGGGTGTTCGATACACCCGAACCACTTAAGCCCTTCTCTGGATCTTAAGATTTTATCCGGTTGCGCGCGCTCACAACCTTCCCACAATCACACTACAGGCATTCAACTCCGCTTGACATTACAACACAAGTACAACACAAAACACCGCAATCTGGCAACGCATGACCCTTATACTCACTCTCGACCGACTCTGCTGCTTTTCTCTCGCACCGTCAGCACCTTCTTCGGCAGGGATTCTTCTTCTGGTCGTCGATGACTAGGGACCTTGGGGTAATCTAAGCCTAACCTAGGTTGCCTTCCTCAAGAAGAAAACCATCTTTCTCTGCTACCAACTGCGGGGAATGAGATTTCGATATCCTTTCTGTTTACCTAGATACCTATCTCATTCTTCCTTTTTGGATCGGTTATTATCTGTCATTGAGTAAAAGGCAAACCCACATAGGTTAAATTAACCCCATACACTGACGCAACTCTGAAGAACCAATTCCGACTGATAAAGTTTAAAAAGTTTAATATAAAATCAGAATCAATTGCATATACAATCCTCTCAGGATAAGATTCAACAAGTATACAGGAACTAAAAGGAACATAAATTCCCTAAAGAATCTAAGTCTACAAAAGAATACAATTAAAATCAATTCCAGAATCAACAGATTAAAAAGCATAGACAAAAAGTGGATCCGTTGCGTCATCTACAAAAAGAGAATAAACAAGTTAAATCTGTCCCTACTCTATACTAGGTGACATCCCTACTTCGCAAGTTCTTTACCTAAAAAGGTGTCAGCAGTTTGACTTCCAAAGAAGTTCAAACTCTCTTAGCCTCTAATGGTAACTTATTTTTTTTTTTTTTTTTTTTTTTTTTAACATCATTTTTATTGCATCACCAATATAAAAGTACAGACAGGATATTCAGCAAAGGTTATTATGACAAGGACCAGTTCAGTTGAATACATTCGTTTTTCGTCCGGGGAGCTCTCGCCGCTTGCGACGTGGGCAGCTTCATCTCCGTCTTGAGCTCATACGTCTTACATTGTCTGACCGCTTCATTGTGCACATAAACCTGGAATGCTTCTGTGATTTACGCCCCTCCCCCTCCCCAAATTTCGGTACCCCAACATCCCTCCAAACCAGCTTCCTACCCGCCCTCCCCCGTGGTCGCGCTGCGCTTGAGTAACCTTGTATCAGTGCCTGGTGTGTTGCAGGAGGAAGCAAACAATCGCTAAGGTGTGTTCTCCTGTATAATGTTAGGGTCTGCTCCAGCTAGTTCGCTCTCGCCTTCCTGCCCCTCATCGTCCACATCCCTGAGCGCCTGCACCATCACCTCCCATGCAGTCGCCCTTTCCAGTGCTTTCTCATCATTCGACCTCCAGGCCATCTGGTATCGTAGGGTACTATCACACGCGGCCCATCTCAGACACTCCCCATACCATCTTTTATATGTGGGTCCCACTCTGGACTTCCAATTTCGTGTGATCTCCCGCTTGGCCAGGATAAGCCCTAAATCTATAAATTTACTTGACATCGTATTTCTAGGTGTGTGTGGGAACCAGTGAAGGATGCCAACTGCCTTAGTGTATTGGATACCCCTGTCCGTCGCCCCGTTAAGGGCCCGTCCAACTTCCTGCCAGTAGTCGCCTAAAGAGGGGCAATCCCCCAGCATATGACAGAAATCCGCCCCCGCTGTATTACACCTGGGGCAAGCAGCGTCGGTCGCCCCAAAGTACTGTTGGATTTTCCCGGGCGTAAGGTATGCCCTGTGGATAACATAGAAGTGGATTAATTGGAACCGGGCATTCCTCGAGCTCTTCCGCGCCCTCCTCAGTAGTTGGCCCCAGGTCGTGTCTGGTATCTCCACCTGGAGGTCCAGCTCCCACTTGGCCTTCAGGGCTGTCAGAGGTTGCAAGGCCTCCCGCTGTATCCGCGAGTACAGGCATGTGACGGCCTTAAAGGTTCCCGCCGCCATCATGGCGTACTGGCAGGCCATTGAGGTACCTGGTTCCTGCAGCCCTTCTCCCCAGTGGGCTCGCATGGCGCCTGTGACTGCCGCGTGCAGCAGATAGTCACCCCTCGGTAGGTCAAATCTCTCTTGCAGGTCCCGAAACGGCAGCAACACCCCATCTTCGTAGAGGTCACCCAGCACGTGTACTCCCGCCTCCTCCCACCCGAGCAAGCGTGACCAGTCACCTCCATGTGGGAGGGCTGTGACCATTCCCAACGGAATTTCGGGGGCGTACATAAGGCGGACACCCGCCCGCTTACGGGCCCGGTCCCAACATAGACGGAAAGTCTGCTCCTCGACCGTCAGGTCTCCCACTCGGAGTTTCTGGTGCAGCGTGATATAAGCCAGAACGTGTCGCGGGGTGCCTTCGACTCTCGCGTCCTCGGGACCTCTATAAACTCTTGCCACCTCCTGAGTAAAAGTCTGCAGCTGGGCAGCGAGGTAATATCCTTCGAAGTCCGGCACTGCCATACCTCCCTCATCTTTGGGGCGTAGCAGCGTGTCGAGCGCTATGCGTCTCCTACCCGGGCCCCACAGGAACGCTATAATCAGTGACCTCAGGCGTTTGAAAACCGAACTCGGGATCCATACCGGCAGTGTCCTAAAATAGTACAAAAGCCTGGGCAGGGCTATCATTTTAAGCAGGGAAATCCTACCAGCCAGAGAGAGCGGTAGAGTCGCCCAGAAATCCATAGATCCACGCAGGGCGTTAATACAGCGAGTTACGTTGCCATCCAGCAGGTCGGACGGGGAGTGGTAAACATAAACCCCTAGATAATGTAGGCAGCGCGGCTCCCACCGGAGTTCCTGAGCAGTGAGTGGGCACGGCTCTCCCGGCCTCAGGGGAAACAGACAGGATTTAGGCCAGTTGACCCTCAGGCCCGATAACCTACCGAACTGCTCCAGTAGCCTCCGCGCCCCCTGAAGTTCGGCGCCGGCATTGGCCAAAAACATCAACAAGTCATCCGCGTAAAGGGAGATGAGGTGCGGCCCCCCCCTAAAAGGCAGACCTGCATAGTGGCGGCCCAGTCTGGCTACCGCAGCGAAGGGTTCCATTGCTAACGCAAACAGTAGCGGGGACAGGGAACAACCCTGTCTAGTGCCACGCCTGATCGGGTATTGTCTCGAGATCAGCGCACCCACCCGGACCCTCGCCACCGCCTCAGTATAGAGGACCTTGGTCCACTGTATATATCCGTCTCCCAACCCGAAGCGGCGCATCACCTCATACAGGTATCCCCATTCGAGGCTGTCAAATGCCTTCTCAATGTCGATGGACAGGACAAATGGGGAGACGGTGTCTGGCCAGTCCGTACCCATCAGTCTCGTGAGTCTGCGGATGTTATGGGTGGTGTTGCGTGTCGGTATGAAACCGCACTGGTCACCATGAACCAGGCTCGTCATGTGCACCAGCAATCTGTTGGCCAGTATTTTACTGAGGATTTTGTAATCCGTCGTCAACATAGATAACGGACGGTACGAGGACAGCGCCGCACCGTCTCTGCCCGGCTTCAAGAGTGGGATCATAAGGGCCTCGCACATAGAGCCCGGGAGTCGGCCCTTCTCCTGCGCCTCATTGTATACCTCGCGCAGCCGTGGAGCAAGATGCTCTAGGTATTTGCCATAAAATTCGATCGGTAGACCGTCAAGGCCCGGGGTCTTGTTTCTAGCCATCTGTTTCACAGCGCAACCTATTTCACCGAGGGAGATTGGCCGCCATAACTCTTCTGCCTCCGAGTCCTCCACTCGCGGCAGCTCTAGCCCGTCCAAGAACTCCTCAAGCTCCTCCGTCCCTCCCGTATCACCACTCAGGTAGAGCCCCTCATAATAAGCTCGGAACTTGTTCAGGATCCCGGGTTGGGTGTGGCAAGGCTCCTCCCCTGGTTCCTGTATCCTCATGATCGGCCCTCCCCCCCGGATAGGGTTAGCAAGCCAAGCCAACATCGCCCCCGCCTTATCACCTTCCGCATGCGCCCTCGTCACGTATGCCTTGTGGTCGAAGCTACGCAGCCGCTCTAGCTCTACCGCCAGCCCCTCCCGCGCCCCGCTAAGCCCCTCCTGCAGTTCTGGATGATTCGGGCGCCTCTTCTCAAGATCCCTCAGCCGTGTCTCAGCCTTGTCTAAGTCGTCCAACAAAGTCTTCCGTGCCCCTGCTGTGTGCCCAATACAGTGTCCCCGCACCACCACCTTGAAAGCATCCCATTCAACCGCCCTCGTGGAAGCCGAACCACTGTTCTCCTCAAAATACCTCTCGATACGGTCACTCAGGGCCTCCCCGAACAACAAGTCGTCCAGGGTGTCAGGTTGCAGGCGCCATGTTGGCACGCAGTTAACAGTCACCATCCATTCCAGAGACATCAACAAGGGGTTGTGGTCCGATATCGTCCTAGCCAAGTATTCCGCCCCTCCCACCGCAGGGAGCACACATTCCGAACAAAGAAACGCATCCAGCCTCACATGTAAATCATGCAGGTGCGAGTGAAAGGAGTAATCCCTAGTGGTGGGGTGCAGCGCCCTCCATGCATCCGTGAGGGCCCAGCTCTCCTGCCATTCTAACCTACGCTTGGCGATCCTATGTGCTGGGGACGCGCGTAGCGGGGGATGGGACCTATCTAGTAGCACATCCTCAACCGAGTTGAAGTCCCCCCCCAGGAGGACCGGCCCCGCCAAGTAACCCGCCAATTTGCCCGAGACGTTAGACAAGAAAGCGGGCAGGTCTACATTAGGAGCATACACATTGCAGAGCGATATCATCCTGCCTCTCAGCCTTCCTTCCACCGCCACATATCTGCCCTCTGGGTCTATCGATGACTTCGAGACTTGGAAGGGGACCCCCGCCCGTATCCAAATCAATGTCCCCCTCGCAAATGCTGAAAATGTCGTGTAGAATAACTGCCCCCTCCAGCGCCTTTGTAGAGCCGCCCCTTCCTGCTTATTTAGGTGCGTCTCCTGCAGGAACGCTATGTGAACCCCCCTACGCTTGAGGTACGCCTGAACCTTATGTCTGCGCGCCATGGACTGCATGCCCCGCACATTCCAGGTCACACATTTCAACGCTCCAGTACTAGCCATTCCCCCCTACACAACCGGACCATACAACAAAGAACAGTGTTCGCCTAATTCCCGCGACCACGGGCCCTCCCCCCCACCCTCTCCAAACAGGAAGCCAAACCCCTCCAACAACTACAACCCCTTGAGCAACCCCAACTGCTCGCAACTCCCACCCCCCCAGGACAGGCCCCCCCGCAACTGGAAGTACCCCCATCCAAACCAACACTCCCGATCACCCCTCAAGGAAAGGTGGTAATATTCGCAGTCCCCACTGCGATGACCTTAGGGGCCAGTAAGGCGCGGCTCAATGCTATAGAACCTCCAACAAATCAGCCCTGCGCGCTCCACCCCACAATCCCCACAGTACAGATCCCCAAAACCTCAATCAATGTCTTTCCACTGCTGCGGGTCCATCGCCCCGGTGTCCAACCAACGAGTCCATTCCGCCAAACCAGTTCAACATGCCTCCAGTATCTCTCCCGAGGTCTGCGGCGTCACAATAGGGCCCCGGGCTCCACCGAATTCCGATTGTCCTGTCTCTGAGCCCGTTCCCGGGGCCTCCGAATCCGTGCCCTTCCCAGACTGAGTCCTGGCGGCTCTAGATAAGTCCACCACCGCCTGTAGGGCCGCCTGCCTCTCCGCCTCCGTCTGCGACATCGAGGGTTTCCCGGTCCTCCTGCGATTCTTTCTGATCCGTTGGGACTGTCTGATCGGCTTTTCCATCTTGGCCTCTTCCTCCCTGGCCTTAGCACCGTCCGTTCCTGCCTTATAAGTTTCCCACCAGTCCCATGCATCCGCAGAAGTCGTAAAGAATAAAGATTTTTCGTCCACCACCACTCTTAGCTTGGCTGGAAACAACAGGGAGTACTTGATGCCTTCCTGGCGGAGCTCGCGCTTGAGGGACAAGAAGTTTGCCCGAAGTCGCTGAGTCTCAAACGTGTAGTCCGGGAACATGGTGACTCTGTTGTTTTCCACTTGAAAGGGCCCTGCCTCTCTCGCCCTCTGCAAAAGCCAGTCTCTGTCCCGGTAATGGAGCAACTTGAACACCACCGGGCGAGGAGGAAGGCCCAGGGCTGGCGGACGCGCCGGAACTCTATGTGCCCGCTCCAGGGAGAAGAAGGGGGACAGGCCCTCAGGTGCCACCTCCGTCCGCAGCCAGTTATCCAAGTATCCCACCATGTCGTCGCCTTCAATTTTCTCCGGCAGGCCCACTAGGCGTACGTTGTTGCGCCTGTTCCTGTTTTCTGCATCCTCGGCCCTCCGTTCCAGTACCTTCAGACGGTCCATCACGTCGGCCATCTGAGCCTTCACCGTTGCCTGGGCCGGGGCTAAGTCCTTAACCGTGGTCTCCACGGATTTCACCCTGTCCTTAAGTTTGTCGTGGTCGGCCTTCAGGAGGCCCAGGCCCGTCGCCACCTGAGCTATATCTTGCTGTAGGGCATCCTTTGTGGTGGCGATGGCTTCCAGGATGCGATCTTGCATCCGCTGTAGCGCCGCCTGGTCTCTCTCTGCTCCTTCCGCCGCCTCAGTGTCGGTCGCGCCATCCCCCTTCCCCTTCGGTTTCCCCATCTGGGCCGGGATGGGCGGTGGATCTCAAATATGTTCTTGGTCGCCCTCCGAGCGTCGCCGGGCACCGTCCTCCGGCCGGGTTCTCAGGTCCAGAAATGTCACCAAGAGGCAGGAAGCACTGAGCGGTCGTGGCTCGGCCAGCACCAGTTGCGCCTGAGACCCGGGGTTCTCGTCTCCGAGTCACTGTCGCATCGTTGTCGCCCCAATCAGGAGACGGTCCTCAACCACCGCCCAAGGGCGCGCCCAAAGTTCTACCAACACCTGGGGAGAGGCGCGACACGGCCGCCAGCACCCCTAGCGTGCCCGGGAGCGGTCTTCAGCGGGTCTCCGGGCAGATGTCTCCGTCACAAGCGATCTCATGCCATCGCCGCCATTTTGGGGTCCGCGACTTCTCGGCCGAGTTCAGCTTTCGAAGTTAAGTTACTGCTGC
Source organism: Lissotriton vulgaris (assembly GCF_964263255.1). Taxonomy (NCBI): domain Eukaryota; kingdom Metazoa; phylum Chordata; class Amphibia; order Caudata; family Salamandridae; genus Lissotriton; species Lissotriton vulgaris. The sequence goes on from NW_028246579.1 coordinate 467,177, forward strand.
GGGATGGCTCGGTGTCGTCTTCCGCGGGTCCCGGACCCTCCGCAGTACCGTCCAGTACCGGATAATGTCCTTTATCTCGGGGTTCGAATGAATTTTCAGGATATTTTCCGGGATCGGGCACGGAGCTCCGAGCTCACGCTGCCTACCTCCTCGGCATCCAAGCCACGCCCCTCCTCTAATGGTAACTTATGTCGAGAAACAGTATCCTCTCTGCCTACCCATCCGCTCTCTAAGGGTCCTCGGCCTACTGCTCTCTTGCGCTCTGTTCTCTCTCTCTCTGACTCCTCAGGCCATCTGCGCTATCTTCTCCCCGGGGTGCTGTCCCTAAATACACAATCACAGTATGGGTGGAACGCCCCTTGACGCCCACCACGTATACATTTCACGTGATCTCATTCTTGGGTTTTTCCATAGCTTCATCTCTTCCCGTCGTCCGTTAAGTTGACCTTGCTTCTTAGGCGCCATCTTCGTCATCTTGCTGGTGACTTCATTGACATTCCAGTTGACACTTTCAGAGCAAAGTCTATCACCTCAACAGAGCTCTATTCATTACCATTGTGATTATAACCTCCTTTGGTCCTGTGAACGGTCACTTCTAAACAAGACCCCAAATTCCAAGCGTCTCTTATCTCATTTAGACCATAAACTTCGTCCAGCATTGTCACTTTAAATTTAACAAGACCTTTGACTCTTGTCTCGCACGTACAGATCAAGGCTATCCCCTATTCCTGTGAGCCCACTAAATCACATACAGCGGACTACACTCTTGCGAACCCTTGGTCAGTTAGGTTAAAATCACACATGACCACACTTTTCTAAAATTCCTACAAACTCTTCTACACGGTATAACTTTTAACACATATATATATATATATACATATACAATCGAATTAGCAAATCATTGATTATACTTGAATCCATGTTACATAAAATACAACGTTATACCCTCGTTTCTTACATAGTGCTATATAGTCTGCACATTTCTTCGCTTTATATTTCACCGCTTTCTCCTTTTAATGATTACATACATATATTCAGTTTAGCACGTTTAAGCATTTTCACATTTCTATATTAGACCACTATATATACGGTCTTTCTAATGCATATTCTAAAGTGGATACAGATACATTTCTTATTACCTAAGTTACATTGGCTAACTTTACGCTACAAGTGCTACTTCATGTTACAACTTCTAACTTTATGCGATATGCTTGTAAATATGGTACGGATATACTTTTCATTCAAATTGCGCTCTCTCACCCTTACACAAACAATATAGCACACATTTAGGACTGTTGTGAGTACTGTTTCAGCAGTGACGTAAAGAGGATGTTTTTCAAAATAATTACACATTACTAGTTTTCTTCTTTGCATGGTAGTATACTTTAAACTGTCGATCCATTTAGTTGCATTGAAGCATAAACATTTTATTATTGAATGTCAGTCACTGTATTAATTGACATCAATTATTATTTCTACATAATTTTATGAAATTCATCTCTTATTTAGTAAAGACGATTCCTAAGTCAAATGTTCAAAAGTATTTCTTTCAAAATAAGTAACATTCTGTAAGAGAACTTTACATTTTATTGTAACGATTCTCCTGCAATAACAGTGTCAAATGCAACTTGTGCATGAATCATTAGGACATGTAGGACTCATGTGCAGGTTCATTTTGTGTCAGCTATCATTTGCATTTAGATTTTGGTGATGTGTAAAGAGTGGGCAGTGTTGTTCTGCACCAGTACCTTGGATATAGCCAAGCGTGGACACTGAGGGCTTGATGCAGTCGGGTTGATGCATTGTCGTTGACTTTCACTGAAGAGAAGGCAATGCGTCATCGTTGAGCCATGCAGACCGTCATCATTGGGCCGGGCAGGCTGAAGAACCGCTGTCGTTGAACAGCCTCTGCACGGACGTCGAGGAGCTGCAGCTGCAGAACCCACTTCTGAGTCCCAGGCGTTGAAGAGTGGCCCCTCAGGCAAGGGTAGGACTTACAGAAGGCAGAGTCCTGAAGCACCAGCAGAATTGCAGAAAGTCTTTTGTATCCCTGAGGCTTCGGGGAGAGGATGTGGCCTAATGGCTAGGGCGGTCACCCTAAAATCTGGAGAACCGGGTTCAAGTCTCAGAGAGGACCCGCAACATCCTGTGATTCTGGGCAAATCACTTAATCTCCCTGTGCCTAACAAAAATTCATGTGTCCTAATGTAACTCAACTGGTGCTCTGGTAAAGCAATCTGATAGCTGATACATTTGGGTCAAGTTTGTGCTATATGAAACTCAGTTAAAAAAAGGAGACATGCCAGCAAAACCTTGTAGATCACTTGGAGAGAAAGCAGAGTCCAACTCTCCTTCAGCAGAGTCAGGGAGCAGCAGTGCAACAAGTAGAAAAGATGTCCTTCCAGAAAAGCAGTCCAGTTGAGTTATTTAAGTAGTACAGCAGTCAGTGTTACAAAGGTTCAATTCACTATCCAGAAGTGTCTGATTTTAGGTGGTCAGAGACACAGTCCCTATACAAAAGTGCCATTGATGTAGGAGGTGACTTTAAAGCAACTCTCTGATGTTCACAAGGGTCCCTTTCAACCCAGTAATGTCTGCCACGCTATCTGTGGTGGGTAAATCAGTGCTTTGTATGTGGACAGGGCACCTCCTACTGAAGTGGAGCTCGTTGCATTCCTGCAAAAACAACAATTGATGGACGGAATGTTGCACAATGGCAAAACATTCACACTCAGTCACAGATCTGGGTTTAATCCATCATTATTTTGCTCACCACACCACCCCAGTTCAGACATGGCCATATGCAAATCAGTCTTGACCCTGTGCCTCTTGGGAACAGTCCAGCCCAAACTGCAAAGCTAGGTCTTCCCTGGACCGGAATCAAGCCTCCTAGGACGGGGTTCTGGCTATCAGCCTTCATCAGCAAGGATAGCTTGATTCCAACGTCATGGAGAGCACGGGACTCACGTGAGAGCATACCCGTCTCACTCAGGTGACAAATGCAAAAACAACAATTGATGGACGGAATGTTGCACAATGGCAAAACATTCACCCCCAGTCACAGATCTGGGTTCAATCCATCGTTATTTTGCTCACCACACCACCCCAGTTCAGACATTGTCATATGCAAATCAGTCTTGACCCTGTGCCTCATGTGAACAGTCCAGCCCGAACTGCCAAGCCATGTCTTCCCTGGACCTTAATCAAGCATCCTAGGGCCGGTTTCTGGCTATCAGACTTCATCAGCCAGGATAGCTTGATTCCAGTGGCATGGAGAGCACGGACTCACGTCTGAGCATACCCATCCCACTCGGGTGACAAATGCAAAAACAACAATTGATGGATGGCATTCCTCCCTGCCCAGGAAAACTCATCAGAATGCAGATGAGTGCTGATAATGCAGATGAGCCTCACCTTCTTGTGTTCGTGGCAGTCTAGAGGAATGGACAGAGTGTAGCTGTCACCCAGACCAGACTTGAATTGGAAGTAGGCTTAAAAGCACACGGAGTTATAAGCAAGGAGAGATGTCCTTTTTCTAACAGTGCAAAAAACACAGTTGATGGACAGAATGCAGAACAATGTCTTACATTCACCCCAGTACAAAGATTTGGGCATAAATCCATTGTTTTCTTGCACTCCACACCACCCTAGGTCAGACAATGGCTATATGCAAATCAGCCTTGACCCTGTGCCTCATGGGAACAGTCCAGCCCGAACTACCAAGCAATGTCTTTCCTAGACCGGAATCAAGCATCCAAGGACCGGTTTCTGGCTATCAGCCTTCTTCAGCCTGGATAGCTTGACTCCAGTGATATGGAGAGCCTGGGACTCACGTCTGAGCATACCCAGCCCACTCGGGGTGAAAATTGCAAAAAACACAGTTGATGGACAGAATGCAGAACAATGTCTTACATTCACCCCAGTACAAAGATCTGGGCCTAAATCCATTGTTTTTTTGCACTCCACACCACCCTAGGTCAGACAATGGCTATATGCAAATCAGCCTTGACCCTGTGCCTCATGGGAACAGTCCAGCCCGAACTACCAAGCCATGTCTTTCCTAGACCGGAATCAAGCATCCAAGGACCGGTTTCTGGCTATCAGCCTTCTTCAGCCTGGATAGCTTGACTCAAGTGATGTGGAGAGCCTGGGACTCACGTCTGAGCATACCAACCCACTCAGGGTGAAAATTGCAAAAAACACAGTTGATGGACAGAATGCAGAACGATGTCTTACATTCACCCAGTACAAAGATCTGGGCCTAAATCCATCTTTTTTTGCACTCCACACCACCCTAGGTCAGACAATGGCTATATGAAAATCAGCCTTGACCCTGTGCCTCATGGGAACAGTCCAGCCGGAACTACCAAGCCTTGTCTTTCCTAGACCGGAATCAAGCATCCAAGGACCGGATTCTGGCTATCAGCCTTCCTCAGCCTGGATATCTTGACTCCAGTGATGTGGAGAGCCTGGGACTCACCTCTGAGCATACCCAGCCCACTCGGGGTAAAAATTGCAAAAAACACTGTTGATGGACAGAATGCAAAACAATGTCTTACATTCACCCCAGTACAAAGATCTGGGCCTAAATCCATCGTTTTTTTGCACTCCACACCACCCTAGGACAGACAATGGCTATATGCAAATCAGCCTTGACCCTGTGCCTCATGGGAACAGTCCAGCCCGAACTACCAAGCCATGTCTTTCCTAGACCGGAATCAAGCATCCAAGGACCGGTTTCTGGCTATCAGCCTTCTTCAGCCTGGATAGCTTGACTCCAGTGATGTGGAGAGCCTGGGACTCACGTCTGAGCATACCCAGCCCACTCAGGGTGAAAATTGCAAAAAACACAGTTGATGGACAGAATGCAGAACAATGTCTTACATTCACCCCAGTACAAAGATCTGGGCCTAAATCCATCTCTTTTGCACTCCACACCACCCTAGGTCAGAAATTGGCTATATGAAAATCAGCCTTGACCCTGTGCCTCATGGGAACAGTCCAGCCCGAACTACCAAGCCTTGTCTTTCCTAGACCGGAATCAAGCATCCAAGGACCGGTTTCTGGCTATCAGCCTTCTTCAGCCTGGATAGCTTGACTCCAGTGATGTGGAGAGCCTGGGACTCACCTCTGAGCATACCCAGCCCGCTCGGGGTGAAAATTGCAAAAAACACAGTTGATGGACAGAATGCAAAACAATGTCTTATATTGACCCCAGTACAAAGATCTGGGCCTACATCCATCATTTTTTTGCACTCCACACCACCCTAGGTCAGACAATGGCTATATGGAAATCAGCCTTGACCCTGTGCCTCATGGGAACAGTCCAGCCCGAATTACCAAGCCATGTCTTTCCTAGACCGGAATCAAGCATCCAAGGACCGGTTTCTGGATATCGGCCTTCTTCAGCCTGGATAGCTTGACTCCAGTGATGTGGAGAGCCTGGGACTCACGTCTGAGCATACCCAGCCCACTCGGGTTGAAAATTGCAATAAACACAGTTGATGGACAGAATGCAGAACAATGTCTTACATTCACCTCAGTACAAAGATCTGGGCCTAAATCCATCGTTTTTTTGCACTCCACACCACCCTAGGTCAGACAATGGCTATATGCAAATCAGCCTTGACCCTGTGCCTCATGGGAACAGTCCAGCCCGAACTACCAAGCCATGTCTTTCCTAGACCGGAATCAAGCATCCAAGGACCGGTTTCTGGCTATCAGCCTTCTTCAGCCTGGATAGCTTGATTCCAGTGATGTGGAGAGCCTGGGACTCACATCTGAGCATACCCAGCCCACTCGGGGTGAAAATTGCAAAAAACACAGTTGATGGACAGAATGCAGAACAATGTCTTACATTCACCCCAGTACAAAGATCTGGGCCTAAATCCATCGTTTTTTGCACTCCACACCGTCCTAGGTCAGACAATGGCTATATGCAAATCAGCCTTGACCCTGTGCCTCATGGGAATAGTCCAGCCCGAACTACCAAGCCATGTCTTTCCTAGACCGGAATCAAGGACCGGTTTCTGGCTATCAGCCTTCTTCAGCCTGGATAGCTTGACTCCAGTGATGTGGAGAGCCTGGGACTCACGTCAGAGCATACCCAGCCCACTCGGGGTGAAAATTGCAAAAAACACAGTTGATGGACAGAATACAGAACAATGTCTTACATTCACCCCAGTACAAAGATCTGGGCCTAAATCCATCATTTTTTGCACTCCACACCACCTTAGGTCAGACAATGGCTATATGCAAATCAGCCTTGACCCTGTGCCTCATGGGAACAGTCCAGCCCGAACTACCAAGCCATGTCTTTCCTAGACCGGAATCAAGCATCCAAGGACCGGTTTCTGGCTATCAGCCTTCTTCAGCCTGGATAGCTTGACTCCAGTGATGTGGAGAGCCTGGGACTCATGTCCGAGCATACCAACCCACTCAGGGTGAAAATTGCAAAAAACACAGTTGATGGACAGAATGCAGAACAATGTCTTACATTCACCCAGTACAAAGATCTGGGCCTAAATCCATCTTTTTTTGCACTCCACACCACCCTAGGTCAGACAATGGCTATATGAAAATCAGCCTTGACCCTGTGCCTCATGGGAACAGTCCAGCCCGAACTACCAAGCCTTGTCTTTCCTAGACCGGAATCAAGCATCCAAGGACCGGTTTCTGGCTATCAGCCTTCTTCAGCCTGGATAGCTTGACTCCAGTGATGTGGAGAGCCTGGGACTCACCTCTGAGCATACCCAGCCCACTCGGGTGAAAATTGCAAAAAACACTGTTGATGGACAGACTGCAAAACAATCTCTTATATTGACCCCAGTACCAAGATCTGGGCCTACATCCATCGTTTTTTTGCACTCCACACCACCCTAGGTCAGACAATGGCTATATGGAAATCAGCCTTGATCCTGTGCCTCATGGGAACAGTCCAGCCCGAATTACCAAGCCATGTCTTTCCTAGACCGGAATCAAGCATCCAAGGACCGGTTTCTGGCTATCAGCCTTCTTCAGCCTGGATAGCTTGACTCCAGTGATGTGGAGAGCCTGGGACTCACGTCTGAGCATACCCAGCCCACTCGGGGTGAAAATTGCAAAAAACACAGTTGATGGACAGAATGCAGAACAATGTCTTACATTCACCCCAGTACAAAGATCTGGGCCTAAATCCATCATTTTTTGCATTCCACACCGTCCTAGGTCAGACAATGGCTATATGCAAATCAGCCTTGACCCTGTGCCTCATGGGAACAGTCCAGCCCGAACTACCAAGCCATGTATTTCCTAGACCGGAATCAAGCATCCAAGGACCGGTTTCTGGCTATCAGCCTTCTTCAGCCTGGATAGCTTGACTCCAGTGATGTGGAGAGCCTGGGACTCACGTCAGAGCATACCCAGCCCACTCGGGGTGAAAATTGCAAAAAACACAGTTGATGGACAGAATACAGAACAATGTCTTACATTCACCCCAGTACAAAGATCTGGGCCTAAATCCATCATTTTTTTTGCACTCCACACCACCTTAGGTCAGACAATGGCTATATGCAAATCAGCCTTGACCCTGTGCCTCATGGGAACAGTCCAGCCCGAACTACCAAGCCATGTCTTTCCTAGACCGGAATCAAGCATCCAAGGACCGGTTTCTGGCTATCAGCCTTCTTCAGCCTGTAAGGTTAAATCCAACTTGACCAGTAACGAGGATTTGTCATTGACATTCCAAACATAAGAAAATGAAAAAGCTACTCTTCGCTAATCAGGAATTAGACCTTAAAAGTGTTTTAAAGAATTCCCAGTGCTATCCTAGAAGAGGAGTAGGCTTCATAGTAATGAAAAATTTATTTAGCTGTTTGCCACTACCAGGACATGTAAGACTTAAATGTACATGGCCTACATTTTACTTACACAGCACCCTGTCCTTAGGGGTACCTAGGGTCTACTTTAGGGGTGACCTATGTGTATTTAAAGGGAAGTTTAAGGTTTGGGGAGTAGTTTTAAATGCAAGACAAAGTGGCAGTAAACTGCACACACAGCCTTCAATGGCACGCCTGAGACAGGTTTGAAAGGCTACTTATGTGGATGGCACAACCAGTGCTACAGTCCCACTAGTAGCATTTAGATTATAGGCCCTGGGTATATGGTATAACACTTTACAAAGAACCTACAGGTAAACTAAATATGTCAATCAGGTATACACCAATGTCACCATGTTGTGGGGTAGGAGCACATGCACTTTAGCACTGATCAGCAGCAGAAAATTGTTCAGAGTTCTAAGTTCAACAAAAAAAAGGTCAGCAAAAGAGGAGGGGGTAGGCAAAAAGTTTTGGGGTGGCCCTTCACGGAGGGCCATTTTCCAACACGACCCCCTCCCCCAGCCTAAAGCCAGGGTAACCTAATCAATACCTTGATTGGCTTTCCTACTTAGGGCAATCGAAGATAGACATTGGCCACTGCTGCAGGGGTGTTACAAGCCAAAGATCTGAACTCCAGGCTGTTCTGGGGGGCAACGGTAGTCCCTGAATCCCAATGGAACCTAATGTGGTAGCAATATTTTAGCACACTGTGCCCTTCTGAGTTCTCAAGATGAAGGGGGGTTGGGATAAGAGAGAACGAGAGATACCAGCTCTTCCAATGATGCAGATTTTTTATGTCAGGGCTGCTGGGCTCAGGACAACGTGGAACCTTAACTCTGGATGCTAGGCCACTGAATCTGGATTAATTATATTTGAGGGATGTCTTGTAAGCATGAGCGAATTTTGCGGATCTCGCGTTCGCGAATTTTGCGGATTTGCGGATTCGCAATCCGCAAAATCCGCGAATTCCCGCGAATTTGCGGATTTTTTTTTTTTTGTGTTCGCCCGTGTTTCTGCCAGTTCGCGAGGGGTTTTTACAATTTCGCAAATTGCGAACTTACCTGTCGGGTCGCAAGTTTTGCGAACTTGTTGTTTCTACGTGTCCAACCTGTTTGGGACACTCTTCTTCATCACTGCCACTCTCTGTCACCACTGCCACTCTCTGACTACTCATGCCACCCTCTGGCCCACCCATGCCACCCTCTGTTTCATCACCACACCCTCTGGTTGTCCAGTGTACATTATTTTCGGCAAAGCAAAGCACACCTTCCCTGCCTCAAGTGACCTGAATTAATTTGGGGCTGATTAATGTGTCACAGAATATTTTTTTAGCTGGCACCTGCTTCCTTAGTGCGCCCTGATTAGTGATCTTTTGCACTTGCTAAGTGCTTTCATTGTTGCAAAATTAGTTACAACACCTGCCCTGCCCCAACTGACAATAATGAATTAGGGGCTGATTAATGGATTTTAACTTCCAGCCTGGCTCCTGCTTGTCTCCCTTAGCTGTAATTCAGGACCTTTGTGGCATATGTGTAACTATTCTGAGGTTCAGAGCAGGGTCACATAATAGTTTCAACTGGCAACTGAACTCTGGAGGGGCCCCTCAGGAAGCACTACAGGAAATGGCTACTAATGATGTGCCTGAACTTTTGAACCTGGTAAGTAGTTACTTTCAGTTTTGCTTAGATCGTATTTCTGCAATTTCGCACTTATTCGCGGGGCGCGAACTCACGCGAACAGTGCGAGCAGTGCGAGCAAAATCCGCTGCTCGCGGATTTGCGGATTTTGCAGGAAATTCGCAAATCTCGCGGATTGCGGATTTCCCGAAAATCCGCAAAATCCGCGAGCGGAACGGATTTTCCGCCCATGCCTAATGTCTTGTTCTGTAGTAAAAAGTATTTTAATTAGCACTGCTTTTGTGATGACAACATAGCATACTAGAATACATAAGTCTGTGACATACACAAGGTACCCTGCATAGTAAACTTAACGCCTCTTTCTTAAGGATGGGTTTCCAATAGGTGCTATGTCAAGAGCAACAGTGGATTTGTAAGAGACCCAAGCGGGAACAACGTTCACAATACAATAAACACTCTGCTTTGTACTCTTACAGTTTAAGTTTGAATGTCTCTTTCAAATAAACAAACAGTTTCTTAAATCTTAAAGCCTGAAGTCGGCTATAGTTCAAAGTCTCAATGTTCCAGTTTTCACTGGTGCGACTATTAGAAGAAATACATCTTTCATGGTTCTTGTGTACCCTTGTGTTTTACTGTCACTGAAGCTAGAAAACACTGTTCGACAAACGCTTTAAACACTTCTTGTGCTGCTCAAAAATTGAAGGGAAGTCTGAAAGAATCTGCGCGCTGCAAAATAAAACTGTTTTATCTTGTTCTTGGGTTTGTTAAGTGCATTTGCTTTAACGTGAGGAGTGCGCTTGGTATTCACCTTTCTGGTATCTTTTCATTTCTTGGAAATGCAGTAATTGCAGACTGTGCAGCAGAAGCCTGGAGAGGAGTGCTGGAACACAACAGACCCTGTTGATGTGTTAGAATAAAAAAATATGTATTTTCTCTGTTCACGTAAATTTAGCATTCACAGCACCATTTTATTTACAGTCGCCATTTTAAGTCATACTTGTAACTAATCCTTTGCCATTTCCGAGAAATGGCCTTCTCTAGGTTATGTTTCTACAGAGATGAGTTCTGTTACACTAATGAATACACTGTTCTTGTTAGTGCATACATTTCTCGCTAGATGTAGGCCTTCTCCCACTTGTCTAGTGGTGGGCACAGGCAGAATGACCTTGAACAGCAGATAATGTGTGCCTGGACTCACAAATCGAAACTTACTCCTTTGTAATTTACTGTTCAGCTGCATCTGCTTGGAAAATTCCATGGTGGGCGTGCTTCCCCTGGTTCTAAAATGTACATAATGTATAGTTATGCTTTCTGATGTCAGTCCTTCTTTAGCACTCCTAAGTGACTGGGCAGACCGTTACGTGACTGGGCAGACCGGGATCCACTCTGAGTGTCTTTGAATAAATAAACATTGGTTTGTATTCTCTACTGTCTGACCGACTCTTCATTTAGTATGGAAGGCTGAGAGGTGGTAGTGAGTGACCCGGGTGACCCTATTTGGGGCATTTTCTTCAGTTGGAGCCTGAACAGGGACTCCTTTGGGTGAGTGACCCATCCCCTTCTGCGGACGGGGATAGGTTGAGGTCATCGTCTGGTCGGACAGATGGACGGATCAGGAATCCCTGCGCCAAGAGTTCCTGACACTCGCATCTGTCCCTTCTGTCCTGCCAGATGGCGTCTCGCCCTTTGCTCATCCCTACTGGAGTCCTGAACGGCAAAGCTCTTGGATCTGACCATTTGGTCTGAAGAGTCGGCAGTGGAGAATTAATTATTTTGACCTGCATATGTCAGGTGAGTTTGTTTTGGTTCTTTGTGGATATGGTACAATTTTGGTTTGTATTTGGCACGGTGTAAGGACCGTCTTCTGGATAAAAACAATTGCAATTGTTGTGCCAGGCATAACTTAGTGAACTTGTTTTCTTTTGACAATGCCTGGAATCAGTAAGTTGTTTTCTTTGTGTTGTCGTTGTTGTTCTACTGATGCTCGATTAGAAGAAAGTCAGCCGGCGCCACCGAAAGGCACTCCAAATTTTGTTATGTATGTGAAGCATGGTCTTGGCCCTATTATGTTTAGTACAATATGGCACAAATATACAGGGGAAAATGCCGAGTTGCAATGGCCTCTGACAGGTACTTTCGATGAACATAAGATTGAGTATTTACCAGAACAGTTGTTTAAGAGACGAAGTAGGCAGTCTATGTTTGATTCTCTTAAGACATGGCAGAAAGCAGCTAGGCAGAAGCGATTGAAGGCAGGGTAGGAAGTTCGGAGGGGGAGAATGCAGACACAAACCCAGAAAGTGGCTGCCTATGATAGAAAGAAACAGGAAAAAGGTGTTGAATGTGAAGATAGGAGGTTTTGATTGAAGATTGACAAATCTGATGTGGCTCAGGAAAAAGATGACAATGTTTTTGTGGAAGAGTTGCTAGATACCCGACCCCGCCTCCTTATGCCCCACAGAAAATCTACTCCACTGTCCCGGTGCCTACTGTATTTGTCCCAGTGTCTACTGCTGTTGTTTCAAAAGCCATGGCTTTGGCTCCTCCTCTGTTTCTTTGCCGTCTGTGACGACTGTGACTAGTAGTACTCGGACCACACCTATTGTCTCAGCATCCCACTTGCCAGCTCTTTCTCCTGCAACGCAACCATCAGCAACTTTGGTACCTGTTACTTCTGTTGCTTCTCCCACTATGGATTTTCATCCTCCGACATTAGTAAGTAGCGGGACATCAATACATGGATTCAAGTATAGGGATTGGACAAGATTTAAGAAGCGTATGGGACCACTATTGTTATCTGATGTGGGAGATGATGAGAAACAGGTAATAGCTAGTCAGGCTGTACAGTGGTTCCATAATCCTTTTTATAGTGTAGAGGATGTTTGGGTGACTATGAGAGATTTTGAGCCTTTCATACAGCAGCATGCCCTTAAACACATGTATGCAACATTGATTGGTCTTTGGCAACAGTATTTCGAAGCAGAAGCGCCTCAGATTTTATATTACATCAGAGATCGGGTGTATTTCAGTGAAATGGGGCCAGAGCACGTTTTATTAATGTTACTAAAATAATAGCTTACAGTGGAAGTTTACACTTGGAGACAGTTACACACACAAGATCATGTTGCGTAGTTTGGAGGTACATGGGACCAAATTAAGACATGGGGCCAGTTTTTGGATTACAGAGGACAGGATTTGTCTATTGAGGGAGTTGTTCCGTTGTTTGTTAATAGATTTGTCTCCAATCTGCTTCCTGAAATAGCAACTCGATTGCAGGCTTCTGAAAGCACCTGGTCTATCTCTTCCCCTTCAGTTATTTTGAATATGGCACAGTATTATGTGCATAGTGATAATGAGGAAAAGGAGAGGATGGAGAAAAAACAAGGATTTAAAGACGAAAGTGTTGTTGCACGTGTTGGGACGTGGTGGAGCCCAACAGCTTCCGCGCACAAGTAGGCAGCCCAATACTATGCCCTTGGGCCCGAATCAGTGTGCGTATTGTAAGGAGGAGGGACATTGGCATAGCGAGTGTCCTGTGCTTTTACAGAAAATGATGGTCCCTAGAGAACAATGTTCTTGTGGACATGGTCGTGGAGCTGGAGGGGCTGATAAAGCTCAGAATGCTAAAGCCTCACAGGGTCATTCTCATAATAATTATTTTGATGTCCCTCGTGAGTGACAGTATTATCATGATGATTACGATATGGATGTCTTACAGCTAGGACAGCCAGGCACAGAGTGGGGGACAGTACTGATATCTGTAGACCAGCGTGGCCCATATGTAACAGCAGAACTGCAAGGTTCAACTAAGGAATATTTGGTGGACACAGGTTCGACAAAAAGCTCTGTTTCTCTAAATATGGACACTGGGGCGACTCAGTCTGGCAATAATAATGCTTCGGTAGGATTTTTTGGCGTATTGGTTATAAGCCCAATTTCAATTTCACTGTGGATTCGCCATTCCTGTTGACATCTAATTGTGGTGAAAATTTGATGGGTTTCGATTTGCTGAAGAAACTGCATGCTACGGTTTATTGTTCTCCCGCAGGTATCTATATGACAATGGGTCCAGATGTAGTGCGCACAAAACAGTGTTTTTCCAAAGATGCGCCCCTTCATGTTGAATTAAAAGATGTGCCCCCACTTTGCGGGTAACAGTTGATTTAGATGTGGGACTGTTGCAGATACCACCAATCTCAATACAGGTTAAGGATGGCACTGTTTTCCTCGTACACCTCAGTATAAAATACCGCAGGCAGGTGAGCGAGCCTTATTGCAAATTATACAGGACTTAATTAAGAAAGGAGTGGTCAAGGAGACAACAGCTAATATTTGCAATAGCCCTAGTCTTGCAATTCTTAAACTGATGCCCTCAGGCTCTCTTGATGAGCATGAAGATGTTTATCGTTTTGTGATTGATTTGCGCAAAGGAAAAAAAAAGTGGTTACCCAGTTTCCAGTAGTTCCTGACATTACTGCCCTTTTGACTAATATTCCTTCTACTGCTAAATTATTCTCCGTCATTGATTTAAAAAACTCATTCTTTAGTATACCTATTCATTCAGATAGCAGTCATCTGTTTGGGGGTTTACACCAGCTGGTCTGAGCTTTAGGTTCTGTTGAGCTCCTCAGGTCTATACTGAGAGTCCAAGTATTTACAGTCAGGCTTTAAAGAGTCAATTAGATTTCCTTTCGCTTCCTACAGCTAATGTATTGGTACAGTATGTTGACGATCTCCTTATCGCTTCTGATACAGAGCAGTGTTGTAGAGACAGTACAGTTAAACTGTTGTTGCATTTGGCCCAAAATGGACATACAGTTTCTCTTTCTAAATTCCAGTATTGTCGACAGGAGGTCACCTATTTAGCTCAATTACTGTCGAAGGAGGGTAGAAGGCTGACTCCAGAGCATATTAGTACCAGTGTTAAAATGCATATCCCACAGACTCAGCAAGATGTTCCCCGCTTTCATAGGTATTACTTCTTACTGTCGCCAGTGGATACCTAACTATTCCTTACTAATCAAACCCTTGCAAACACTAAAGACGTGCATGAGCCCCTGACTTGGACGTCTGAATGTTATCAGTCTTTTGAGCATTTGAAAACTGTGTTTTTTCAGCTCCGGTACTTGGCACCCCTGATTATACTAAATTGTTTCTATTGTTCGTCCATGAGATGGATGGTTGCACGCTTCTGTTTCAACACAAACATTGGAGACAAGCAATAGCTATGTGCTTATTTCTCTGCTGTTCTTGACCCTGTCACAAGAGCCCTCCTGAGCTGTCTAAGAGCGTTTGTGGCTGTCAGTCGCCATCTGGATAAGACAATTGGCTTCACTTGTACTTGATACTGATCTCACAGTTATGGTACCTCATGCTGTGGATACCCTTTTCAATAAGACAAAGACACAACACCTCACCAGTGCATGTATAACTAGTTATGAATTAACATTGTTTGCCAAACACATCACAATTAAAAGATGTGCCACTCTGAGTCCTGCCACGTTACTGCCCCTCCATTCTGAGAGTGATGAAGTTGACAAACATGACTGCATTTTCCGGACAGAAGAAGAGATGAAAGGACATGTAGACTTGACTGATGTTTCCTTATCTGACAATCAAGGGGAACTATATGTCGATGGCTCTTGTTTTAAATTACTAGATGGCACAATGGCACAACAACTGTTGCACATGCTATTACTACGCTGCGTACAGTAGTTGAGACATCCCAAGTCCCCAATCAGCTCAAGCTGCTTAGCTTTTTGCCTTGACACAAGCTTGTGAATTGAGTGAGGTAGTGGTTGTCTATATTTCTACTGACAGCCAGTACGCCTTCAGAGTTATGCACAACTTCAAGCGACTTTGGGCGGAGAGTGGATTCCTTACTTCAGATGGCACAAAAATCCAACATGGGCATCTTTTATTGAGGCTTTTGTCCGCCGTGATGCTCCCTAAGAAATTGGCTATAGTGAAGTGTAGTGCCCATTGGAAGGTTACTGATGATGTGGGATGGGGTAATGCATTTGCAGATCAGGTAGCTAAGGAAACAACCTAGACTAAAATAAAAAGAATGTTTGTAGAGGGCCCACCAGGTGGGTGCCTGAAGTTAATATTTTTGAAGACACACTTGAGAATGTGAAAGAGATACATAGTGAAGCTACAATAGAGGAATTAGCCATGTGGCAGGAAAGTACAGCACAATTGAATGATGAGGGGTGTTGGATTGATAAATCAGGAAAACAGAGATGGATGTTACCAGATGCATATGTTCTTCCTGTAGTCGCAATGGCCCATGGCCCAGCCCATATTAGTGCTAAGGGTATTTGTAAGTTACTTGACCCTGTATGGCAGAATGATAACATTTTGAAAATGGCCGCACATTTAGTGAAAAATTGTATGGTGTGCATGATGCACAATCCTGGTAAAGGTACACCTACCCTGCCCGGTAATTTTGCACCACCTACTTTTCCTTTTGAGGTTCACCAGATAGATTTCATCAAACTGGACAGGTGCAATAATTTAAAGTATGTTTTGATGGTTGTTTGCGCCATCAGGAAATGGGTTGAGGCTTACCTCCACTGCAGATAATACAGCAGTTACTACTGCAAAGGTACTCCTGAAGGAGTTCTTTCCTCGTTTCAGCTTGCCTGTTTGATCTGGAGTGATGATGGAAGTCATTTTAATGCCAAAGTAATCCAGCTAATTTCTGATGGCTTGAGTATCAAGCAGAAGTTTCATGTTGCCAATCTTCCACAGTCAGCAGATTTGGTTGAGAAGTACAATGGTACTCTCAAACTAAAGCTGGCAAAAATTCAGGAGACTACAGGGTTTCAGTGGCCAGATACCTTACCATTAGCTCTTTTGTCAACAAGAACAACGGCACATTCTAGGACAGGATTGTCACTGTACGAGGTCGTGTTTAGATGTCCCAGCAAATTTCTGGGGCATCTAGTGCCCTTGGCGGTTTTCAGATATTTCCTTGTTTCGGCTTGCCCGTTTGATGTTGAATGATAATGGAAGTCATTTTAATGCCAAAGTAATCCACCTAATTTTTGATGGCTTGGTATCAAGCAGAACTTTCATGCTGCCAATCATCCACAGTCAGCAGATTTGGTAGAGAAGTACAATGGTACTTTGAAACTAAAGCAGGCAAAAATTCAGGAGACTACTGGGTTTCAGTGGCCAGATGCCTTACCATTAGCTCTTTTGTCAACAAGAACAACGGCACATTCTAGGACAGGATTGTCACCGTACGAGGTCATGTTTAGATGCCCAGCGAATTTCTGGGGCATCTAGTGCCCTCGGCGGTTTTCAGATATTGAGTACCATTTGTTGAAAAAGGTACAGGCAGGAGACCTTTTTCGAAGTTGCCCGGCGTTAGCCGCCTCTATACCCACTCAAGTTTACCAAACAAAGAGGCAGGCGCTGGAGACTGAAAGGCAGGAAACAGAAGTTTTATTCCGACGGAGCAGAACACATCAAATCAGACAACAGGGTATCTTCTTGAGGTGCTCTAACCACATCTCTGAGGCCTGGCCTCTTATACACAAGTTTATGATCTTTATTGCATGTAACACATTCTTGCAATGCTTTGAAGTATGAAAGGACATCCTCGGAATCTCCCCTTCAGGCCCGTTCCCTCACACATTTACAGTTGAAGTCCCCACCCCGGTCACAACAGGTGATGATTATCGCGCAGCTGGACATTCCGCCGATTCACGGAATGTGTGGGGTTGATCGGATCTCATAGGGTGGGGGCTTTGATCAATTCGAGGGTCCTTTAATGGGGGGAAGCTTCCTACTGTACGGGGGGCAATAAACAGTATCCGCAGGGCCAGGTGGTGGCCTGGGAACGAGGAAGACAAACGGGCACACAGGAAAAGGGGGTTTGTATCAAAGGACCTGGGACCATGAAAGGGATGAAGGGAGGTGTCGCGCTGGGAACAGGATAGGATTCCGAGGCAGAGCTGCGTTGAAGAGGGGTTTATGACCCAAGGCATGTGAGAGCTGGGGTTGTCAGCGTGTGGGGGATGCCTGCGAGGTTAGGAGAGAGAGAGAGAGACGCGCTGGCTATCAGCGAGGGGCAGGGAGGCCATGGTGCTCAAAATGGCTGCCGCTTACGTGCACGAATGGGCTCAAAAAGGGCAAGATGGCGCCGATAATGTTGACGTTTGCAGCCTAGCTTTTAACAGTCCTCCCTTTTCAACATATCTAGCCAACTTGCCTACTCAATGTCAATCTTCATCAAATTCCTAACCTCGGCATCATATAATGCTCCCATGCGTTCGTTTCCAAAGTCCACAGTCTTAGGGCAAATACAATTTGTACATAATGAACACAGAGGTGGCAGACATTGAATTCCTAAGCATAGACCGCATATTACAACTACAGGAATCAGGATAATGGTGAACAGTCTCCAGCCCCAGTTCTTAATGGTGTTCCAGAACCAACCACCAAGCGACCATTCTTCCTGTTCCTTGTGGACTTCTGAAGAGAGTCTGTGAAGATGTTCGATGGCTTTATACACTGAGGGTGAGTTGTCCGGTATGTATGTACAGCAGCTGGACCCAATAATGCGGCATGCTCCACCACGGTCCGCAAGAACCACATCTAGGACAAGGCGGTTCTGGAGGGCCACCAAGCGGACCGCTTGAAGTTCGGCGGTGTTGTTAGCAAGGATACCAGCTGTGATGTTCATTGTTGTCTCAACTGCCTGAGTCAGATGTCGGATGGCACGGCTGTTTTCCATCGGGCCCCATAGTGGAACAAGTCCCTTCATAGCATCGAGGAACTGCGCTCCTGTTGAGTCGGCTTGTTCAATGTCCTTGGCTCGTTTTTGTTTATGATGATTCGCTGGAGCCACATAAGTCGGAGGAAGGATGAAGGAAATGAAACAAGTGCCCCCCCAGCCTTTGGGGAGCCAGGTGTAAGCTTTTGTGCCGCAGACGAAATACATATTTGGGGACGACACAAAGGAAGGTGGATCAGTGGAGTCCAAAGTTCTGGTAAAACGGCAAGCACTGCGGCCTACCAGCTGTGTCCCAAGCCCTTCTATGCACATGTGGCCTGTGACGTTGATGACTGACAGGGCCACAGTCAGAGTGGCAGCCGTTCGTTTCCGCAGGTAGGAGAAGGTGGGTCTGGTTGGATTGTTGAACACCTGCATTTCAAT
The DNA here is from genome assembly GCF_964263255.1 of Lissotriton vulgaris. Lineage (NCBI taxonomy): Eukaryota > Metazoa > Chordata > Amphibia > Caudata > Salamandridae > Lissotriton > Lissotriton vulgaris. The sequence goes on from NW_028246579.1 coordinate 485,839, forward strand.
TCGTTCTTTAGCAGGGATGTCCATGTGGATTGAGTCGTTGGAGGTCTGCGGGCAGAAGTGTGTCTTTGTTTTGTTTCGCCAGACCTCGTGGAAGAAATGCGTTACAGTTTTGCTGGAGGTGGCATTGTCCTTATAGCTTTCTTGCAAGAGGATCAGCCAAGCAAGGCAAGAGCCGTGAACTGAGAAGGGTGAAGGGATGAATGGTATCGAGTGTCCAGTGGCGTGAGGTAGCAACCCACAGATCCAACAGTTGGTGGCGTTGGTGGCAAGATTGTGCTAGTGCAGCAACTGTACAAAGGAGTTATTCCAAAATTCCTTTCGCCTCTCTCTGAGTTGAGGAGAGAGCGAAATCAGGTAATGTTCCTTCATGGTGGTAGGCTGAGCAGTGGTCAGAAATGCTTCGTGAGCAGGTGCATTTTCTTCCACAATCCAGAGCGTGGTCAGGAGGAGAAAGCAGAAAAGGATCGTGATGAAAAGTGCAATTGTCTTTGAGCTGTGGAGCTTGTCTGCTCTCGGGTTTCTGTAGTGGGTATTTCCTGTTGCTTCCATCACCTTCTTATTTGGCGCTTCCATCATCTTCTTATTTGGCGCTTCTATCATCTTCGAGGTGCTCGGTAGCGGGCAGAACCACAGACTTCGTTTAGCGTCTCTCCGGGTGACCCTTGGTGGTGTTTAGGTCACCGTTCTGAGATTTAACTTAGTCCGTGGTCTACTTAGCCGAAGCTCCCTCCTTTCGTCGCAGGAAATACCCTTCTCTGGATGGCACAGTAGGATCAGAGAAATTTGCAAGTTCAAGGGCTTCGGAATCAGGATAGCAGGCTAAAGACGGTCGGTCCTTGTTCAGGAGCTCTTCTTGGTTGTCGATGTTTTCTGTTGTGGTCAGGGTCGAGGAGACCTTCTTGCAGTGGTGCGCGTGCAGCCAGTGCCGTTTCCCCTCCACACGAAGAGCTGTCCGGGTGGTGAGCAGCACTTGCCAGGGGCCCGTCCACCTGGGTTCCAGACTTTTCGTTCGCTGAAAATTTCGGATCAGCACGAAATCTCCAGGTTGGATGGCGTGACCCGGACCCCTGGAAGCATCGGGGATGGCCTGCTGCACCTGCTGATGAATGACAGACAGAGTTTCAGTCAATTTATACAGATAATCAGACATTAGGACGTCCGGGACGTCATGAATGGAAGTTGGTTTCGGTGCAGACCAGACACTCATAGGTCGACCAAAAACAACTTCGTAAGGTGTCAAGTGGTGTTTGGTGGGGGTGGAACGCATCGATAGCAATGCCAGTGGGAGGGCGTCTGGCCATGTCAGACCCGTGGTAGCCACTATCTTGGCCAATTTGAGCTTTAGGGTGGCATTGTGTCGCTCAACGAGACCCGCAGACTGGGGGTGGAAAACTGCGTGGAACTTCTGCTTGATGCCCAGCCCCTTTATGATGAGCTGGATGACTTCGGCTATGAAGTGGGGGCCATTGTCGCTCCATAAAATTCGACAAAGGCCGTAGCGAGGGAAAAACTCCTTTAATAGTACTTTTGCAGTGGCCATAGCAGTGTTGTCACGGGTTGGGTATGCTTCCACCCACTTGCTAAATGCGCATACAACTACAAGTACATATTTCAGGCCTTGGCATCTGTCTAGCTGGATGTAGTCCATCTGCAGGACTTCAAACGGGTGATTTGGGACCCCAAACCCTCCCCGGGGTACTACAGTTCCTTTCCCGGGGTTGTGTTGCAGGCATATCAAGCATTGTTGGACCAGACGTTTGGCAGAGTCTGTGATTTTATCATTGTGCCAAACTCTGGAGACAAGTTCAATCATGGGGGCTGATCCTATGTGGGCAGGGGAGTGTGCCATAGTCAGTATGGGAATCAGGTACGAGTCAGGTAGCAACCATTTGTTTGTGTCTTTTGTCCGCCAGCAGCCTTCGTCATCTTTTAATCTTACCCGTGTCCATTCAGTCAGTTCGTGTTGTGTGCTAGCCATTTGAATGTCTCTAATAGTGTCCCTAGCGTCAGTCCATTTTTCTGCTTGTGACCTGGTCACGTACATACGTGTTGTCGTCCTATTTTCGGCTGTCGTTCGGGCAGTGATGTTGGCTAGTGCATTTCCCTGTCCAATAATGTCCGTCACCTTCTTGTGTGCATGGCATTTGATGACCGCAAGCCTCTTGGGGAGAAGGACAGCTTCGATCAAGGCGGAGACTAGATCTCCATGCAAGATGGGGGTGCCATGTGAGGTCAAGAATCCCCTTTCTCTCCAAAGGAGCCCAAAATGGTGAACCACCCCGAAGGCGTACTGGCTGTCAGTGTAAATGTTCGCTGTGGTTCCTGCTGCTAGAATGCAGGCTCGTGTCAGGGCAATCAGTTCCGCTGCCTGGGCAGATCGTTGTGTGATGCGGGCTGTCTCGACTACAGTTCGAGCCGTGGTGACCGCATAGGCAGCTGAAGTGGTGCCATCGGGGAGTTTGATGCAAGAACCGTCCACCCACAGCTCTCCGTCAGGGTCAGGAAAAGCCGTGTCTCTGAGGTCAACCCTACTTCTAGTCTGTTCGTCCGTAAGAGTCACGCAGTCATGTACAGGGTGCACGTTGGGATCGTTCTCTGGTAAGGGTAACAGAGTTGCCGGGTTCAGTGTGGTGCATCTTTTCAGGGTGATATGGGGTGCAAGCAAAGTCAATTCGTATCCAGTCAGTCGTGCACTCGTCAGGTGTTGCGTCTTGGCTTGGTTCAGGAGGGTGTCAACTGCATGGGGTACCAGTACCGTGAGGGGATTCGAGAGCACGATCCCCTCACTCTGTCGGATAGAGATTGCAGCGGCAGCTACAGCTCGAAGGCAGGCAGGCAAGGCTCTGGCTACAGGGTCAAGAGTGGCAGAGAAGTAAGCGCACGGTTGTTACTTTGGGCCAATGGACTGGGTCAGGACAGATAAAGCGCACCCCTCCCTTTCGTGAGTGTAAAGGGAGAAGGGCTTTGTGTAATCGGGGGTACCTAGGACAGGGGCCGAACAAAGGGCATCTCGTAGTTCCGTGAAGGAGGTTTGGCATTCAGGGGTCCAAGGGAGTGGGAAGGGGACGTCTTTGGCTAGCAGAGAAAGCAGCGGTTTTACAATGAGGCTAAAGTTTGGTAACCACTGTCGGCAGAAGGAGGTGAGGCCTAGTAGGGAGCGAACCTGTTTCTGAGTCTTAGGGACAGGTGTTTCGAGAATGGTTTGGATCCGGTCGGGAGTGAGTTTCCTTCCGTCTTTGGACAAAAAGTGGCCTAAGTAAGTGACCTGGGGTTGGCAGAATTGCAACTTCTTCTTGGAGACCTTGTGGCCGTTTTCCGCAAGGAAGTGCAGGAGTTGAATGGTGGCTGTAACTGCTAATGGAGTGGTGTCGGCTGCCAAAAGGATGTCATCGACATATTGCACTAACACCACTCCATCGGGTAACTGGACTTGATCCAGTTGTCTCTTGAGGGCCTAACTGTAGATGCTAGGGCTTTCTGTGTAGCCCTGGGGTGCTCGGCAGAACCTATATGAGCGGGCTTTTAGGGTGAAGCCGAAGAGATATCGGCTGTCTGGGTGGATGGGAATGGAAAAGAATGCATTTTTGAGGTCAATGACAGTGAAGGTGGTGGCAGTAGAAGGAATCAAAATCAGGATGGTGGTGATGACTGAGACCACGTGGTACTGGGGTAACACCACTTTGTTGATCTCTCGAAGGTCAATGATAAAGCGGTATGCTTTCTCATCTCCCTCTCCCTGTTTCTTGATGATGGGCAAGATAGGGCTGTTGCAAACGTTGCTAACCACTTCCTCTACCACTCCTGCATCTATTAGTGACTGACTAATCTTTACCAATGCCTTCTCGCCCTCGGGCGATATCCGATATTGTGGAAGTTTTGGGAGTGTTGCGTCTGGTCGGACAGTAATGTGCACTGGGTCAATCATCATGCGCCCTACGTCCGAATCCGTCTTGGCCCACAGATGCGGAGGCAGAGTGTCAAGCAGGGATGTGTCAGCGTCAGTGATGGAAAACATGCGTCGGGGAGGGCAATGTCTAAGCAGGACAGGGTTGTCGTAAAGGAAAACTCGAACTCCGTCTTAAGAACATCTAATTGTCGCTCGGAAGTGTTTCAATAAGTCAAGTCCCATAGTGGCGTCAGGGCTATTGGAGGAAAGTAAAAACGTGGTGTCAGTAGTGTTGTTCTCTAAGTCGAAGAGGATCGGGGCGGACAAAGGGTTAGTGGAGGGCGTTCCATCGAAACCTGTCGAATATGAGTGAGCCAGACAAGGGTGCCCTTGGAATCAGTCGTTTAGATAACGCACTACGTGTTGAGCCAGTGTCTACCAGAAATTGAGACTTTGTACCCAAGACCTTAGCAGTGACGTAAGGGCCTTGCTGGTCAACATAGAGCTCGACTGGATCCCTCCCTTGCCCTTGGCAGTCCTATGCAAAGTCGTGGGCGTCATCATAGTCAGATTGCTGGCATTGGTTCTGTCTGGGTCGATCAAATGTATTTGGTCTGCCTGATCTGTCATTAGTCGTGTCATTTGTGGGCCCTCGCTGCTGTCCCTTATTTCTCGGTCCACTTGCTATGTCCTTGGGGTCTTTGTTTCTGATTATTTCCAAAAGGATCGGGCATTGGGATTTCCAATGGCCAGTTCCTTTACAGAAAGCACACTGGTCCTCTCTAATGTCTGTACATCCAATGTGGGGAGTCGAAGTACGGTCCTTGGGAGGTGCAGTCTTAGGGACGTTCGTCTGATAGTTTCCCCTGTATTGGTCACGTCCTGTAGTCACCCCTTGCAGTTGTGCGATCATCACCCTCTCTTTCAAGTCTTTCTTCTTTTTCTCTGTTGCTCTATCGTTTTCATTTTTCTGATGTTCGTAATATTGGGCCATTTGGAGGATAGCCGTAGGTTTGGAGGCTGCCCAACTACTCTCGCTGGCCTGCAGTTTCTGGGAGACCTCTGGTGACAGACCCTTAACATAATTCTGGACAAACAAATGGTGTCCGGTTGCAGTGGTCATGTCCTGGCCGCTGTAATCGGAGAACACCGTTTCGAACCGGGAGAAGTAGTCCGATGCATCCTCCTGGGGTTTCTGGCGACAGGCCGTTACTATCGACCAGTCCACTTTCTTTTCTGGAATTAGGGTTTTTAATTTCTGGACGATTTTATCTGGTAGGTCTAAAATGGGTTTCAAAGGCTTTTGTCCAGGTTCTCGTTGTTTGTCAATGCCATCGAGTTGTGACCAGGTATGTCCAAGCAGCTCAAGGTGGTCGACTTTCCGGATTTGCTTCCACACATCAGCTGGTAGACATAACCCGAAAAACAAGTCGATGTTAGCCAGGGTCATAATCGTTGAACCTAGGGCTGTAGCTAACTCAGTATAGAAGGCAGTGGGGTTTTTACGTAGATCAGGCAGAGATTTCCGGAATGTCAGAATCTCTTGCCGGTCCCACGGCTGGTAGACCCAGTTGTACACTACCCTTCCTTTTGCATCTTTGTGGTTTGCATCATCGTTAGTCCCTTCACCTCGTGGAGGAACCCAGTAAGGGGCAGCCTCTCGTATCGGCATCATGGCGTTAGATTGCCCAGTTTGTGGTTCGGTCACTACGGATGTAGTGGTTTTAGTTTCCGATTCTTGTTCAGTGAGGTGGCGGAAAACCTCAAGCGTACGCATAAGGAGGTCCGTCACATCACACTCGCCCTCATCCCCGATATCGACCTTCCGGTACAGAGTCGTTAGGCTCCCGGGACCTTTGTCTCGATATCGGTCCTCGTATGCGTTTAAGACATGGTAACACAGTCGAACGGTAAAATGTCGTCTGTGACTTCCTGTATACAAGTTAAACATATCTGTGATATACTCTTCATCTTCCTTTCTTTCTACCAGTGTCCTTGCTATCTTGTCAATCCCTGCTCGCTCATCTTTGCTTAATCTGTTTGTTCTTGCAGAACAGGCCCTTCGGGTCTCGGGGTCGCCTAACGTTGTTGTTTGTGTAGTATCTAATACAAGGAGTTCGGCCGGCACAGAGGCCATGGGGGCCGAAGCTGTGGCACTACTCTCGTTTGTACCTGGGGGTGGTGGGTGCTGTGCGAAGAGTTGGGAAGGGGCATATGGAGGGGGCATGTAGATGATCGGAGGACCTAACAGCAGATCATCGTTGGCTCGTTGTTTCGAGGGTAATTCAGGATAGAGCGTAGGGGGCGTTCTATACGGACACTGGTTTGATGTTTCTATTTCTAGTTTCTGTTTGGCTTCCTCTCTTTCCTTTATCTCTTCTTCTAGTTTCTGAGCAGCTAGGTGGGCTGCTTTTCGCAGCTCTTTTCCCAACCTACTCTCAGTTTTCTTTTTACGTTGTTCAGTTTCTTTGCGCCACATGCCGAAACTATCAAGCATAGTGGGCGTTGTCTTGTTTTTACCAAGGGCTGTTTCTAGCGTGTTCATTTTATCATCATCAAAGGATCCTATCAGTGGCCACTGACTTTCTCGATCCTTTTTCGTATATTTATGCCACAGCTTGCTATAGGCTATAGCGATCAATCCATGCTTCATGAACATGTCCTTATTAGGGGTGCCCTCCAATGGAGCCGGATGGTTCATCTCTAATAAGCGGTCCGGGCTAAACAGGCTACCAATCAGTGGGGAGAAGACAGGCATGACATGATCACAATGGGGACAAAAGTCAGCACTACCTATCTTATCATTGCGTGCAAAGACTAGACAGAATATTTCTATTCTACGTTGTTTGCAGGCGGTGAAGACCTCAAGAACCAATATCAAACAGTCAATGCTCGGTCAATCAAACAATCAGTGGGGAGAATAAATAGGCACGCAAAGGTCTGCGTTCCCTACCCTTTCACTACCTGCAAAGAGGGAACCTGTTCTTTCCTGTTTGTAGACAGAGAATCTCCAGAAAGCAATCCGCGAACAGTAGTTCGGGTTCAATCAATTAATCAGTGGGGGAGAAAGATAAGCCCGACGGCTGCGTCACCTATCCTTCACTGGTTGCAAAGAGAGAGCCTGTTGTTTCTCCGTTTGCAGACAGCGAATCTCCAAATAAATCAATCAAAGAGTAATACTAGTATTTTCCAAACAATCAAACAATCATTTCGCAATTCGTCGTGTTTACACGACCTTACCCGGACCGCATGGACAGTTTCTTGTCTTCCGAATCCAGCGCCCGATCGTCCTCTATTCTTCGTATTCCTCGCGGCACTCCTGATGGTTCCCAGTCAGGACCGTAGATCACTCGAGAGAGGTCTGTTCGGAACCAGTGAAGTTCGGATGATCGGCTGTCAGACGAGGGTCTATCGGACAGGTGCACTCCCGATCATTGCAGTAATTCACTCTGTCGTCAGGACCTCTCCCACTGGATCCACTGATCGTTGTTGGGCCCCACGTTTGGGACGCCAATTGTTGAAAAAGGTACAGGCAGGAGACCTTTTTCGAAGTTGCCCGGCGTTAGCCGCCTCTATACCCACTCAAGTTTACCAAACAAAGAGGCAGGCGCTGGAGACTGGAAGGCAGGAAACAGAAGTTTTATTCCGACGGAGCAGAACACATCAAATCAGACAACAGGGTATCTTCTCGAGGTGCTCTAACCACATCTCTGAGGCCTGGCCTCTTATACACAAGTTTATGCTCTTTATTGCATGTAACACATTCTTGCAATGCTTTGAAGTATGAAAGGACATCCTCAGAATCTCCCCTTCAGGCCCGTTCCCACACACATTTACAGTTGAAGTCCCCACCCCGGTCACAACAGGTGATGATTATCGCGCAGCGGGACATTCCGCCGATTTACGGAATGTGTGGGGTTGATCGGATCTCATAGGGTGGGGGCTTTGATCAATTCGAGGGTCCTTTAATGGGGGAAGCTTCCTACTGTACGGAGGGGCAATAAACAGTATCCGCAGGGCCAGGTGGTGGCCTGGGAACGAGGAAGACAAACGGGCACACAGGAAAAGGGGGTTTGTATCAAAGGACCTGGGACCATGAAAGGGATGAAGGGAGGTGTCGCGCTGGGAACAGGATAGGATTCCGAGGCAGAGCTGCGCTGAAGAGGGGTTTACGACCCAAGGCATGTGAGAGCGGGGGTTGTCAGCGTGTGGGGGATGCCTGCGAGGTTAGGAGAGAGAGAGAGAGAGACGCGCTGGCTATCAGTGAGGGGCAGGGAGGCCATGGTGCTCAAAATGGCTGCCGCTTACACGCACGAATGAGCTCAAAAAGGGCAAGATGGCGCCGATAATGTTGACGTTTGCAGCCTAGCTTTTAACACATTGTTAATAGATTACCCTTGCAAGTTAACTGAACATTTGTGTTCTATTTACCAACATGTCCGACAGTCCTTGGGGAGCCTGGGGATTATGTGTTAGTACGTCATTTTCGGCAGAAGAAGAGTTTGGAGCCGCGATGGAAGGGACCAGAACAGGTCCTCTTATCTACGTGTACTGCTGTTAAAGTCACCTGCTGGATGAACAGGGGGCACGCAACCCACTGCCACAAGGTCCCTCTTCCTCTGTCCTATGATCAATGGGTGAAGGATGGAGTCGGGGACTCCGAGTGCGAGACAGTGTCCCAGTTTGTCCCCTTTAGTGATGCAAGGTTGACCTGGACCAAAACAGATGAGGAAAATGATGAAGTGCTGAATGCAGTGCTTCCTCCAGAAATACGAGCAATTTTTTTTTTTTTTTTGACCCTTCTGTGCCTGGAGTCACTAGGTACAATTTGCACCCTCCGCTGAAAGACAGTGCACCAAAGGAGAAGTCAGATTAAGTAGGGATGGACTGTGTAAGTTAGAGTGTACTTTGATATACCAACTGTGTTAGTTTAGGACAATATTAGATTTGTGCACTGTTTTGAACATTTGGACAGGATAGCTTAAAAGTATTCCCTGGAAAGGGGGTACCTTATCCTGATCAAAGTGGGTACCTGAGCTTAGGACTGAGCAAGCTCCACCGCTCGTGCTCAAGAGTGCCAACGTTTTTGATGTACAATAGGAGCCTTTACGATTGAGGCTCTGACAGACACTGGGAACTTGTATAATCTCCTTGCTGGCATTTTCTACCCCTTGATTCCACCATTTTCTATGCACCCCTTTGGCAAAATGGTTGCTAATGAAGAGCAGCCAGTGATCCCCCTTGCTCATAAAGGTACCTCTAGCTCACCCAAAAAGAAAATAATATGCATTGTTTTTGTGACACTGATGTTATAGATTCTGGGTGGGGTGTCTTGAGTTTTAGAATGGGATCAAAATGCACCCTCATGTACTAAGAATAAGGTTGTTTCACAGGTTTGGGGAAAAGGTATAGCTTGATATCCCACTGAATCTGTTATAAGTTTATGGACTGCTTATCCATTGTCCCTTGTTAATTACCCGTATACTCGCCCAGCTCACTTCATAGAAGTAAGGGGCGAGTTTGGTATGGGGTATCCTGGCCCTTGTTTATATTACAGAAAGACACGAGGAAAGGGGTACCCGGGATGTGATGATAATACGTATTGTGATAATTCGTCCATGAGAGAGCACCTTACTGGGTTGGCATTATCAAGATTTGACAGTTACTCGAAAGGCTGGTTACTATCCTACATGTTGCCCCATAATTAAAAGTACTAATACATTTCTATATGTCAACTGTCATGGAGTAAGACTGTTCAAAAATGCAATGTCTTTATTGAGAAAGAAGGATCCGAGTACCTATGGGATGAATACCAGATATGCTTCTGTAGATTATCAACTGGCCCATAATATGCACACCCAGGATGTTATCTTTTGTCTAATGGCACTTATTCAAATGTTCATATTATTAATGATGATGCTGCTTTAGGAATGGTGCTTCCTCTAATTGCCCTATTTAAGCCTAGTTTAAGATGGGTTAAAAGAACATTGACTGCAGAATTTAGCGACGGCGGGACAGATGTGGAATTCAATAACTATAGTAATGGTATCACCTTTGGATATATCCTCTCCTCCAATATTACCTTTGGTGGTACAGCTATGGACAGGGTTGAAAGAGCTAGAGAATACTTTGGATGTAAGCTGCAGGTACTGTCTAACTCCACAGTAGCAGCCTTGCGTGACATCACCACCCAATTGGAAAGCATGCGAATATATTCCGAGCAGACTAGATATGCTGTTGACTTCATATTAGCTAAGAGTGGTGTGTGCACAGTAGTAGGCAACACAGTGTCTAGTCGGGATCACTAATATGGAAAAGAATATCACCCAACATATTTTTGACATCCTGGAAAATGTTAAATGAATGAAGAGTGGGAATTGGGTTGGTCATTTTTGGTAGTTGGGGAGGGATCCTTGAAAAGGTGAACTATTTCATTGTAATTCTAGTGTCTTTTTGTGTTATAGTCCAGTGTCACCCCTTCTGTTCCACTTACTGCACCACCCTTCTTGCCCCTAAGAAAGTATCAATTCACAATACTAATGCAACAATTATGATTGAAAAGGAAATTGATGACCTCGTGCAAATAGATGAGGGCATTTTTTAGACTTTTTCCCTTCTTACTGTTTCCCTTCCTGAAGCCAAAAACATGGAGTGCTCTTAAAAGGATTTTACAAATGCTTCTCTGGTTTATGTCCTTATATACTGTTTTTTTATATTACTAGTAAAATGTTTTAGCTCATGCTAAAAGGAGGGTCTGTTAGAATAAAAAAATATGTGATTTCTCTGTTCACGTAAAGTTAGCATTTGCTGCACCATTTTATGTACAGCTGCCATTTTAAATCCTTTGTAATTTACTGTTCAGCTGCACCTGCTTGGAAAATTCGATGGTGGGCGTGCTTGCCCTGGTTCTGTAATGTACATAATGTATTGTTATGCGTGCTGATGTTGTTCCCTCTGCAGCACTCCTAAGTGACTTGTCAGACCGGGCTCCACTCTGAGTATGTTTGAATAAGCAGGTATTGGTTTGTATTCTCTCCTGTCTGACTGACTCTTCATTTAGTATGGAAGGCTGAGAGGTGGTTGTGAGTGACCCGGGCGATCCTATTTGGGCCATTTCCTTCAGAGGCTGCAGAAGAATGGGTCCAGGGGACCAGCGGCCACCGTGGGGCTCAGCTGGATCTAGGTAAGTGCTTGTCAGGAATCCAACAAAGCCAAGCACTGGGTTCTTGTGCAGAACGGCTTAAATAGTTGCGGGGGAAATCAGTGAATGTGTCTAATTATAAGCTACTAGCACACTGGTGTAATTATCCACTCATCTCTTACACGTTGTGCATATGTTTAACGGCTTGCACATGGGCACGTGGAAGCAGTGTCAACTCGTGACTGTTGGGCACATGGCATACTGGTGTAATTCCTGCATGTTGTGCACAGGTTTGACTGTTTGCACGAGGGCACGTGGAAGCAGTACTTGACTTGTGAAAGGCACGCAGTAGATGTGCAGTGCTAAAGAGTTCTCAGGCTTATTAGCATTTACAACATTACTCACACAAGAATAAACAACCATTGGTACTTACCATTATACCATGTTTACATTATGAAAATAAGTGGTAGTTTATTTCCACTACCAGTCAATGGTTACTACTGCCACTGACAGCGATAAGGGGAGCAATTAAGGGCTATGTGGCTGTGCAGTGGCATGTACAGTGTGATGTGTTGCAACACTTATGACAAGGGGTCAGTCTTACGTCACTCTGAGCCCAGGTGAATTCCTCTATCTATGCTTTCAGGGGCCACTAAGCTAACCCATGGGGAATACTTCTCCCTACCTATGGACCCCATCTGCCCAGACCTAATTTTAACTTCCTCACAGATGCATCCCAGTAGGCAGACAGTACCTCAGAGGCCAACAAAGTCATGTGGCCCATTCCACCCCTTTGGTTAGACTTCTGAACCCAGCCCAAGGAAACCTATGTCCACAAGGACAGCAACCAACAGAGACCAATGACAGCTGCCAGTGTCAAGAGACAGCCCCAGGCCACCCAGAGGACTCTGTCCTCTCTGGTTTCTCAGAGCGGCAGGGGCTGTAGCTCCAGGAGCCTTGCATCCTTTCTCCACTCTACCTCCCACCAAGTATGGGATGATTTCCTGAAGCTGATACCTAAACCCAGGATTTTTACCCTTAGGCCGAGCATGTGCCTGGCAAGCCAGGACTTCCAGGGGAATACAACCACCCCTACCAGGGGAAACACACAAAAAGCATGTTTTTTGCAAGAGTCTGCTTGCCACAGGTCTTCCTACCTGTGTCCATGTGACAGAGCATGGAGCCCGCAGGCCAGAAACGGCATCACCAGGGTCGATCTTGGGGTACTCTGATCTCAGAGCTGGCAACTAGTGACCCACTGACCCTCCCACTGGAGCCTGATATCCCTGCTTAACCCTCCATCTGGTCTTCTGCACCCTCCTCTGTGTAGTTGTAATGCCAGAAACTTGAACTGGTCGGACGCATGTGGTGGCCGCCCCCAAGTTCTTCTGACACTGGATGGTTTCTTTGGACAGTGGAATAGTGAATCCCCCACTTTCAAAGCTCAAGCGGGGCGTTTGTTTGTCTGTCTGCAGTTCTATAGATAGAAGCTCTTAAAAAACAATGTTTTGCCCCAATAGGACAAAACTTGGGTATAGTGTTGCTCTGTACATATTTGTTCATGTATTTGTCTTACATGGATTGTATTGACTATGCATGTTTATGATTCCTTTTTACTGTGTTTGTGTTGTATATGAAAAAAACTTGTGAAATTGTCTTGAATTGTGTCAAATGGACTCTAAAAATTATTTTCTAAATTATTTAAATTAAAGGTCATCGCAGTGATTCAATTGTGTCATCATGATTAGAAGAGAGTTTGTAAATGTGTGTCAGTACTGGCAATTCTGGTGTTGTCTACGTTTTGCGTGGCCCCACCTTACTGATTATGGGCCCAACCCTGTATAGTTTGTACACTTTCTAAAAGCTGCATTTCTAAAATAGTAAGGATAAATCCAACCTCGCCAATAAGGTGGATTTATCATTCCCATTCCAAACATATGAGACATGAAAAAGCTACTCGTGGAAGTAGTCTGGCGCAATGGCCAGGGTACCTGACTCCTGACCACAGGGTTCGCGGTTCGATCCCTGGCTCCGGAAGCAGGTTAGCCCAGCACCATGTGACTCTGGGCAATAGCTTGCTTAATCTTCCCGACGGCCCCCAGCGCCAAGACACCTCTATTGGAGGTAGCTGTGTGCTTTACAAATTCTGGCATTTTTTTACATTTTTCTTCTGTCTAATCTGGAATTAGAGCTTAAAACTGTTTTTAGGAGTCCCCAATGCTCGCGTATGAGAGGAGCAGGCCTTACAGTCGTTTAGCAAGCAGTTTAAAATGCGAAGTCGAAGTGGCAGTCAACTACACGCGTGTGCCCTGCATTGGCAGGCCTGAGACAGTTATGAAAGGCTACTTATGTGGGTGGCACAACCAGTGCTGCAGACCCACTAGTAGCATTTAGATTACAGGCAATGGGTATATTGTATAGTACTTTACAAGGGGCTTACAGGTAAACTAAATCTGCCAATCAGCTATACACCAATGTCACCAGGCTTTGGGGGTGAAGCACATGCACTTTAGCACTGATCAGCAGCAGCAAAGTGCTCAGCATCCTAAGACAAACAAAGAGAAGGTCAGGAAAAGAGAAGGAGGAAGGCAAAAAGTATGGGGGCACCCTTCAAAAACGGTCATATTCCAACAACTATGAACAAAAGGATATAAGTACAAATATTCAATTTTTTTCTCAGGTTTCTGCAATGCAAATGTCATTTTTTCACTGGTCGGTGCCAAAAACATTTCAGTGCAAATTTGTACTGTTGAAGTGCAAAGTTTATGTACAATTCGTGTAACATAGGCCACAATAAAAAGGTTTGCTCTTTGCAATATAATGTATTTAATTGTGTCATATTTGCTTACATTAGTTCTCTGTAATCCTCTTTACGATGATTTGCCCTTTGCTGACTTACCTCCTCATCTACAAGATGTGTTTCCTTCACGTGGGTGTTGCCAAAGACAAAATAAACTGGTAAAGGGGTAAACAGCCCATGCATATGTACCTCTCCTATCCCAGCATGTGCCATTAATCCTTAATTTTGTCATGCAGAAGTGTAAAACTCAGCTGGGATAGTTACCAAAGCAGATCTGGGATGGTTGGTGAGTTGTAAGGAGGGATGTGTGAAGGGGAAACATTGATTCATGATTGAAGATTACCAATGAGTAATTTGGAATAATTTATTTTTTTATTCATCCTCTCTAAGGTCCCTCTTCTCTGAGTATAAACAAAAGCAACATGTGTTCCTCTCTAGCTTAAAAACACAGTAGCAGATAAATCAACTAACCCAAAACCATGCACAAATCACCAGGAAACTGCATACAAATGTAAATGAGTAAAGCAACATGGAAAGTTGCTTGAAAACACTCTACATAACCCACAAATCATTGAGAAATGGGTCACAGGTGGTATCACAGAGAAGCAGATAAAGACCTGAACTTATGCCCTGTATTAATCTCAATGAACCACATTTTATTGGTAAGAACTCCCACGACATTCGTGCCTAAAAAGACCAAAACAAACAGCACAGGTAATAGGAAGAGAAGGGAGAACATATTTTGCATTCTCAGCTGACATTCCCACATTATTTTTAGAAAATTGGAACATAGGTGAGTCACAGCCCTTCTGGTCCTGGTGGGAAATGAGGGCATAGTGATGATACCAGTCTAGACAACCCTAAAAGCATTGGAGATGCCAAAACATTGAAGAGACTTGCAACAATGTTGTTAAATTCTTCAAGAGGGAAAAGAAGAAAATCATTTTAGGAAGAATTCATACCAGAGATGGGAGATTTGTCTAACCCAGCCATAAAGAGTAGAATGTAATGTCACAACTGGAACTGGAGACAAATCCACTCAAAACATTACCCTTTTCCCAGACAAAATAAAGCACTCTCAAAAAACAAGGTCTTACAGATGTTTCTTAGTATCTTCCATAAACACTTTCTCCAGGCCCCTAGCACGCATGATGAACCATCAGCTTGCACTTGCTGTTTCGATTAAATTAGGAAGTGTCGAAGTTGCACAGTCTGTCCAGAACGATAGAACACTCTCAAAGCTAGGCATTTATGATTAATAAAAATGAAGAAACCAAAGTTGACCTCTCCTCCATACCTTCACGGTAAGAGCAAAGAGCTAGCTACCAATTAAGCATTGGTCCTGACTTCTATTTTTAGCTATCAGCCAACCTTTTGGATTGTCCAGTGCTTATAATCCAAGCAAGATGTTATGATATTCCATGCTTGAGTGAGGGACTAGCCTAATTCAGTGTAACCCAATTTCACTATGTTTAAAGGCAAGAGCACAAACACTTTAGCACTGGTTAACAGTGGTAAAATGTGACAAGCCCTAAAAGCCAACAAAAACGCTTTCAGAGAAAAGGAGGGTGAAGGCAAAACATTTGGGGATAACCCTAAAGAAATGGCCAAGTCCAACATGACCCCCTTCAGCAAAAAACAAGGTAGACTAATAAATACCTTGATGGATATTCTTTCTTAGGCAACAGGTCATGGAGGAAGGCCCTGTTATGCAGGGGCACTTGCTAGCTCTACACTTTCTGAAATCAGTTTGGTTCCTCTGTCTATACTCTCCTGAGCCACTGGACTGACCCGTCAGAAAACCTTCTCCTCACTGGGGAACCTCATCTATGAACCACGTAACCTTATCTTACTCACAGATTCATCCCAGTAGGCAGATAGTACCACCATGGCCAACAAAGCGATGTGGCCCATTCCGCCCCTTGGATCAGACTGCAGTACCCAACCCAAGGAAAAGTCTGCCCACAGGGCCAGCAACCTAGAGAGGCCATTAACAGGTGTCAATAACAAGATCCAGGTACAGGACCTTCTGCTGCCAGGTGGAAGCTCCAGGTGGGGGCATTGGGTAGATGTATGTTCTTGCCTTAGGGCTGGAAATTAGTTCCCTATGGCCTCAAAGTGGTTTTCTGAGCACTGAACTTTCTCAGATTGAGCCTACTAGTTAGGCACCCTACATCCACTCAAACTCCCACCAGTTCAGACGTGGAATCCCGATACTGACTTTTCCGCTCAGGATCTGTTCCATTAGGCTGAACAGGGGGAAAGGCTGAGTGATTGCTCCCCTGCCGCTTCTTCTGGACTCTAGTATCGTCTGCTTGGGCGCGGTACCCCCAGAAAAACTTAACTGTCAGGATGTGGATGGCTGCCTCTCCCAGTTCTCCTGATACAGAAGCAATTATTTCCCTGGAATGAAGTCTATGGACATCTGGGGAATACCCAAGACCCTCCTCCTCTGGGTTATCTCACCACCCCACTCCAAGCATAGCAGAACCATGAGGTGGAAAATGTCTTTCCGCTGCACCTGAGTTACCCTGCCACCTGACCAGTGTACTGCTCTAGAGAAGCCAACCTTTCCACTATCATGATCTGGCTCGTCCCAGGGTCTCAGAGCAGTGCCAGGTATTGCATTCACTTTCACCTGGTGATGTGATGACTCCCACGCTCTGGGATCACTGTCTCACCCTCTGAATCTATCTCCTAGCTAGGGAAGATCATGGCATGACCTATGAACTGCCACTTGGGGCTATTTCGGTCTCATTGGCCACCCTGGAGAATTTCCACTAGTGGGTGGCTTCTTTGGATATATTCCCAATGCTTGTGCCTTAACTCAAAACAATCAGAGAAATCAAAGCAGTGAGACAGGCCAATGCAGTGCCCAGAGCCACCGCCCATCCGATCCTTCTTATTGTTTCTCAGAAGGGGCATGTAAACCCTTTTCTCCCTGTATGTTCTGAGACTTGTCTTAGTCTTCTTTACCTCCCCCTCATTTTTTCTGGGGGAACGTCCATGTACCTTCTTAAGCACTATGGTATGAACCCAGAGGTCTTCCTCGTTTGCAAGCTCCCTGGGGTCAGTAAGCTTTCAGCCAGCTAGGTATTGCTGCAACTCTGTGAAACAGTTACTGAGTGTGCTCTCTCGCAATTAGAGCATACAGCCCTTCATAACTACTGACTTGGATCCCCCTCACCCAACCATTTCACCAACCATCTCGTTTACTGGAGAAGTCAAAGACTGGCAAGTAAGTTTCTGACTCGCCATCTCTTTTACTGGAGAAGTCCAAGATTGGCCAGTAAGTCTCTGACTAGCCATAAACCTTGAGCGGTATCCCTCTGGGATGAGACTGAATTGAGTGAGACTGGCTGATTTCATGCGAGTGTAGACCTCTGGTCAGCCATCTCTAAAGCCAATAGGATATTCCTCCCTACAGCCGGCATGTGTCTCAACAGACTTGCCCCCCCACAACTCCTCTGGGAACCTCTGTATTCTAAGGGCTGCCTCACAGGCTTCAAGCCACCTATCAACATCACTCCCCACTGCAAAGCTGAGCACCAGGTCTTTAGGTATGTAGACTCATTGATCTCCTTTGGGCACCAATGAATTGCTGCCACCATTTCTTCCGGACTCTGACAGCTGTTTTGGCCTTCATGCTAAAATCCTTTAGACTCAGTTAATAAGCCAACAGCAATGGCCTCTCCTCCTAGTATCTCTCTTGTGCTATGCTGTTTTCAGTCTCAGCTCTTCTCTTCTCTGCAGCCAGTCTGGCTAGTTGCAGCTTCAGGCCCTTTCGCCGTCTATATCTCAGCTCTTCACAAGACAGGGTATGGGAGGATACACTGCTTTCTGTATTGGATCCATCAGGAGACTCCATCTCTGTGGACCCTCCACACCCCACCATTACCACTGCTAAGTCATGTCTCTCCTTCCCCTCATTGTCCTTCTCAGGGCCATCGCACTCTTGGGGCCCCATTATGATGACGGGCGGACATTACCCGCCCGTCATCATGTTGGAAAACGGGACTGCCCGCCATAAGGGCGGGGGTCCCGGGGGTGCCATTAGGATGTGCCCGCCACAGTGGCGGGCACATCCTGTATATTCAGCATTGTGGCGGGCGGTGCTCTGTGCACCGCCCGCCACAATGCTGAAAATGCACTCTGACATTGCCATTGAAAAAGCGGCAGGCACAGAGCGGTGCCTGCCGCTTTGTCAATGACAATGAAGGGGGGTGCCACAGGTACCCCCCGTGTGCCACCCCCCTTTGTCCTTCACTCTGGGGGGCCCACAGGGGCCCCCCAGAGTGAACACCGCATGCCTTTCCGTGGCGGCAATGCCGCCACGGAAAGGCATTGCAAAATGCACATAGTAATATGGCAGGCGGTGTCTAACAGACACCGCCTCCATGTTACTCGTTTTCCGCCCCGGCCACAAGGCGACCGGGGCGGCAAACATACGGGCGGTGTTTTACACCGCCAGCGTCCCCTCCGCCATCCTAATATGGCGGGGGGAATTGTGCGTTGGATGTCGGGCGGATTTGCTCCGCCAGGGTGGCGGTGGCCACCGCCACCCTGGCGGAGCAAATCCGCCCGACATCCTAATGGGCCCCAAAGTTGTCTGGGGAATTCTTCCCCCAGTACGCGATCTCAAAATCATACAGAGTTTCCCGAAGGTACTGCTTCGTAGACTCCTTTTTCTATGGCCTCCCCATAGCTCGAATCACTGACAAAATATTGACGTTGAAAATATCGACCTACAGGAATATCGATGCAGAAATATCGAAGGCAAGAATATCGACATCCTATCTACAACATGGTAAGTACAAAAATATCGAAAAAAATATGTAGATGTTAAAAATATAGTTTTCTTTTCTGTAAAAATATAAATGTAAAATAAAGTAAATAACACTAAAATAAAATAAACATAGTTTAAAATATATAATAATGTTTAAAATTAATAAATAATACACATATAATAATAATAAATTAATTAAACATATACAGAAAATATATAATATATACGCACTTAACAATACGTTGTAATAATTATTTTAATAATTTATAAATCAATAAAAAATATTATAAATTACAAATACATTTACAAACATAAAACATAAACATAAATAAAAAGTAAAGAATTATGTTTAATAAATTAAAAAATATATATACCCTTAATATTTTTTAAATTAATTATATACTACATTATCTAAATGTATAACTAAATAATTAAAAATACTATTCAAAATCCATAAGTAAAAAAAATTACATTAATAAAAATGTTGGATAGCATAGAACTTAAAATTACCATTCCAACTCCAGAAAGCGTAGAGGTAAAAATTACTATTCCAACTCCAGAGAGTGCAACATTAGGGAAAACATTGGCTAGCGTAGGAGTAAAAATTACTATTCCAACTCCAGAGAGTGCAACAGTAGGAAAAGCGTTGGATAGCGTAGGGGTAAAAATTACTATTCCAACTCCAGAGAGTGCAACAGTAGGGAAAACGTTGGATAGCGTAGGGGTAAAAATTACTATTCCAACT
Organism: Lissotriton vulgaris; assembly: GCF_964263255.1. Lineage (NCBI taxonomy): Eukaryota > Metazoa > Chordata > Amphibia > Caudata > Salamandridae > Lissotriton > Lissotriton vulgaris. The sequence continues at coordinate 505,197 of NW_028246579.1, forward strand.
CCAAAGAGTGCAACAGTAGGGAAAGTGTTGGATAGCATAGGGGTAAAAATTACTATTCACACTCCAAACAGTGCAACAGTAGGGACAACATTGGAAAGCGTAGGGGAAAAAATTACTATTCCAACTCCAGAGAGTACAACAGTAGGGAAAGTGTTGGATAGCGGGTGGGTAAAAATTACTATTCCCACTCCAGATAATGCAACAGTAGAGAAAACGTTGGATAGCGTAGGGGTAAAAATTACTATTCCAACTCCAGAGAGTGCAACAGTAGGGAAAGCATTGGATAGCCTAGGGGTAAAAATTACTATTCCCACTCCAGAGAGTGCAACAGTAGGGAAAACGTTGGATAGCGTAGAGGTAAAAATTACTATTCCAACTCCAGAGAGTTCAACAGTAGGGAAAGCGTTGGATAGCGTAGGGGTAAAAATTACTATTCCCACTCCAGAGAGTGCAACAGTAGGGAAAACGTTGGATGTCGTAGGGGTAAAAATTAGTATTCCAACTCCAGAGAGCGCAGCAGTAGGGAAAGCATTGGATAGCGTAGAAGCTAAATATAACATACTTATAAATAATTGTTGTAAATAAAATAATTAAAATTTTAATTTTTAATTAACTCTACATCATTTGCAATTACCCATTAATAATTACTAAAAACATAATTACAATTGAATAATTAATTAACAATAAATTAACAATAAATACCAATAAATAATATTTAAGAAATATAAATTACCAAATAATAAATATTGAACACTAAAATATTTTTCAAAACAAAAAAACATTAATAATTCAAAATTGATTAACAATTAAAAAATGGTAAACATTTTTTTTGTAAAAAATATGTTTAATGAAAAATTATTTACCAATTATTAAAATGAATTTCCAATTAATAAAAAGTAATTAACAATTAAAAATATCAATTACCAATTTAAAAAAAAGAATTACCAATTAAAACATGTATTTACCAATTAAAAAATGTACTTACCATTTACAAAACTTAATTACCAATTAAAAAAAGTATTTACCAATTAAAAAATGTAATCACCAATAACAAATCTTAATTACCAATTAAAAAAATTAATTGGCAATTAAAAAATGTAATTACCAATAACAAACCTTAATTACCAATTAAAAAAATTAATAAGCAATTAAAATAATGAATTAACAATTAACATTTATTTATAAATAAAATAATTATAAATATCAATTAAAAATAAATAATTACTTAATTACAATTAAATTACTTCTCACTCAATTCCCCTAGAAACCCACAACCCGCTACAGAACTTAAACGCAAAAATGAATTAAAATTAATTTACAATTACTAAAAATTAATAATTAATTTACTATAGTTAAATTACTTCCCACCCTATTCCCCTATAAACCCACAACCCGCTCCAGTACTAAAACATACAATTAAATTAAATATAACATTTTTAATATATAAAAAATAGTACATATATTATTTAAAACAAATAAAAAACTTAACAAAAACACATAACACATACATATAAAATGCATATTAAAATACATAACAACAAACAAATATCGATATTAGTAACATCGAAATTAGTAACATCAATATAATTGATATAGATATTACTAACTTCGATATTACTTACATCGATATAAAAAAAATCGATTTTACTTACCTTAGGGTCGATATTCTGTCCAACGATATTCTTGACCTCGATATTCTTCACCTTCGATATTTTTAACTCAATATTAATGTTGGTCGATAATTTTGAATCGATATTTTGACTGTGCACCCCATAGCTCAACCTTGCTGAAGTCAGCATTGGGGCTCAGGTCCATCTCATAGTATTCTGCTCTGCAGTTGAAGTTCATTTCCATTTTTGCAAGGTATCCTTGGTGCAACAACAAGGAATTCCCAATTGTATAAGGTAGGAATCAAATTTGGAAAAATGACCAATTTGAGAGCTAAAAAGAATTAAAAAAGGCTTTTATTGGTATCAGATGAATTATCTAAGAATTTAGTGTAACAAAAAATCACTGTATGTCACTGTACACACATAAGTCCTCATATCACCATTGAACACCAGTGTTGGAAATTGAGTTACTGGTTGAGGAGAGTGAACCCCTACTCAAGCAGCATCCACAATACCTGTCATGGTGAGATACAAGCAACCCCAAAATAGCCTGTGCTCAACCCTCTGGTAGCGTGGTACAAAAGCAGTCAGGCTTAACTTAGAGGCAAAGTATTTATGCAGCACTTAAAATGTAACAACATGAAAAACACAAAACAAGAAACATCCCACACCAACTTAGAAAAATAAAGTAAAATGGACTAAATTATTTGAGACCAAAATGACAAAAATCCACTAAATAGATCTGGAAATATGCAATCTTAATGATTTCAGGTAAGTGAAGCATCTAAAGCACAAAGCGCCACGTGCTGGCTGTGTGAAATCAGGTCAAAGTCACAAGCTTAGGCCGACTGCGATATAACACGGTCCGGATACAGAGACCAGGCTAGTCCTGTTGAAGAGTTACCTTCAAAGTCAATTGTGAAGAGTTCCATTTGCAGTGGAAGGAGCTTAGAGAAGCAGGGAGAGTTTTGTGAATGGCCATCAAAGAGTGGGCCGAGTGTAGCGGACGGTCATCATGTAATGCAAAGATCCTGTTGGGCATCGCGGATGCAAGTCAAGATAAGAAATCCCCTTTGGACAGATAGACACTGGCATTCACAGCTCATAGAACGCCTAGGAGCAATATTCAATACAGCTGTAGGTATAGACACTGGAGCCAATGGTGAAAATGAGAAAATATAGTAGCAATAAAAGGAAATTAAAAAGTATACAATTTATTCTGATTTAAAAACATATGCTAAACAGCAAATATCACATTTGATACAAACATCAGAAATACAGTGGGAAACATTAAAATAAGGAAAATAGTTCCTATGATATTAGAACTCTATGTACAAGTCTAGAACAGAATCACACTACAAAATTCATAGTATATTGTAATTGGAGTGGTTCCTGCAAAAACTTTGTGCACAGTAGTTCAAAAAATAGCATTGACGCGTTTCGGTGGGCGTGAAAGTAGAGAGCCAACACCTTCTTCAGGACAAATTTTAGGAGTCTCACCCACAAATACAATATCTGAAATATAAGAACAACATGTGCAAGTATAAGATAAACAAATTTAAAAGCATAATTAAAAAAAAAAACAATTTATAGCTAGGAGACCTAGTGGGTGCCAAACAACCCATCACTTGCGGAGTACCACAAGGTTCTTCCCTGTCACCTCACTTATTTAACCTATACATACTTCCCCTGATCCAGACTTTAAGAGACAAACAGGTGAGAGTCTTCAATTATGCCGATGATTTACAACTGCTTTTTACCATCGACAACACTGAAGACTCCATACTACATTTTCAGTCTACCATGAGTTTTATTAAAACATGGATGGATCAGAACCAGCTCAAACTGAACCCGGGAAAAACCGAGTTGGTTCTGACCGGCGACAGCGCCAAGTACTGGGGCCCACACTACTGGCCTTCTGAACTGGGCCAAGCTCCAACACCCTCCTCGTCAGCCAAAACACTTGGAGTCACCGTGGACTATGATCTTTCATTGAAAGCACAGGTAGGTCAGGTGGTCTCCAAGTGCTTCTTCCAACTAAAAAAAATCCATCTATCTAGGTCTTCCCAACTACCTAGCTAAACGACTCCAGATGGTACAGAACCATGCTTCGAGGTTAATCCTGAACCAACCAAGGTGACATGCAGCTACCCCCCTACTCAGGAAACTGCATTGGCTTCCAGTTACCCAGCGCTGTGCCTTTAAAACCGGATGCATAATATTCAAATCCCTTTACTGTAAAAGCCCCACATTTATTAACCAACTAATCTCCAGATACACTCCATCTCGAAACCTACGCTCACTCCACCTGACCCTCCTGCAGACGCCTTCTTTCAAACTTAAGCGCGCCGGAGGCCGTAGGTTCGCCACACTTGCCTCCTGCTTGTGGAACTCCCTCCCTCTGGAGATCCGGAACTGTCAAGACCTTCTTTCTTTCCGGAGGGCCTTGAAGACCTGGCTCTTCAGACAAGCATTTCAATAACTCAACCCTCTTCATTTATGTTCATGTTACTGCTGATCACAGCGCCAAGAAACCAATCGGTGACAGTGTGCTTAAGAAATATTTTAATAACATAACATAACATAACATAGCTACATAGCTCCAATTCACACAAAAAGCTCCAGGGTAAACATCAATTCATATACATTTGGTAACAAAACCACATTTATCCATCTTTATGGGTAGATAGGAGCAGCATCTTAAAATCACATATGGGTCCAAAGTATATAAGGTACAGAACCACGCTTAACTCTTATGGAGAATGTCACTATATACTTGTACCATCTTGGTGTGCTAAACCAAACCCTTAGCGATCTACTTAGGGGGCAAAAATAAGGGCGTCCAAATTACATGATTTACCTCGTCTGAATCGCCACAGGGTCCTTTGCACTCTTCAATAGCAAGTCACGATACCATTAATATGGTTATCTAAAAGTAAAGGAATGCAGTATTTACTAAAAGAATCACGAAGCGTAAATGGCGAGGGAATCCTATAATTACGAATTGTTACTCAATAGGATGAAGGTCCCAGTTCTTATATTTCATGCACGCACCTTGATTCAAACAAGATCGTCGTGCATCCTATCCGTATCACTCCGTCGTCTTTAGAAATGCTAATTTCAAAGGGTCGATGTCTAGAAATTTAAACAAGAATGGCCACCCATTTACTGTTTGATAAAAATGCCGTCACAGCGAAAGGGAAATAACCTAGTTATGGGTCATCAAAGTTCAAGGCCCGTTTTGTGCAATACCCTAATATTTATGGAAAACCTATTTATTTCGTAAATGCGCAGCAATATATACTGATAAAACAAAATTCAGCCGATAGTGAAGTGACTAAAAACGGTCATTAGGTCCCAATTGTTAATTATAATCATGACACAGAGAGGCTACTTCCCCTTATCTGCTAGTGCTACCCATAACAACCATAGGTAATACGGTTCCAAAAAACGTTTTTACATAAATAACCAACATGAAGCTCCCTTTACCTGACAATACGGTAGTCTGGGGTGCAAAGGTTGACTCACGGTGCCCTCAATACTTTTCTCAAAAGAGAATAAAAGCAATGCACGCGGATGACCATTGCTTGAGCTTCGCGTTGGCAGTCACGGCGAGTTGAAAATGCTGTAGTGCAAAGTTCAGTTCTTGTGTTACTGGGCACCATGTTTAAAGGAGAGGATACAATCACTTTAGCACTGGTTAGCAGTGATAAGGTGCACAGAGTCCTAAAAGCCATCAAAATAGGTTCAGAAAACAGGAGGGTAAAGGCAAAACGTTTGGGGATGACCCTGCAAATCGGGCCAAGTCCAACAGGTACAACAAGAACCCGTACGAATCTCAGATAAGACTGACAAAATATAGATTGGGTTACATGTTAAACTTTCCATAATGGCAATTTCTGCTTATGAGAAGTACTTTTGGCTTTGGCCTTTATGTTCCTGTCACATGATATGAACACCTGGGGCGTACTATTCAATGCAACGCATTTTCCTTGTTAATGCCGGGCGCACTATTCTCAAAGTGCGCTCAACGCTGACAAGGAGAGTGCACAGTATTTCATTGAATGCTCTGCCACCAGGGCAGCCTCAAACTCATGCTTCACTAGGGGCAGCGTATTCAAGTGAAATACAGAGTGACTTTGAAGCAGCCACTCTGTGTTTCACTGTGCAAACGGGAAACCGGTTACACTTTAAAGAGAGGTGAGAGATCCTCTTCCAAGCGGGTGCAGCGAGTGACTGCACCTGCCTGCAAGGGGATGTCTAGGGGATCCATATGATCCCCTTCACTCTCTCCAGAGATCTGCCATCTGAGGAGCACAATAGTGGGGCACCTTTTAGGTGGGGCACTGTCAGCACGCCTCCTGACATCTTATTTACCTTTGTACCCACGTCTATAATATGGCATGGGCGCAGAGAAAAAGAGATTCCCTCATTTGCATGGGACCACACCCTCATGCAAATGAGGCCATGCTCACTGATGATAGACTGGCGCTACATGTGCGCCAACACTATCTGTAATACAGAAAGGGCCGCACAAGCATCTGCTGCCCCTTCTGGAATACCAGAGTGCACACGGGGCACTTTGAATAATGTAGCCTTCAGTAGAAGCTGCTACCGGACGGGGGATGACCAAAATTGAAAAAAGGGACTTACCTGAAAAGGCCAGCTGCTGTCTCTCCTCAGGCCTCTTCCATCTTCGTCTCTCCGGTCCCGGCAGGCAGCATGAAGCACCCGGGCACACAGGCTCCCCAGAGCCATCACAGCGCTACAATGCAGCATTGTGATTGGTCTGAGCACCTTGGTTCAGTGCTCAGACGGGGGCAGGGAACCTGTGCATGTGTTTACCAGGTAGGTTAATGCAGTCTGGTGGAGAACATCAAAAGTGTGCATCACTATTTGGCAGGCCTAAAAGAGCCGTCCAAATATCCATGTGCACTTAGGGAGTACAAACCACTCCTCCCCCTGATCTGGCCAGCCCCGCCTATCACTGACTGCAATAGGAAAAATAAAATGATAATAACGATATGTTATTATAATTTTATTTTTCCTTTTGAGCAGTGCAGCGATGCTCCTCCGCCTTAGCGGAAAAGCTGCTACTGACAGTCCCAGATTACAAAAAAAGCTCCCAAGTTTTTTCATACAAAAAAAGGAGCATAAATCCACATCAGAAGCACACATTCACCAATCCCATAAAACAACTGAGTGAATCCTGTTCAAAAACATAAATGTGGGACTAATATTTGTTTTTTTTACACAGGGCTCAGTCAGTTGTTTTATGCGATTGGTGAATGAGTGATTTTTCAGTGGATTTATGTTCCTACTTTTTTTAATAAAAAAGCACCGACAGAAGCCTTATGCTGATCTGGTTATTCAACCCGGTCCCGTTGTTTTGAAGGGTTGCTTTCCTTTTTGAGTCACGATATCTGCACACCTCAGAGAGGAAAAACTAAGTCGAGGAAGTTAATGAAGAGGAAAAAGAGGTTTAGCAATCAGACTGCCTCCTAAAGTAAAATTGCAGATCACCTGTCATTTTATTCTGTTTCAACAATATATGCATCACCATAAGATATTTGCTTTGACTTCTCTAAAATGCTATTTGCTTATGTGAGTTTTTGACTAGACAGGGGTGGTCTTTTATTGCCTGAATGATAAAAAGTCTCTGGCAGAATGATGCGCATAGTTATGTCCTCAATTTATAATTATGTCGGCTGAAGCTACCTTTTTTATTTTTTGCTTAACATAACTTGTAATAAAACGGAGACAAACAAATACAAATTATGTAAAATCAATATGCTATATCCTGCTGCAAAAAAAAAAAAATAACAACGTGTCCTGCCAGGATCTACCCACTACGTTTTAATATCTTAAGTTTCTATAGTTATAAGTGTGCAAGATAATGGTACTATCGATAATAACGAGGAACACAGATCTAATTGACAAGGAGTTTGGAAGGAAAACAAATCGGAAACATCACGTTTGCCCGTAGTATTGAAAGCACCAGCAATGAAAGAGGTTAAAAAAGATAGTTCTTTAAAAAAAAAATGTTATTTAAACAAAATAGTCGAAAACGAGATTGCCACAGTTTCTTTTCAATAAAATTGGAAGACATTCATCTATCAACCTTCAGCTCAGGACATCTGGAAATCCAATGCACAAATAATCCACTTCTGCTGAGCTGCTTAGCACATCTCCAGTGGAAAGAGCATCGCCCCTAGGAATACGAGAAATCCTTCCAAAGAACCGTGTTATGCATGCAGAAGCGGGCACGGCTCTTGCCGCCGCTCAGATTTATCGGATGTTTGCTCTGCTCGTGTCTTTTGTACTTTGTCTCTTACAAAAAAAATGTCTTTGCATTATTTACTGCACCTAGGGCACCCAAGCAATAAGATCGGCGCACTGTGTCCTTTGCAGCTCGGCCGGGTTCTCCAAATAACCAGATATATTTAATTGTCAAGTACCAAACCCTGAGACTGCTAACTGCTTGCCCAGGAGACACAGATACACCCATTCAACCTGCATTCACATTTTGGAACGATTTCACTATTCTTTTTAAATAATCCACGCTTAGTGGCTTGGCACAAGCAGGCTAAACTGCTATAATCAGTTCTATGCCTTAGGGTCAAACTGTGCCTGGTCCTCTTTAATTAATGTTGCCTGAGGGGGCCTCCCTTGGTGTGTTCCTTTGATGCATAAAACATGGCGTTGGAACTGGTTCAAAAATAAATGTCACCGTGTTGTTGGGAGCTACACGAAGCAGGCAGGTGCGAGGCTTCCATACATGCCGACGTTTTAGAAGAGGAAAGTGGGACATTTTGAAAAAGATATCGGGAGAATGAATTTTGTCCATTGACTTCTTTTGAAGCAGACGCAATTTCAGGCAAGAGAGATGGTAAAAAAAGTCATTGTAGGCTAAAGAAACTCGGGAGTTTCCCGCCCGAATCGAGGTCATTGTCCTTCAATGTGCCCATCCATATATGAATATATGCTGATGGGCAGCAAATCACCGGGGGTGCTCGTGGTGTGTGCTTACACTGTAGTGCCGAAATCCATTCCTCCTCTCTACCCTTTAAATTAGGACACAGCACTGCACACCATGACAGCTCGACCTTCTTTCTTTTGTAAATGCAGAGGTACAGGGAAAAAACTGCATGTTAACGTATTTTGGCAAAATTAGTCTTCATCATGACGCGACCACCATATTTACTTTTAGTATATACACATCATGAAACAAAATAGACACAACAACACACTACTATTCCAGGTTTGTACTTTTCAAAGCCATAATAGAGTGTACAAATTATTTGCGAAATGGATATGGTTTATGTCAATGATTTCTAAACAAATGCACAAATCAAAACCCTATCATCATATAAATCATTTTTCAAACATTCTTCATCAAGATATTCAATTACATCAAATACCTCTAAAAGATAACATAGCTGGCTGATCTCACAGTGCATAATACATAAACCCATTCATAATTTATGCACTATAAGTCATACTTATGACTCACATATATACATATGCATCACCTTTAACCCTTTCCTTGCTGCCGTCGGCCATTGGCCGACGGCAGCACTACCTCCCCAGGCAGTGGTCGAAGTGGGAAATAAAAAGTAGGGGAACTGTGGGTGGAGAATCAGGGGGCAGGAATAACCAAAGATTGAAACAGTGGGCGGAGTCAGGGGTGTTGCTAGAAATAGCAAAACATACCAATTTTTAGTACGTTTAGCATTTCACTGACCAGTTACAGCTTATAACGTTATTTAATTAAAACAATGGATAAACATGTTTATTTCAGGTTTAATTCAGGAAAAAGCAAACACTTATAGGGAATACAGGTTTATGTAAAGCGTGTGAAATATAAGCAGGAACAACATGTTACTTTAACCCTTTTGTTGCTGCAGTCGTCACACAAGGTGCCCCATGCATAGCCCGGTTCAAACCAGTTACTGGGGCACTCCAGCCCCAGCTGTGGTGCGAAACTGGACAAAGGGAAAGGGGTGTAACCAGGGCCGGTTCTAGGATTTACGAGACCCTGGGCTAAAATGGAATGTGCGAGGCCCCTCTAATGTAGATAAGTGGCCCCTTTACGGAGACCAATCACAGACACTGTGAGAGGCCCATTGTCCAGCATTTTGCCCCCCCCCCCACAGTCATGTCTAACACCTTCAGTCTGACAGGTGTGAGAATTGCTTGTGGGCTAAAAGTTAAAACTATGGGGGTGCCAAAATGCTGGACAATGGGCCTCCCACGGTGTCTTTGAATGGGTCTCTTTGCAATTGAAGGGGGCGTCTCCCTCCCCTATGCCTCAAGACACCATCCCTGGGGGGGCCCCTCTGAAGGACCTTAAATGCAAGGCGACACCTTTCTCTGAAATGGATCACCAGGGAAACAACAGGACACACCACCAGTGCATGGCCCCATGCTGGTGGGCTGAGTGCGAGGCCCTGGGCAGCTGCCCACACTGCCCTTGCCTAGCCCCGGCCCTGAGTGTAACCAACCCCTTCCCAGGTTCCACTCATAGGAGGGACCTAGCAGGTAATCCAGCCCCTTAGTTTAGTATAAAGTTAGGAGCTGTGTATAGAGACTTTAGATTTATCCTGGAAAGAAACTCTGAAACTAAACTCTTGGACCTTCGACGTTCCATATCGACTGGAAGACTGAAGACATCTCCCTTGTGGTCAAACAGTGACCACCTTGTGCAAACAGGCACCAACAGTAACTTGCCAGATTGCTTTGTCGACGCTCCCGCTGGAACCCGAAGACTTAGCAATGCAGGAACTGGACTTCCAGACTTCTGACTCCGACTCACATCCACAGCAAAGCTGAGACCCCTGGCGGACACGAGAGACGTGGGACCGGACATCCTGGACTACCTGATTTTTGCTACCTGTGCAGCTTCTGAGGTACCCTTGAAGTTGTGCATTGGGGTTTGAGAGGCCCCAGACCTGAGCAGCATTTGCACCGAAGCTCTGCCCTCCACACTCTACGAGTGCTGCGTGGGGCCTGCGCCTGCATTTCCGCTCAATACGTCTTTGCGGTTGCTAGCCCATTGGCTTATAGGCCCTCTGAAGACATCTTTGTAAAACTACACCGCTTTCCTGGTTGCTCCGGGCTTGCTCCAGCTTCTCTGTGAAGGAGAAGCTCCCCAGACTTGCTGGTCTGAACTAAAGCCAATCTTCCCATCCTGCGTGGATTGCATTTGCCAAGGTTTGTTGGGTCCAATCCGGATACCGACACCGCCAACAACTAGATCCGTCATGGGACAGCTTGACTCCTGCACCTGGTCACTGGCTAGTGACCCAGACTCCGTCCCCACTGCTTTCAGGTTTTTCTCGACTGTGATCCGGCCTTGGATCCACCCGGACACTTTTCTCCTGGTCGCCTACAGCACTTTCTTGCAGCTCTCCATAGGAGACAGCGACGAAACCCGACACGAAAGAACACCTATGCACCCGGCTTCCCTGGGTGAGGTAACTTGAGTAATCCAGTTCTCCAGTGGGTATTAACTATCCAAGTGTCCTAGTTTAACATGGTTTTCCCGTAGTCCTTCCGGAAGGTCCCACATCTACTACTTCGTAACTTTTACTTTCCCATTGAAACTCTATGGTAACCTGCATATGTGTTTAGACACTGCACACGCGTCCTGTGGGCCTCCTACTTCCAATCCCTTGGTTGCTCAGTGTAGCCCCAGCAAATTCATAGGCCCTAGGCCTACTCACCTTTCCTGAAGTGGTTCTTATACCACTTATTCAGTATATGGTTGGTGAGGCCCCTAGAGCAGAATTGTATTTGTGCAACTTATAGTATGGTTATTGAGCAACTTGTGCTGTATCTCGAACTGTGACCTCATAAAGAGTGCAGAGGGGTTGTGTTAGTGATAAATACATATATATTTGATATATACCTTGTGTGGTGTCCTTTCATTTGGTATTATATATGGTAAAACAGCTGGCTTCATATGCTCTCTGAAGTTTAAGCCTAAGACTGCCTTGTCCATGCTACCACTAGGATAGCTGGTCTATAAGGTTGACTTTACAACCGTCACCATAAGGGTTGTTTGGACTGGTGCAAGGTGCCCATTAGAATAGTGGACATCATGTACCAGGCCAACTTCTCACACTCCCCTGTTCACTACTCCTGCCCTGTTCACTACACCTGCCCCGTCCACTGCTCTTGCCCAGTCCACTGCTCCTGCCCTGTCCACTGCTCCTGCCCCATCCACTGCTCCTTCCCCGTCCACTGCTCCTGCCTCGTCCACTGCTCCTGCCCCGTCCACTGCTCCTGCCCTGTTCACTGCTCCTGCCCCGTTCACTGCTCCTGCCCCGTTCACTGCTCCTGCCCCATTCACTGCTCCTGCCCCATTCACTGCTCCTGCCCTGTTCACTGCTCCTGCCCTGTTCACTGCTCCTGCCCCGTTCACCGCTCCTGCCCAGTTACCACTCTTGCTCATGCCTAATCACCTCTCCTGCCCCATCACTTCTCCTGCTTCGTCACCTCTCCTGCCCCGTCACCTCTCCTGCCCATCACCTCTCCTCTCCTGTCATGTCACGTCACCTGCCCGCCATGTCACCTGCCCGTCACCTCACCTGCCCGTCACCTCACCTGCCAGTCACCTCACCTGCCCGTCACTTCTTCTGCCCGTCACTTCTTCTGCCTGGTCACTTCTCCAGCCCATCACTTCTCCAGCCCATCACCTGCCCATCATGTCACCTGCCCGTCATGTCACCTGCCCATCACATCACCTGCCCGTCACCTCACCTGCCGGTCACTTCTCCAGCCCATTTCTTCTCCAGCCGTCCCCTGCCCGTCACCTGCCGGTCACGTCACCTGCCCGTCACATCACCTGCCCGGTCACTTCTCCTGCCCTGTTGCCTCTCTTTCCCTGTCACTTCTCATTCCCCGTCACTTCTTCTTCCCAGACACTTCTCCTGTCCCGTCACTTCTCCTGTCCCGTCACTTCTCCTGGCCCGTCACTTCTCCTGACCCGTCACTCCTCCTGGCCCCTGTCACTTCTCCTGTCCTGTCACTTTTCCTCCACCGTTGCTTCTGCCCCATTCACTCCTCCTGCCCTGTTCACTGCTCCTGCCCCGTTCACTGCTCCTGCCCCGTTCACTGCTCCTGCCTCGTTCACCGCTCCTGCCCGGTTCACCGCTCCTGCCCGGTTCACCGCTCCTGCCCGGTTACCACTCCTGCTCATGCCTAATTACCGCTCCTGCCCCATTACTTCTAATGCTTCATCACTTCTCGTGCCCCGTCACCTCTCCTGCCCATCACATCACCTGCCTGTCATGCCACATGCCTGTCACTTCTTGTGCCCAGTCACCTCTCCTGCTCTGTTGCCTCTCCTTCCCAGTCACCTCTCCTGCCCTGTCACATCTCCTGCCCCATCACTGCTCCTGCCCCATCATTGCCCCTGCCCCATCACTTCTCCTGTCCCATCACTTCTCCTGCCCCGTTCACTGCTCTTGTCCGTTCACTGCCCCTATCCGTTCACTGCTCCTGCCCATTCCTAATCACCGCTCCTGCCCCTTCACTTCTCCTGCCCCATCATTTCTCCTGCCCCGTCACCTCTCCTTTCCTGTCACCTCTCCTGTCCCATCACTGCTCCTGACACGTCACCTCTCCTGCCCCGCTACTTCTCCTATCCGTTACTTCTCCTGCCCGTCACTTCTCCTGCCTGTCACTTCTCCTGCCCTGTCACTTCTCCTGCCCTGTCACTTCTCCTGCCCTGTCACTTCTCCTGCCCGTTACTTCTCCTGCCCGTTACTTCTCCTGTCCGTTCTTCTCCTGCCCAGTCACCTCTCCTGTCCTATGACCTCTCCTTTCCTGTCGCCTCTTCTGTCCCGTCACTGCTCCTACCCAGTTCACTCTGTGTACAACATTGACAAGATACACAAGGTGGCAAATTCCCCACAGTACTCTGTTTGGGGAAAGCTCCTCTGAAATCACTAACTCCAATCTCACTGGCACATGACATGCTAAAGGCAGACGGCGGGTGCATTGTCATTCGAAAGGGGGTAATCAGCCTCAATCGGAGACTAAAACGTTTTCAATCGGAAACTAAAGCATTTTCAATATTATATAGAACAAAGTCATAGTTGTATGAATGTAGTATATTTGGGCCATATGTAACAAGCAAATTCGCATTGGCAAAGGCCGAAATTCGCGGAATTTCCGCCTTTGCGAATGCGAATTTGCTAAATGGTATATTAAGCAAAATCTGGTGTAAAATAAGGATTCGCAAAATTTGTGATTCCTTATTTTGCGATTGCATTTAAGGAATCACAAATTTAGCGATTCCTTAAATGCAATGTATGAAGCCAAAAAATTTGCAAAATGTCCTTAAGGAATCGCAAATTACCACCAACTTCTAGTTGTTGGTAAGTTGCGAATTCCTTGAAAAATGCACATTTATGCATTTTTCAAAGTGCCATGTGACGCACATACATGCCCTGTATGTGCGCCACATGTGTACCCATGCATATTTCTGGGGTGAAACAGGGTGTCCTTTGGACACCCCTGTACCCTTGAAATTATTCTCAAATTGCGATTAGCAAATTGCGAATCGCAAATTGAGAATAACTTCCAATTCATTCCGATGGGCCTCCTGGCCCATAGAAATGAATGGGAAATATTCCTTAATTGCGATTCGCAATTTGCTAATCGCAATGAAGGAATTTTAAGAAATCGCAAAAAAATGCAATTTTGTACATAAAGGCCTATTTGCGATTCTCAAATAGCGATTTGTTAAAAATCGCTATTTGAGCATCGCAAAAGGGTATCTTGATACATATGGCCCCCTATCTTTTCCAGCCAACAACCTTTGACAAAGCCAATAGTCCTGGCTTCTTGTAGGTGTAATGTTACTTGTATTATATATGTGGAGTTAATAACAGAAGCAGCAAAATACAAGTCGGCCAGCACATTACGCTGGGCACATATTTTTAGCATAAATGTTTTCAGCCACATCCTTAATTATATCGGCCACGTCCCTTTGAGAGCCCCCCAGTTTTTTCATCCCACTTAAAGCCCTGCCCCAATTGTGCTGTGCGTGATGGAAGGTCATGAAAAGTTGGTTGTATGGGTGTCAAGGGGGATCATATTATCAGAGCCACTGTAGCGTCACAACGAGAGATTCCCCAGCACACAGGCCCTTTACGAGGAGATACAAAGCTATACTGATCTGCGCTGCTTAACGATTTCAATCAGATCTGCAGCCATTGCAGTCTCAGACAAACAAAGTCAGCATAGAGGGAATTGAGACAAATAGTTTTTCTCAGTCTCTTTTGATTGTACTGGGTTGCCTTCCCGAGGAACAGTGCAAAAAATTTCAGTGTATCAGTGAAAAAAAATGGATTAACCCTATACACAGAAAAGGCATTTCTTTCAGGCCTTCTCGCATAACATGACACAATCATTGTATTGTATTGTAATTGCATTTATATGGTGCTTACTACCCCCAACGAGGCGTCGAAGCGCTCTTGCAGGGAAAGCGCCTCTGTAATCACTAACTCCAATCTCTGTGGCACATGACATGCTAATGGCAGACGGCGGGCGCATTGTCATTCGAAAGGGGGCCATCAGCCTTAATCGTAAGGACAATGGGCCTGCCCTCAGCCTGTGCGAGCTTAGGGAGGGGCTGCTGCTGCCTCTGGAGTTTAACAGAGAAGTGCGAGCAGCCCCTGAAAGCGGAAAAAAAAGCTGTACTTTTTTATTAAGTAGAACTATTCTTGCCGTCCCGGGATGCGTTTTTGAAAGTAAGAAGTAGGGGAACGGATTGGAATAATTTCTAGAAGTAGGGGCACGCCGTGCCCACCGATCCCCCTCCACTTCTACCACTGTCCCCAGGGCTGCCGTCGGCCAATGGCCGACGCGGCCCCACCCGCGCACGGAAACGCCCGCACCGCGGCGGAATTACCGCCGCGGTTAACGGGTTAAATTAATATCACTCATACACCTCTAAAAACAGTGTTCTCAACTCACTCGACACACAATGTTAACTATAACTCACCACTGTACCATGCACTGTGTTCTGGCAAACAATAACATTTCTGCTGACATCATTGTTTTATTTATTGCAATGATTCCACATGCTATAACTTAGGTAATATTCAAGGGTATAGATACTGCATGGAGAAGGAGAGAGTTATAGTTAATATAGTGTACGGAGTGTGGTGACAAGGCTGTGTACGGAGGTGCATGAGTGATATTAATTTAAAGGCGGTGTGTAAGTATAAGTGATAGTGGTGCATAAGGGATAATCTCAACAGATGATTGTAGGAGTAGGTTTTTGCAAAAAGAAACCTGCTCGGATGAACAGCCTCGTAATACATACCAACAGTGTGCAGTGTGGACAAAAACACAAGAAAACAAGTGGGATACTGCTTTGCGCACGCATGTACTAATGTGAAATAATGAATGAAAGAACTAAACCATATTTGCATTTGCTTTGAAAGAAACAAGATATAATCCATGAATAGGCCGCATCATGCATCTTGCTTTAAAATAATGAATAATGCTGCTTTTACCTAAAGCTTTGCTAGGAAATACACCAACATGGGACAATGCAAAGGTTGGTGGTAAACAGTGAAAAGTGCATTTCTGTGTGATTAATAAATGCCTGTATTTTTGTTCGTTATAGTGATATGAACAGGCACGAAAAATGTGTTATGTTGACACAATAGTTGAACAGGAGAGAAAAGCCTGAAATAATAAGGAAACTAGACAGCAAAGGCTGAGCACAGCATAAGAGGTGCAGAGGTTCAAGGCCAATATGATGTGAAAGATATTGTCTACCTGCCAAAAGGATGGAAATGGCCGTTGGACCCGAGACCTCTTCCACGGACGCAGCTGAGAGACATGATAAAAATAATGAAATAGAAACATGTATTAAATGAATAAACGAGTCAAAGTTGATGTCATGAGAAGGGAAGTGGAACAATAAACTATAGTAGTCCAGAATGAAATCATAATGGTGTGATGAACCACCTCCCGGCTCAACCAATGAATAGTCGAATTTCGTGGATTGATGCAACTAATATGGGACAGACATGTAGGTTTTAGGATATAACTGGGGTGCCTTTAGGGGTATGGTTAGCTCGTCGGTAGGAGAGAGAAGAGAGGTGTGATGCATCGCTGTCTGTTGGTTTGCAGAGAGGCCTAGCTATATGGCCGGGATGCCTGTCACCCCCTCCCAACACAATCCCCAAGGATGGGAAGACGGACACAACTCTTGAACTTTTGGAAGGCGAGAGGGAGTTACCCTCCCGGACGTATTTATTAAAATATGAAACAAAATTAAAACATTAAAATAACAGTTTCATATCATGTAAAATTTTTCATTTATGACATTTACGATGCAGACACGTTTATTGGCTAACCTTAACAAATCTCTAATACAAAGGTTCTCCTAGCCGAGTCTAAACATCCTGCAAATGCATACTTTTTAAATAAAAATTGTACATCCTAACATTACGGGCCAACGGCAAGGTCGTAACCGGTGTCAGATCCCTAATACCAGAACTCCCCCCTCACTTGTGAGGGGCGGGCGCACAGAGGACTGTACCTCTGTGCCAACTTCCAATTTCCCTTGTCTTAGCGGGGGCCCCTTATTTAACTCGACACCATCTTAATGGTCGTCCGAGGACTCGTGTGAGGTGTCTAGAAGGTAGCGTAGAAACCCCTCCCACCCCAAACTGCTTATCACATCCGCCGTCGCGGATGTCCTGGCCCCGGGAAATTCGTAGGAGGGGAATCTAGCCGCCTCCTCCCCTGGAAGGGGCCAATGGCCGTCTTCCCTTAGGTGACCCACACTTAGTGGGTACCGCCTCCCCTTGTGAGGGGCCAATGGCCGCCTCCCCCCGGGCGCTCCCATCCAGAGTGGGTGGCGCCCCCCCTAGGGATCTTGAAATTACTGCTCACCGATCATGACCTTACCGCCACAGGCCGGATAATTGACCGGCTATCCGGCCCCCCCACAACTCCTACTAAAGGTCATGCTTTTACAATCCCCTTAACCATGCTACGAAGTCTCCTATGAGTAAGACATTCCCCTCCCGGGACAAATGGACCCCATCATCGAGATACATGTGGTCCCCCGAATACATCCATGCGGGAATACAGTGCAACTGCGCCGTGCGAAACAACCTACCAAGTTTGTTATTGACCTTTTTCACTGAATGGTTCAGAGCTGACACAGAGAGGCCCCCCCGCCACACCTTCCTGGGAATCATGTGGGACCATGCTATCGTGCACCCCGGGATCCTTCTCGCCAGCCAGCTAACATTAGATAGAACTCTCTCGAGTAGTACTGGCCGACCGAGTGTCACCAAGTCATTGCCCCCCAGATATACTATGATCACAGATGGCGGTGACCTCAGCCGCCCTAACAGTTCCTCAATAAAACATTGAAACTGGTCAATACAGAGCCCGCCCCTTCCGTGGTGGTCACCCTGTACCCGTATTCCCCAGCTGCGTGAATCACGTCACCTGCTTTGAATACGTCCCCGGCCCGCCTCACGTATGAGTGGCCCACGACCCACACCACTCTCTCCTCAGCCGGTGATCTCTGACCGCTGATCCCCAGGTGCCGGGTCGACTGCACAGTCCGCCCCGCATTGCATGCTCGCGAAACTGAAAATCAAACAGAAGACAAGAGGCGTGAGTGCATGACATTGACTTTACAACATGTGCAATCGCACATACCTCTTATAACAGTTCGAGGACCATCGTCCCAGATGTTTCACCTTCTCAACACTCTGACCCCCGGCTGTAGCCTCTGTAGCAGCCCCTATCCTAAAGGAATGGGTCCCAAAATCGCCCGGGTCCAAGCCCGCTGCAGCGATTACCATTGTTAGCACCCTCTGAAACTGAAACCTCGTCAGCGGGGTGGCGTCGATATGTCTCAGCAAGCTTCCTCCCCATGTATCCGCCCTTTGCGCCAAATATTCCTCAATGCACTTCACCGGGCACATGGGGGACCCTCGCATGCGCTGGACAATCACACTGTCGCCCATAGCACACTGGTCGGTCTTGGACCTGGTTATTGTGACCACCATTGAATCACCCTTAATCAGAATGTGATCCCGACACAGACCCCTCTCCACATCGTTCTTATTCCTTGCTACCAGTTCGCTCACTCGCATAGCCCCATGGAATGCAAATGCAAAAGCGGCCCGGAACAGCACTGCCTCGAACTGGGAGGAACATGTCGTAGGGAGTATCGCCATTAGCAGGGACAACCTTTCTAACCCAATCGGGTGCCTGTCGTCTGCTCTATGACCCTCGAGGCGTTGCCAACCACGAAGGGCTCTCTTAACCAAAAAGGACGATGTCGGGTCCTTGATACCATGCGCCTGCGCCATGAATGAAATGGCGGCCCGGTGCCTATTGGCAGTTGCCGCTGATCGGCCTTCACTGTGCAGTGCTACTAGAAACTTCAGGACATAATCCTCCTGACCCCAATTGTCCCCCGCTGCCGGACCCAAAAATACACAATAGGAACGAAACGCTCCTTCGTATGCCTTCCTTGTCCTGGGGGCTAAGCTTGCTGCCACGAGGTCTTGTAATCCGGGGCACCGAGTAGCCAGAGTGCTTCGGGAAATGGTGCTGCCGCTAGGTCCGCGGAAGGTAGATAACCCCTGAAAGCCTGCATGTGTGAACGAGAGAGTGCATCAGCCGCCTGGTTCAGTACTCCTGGCACATGCTTCGCCCTGAATTGTACGTTCAGATTCATGCAAAGTAGTACAATTTCTTTCAGTAATCTCAATATCCACTTGCAGCGTGCTGCCTGATTATTTATACATTCAACTACAGTCATATTATCGGACCAAAACACCACAGAGCGATCTCTGAACCCCTCCGGCCATGCCTTCAGAGCCACAAAAATGGGGAACAACTCGAGAAATCCGATGTTACCTGTGAGACCACTGGTGTGCCACCACATCGGCCATGCCTGCGCCGACCATCTATTACCAAAGATGGCGCCAAATCCCACGCTCCCAGCCGAGTCGGTCCACAAACCCAGCTCGTCCAAAGACGCTGGTGGCTTGTTCCACACCACTCGATCGTTGAAGTCTGCCAGGAACGCCAACCAGATGCACATATCCTGGCGAACCTCTGCCGACAGTCTTGTGCGGTGGTGTCCTTCCTTGAGACCGGCCATGGCTTGTGCAATAGAGCGGGAAAAGGGGCGGGCCATTGGTATCACTCTTAGGGCAAAGTTAAGCTGGCCCACTGCTTGCTGTAACTGATGAAGAGTAACTTTCTCTTTGCTAAGGCACAGTTCTAGGGAAGCCCTGAATTTCGCCACTTTCCCTACTGGCAAACGGAAACATCCCTCCACAGAATCGAGCTCAATTCCCAGAAACTCGAGTGAAGTAGATGGCCCAATCGTCTTACCTGGTGCCAATGGCACCCCAAACCTCCTCATGAGAGTGCAAAATTCATGTAAGGCCTGCGCACATTTTGTGTCGCCGGCAGCCCCCAAGAAAAGAAAATCATCAAGGTAATGCATAACATGGCTATGACCAGTGGCTTTGGTAAATGCCCATTCCAGAAAACAGCTGAATTTCTCAAAATAAGCACAAGAGATGGAGTAACCCATTGGCATACATCTATCCATGTAGTACTGGCCCTGAAACACAAAGCCTAACAGACGCTGATCCCGTGGGTGTACCGGGAGCAACCGGAACGCTGACTCGATATCTGACTTCGCCATCAGCGCTCCGGGCCCCAGGCGATTCAAAATGGCGACAGCATCATCGAATGAAGCGTACCGCACATAACAGACTCCTGGCTCAATCGCATCGTTTACTGAAAGACCCCTTTGCGCTGATAGGTTATGGATCAGCCTAAATTCCCCCGGGTCCTTCTTGGGGACTACTCCCAACGGGGAACAGACGAAATCAGCCACTGGCGGGTGCCTATATGGGCCCGCAACCCGGCCTAGGGCAACTTCCTTTGCTATCTTTCTCTCAACCACCGCTGGATTATGCTGAGCCGACAGTTGGTTTCTACAAATTGTTTCCCCACGAAAATCCCACGCCGGGATGTGGAAACCATATATGAAGCCGTTCCTCAACACCCCAGCGGAGACATGATCAGGGTATTCGTTTAGCCAGGGGATCATTGCCATGATATCAACGGGGGTAGGTAGTGATACACCATGGCCCCCCTCAGACCTGTTTGGCCCCTCCTCTACCCCCCGTATCACCATTCTTGGCTCTGCACGAACTCTCGGGGTGTGAAGAATTTCCGCAACCCGCACACACATGTCTGAACTTACATGTCCCTTGTGGCCTTGTGCAATTGCCCCTGTTAAAATTCCAACAGACCCCTTTCTTTCCCCCATTCCCACCATTCCTTGGTTGGTGGTCGCCAGCGGGGCCCGCTCGAAAGGGCGCCGCAGGCTGATGGCGGGAAGGCCCCGACCCATTTCTGCCAGGCGAGGACGACTTTGTCGCGCCCGGCAGGAGCTGCTTCTGCCAAGAGATCGAGTCGAGACAATCCCACGTCAGAGATGAATCGTACTCCTTGGCCTTACGAAACTTCATATCGTAACCCATCCACTCATTGCCCTCATACGTTTCATAAAAATCCATTATTCATGTCTGATAGCAGGTCAATTCGGACAAAACCTCGGGCTTTCGTTCCCCAATAATTGCAGAAAACATCGCAAAGGCCTTGGCCCAATTTGAGATTGTCTCATCAACCCTGAATCCCGCCATTTTGGCTCGCCATACACTCGGGTGCCATAAATCCTTTTGTGTCTTAACATACTCCATCTCGCAATGATCAGTCAGCAGAGAAAACATATTCACATACTTATCAGCCCATATCCTTTCTTTCGTGGCCAACGGTATATGTTGGACCACCTTCTCCCTTCTTGAGGGCAAAGACCCCTCCCTTGCCATTGGCAATGCCTGCTTACCTGGCTCCGTTGCTGTTCCCGCTGTTTTTTCGACACCAGCTGCTGGTCCGTCCGAGGTCACCTGTGGGGGGACAAGAGGGACATTCGCCCTCGCGGCATCTCGCGACTGCCGCAACTGCTGCATTAGTAACTTGGCCTCTTCGGCCGTATCTCCCGGTGCCGTAGCACCCCCCTTTCTGCCAAGCCATGTGGCCAACTGAGCAGCTAATTCCGGAGGCATGTCCTCCTCACTGGCGGGCGTAACAACAACCGGAATCGGTTGACCCGCGTCTGCGATCGGTACCGGGGCCTCGACTGGAATGACCGGGCTTGCCGGGGGTAACTCGGGGACCGGGACCTCCTCCCCTGCCGTCCTATTCCTGGCCCTTTTACCCTCCCCGTGGGGACAACTCCCGGCAATGCCGGGCCTATAACCTTCTTCGGTTTCCCCGTATTGCTCATCGCTGCCATCTGGTTTTTCATACTCGCCATATCCTTTATCAGCATGCGAAGCATCTGATCAGTCCCAGACTTCTTTCCCGCCTTTTTGCCAGGCATTGTTGACGGTTATCGACCTTCGTTGCTCAACACGATCCTGGACCCTTAGGCTCGAAATCGCTGAAAGAGAAACACACAAAATTACAAGTTCTCAAAATTGCTCCTTGTTCCGTCGAGGGCTCACGTGCAACGAGTGGGTGCAGCTTCCAAGCACAGGAACAAGAGGACGCTTCTTCGGATCCTGCTCTCTTTATTCCGCTTCGGGAGGGCGTGTACCCTCCTCCGGTACGCCTCCTGGGCATGGCCAACGGTGTAGGTGTCTAGGACAACCCCTCCTGGGCGGGAAAAGGCACGCCCCGGCTACGCCACTTTGGGCATACCAGCCGTGACACGCCCCCCGCCCAAAATGGTTTCCCGGGGGGATCCGGGCCCCCTACCATACGTTCGGGGGGACCGAGTGGTCACCCCTTTCCATTCTTTTTGTAAAATTGATTGTATAACGTACTCCTCTCATTGAATACATGTATTAGCGAGTAAAGTTTAAATATGTCAATATCTGTATCAGTGTCTCTCTTTGTCTATAAGTGGCTGCATGGGTTGGTGAGTAGCTACATGAGTGTCTATATGGGTTATTAGTTGTTTTTTTGAGTATCAGTATGAGTGTCTGTATGGTTTGGTGGGGGTATTACTTAGCGCATAGATGCATGAATGATTGACTCAACGTATGTGTTTTGAAGACAGCATGTGTGCAGCACTGTATCGATGGATGAGTGTGTGTATGGGTGTGTTATTGAGTGAACGACTGTCTCAATAGTATCTTTATAAGTAACTACATATGTTTTAAACTAGTATATGCGAGTATTGATGTATATAAGTGAGTATATGTGAGAGTGTGAGAGATTGGAAGAGTTCCTATATAAATAAGTATGTGTTTCTATAAGTGATTGTTTAAGAGAATACGTATGTGTATGTTTCTGTAGAAGTAAGTGTAGTGGTGTGTGTATAGCTATATATGCAAGTAAATGGATGTTTGATAGTTTATTTGCATGTGTGAGTATGTGTGTGAGTAACTCTATGGATGAGTATCGTGTGTAACAGGATGTATATGTGTATGAGTACATATGATGAGTGAGTACATGTATGTGTGACTATATAGAACTGTTGGTGAATGTTTGTATTTGTATGTAGATGTTGGAATTACTGAACAGGTTGTTGTAACTGGTATTGGTATCTCCATTGTTTTGAAATTTTTAGTTTCTATTTTTCAATGTGTTTATCAAAGGTTATATTATGCTGAGAGGAGGTCTCCCACTCTTTCACAAGGATAATATCATCAGTGATGGCATCAGTATTGTCATTTGAGATGTCATCAGTGATGTCATGAGTGATGTTACTGACCATTTCATGAGTGATGTAATATATGACGTCATCAGCAGTGCATTGCGGGCGTGCGAGTTATAGTTAGCTGAACTAACTATAACGGAGGAATTTCAATTGTTTTGTATGAGAGAAATGTCCAGATAACTATAACATGGGTGAAACCTATGGTTTTTTCAGTGAATTTCTAAGGTCTTTTAAATGCTAATTCCTAACTATAACGTGCCTGAAACCTATGGTTTTTTCAGTGAATTTCTAAGGATTTTTAAATGCTAATTCCTAACTATAACGTTCCTGAAACCTATGGTTTTTTCAGTGAATTTCTAGGGTTTGTAAATGATAATTTTAAAATATACTAATTATTATATTTCTTTCTTTTTATAGTAATTTCCTACATTTTTATTATAAATACTTATATTTATTTTATTTTTAATGTTACATTTCATATTGTTAATGTAAAATAATAACAAAATTAAATTAAAAAAGAATGCACTGCTAGTGAAAGTACCTGGGTGAATTTGTAAGTGTTTGTTAGAGGCAGATTTACAACACCCTTGTGCCTCTTTTACACCGCCGTTGCATCCCTTTTCTGATGAAGCGGTGGTGCAAAAGATGCGCCATGGTATGTGGTATTTAGAACGTGACGTCTCTGGGAGGTGCGATTGTAAATCCCTGTACCAGTAGGAGACATTCCTACATATAGGGGGGGGGGGTCCGGCGCAGGAACACCTCCTAAAAGTAGCTGAGTGAAATATACAAGATTTCACTTTGTCACTTTTGGGCTCATGCTGTGTCAAAACGCTGCACTACCTTGAAGCAGGTGTAAGGATTGACACAGCAGTCTGAGCATAGGGCCCCCAGAGCATTGCTGGAGATATGTTACACTTGCAACATAACTCAAATAAATCACCACCTTTACAGCACAGATACATCACATATATGTGCCATTTTTGTCCCATGGTACACCGTTTTGTAAATACAGCACATCCATGGTGGTGGTGTCACGGAGCACAATAACTAACATATTCCTGGGGATATGACAGTTATTGTATATGTGCCCATTAGTGTTTTAATGTAGTGAATGGATTACTACATACCGATGAATGAGTCACTACAAAACTAAAAAAACAGTGACAAAGTGTTTGGTGGAAGTGTAAGGATACAAACTGGTAAATTGAACGTATAAAAGACAAATTTGTAAGTACGTAGAAGACTGCATACATTGTCTATAAGGGTTTGAAGCAGTCTATGCCCTAAGGCCTATTTTAATGCATGACTACTTAGGTAGTGACTGGATGATTACAGTTCTGCAAGGAAAGAACCTGATTGAATTTATAATCAGCCTCAGTTTTACCACAGTATACAGATAAACACATACTGCTGAATGGCTCACTACAATATTGAAACAGTAGTGTGAGAATGTTTGCTGGAAGTATTAGGATACACATTGTGGAATTGAATGTACAAAACATAAGTTTGCTGGTGCATAGAACAAAGTATGGGCGAATTTTGCGGATTTGTGGTCCGCAAATTTGCGCGAAATCGCACAAAAAGTCCACGAATTCGAGGATTTTCCGGCAAAACCGTGGATTTTTTTGCGATTTCCATCTACTCAACTGGAGTACTGATGGCTCATGTGCTGTGCTCTAACGTGCTAATGCTGCACACGTTAGCACACTAAACCCAGACCTACTGGCTTTGCCAATGCTTGTTTTGTGTAGGATACATCCCTGAAACGGTCTGTGTCTTTACTATTATGCTCAATCTACAAATATGTGCATTAGGCACATATTGTATAAACATGCATGTGGCTGACATATCTGGTTTTGTGTATCATACACATTTCGAACATATAAATGATGAATTTTACAAATCTCAGCAGCTATCCTTTATTTCATTGGAATGTCCAGTCCATTATTGATGATAGAGAGCTTCCAAATACAGCAAAAAAAACACTGATAAATGATTACAAAGTACGAGAACAATGAGCTCCACCGTTAACCTCGCCTCTAACAGTTAGGACTGGACCTTTTAGCAAATTATTTGTTTTCTGTGAACGGTTTAGTGCACTAATATCTGGCAACTATTGACTTATGTTACAGAGTGTATAAAATATTCATAGCATAGAGAACCATTTCTCACACTGTCCTGTGACGAAGGTAGAAAAAGCATTCATATGATGATGTCACAATCTGTATTATTACTCAGAAGAATATCAACGTCACAACATGCTTAGTGGTTTGTCTGAGAACACGGATGACTGGAGTCAATATGGAAGCTTGGGGGCTCGAGGGCCGGGCATCGGTGCCCACCCCTCACCCAGCAGCAGCTGCTGGCACTGGGAGCTCCATGGTCCAGTCGGGGTGGCATCCAACCTCTGCTGCCGCACGTGGGCTCTCCGCGACCCCCACCCTTGTCATCACAGTAGGGCCGTCGTCTGACCCGTGATGGCGCAGCCGCTGCCGACGAGGCCTGTCACGCGGCGCTGAGCGAGGCCTGGGACATCCGTGGCTCAGCAGCAGCCCGGGAGGCTCTGCGAGGATAGATGCGGGGGGGCGGGCAGCCATTACTAGAGAATCAGAGTGCGGGCACTTCCGGGGGTGCTGCCAACTGAATGAACGCACCGACACTTTATCACTGGTTCATGAGTCTAAAGGGCATTCTGGGACTCATGAATCTATGCAAGGTACGGAGAGTCCATTAAAGGCAGGGTAATTGGAATGATGGGTTTCTGCGGTTGCTGCGTTCATACATTACTATTAGTTTGCCACGAAATCCATCTTCTGCTGCATAATTTTAAAGTTTAACAAAAAAATGTTTGCTGCTGAAATGGATCAAAATATAGTAAAACATGGCAAATAATGAAGTAATACTGCCAAAAAATGTGGCACCATCATAACTGGCCTTTTTTTTTGCTGCATAATTTACTCAACTCTGCCACATAATTCTACTGGCCTGGTCTAAAGGTCACAGGCTATGGGGATAAAGGATACTTGCCCAGCCTCGACCTTGCACACGCATTTTTGGGGCTGATTAATATACGTTAATGAATTTGAGCTTCAACTCGGGCACCTGATTTATTTATATGCTGTAAGTGCTTCCTGTTGAGGTTTAATTTTTGGCCCACTGGAAGCACTTATAGAGTTAATTAAGGCAGGTGCCCGAGTTGAAGCTAACTTTGTAACCATTTTAGAATGGCGCCAGCAAGCACTCCGGGAGCTTGCCGGCGCCATTCTAAAATGGTTACAAAGTTACCTTCCTGTGCTTCCTGTGGGCCAAAAAAAAATAAATCCACTGCTCGCGAATTTGTGAATTTTTCGGCAATTTCGCGAGATTTGCAGATCGCGAAATTGCCGAAAATTCGCAAATTTCACGAGCGGAGCGGATTTTGGGCCCATACATACATAGAACAGTGCATCCACAGTCCATAGAGATTTGAAACAGCCTATGCACTAAGTCCTCTTTTAATCCATGACTATCTAGATACTGACTGGATCATTACACTTCTGCAAAGAAAGTTCCTCGCTAAATTTATTACAGCTTCAGTTTTACCACCGTACAATCAAAAAGAACATACTGCTGAGTGACTCACTACAATACTAAAAGAGCAGTGTCAGGGTGTTTGGTGGAAGTCTAAGGATACAGACTGGGGAATTGAAGGCATGAAACACAAGTTTGCACCTGCATACAAGACTGCATGTATACTCCATACGGGTGTTTTAAGCAATCGATACACTCAAACCCACTTTGCCTATTTTAAATCAATACAAACATTTAAAGAATATATAACTGAATCTAAACCTGCTTCACTTTTAGTACAATAAATACATTAGTAGATAGTGCTCAAACCTTTATTATTTTTCAACAATAAATGTATTCTTGTAACATCTCATAATTTAACAGACATTCCAATTCAACTTCATCAGATATGTAATTCAGATCAATTTTCTCGTCAGCAGGTTCAGATTTAATGTGTTCTAAAATTTCAACATAATTTAAAACTTCAACGATATCTGCATCAAACCTTTCATCTTCAAAATCACAATTCATGTCTGCAGCACTAATTTCCCCTTCTTCACTCTCATTGCCTGTGACAGATATGATTAGTTCTTCAATTATACTCAAAGTAATATCCAAAATCTCCTGAGTATGAGGCTGTTCTCTTTCCATAATGGTTATTTTATGTTCTTGCTCCTTCTATAAAAATATAAACAGTTAATTTTATCACTTTTCGTAATATATAATACAAAACTACAGTTTTCACCTATTTTGGCCTACAAAAAATACTATATAAATACCATTATCTAATAACATTCCATTAGTAGACTTTTACTCCTTTGCAAAATTATACAACTATAATTACTTATAAGGATATCCTGTTCTTAGCTTTTCTTAAATTGTGAAAGCAGTCACTCCTTATGACTATAGGAAAAGACTCAGGCTGTTATACTAAAATACACAACTAAAAAAATAGAATATGTCTATTCACCTTACCCTTTCCAAAATAGTAAATGTGTTTTACTATAATGGAAAATATACTATTCATTGTCCTGAACAACACTGTGTATCTGTTTATATTTAGACATCATTATCACACTACTTTTTGAATACTTCATGTGTTTACTCTATCTCTATTTCTCATCTATAACTTAGTCTAACCCTACTAATTACCTACCCCTTCCAATTTCGAACTAGCCTCTCCTCTAGTATTTACCTGCAACCTTGTAGCTTACTGTTCTTTATTTTTCTCACTGCTTTTAACCCATAATTACCTAATATGCATTAACCTAGGCCTCTCAGTTTATTGTCTAATTTTTATATTATTAATTTCCTTCTGTTCTTCTACTAACTTTTCTTTATTTAGTTGCTTGTTATCTATACTGTCAATTCTTCAATATCTTGTGTTTTTCAATAATGTTCCTTCTTAATTCAAAACTCTTTCTACTATTCCTATCTCAATGTGTTCTTTTCTCTTAAGACCGTGCTTAACACAAATTTTATAATTTCTTCTTTTAAGTTAGAGAAAATACATCGATTGAGTACATTCAATATTGTCAATAATGTCAGGTAAGTTTACTTACTCACTAACTTGTCAAACAACATTCTTTAACTGTCACAGAAATATTTCTACTTTCTCTTCACGAATGTCTAAAGAGCAACTGAAAACAGGTCTGAACTCCGAAATGTCTTCAGTAAAGTGCGCACTCGTTAGGATTCCCCACAACTCTATGGTAAATTACTAGATCGCAGCCACGTCTTTCAGCCGTGGCCCGTGCAGGGACTTCCAATGGGGCAGGCAGGACGGGGCATGGGAGGGGCAGGGTGAGGGGTGATAAACAACGGAATCTGCATAATTGCAGGTAACTAAACAATTACATTAATAAAAGGAATTTCGGGCCATATTATCAACGAAACGCGATATCAACAAAAGGCACATTATCCCCGCTTTTATCAGCAGGAAAGCGGCAATAATCCATCTAGTTTGTTTGATAATATTACCTAAAATGCATGCTAATGGCTTTGTGGTGACGATCAGGCATGGTTAGGGGGGTCGTACATGCATGTTTAGGCCCTATTTCTTTTTTTTTAAGAAAAATTGCAGCATACGCGTACAAAAATATGTACAATTACAAGCAGGAGCTGCATGCTGATTGGCTTTCAATACTCCAAACCAGGAAGTATTGCAAGCCATCTTATTTGTCACTGCAGCCGAGTCACAAGGAAACTGCAAAACAAAGTTGACAAATAAGGAAAGGGGGCACAATAGAAACATTCTGAACCTATAGTGTTGCTCAGGGGGTGGTAGATTTATTGTACGCGTACCAACCACGTATGGGTGACGTACAGCTGTAATGTTGAAAGTCATCACATAAGCGTACGTAAGCAAGAAAACTAAAAATAATTTTAGATATTTATGAAGTGTATTTGTCTATGTGTTGTGTGGGTCTAAAAAGAGCAAGAAAACTAAAAATAATTTTAGATATTTATGAAGTGTATTTGTCTATGTGTTGTGTGCGTCTAAAAAGAGCCGTTGTGTTTATTGCAAGATTTTAGTACATACAAGTAAGTACTGATGCAGAGACTTAAGTTTATGAGGAACACCTTGATCCCCTCATCTGTAAAATGTACACCATCTCTCCTATAGATGCCATGGATATTGAAACGCAGATTATTGTTGTAAATGGACCCCATTCGGTAGTCTCGGAGAAAGGCAGAAATAGATTTATTCACCTTTTTCCTAGCTTTTTCAAACTGTGGACAATAGTGGTTGGACCGCTTCCATCTCTGCCTTTGGCATATGTTAGAATATACAAAGACAGTTTTCGGGAACAGTGTCATCAATTGGGCAAAGGTGTCCTTCATGAGCATTTCCAGAGCTACCCCAGTCATAGTGCCTAGGTCATTGCCACCACAGTGCACAATTATGAGGACAGGGTGTTGGAGATGCATAAAGGATTTCATCAATGGCATCAATTGGTACAACATTAATCCTCTCTGTCCAATCCATTTAATGTCTACATTTGGTAAACCTAGGTCCTTGTGAATTCTTTTCTGTTGTGCGTACCTTTGACTCCAGAAAATATAGCTGTGTCCCACAATCCACACTGCAAGCATTTTGAAGAGAGGTCTGGATGCACTCTGATGGCATCTGTAAATGAAATGCTAGTTTCAAAAGTAAGATTTTTCTTAAATGGTGGACAACAAGCAGTTTTCAAAAAAAGAAAATAAATGATTGGTTGTTTGACAACATTTTACAGAAAACTTGGTTCCATGTTTCTGTTTTTTAAAAGCCTTACTTTTATTGGTTAAGAAAAAGTGATAAAAAAGAACGGTACATAAGATAAGCTGATATATTTTCCAGTCAAGCACACGTGCTGTTTTAATTTGCAACAATGTATGATGAACTTTTCACCTGTGTTCTGAGTTAGGTGTTCACTGAAGTGTTTTTCGATGGTAACTGGCAGATTCTGGAACGGGGAAGGGTTGAAAGTTCTATTAGTTCGAAATCTTTGGAATGTTAAAGCAATAGAAATGTGTGTTTTCTTTTGAATTAATGTGAACAGGATTTTAATTGGTTATTTATATGTATGTATGCGTAAAATGAGAGGGAAAATGTTCAATTTGACGGTTGTGCTGCAAACACTGAACTCCAGAGATTTTGTAGAAGAATATCCACTGTGTGAGTTGTATTCTTGTTAATCTAGAATTCAATTTGAAAGGTGAGTTGAAAAGTTGTATAGGAATGCGTCTGTGCTGTGTATCTTTGTACATTAACGAATTATGGGGTATATTATCAAAACTCGGCGATACAATTATCGCCACTTTATCGGCAGGAAACTGCTGATAAAGTCTTGATAATGTTATCGCCTGTATTGATAACATGCTCCTATATTTATCCGTTCTTAAACGTTTTATAGTAGTAAATGTGTTTTGCTTTAATGCATGTCGTTATGTTTTTTTCTTTAATATCATGGTGTGCCTCTGTACATTAAGGGATTATGGGCCATATTATTAATAAAGGGCGATACATTGTTGCCGATTTTATCGACAGGAAACTGCCGGTAAAGCAGTGATAATGCTTTCGATAATATATCCTTGTGAATTCCTGGGCTTCTATGGAAATTCACAAGGATATATTGTCGAGACCATTATCGCCGCTTTAGTGGCAGTTGCCTGCCGGTAAAAGCGGCGATAATGTATCGCCCTTTACTGATAATATGGCACTGACGGGCATACTATTAAGGACCAGTGTTAAAATTATCGACGTTTTATGGACAGGAAACTGCTGATAAAATGGCAAAATTGGGTTAATAATAGCTTCTTGTAAATTGCTATAGAAGCCCAAGTTCTAGTGTTAACCTGGGCTGGTATGGGAATTCTCAAGAGCATATTATCAAGCTCATTATCGTCGCTTTATCTGCATTTTTCTGCCGATAAAAACAACAATAATCCATCGCCTTTTGTTGATAATATGTCCCAAAATTCATTTTATTAATTTAATTGTTTACTTACCTACAATGATCCAGGGGGCATATTATCAAGGGGGGCAATAGGCAATTATCACCGATTTAGCATCCGTTTTCATCCGCTAAGCGGCAATAATTCTATCGCCCTATTAGCAACCTGTCGCTAACTGATGTTAGCGACAGCTTTTAGGCGATAGCAAACAGTTTGGGGCCCATTTTGCATGTCAGCGATGTTTATCGCTAATGACGTGCAAAGTGGGCGTACCCAACCAGTTAGTGACTGAAAGCAGTCGCTAACGTCGCTATTGCCTATTAGCAAGGCAGGCGTACCGTTGGAAATATTCACGCTAACCGCGAATATCTCCAAATACTAACACCTGCCCACACCAGTTCTGAGCCATGTTATCCAATGGCAGGTGGATAACATGGCTAAGACCATTTCGTCTCTAATACGTGAATATCGCTGTATTCTCAATGATATTCACGCATTTCGCCGCTATCGCTGGATATTTTAGCACAATGGAGAAAAACGTTGCTAATAGCATGTTTTCTCCGCTAACATATACAGCGAGATGGCAGCGATAAAAAAATCATTGCTAACCCCATTTAGTGATAAATATCACTACTTGTTGGTAATATGCCCCCAGATTCCGTTGTTTATCACTCCTCACCCTGCACCTCCTCTACCCCACCTGCCTGCCCCATCCCAACTCCCTCCACGGGCCGCGGCTGTTTCTGTATTCCGTTATATTGTACTGTCTATTAATACTCTCATTTTTTATTACATTTTCCTTATTCCATACTCATTGTTCTTTTGTTGTAAGTCCTCCTATTTTAATACTCTGATGTTTTTCCTCATACTCCTCCCTCTGTTCTTGTAAGTAATATAATAGAATATTTGATATATATTTTTTTGTAATGTTATATATATTTTTTTATTATAGGTTGTGTTTATCGATACTAAAAATACTGCATCATGCCAAAGAAGTACCAAAAGAGAAAGCAACAAAAGAAAAGTGTTTATTTGAAGAGAACTCACCAAGAAGATTTACATGAAGAGAGATGTCTTAACAAACAGAAAGAAAGTCCTGGTAAGAGCAGGAGCACCTTTTTGAGGAAAATACTAAAGACTAAGGGGTCCATTAGGATGGCAGGCGGGCTTTGGCCGCCCGCCACCCTAACGGAGAAGTGGACCGCCCGCTAACAGTGTGGGGGCCCGACAATGGCATTAAGATGCGCCCACCACACAGGCGGGCGCATCCTGTATGTTTACCATTGCGGCGGGCGGAGCAGGAATCTCCACCCGCCGCAATGGTAAAAGTGCACGTTGTACTTTGTAAAGCGCAACATGACAGGCATCGCACGTTGCCTGCCATGTTGCACACTGAAATGCGGGGGGGGTACCATAGGTACCCCCCATGTGCACCCGCCAAGCCACGCACTCCCAGGGGGCCCGCAAGGGGCCCCCGCAGGAAGTCACCTCATGCCTTTCCGTGGCGGCATTGCCGCCACGGAAATGCATTTTGCAAAGCCCATTGTAATATGGCGGGCGGTGTCTAAAAGACACTGCCACCCTGTTACAGGTTTTCCACCCCGGCCACTAGGCGACCGGGGCGGAAAACAGGCGGGCGGTGTTTCACACCGCCACGGTCCCCTCCGCCATCCTAATATGGCGGGGGGAATTGGGCTG
Source organism: Lissotriton vulgaris (assembly GCF_964263255.1). Lineage (NCBI taxonomy): Eukaryota > Metazoa > Chordata > Amphibia > Caudata > Salamandridae > Lissotriton > Lissotriton vulgaris. Next base: position 538,254 of record NW_028246579.1, read on the forward strand.
ATATTGTCACCGCCAGCCTGGCAGAGAGAATCCACCCACCATCGTAATGGACCCCTAAGAGTATGTTCAGAAACAGAAAAATGTCTTTAGTGTATCAGCAACGAAAAAAAACTACTAATAAAGAAAAGAATAATGGAAAATCAAATGCAGACAAAACTGTGTATAGTACAAGGAGGAAAAAGCGATTATTAGAAATTGGAAAAAAATGTTTTGTAATAGATTGGTATCAAATGTATTGAAAGAAATTAAGGTATGTAAGAAAAACTGTATATTATAAGAAGAAGAAAGCTATAAAAAATGTAGTTGAGAAAGATTTGGAATTGAAAAGAAATTTAGTAATCAATAGAATTAGATCACTAGATAAACCAATCCATTTAATTAAGGGCAAAAGTAGGTGGAGAAGACTAATTAACAGAAGTAATTTTTGTGAGGTTTTTTTGGGTGAATGGAAACATAGTTCAAGTTCTGCACCTTTTTTTAATGAAGAAAGTTATCTTCAGAGTACTGATTTGTTGCATGCAATTGACACTACTGGTCGTGCTTTTGAGGTTAGAAATTGTTGTTCTATTGAGAAAGAGAAAATTGTTCCTAGAAATGCAGAAGAGGTGTTAGCTGGTGAAGTTTTAGAGAGACGTCCTAAAGCTCCAGTGTACACTTGGAATTGTAGTAGTATTTGCAATGTGCGGCAAGAATCTATTGACTTTTTTACGCAATTTCTTACATATTTATACCAAGAAAAGTGTTAAACAAAAGATTAAGATGTTACAAAGACTAGACCCTTGCAGAGTGACAGAAAATAGTGGTTTGCAAGTTCATTCTCTGCCTTGTGTTTCTAAAAAAGTATGTCAAAGTGTTTTCCACCATTTCAGGATGTTAGCAGTTCATCATACTCAGATGAGGAAATTAGTCAGAACATTGTATTACGCGAAAAGTCCAGCACTAATGTTAAAAAAGTTGAACAGTGCTCTTTTGCATAGATCTGTATCAGATGTAACAAATGTTTGTGATGAAATTGAGATTAGGTACTTTGGTCCTCAGGAAGACAGTGCAGAAAGTGAGAGATTAATAGAAGAAAATGTGGAAGAGAATGTAGGACAGTGCAGTGTAGAAAATTTTGAGCAAGAAACTATACAGTTTAAGGTGATTTCAGGTGAAAGGCCAAATTATTTTTGTATATGTTGTCGAAGAATTCATTATAAAAATCAGACCAGGACTGTTGATCTGTATTTAAAAAGTGAAAAGGAAAATAATAATGAGTAGAAGGATTTTGCAACTTATTTCTTGGTGGAGAATTGTTTTGATTCGGGTTCTGATCAGCGTGTTTGTAAATATTGTTATAACAAATTAGAAGAGAACAAAATGCCTGGTAGAGCTCTGCATAATATTCTTGACTTGGTAAATATTCCTTCTGAACTGATGGATTTGAATACCGATGAGTCTATTCTTATTCAATATGTGCATCCATTTCAGGCTATTGTTCGTATGGAGCACAAGAAAGGAAAATTGCCTCCTTCTAATTTGCAAAGAGGATTGAAGGGAAGAGTTGTATATTTGCCTCTAGATTTAAAGAAAAATATTGAAACTTGATGTAGAAAATGTAGAGGATGAACCTTTAGTTATTCTTGTTAATGGCGTTCCTACTAAGAGTAAGAAAATCTGGCAAGAATTAGTGGATGTTAGGAAAGGGAAAAAGGCAACGTTGTATCTGGTAAAAAATAATCAATATTACAAAAATGTGTATGTGGGAGAAGAAGATACTGACTTGCCATCTGGACAAATTGAAAAAGTGAATGTGTCCAGAAGTGAAGAAATCTACGAACATTACAGTGTTCATCCATTGCATTCCAAAGAAATGATGGGAAATGCTATAGAGTTATTTCAAATGAAAGAAGCAAAAGAAGGTCCCATTAGTGTATGGAAAAAGGCTTGGAAGCTTGTTGTTTCCCACAGTTGTTTCCTACAGGAAAAAGAGGATGATATGATGAACGACCTGTGCAGACCCCTGCATCTGAATACCGGACATCAAGATTATATGCAGAAGATGCAAGATTTCGACAATGTATTCCATATTTGTTTCATCTTTTGTTTGAGAGTAGCTGATTAATCTGATGGCATGTCAGCGTGGTACTAATGAGTACTGGTACCGTCATCATGGAGAACTTAAATGTATGCAGGGAACTTAGGAGCTCCTACATGGTTCCTTACTCTAAGCTGTGCTGAATATGCTTGGGATGATTTACTTCAATTTCTTCGAGAGGCAAATCCAAATATACCAACTATCAAATACAAGATACCTGGAGAATTGTGCTCTTTGGATCCTGTTAATGTATGCAGGTATTTCAATCATAGATTTGAAGCTATGATGTCTTTCATCACCAATAAAAAAAATCCTCCTCTTGGAGAGGTTCTGGATTTCTTTTGGAGAAAGGAGTATCAAGCGAGAGGTGCTCCTCACATACATATGCTATTATGGATCAAAGATGCTATCACATTTGGAACAGACTCAGATGATACTGTGTTGTCTTTTATTGAAGAATATGCTACATGTGAAGTACCCAAAAGTACACAAGATAAGGACTTAAGACAACAAGTCTTACGATTCCAAAGCCATCGTTGTGGCAAATACTGTCGTCGAAAGTACAAATCTAAGGACAAATTCTATAGCAAATGCCGTTTTGCATTTCCTCGACCTGTAATATCGAAAGGAAGAGTGAACAGTTTTATGTCATCTTTGCGACATAATATCACAAGAAAGTCTCCAAAAAATACCTACAACTTAAGAAGAAATGAGCAGTCAAAATACATAAATGACTATAGGATCATCTTTGAGCCCCACCCTCTTCAACGTCTACATGAGCCCCCTCGCGGCCATCGTACGCAAACACAACCTCAGCATAATCTCCTACGCCGACGACACCCAGCTGATCCTCTCCCTGACCAACGACCCCGCCGCCGCCAGAGCCAACCTGCACGAAGGGATGAAAGAGGTAGCCGAGTGGATGACGACCAGCCGCCTGAAACTGAACTCGGACAAGACGGAGGTCCTCATCCTGGGCTCCTCTCCCTCCGCCTGGGACGACTCCTGGTGGCCTCCCGCCCTGGGCACCGCACCCAAACCGACAGACCATGCACGCAACCTGGGCTTCATCCTGGACTCCTCCCTCTCCATGACCAGGCAAGTCAACAACGTCTCCTCGGCATGCTTCAACATCCTACGCATGCTACGGAAGATCTTCTGGTGGATCCCCACCGAGACCAGGAAGACCGTCACCCAGGCCCTCGTCACCAGCCGACTGGACTACGGCAACGCCCTCTACGCCGGGACCACCGCCAAGCTCCAGAAGAGACTCCAGCGGATCCAGAACGCCTCAGCCAGACTCATCCTCGACATCCCACGAACCAGCCACATCTCCGGACATCTGCGAGACCTTCACTGGCTCCCCGTCAACAAAAGAATCACCTTCCGCCTCCTCACCCACGCACACAAAGCCCTACACGACCAAGGCCCGAGCTACCTCAACAGCCGAGTCAACTTCTACGCTCCCAAACGCCACCTCCGATCAGCCAACCACGCCCTCGCCGCCGTCCCCCGCATCCGAAGAGCGACTACAGGAGGAAGGTCCTTCTCCCACCTGGCCGCCAAGACCTGGAACTCCCTCCCGACCGACCTGCGCCTGACCCAAGACCACCTCTCCTTCAGGAAGAAGCTGAAGACCTGGCTGTTCGAGCAGTAGCGGCTCCCCCCCCCCCAGCGCCTTGAGACCCCACGGGTATATAGCGCGCTTTATAAGTGTCACTGATTGATTGATTGATTGAACTCAGTCATTTTGTCTATGTGGAATGCTAATATGGATATTCAATATGTTGCAGACAATTCCATTGCTGTTGCTCGATATTTGACATTGTACATAACAAAGTCAGAAAAGATGGAATTGAAGGAAATGTGGGAAGAGATTTCCCATGAGAAGAGTCTAAGTAAGAAATTATACAGTTACAGTTTGAAGATGTTATCTCATCGAGAAATTGGAGCGTTTGAATGCTTGGATCACTTATCATCTGCAAGTCTAAACCCCAAAACTAGAAGAATCATTTGGGTGAGTCTAGGTCTTGCTGCAACACGAAACTGAGTTCTTAAATCTGTACAAGAAATTGAATATTTAGCTGAAAAAGAGCCAGAAAGTACTGATATTGTGAAAACAAATATGTTGGATACATATTATCCAAATAGAAGTCATCATCTTGAGAACATTTGTCTATATGAAGTGCTGCAAAACTATATTTTTAAACGGAATATTACTGAAAACATTAATAATGGTATATATGCTGTTATTGGTTCTGAAGGATGTCTGGTGGAACAAAGAAAAGGACATTTGATTAATCACCGTAAACTGAGTTGCGAAACACCTGACAAAAGGGAATTTTACTATTTAGCTCTTTTGCAACGTTTCAAGCCATGGCGTTCAGAATTGGAATTACTTGGAGATTTTGAGAGCTATGAAGATTCCTTCAGTGCAACTAAAGATACTATAGAATGTCCTGTTTTTGCTAATTATGTCAAAATGTTGAATGACGAAATTGAGCAAGAAGTTACAATTGCAGCTGAGATTGCTAGAGACAGTTCTCAAGACAGTCAAACTTCTGCTCCGTTGAGTCAGGACCCACTGGGAGAACCAATTGTTCTAAATGAAGCAGCAACTGCTATTGAAGAGGTGGAAACAGTAATGTATCATGGTCAAGAACATCTAACAAACTTAGGAAACTTGGAATAACAACTAATTCTTGAGCAGAAAGATATATATGAGCAAGTGAGAGAACAGATTGACCATGGATTTCTTCATGAGAAGAAAGAGTGCTCTTGCTCATCATTTGAACCTATCCGTATGTATGTGAGTGGACAAGCTGGAACAGGAAAAAGTTTTTTAATTAAAGTAATCACAAGTTTTCTACAGAAAAGAACTGACTCGCATTTGTCTTGTGTTGTCACTGCTCCAACTGGGTTGGTGGCACACAATATTAAAGGAATTACTTCAAATCGTTTATTAATCCTACCAGTAGAGCATGACAACAAATTACAATAACACAAGCTATCTGGAGAAGCTTCTTATGAAGTTTCAAGAGAGTTGAAGAAAATGAAGCTTCTCATTATTGATGAGGTAAGCATGGTCTCAAACTTAATGCTTACCTTTGTGCATTTAAGAATGCAGCAAATTCTTAAAACAGAGTATGACGTATTATTCGGAGGAAAACATGTCATAGTTTTTGGAGATCTTCTACAACTTACTCCTGTGAAAGGACAGCCAGTGTTTAAAACACTGGTGAATGAAGATACTAGAAAGTCTTGGCAATGTAAACATTTGGTCATATTTTCAGTATAAGGAACTTACTACAAATATGCGACAAGCAGATGATGTTGATTATGGAACTATTCTTCAAGATATAAGAATTGGAAAATTGACCGAACATGGAAAACAAGCTTTACAGACAAGATTACTTTCTAATTTGTTTCCAAATGCAAATATTGTCCCAGAGAAAATATATATGAAACTTGCGGACACAAATCTGTAATCTGCTTAATCCCAACACTGCGTGAATGTTCTATATTCAATGAAGAAAAGTTAAAGTTGGAAAATAAAGACATTATAAAATTGGAAGCAATTGATAAAATAGAACATGAAGGAATCAGAATTATTTTGAGTGAAAACTTGAAGAGGAAATTGGATTCTTTAGAGAAATCGATAAGTAAAACTGCTGGTTTAGAAAAGAATTTGTACGCATGTGTAAATTGTAGGGTAATTTTGCGACATAATTTGAATGTGCAAAAAGGTTTAGTAAATGGAGCAATGGGTAAAATTGTTTATTTTGTTAATTATGTAAACAGAGCTGGCATTGAATTTTTGAAAATCTAATTTGATGAAATTGCTGAAGTACAACAAGTTAGTCATTGTGCAGCTCGTTTTTTGCTTGTAAAAGATATGTATGTCTGCAGAAAACAGTTTCCTGTTTGTTTGGCATATGTGGTGACCATTCATAAATCTCAAGGTTTAAGTGTACATTGTGCTTTAGTAAATATTGGAAGTACCGTGTTTAAAGAAGGCATGGCATATGTTGCTTTGTCTCGAGTCAGAACTTTATCTGGATTGTACTTGATTGATTCTGATGAGAAAAAAGTTTCTGCAGATGCAAACTGTGTGAAAGAGTATAATAGTTTAAGAAGAGAATATGCACCCAATTTAGGTCAATTTCCAGTGATTGAAAAGCTTGTGGTAGGTAGAAAAAGACGATTTGAGAATATCTGTTCTGAAACTATAGAGAAAGAAAAAAAATAAGATGAAGTTGTGCCTCCAAGCAAAACGACAAAGGACAGTTTTGAAGAGAATGTTGGTTATCGGTTAAAATGATCACCATTTTATTGGCAGGAAACTACCGATACAACGACGATAATGAGCTTGATAATACGGCCTTCTTATTTCTCATACAAGCCCATGTTAACACCAGAACATAGGCTTCTATGGCAATTTACAAGGACGTATTATCAAGCCCACCCTCCCAACAGTAATAAAAAACTCCATACAATGCAGGTACCCGGAGCTGGAAGGTAATTTTACATATCACTCCCCCAGAAATGTGGCGTTCCCTGAGATGTGTAAGGGCAGAGAGAGAGAGAGTTCAAAACATATATTTTTTTTAAAAAGACCTTAGGGGTGGCGCTCACAGAGACTGCGGGGAGGAGGACCGTAACCCCCCCCACATACTTCAAAATAAAACCAGAGGAGTGCCGTTCCCCAGTGCTCGGGCACCTTACAAGCCCCCATTATGCAGAAAAATTGCCCCCGTACTTTGCCCGCCCCCCGGGATCTAATGAATAAAACAAACTTCTACTTTTTTTTCACCTTATCCACTGCGGACAAGTACTGCACGAGTACCCCGCCATTTTTTATTTAAAAAAAAAATAAAATTGAGCCTAAAGATCCATGTAACACCCCTTGACCAAGAATATAGGGTCAGAATGTTTCTATCCTGCCCCCTTTCCTTATTTCTCAACTTTCTTTGACTGTTTTCTTGTGACTCTGCTCTCCCGACAAACAAAATGGCTGCCAACATTTCCTGGTTTGGAGTATTGATAGCCAATCAGCATCCAGCTTCTGCTCGTAATTGTACGTATTTCCAAACGCGTACGCCGCGATTTTTCTTTAAAAAATAAAAATTAAAAATAGAGCCTAAACATCCATGTACGATGCCCTGAGCAAGCCTAGAGGGTCAGAATGTCTCTACCCTACCCCCTTCCCTTATTTCTCAACTTTATTTTACAGTGTTTTTGTGACTCGGTTCTAGCGAGGCACAAGATGGCCACCAACACTTCCTGGTTTCGAGTGTTGACATACAGTTCACAGCCAATCAGCATGCAGATCGCGCTCGTAATTGAACAGATTTCAGTACGCGTACTGAACTCCGTCTCTAGATATCGCTATGAGTTTACTTGCAATTTTCTCTGAAACTACTGAACGGATATACACCATTTAACAAAAATCACAATCTGCAAACAGAACTCTACCTCTCTGCCAAATTTCGTGTAATTCCGTTCAGCCGTTCGGGCTGTAGCCCTGGCTAAAGGTCCCTATGGAAAATTGCATGGGAAAAACACGTTTTGGGACCCTCTTTTTTCTCATCCCCCACTTGACGAATCACCCCCGAACGTTCAGGAAAGGAGCGGAACTGAGCGGGCCATTTTCTTGGAGAAATTCACTAAGATTCGTCCACCGGCGCCAAAGTTATTCCGTATAGAATGTTGTGGATTTCCTATGGAAACTAGGTCCTAACTATAACTACCTACTGGCGACCGCCAGTAGGTAATATATATATATATTTATATATATATATATATCCAAAACAAGTTTGAACCGCAGTGACGCCGGCACTCACAGTCTAGCGCGGTGCGTTTTCGACGACAGGGTCAGTCGATAAATATGCAGCAAAGTCCAATTTTTCAATCTGTAATGAAAACGCACTCACTCATGTTTTATTTAACCCCTTCGATGCTGGTGACGGAACCATTTCGTCATCAGTCACGGTTGAGCTGTGCTGATGACTGAATGGTTCTGTCACGACCACACCCATTATCATTGGGGCCCAGCACGGGAGAAAAATATCATCCGCAGCAATGAGGTTAAAGAGTTTCCAGCGGCTTTATTTACCAAAGATTTAGGCCACAGCCCAACACGTTTCACCTTATCCAAAGGCTTGATCACGGAATTTTGAGCTTTGACATTAAGTCTTCTTTTTTTTTAGTGCACAGTGATTTCCTACCTTTCCTTACTAGTGCATTCTGGTTAATGGGGTTTGTTATCACAATTTTAACCTATGACCATTCAAACACAAAATAGCCAAATTGCAAGTGCTCAATGTGTAAGCAATCAAAAAATATTGTTAATGCAATGTTCCGGATAATGGTTATCGAGGTGTTATCGTCCCCGTTTTTACAGTCATGATAAGGTGTTTTTATACAGTCTCTCTGGTGAGTGTTTGCATTCAACCTTCTCTCATTGATCATGTCATCATTATTCTTGTTTGTATGGAATCTTAAACACATATAAGTTTTTTTCAATAGAAGATAATGAAATATTTCAACTCTCTAGTGATTGTAAGTAATTAAACTTCTGTGAAATATCGTTCCATCTGATTATTATTTCTTTTTCGTAAATGGACGTATAATTCTTCATTCTGGTTCAGGCCTCTGGGGTCTAAGGTCCTGAAAGAGATGATGTGTTTTGATTCCTTTTGTCTGAGGGTTTGTATTCGGTTGCCTCTTCTTTCAGATACTGGCACTTGTTCAATGGCATTTTGTGGATCTGTTATCAGGACAAGCAAGTCCTTTTTTAATGTCCTATGAAATGTGCTGCTGACCAATAGGTCGTTAATTTATAAGCGGGTCATTCAACAAATCACAAACTGACACTGACGAAGTCCAGGAGGCCAAAACGCGTATGTCAGTTTATTTGCACTATGGGTTACTCGTAAAATAAAACAATATGAATTTAACAGTCCTAGAGTACTCAACATTTTCTTTTGGATCCATTTGCATTTTTTGCGAGTCCACTCCCGCGTGTCGAGGCACCTGCTATGAAGTGAGCATCTGTATTAGCGGTAGCAACAAGGAAATCTATATATATATATATATATAAGTAATGGCATTGAAATTTATCTTTCATTTATGCATATTTTAAAATCACAGACATTACCCAAAGGTGCCAGAACACGTTACATGGAAGGTACAGATGGTTTAGGAGTTTATAAGACATTTGTTCTGTTACTCAAAGTCGCAGGGACTTAAACTGACTGATTGCAGAGCAATGCTTTGCAAGACAGCCAAAAAAGCTCTAATTGGGTAGGTTCCTGCTTTGCACCTCATTGGGAAGGGACTACTCCAGATATTTATGGTTGTAGGGAAAGCCAGTTTATTGGAAGCAAGCAGAGCACACAAAACAATTTACAATCTTCAGTTTTAAGTCATACACTCTAAATGTTCCTAAACAATATCCTAGCTCTGCACCCAGGACATGTCCACCCTTAAGCATTAGCCACCTCCTAAAAGCTAGAAAGGTAGATCCTTCTCCTTCTTTTTAAAACCACTGACTTTTAACAAGTTTAGCTGTTACCTGTATTGTCTTTATTTCTTACACTTGAATCCCCATCAAATTCCGATTTCAGCCTGTCCGCTCTAGGCTCAGGCCGACTCCTATTCCCTAGTTTATCTTTTCTTTTTAATGTTTCTCATTACCAACTATGAAGGCCCTCTGACGCCTTATCTTGAGCTCTCTCCTTCCACTTACCTTCACAACTAATATCCAAACCTCTCCCAGAATGCTTTTAGAACAATCCATTAATTATGGATCTGAGAAGGTGGTATCATCTGCATCCTATCAAGAAAATGAACAATGTCTTGAGTGCATGCAATGACTTAGCAGCCCAATACCCCACAGGGTGTGTGACAGGAACAGTGGTTCCTGCGGAAAGGTACTGATCAATATTGACAATACTGTGCGCAATCGCAGTAATTATGGGTTACTGGGATGTCAGGCGGAAAGGAGACCAAAAACACTTACATTTGTGTATACAACTGATATTTTTATATTCTTAGACAAGTATATGAGCATGTACAAAAAACAGACAGTTTTTTTCGAATAGTGCTTAGTGTCCCTGGTGTGAATGGAACCAAACAAAGAATAAAAAAAGTTTTTAGTGAATTTGTGACATTTACCGTTCGGTTTCCATTATTTTGAAAGATGACCATCTACAATTATGTGATAATCACAGCCACTGTATACAATATTCAGAGCTGATAACTATGGATCGCTTTGCACATTTGTCACCGACGTTTGACCCTTCAAATGATGTAGGGTCTCTTCAGGACCTATTGATGTAGGTACATCTATGATTCAAGGAGAGACAGTGTCTCAAACATGTTGGAAGTGACTATGGCAAATTAAAGGAGTGAAAAGGCCATAAGGTATTGGGAAATATTGCACAGCCATGTGAAGAAAGTGAAACACCGGTCAAGTGAGAAGAAGAAAGTAAAAGAATGCTCACACTGGACCCAGCCAGGAACTAAACGAGTGAGAAGGGAATATAAAGAGAAGAGTAAGATTAGTAGGGGAGAAACAGTGTAGTGCTGTTTCTACAGGCAGCTCTATATAGAGTTTCTTACCCCAGAGTGAGAATCGGGGTGAAGAGCCGGCAACCGCGAATGATAACAGTGGGGGAGATGCCATTGTGTAATGAGCAGATATTTTAGTGGGCTTGAGGGTGTTCTCTGAAAAGTAAAAGAAACCATGAGCATATTAAGCCTAAAAGGTTTATGAGTGTGCAGTTAGAGTGTAAACTAGGCACAGTCAAGAGTATAGGCAGGGCTGTTGTTTCAGCTTAAATTGTGCCGATGTGACCGTCAGGGACGTTCATTCCGTCTATTCTAGATGTACCATAGCGTGACATTGTAGAACCACTCTTAGGCAATACTGAATTATATATCAATTAGCAGCATACTGTGTGCTGAAATTCTGCCGATGTGAACGTCAGGGTTGATCGTTCCGTCTGAATTGGAAGTACCATAGCGCAAAAGTGTAGAGTCACACTAGGCAACTCTGAATATAAAACCTCAATATTATATCAACTAGCAGCGTGCTATGTGTACTAATAAGCAGTGCGTACTAAACCAGTAATTCGATAGCGGCCTAAACCGGGTATCAGCAGAGCGCTTACCTTCCGAATTAATCAGCGCTGCAGAATGGGCGTACCTACGCTACGCCAGAACCTCACAGGCCGTTTCCTCAGGTACAATGACAGCAAGCCTGAGTTTGCAGCCCCATTAAATACATTTTGAGCCCATTCAAACCGGTCCTCAAGGCAGGCTTCTTAAAGGATTGCCGCCAGTCAATGAAGATTGGCTGTCTGTTTTGTGACAGAATGAGTTGAAAGACCAGTGGATGAAAGATAGGAAGAGAAGGGAGAAAATGAACTAGTGAATAGTGGTGCGAAACAGTAGGGATTTTGGAAATGAACACATCTTTTTTTATTTATAGAATTATAGAGAGGAACATCCAGACAACATATATGGCATTTGTGTTTTTTATAACTAAAAAAAAATAATGCAATACACAATAAGTACATAACATTCTCTTGCAAAGGCAAAGGAGAGCCATGGTAACTTGTGATGGATTTGGCATAGTGCATCAATGGACATATAGCCATTTCTGTGACAGAAACAACATTCTTACAATACTCCAAGTTATTTTGGACAATAATACATAGCTCAGCCGAGCAACAAAATGATATAGGGGTTTTCATAAATACCTTCTATGCGCATATGTTCATACAATTTGTTACAGGTAATAAACTATTACAGCATAATATAGTGGTGGTTATAGCCATAAATCCACAATTGTAGAGCATGTCTATTGGCATGGAATAAGAGTCAAAATAGAGCATAGGTGGTCATATACTCATTGGTAAAGCAAAAATCACACATTTCAATACTTCAAACTATTCCAGGTTGGACATTACTACATAGCTTAGCCGAGCGACAGATGGCATCCTCTATGCGTACATTATCACACATTTGTTAACAGATATGAGCTTATTACCGCATAATGTGGTGGTGTTTCTAGACATGAATACACATAAAAAAACAGCTATTTCTGTGATTCGATATATAGGGCATGGTATGGTTTGAGACATACAGCTTCACTTAGACCATCTTTTGAGACACTAAGAAATGTGATAGACCAAGCAATTATTTTGACACAACTCAGACTTAATTCCAAGACAATGTAGATTGGTGTAATGGCAACTTGAACATGGTTCCCAGGCCACAAATACATCATACCTCATATGAAGGGTGTACACATGAGCATTATTGGACAGAAATGAACAGTATGATTTCAAGGCAACAGTGTGGTGACAAATTCACGCCACTCCTCTGCGGAATTTATTTCCTGGGTTATGGATTTGGTCTTCTCAATCCAGCGGCACTCAAGCAGTTGTAGAATTTGGGTGAGGTATCCGCCTCTTGCTGGTATATTAGCTCTGTAAATTACCTGCCATTAAATCTCATCAGTTGTATGATTGCACTCTGAAAAATGTGCTACTAGAGGTTCATTCAGCACAGATCGTTGTATGCCGCTCCTGTGTTGTCCAATCCAAGCCTTAATTGGTTGTTGTGTCTGCCCAATATATGGTAAGCCATAGGGGCACCATATGCAATAGACCTCACTGCGTGTGTTACTGTTCGAAATACATTTTAAGGTATGTTTCACAGCAGAGTGTTTGAAAGTCTTGGCATTAGATGTGAAAGGGCACAAAACAGTCTTCGCATCTGTAGTGATCTTTTACCTCTGGTAAATTCCAGGCATATTGTAAGGTATTCATAACTTGTAAGCTTCCCTCTGTGGATGAGCGAATGAGATAATCTTTAATGTTTTGCCCCATTTGAAAGCAAACATTGGAGTGTCAATTAAAAGATCAATGCTCCTTATTATATGCCAATTCTTTCAAATCATGCTGCGAATATTATTAGAGTCTACTCCAAATGTTGTTACTCATATGAGTTTGTGAATGGGAGTTTTTTCTCTTTTTATGAGTATTTCTTCTCTGGGGCAGAACCAAGCTCTTTTGAGTGATCATCTCACTATTCTGTGTGGATAACCTCTTGCCAATAGCTTGGATTTTAAGATTTCTGCTTCTCTCATGTAATCATTTTTGTGCGAGCAGTTTCTGTGAAGAGGCAGGAACTGACCAAAAGGTAGCCCATCTCTCAGGGCTCTGGGATGTTGGCTTTTGTATGCAAGAAGGGTGTTCCTCTAAGTGGGTTTTCTATGGAGGGACATGTATTGTGATCCATTATCATGTTGTATATTTAGATTAAAAAAAGGCAATAGATGACTTGTGGATGGCTGTGGTAAAGGTCAAGTGTGTCTGGATAGTATTTTAGTGTGTAACAAAATTATTAAATTCAATATGAGTTCTTGACCAAATTAATTTTTTTTGTCTATTTATTGTTTCAAACATTTAATGTTGGCACAATGTATATTGATGGTACTTAAGACAAACTTGTGTTCTACACTGTCCATGTAAATGCTTGCCAGATTTGGAGCACAAATAACTCCCATACTGGTGGCCCAAGAGCATTGTTGGTAGTAAACAATGTTAGATACAAAGTAATTTGATTGCAAAGCAATGCGTAGTAGACTAATGACGAAAGACGTGGGTACTTGTAAGGGTCTGGGTCTTGTATCAAGTAAGTACTCTATCATCTTGATACTCTCTTCTTGGGGAATGTTAGTATATCTATTGGGGCCAGCCAGTCAGATTCAATATTGTATGACATGCCATCCAATAGATTGATCATATTCATTATGTCCCTAACATACGTTTCTTGTATAGCTACACACTCTTTGATAAAGAAGTCTATGTATTTGCCACTGGGTTTGAGCACAGAACCGCATCCAGATAGGATAGAGCTTCCCGGAGGTTTAGTGGTGCTCTTTTGAATTTTAGGTAGTGTTTACAGCAACGGGGTTCCGGGATTTTTACCATTCATAAACTAGAATTCTTTCTTACTAATAAACCCCTCCTCCTTTCCTTCAGTTGTGATTCTAAGGATTTGAGTGCTAATATCCGTAAGGGATTAGTATTCAATTTTCTGTAATGTTTGACTTCCTTGACTTGATTCAGAGTTTCTATGTCATAGTCTTTCCTGTCGTGAACCACTATCCCACCACCTTTATCTACAAGCTTAAGAATTATAGTGTTGACATTCTTCAGTGCTAGCAGTGCTTGTCTTTCCTGTCTCGTAATGTTGTATGGTTGAAAACACTTAGTGGTTTGAAGATTGTCAAGTTGTGGCACGATGATTCTTGCGAACGTTAAGAACTCAGGAGGTATCATGGCATTGGTGGGGTAAAATGTGGATGTTCGAAGACCTGTGACTGAGTCAGATGTCATAGGCTCTTTGTCTCTGAAGAATAATTTTAAACTTATCTTACGGCAAAAGTGGAATAATTCCGATTTGAGATCGAAGAAATTCGTACGTTCAGTAATGACAAAAGACAAACCCTTGCTCAGTAAAGATATTTCATTGGATAAAAAAACGGTGTATTGAGACAAGTGAAAAATCGGAATGATAGCGGGCGGGTGTATCAGCTTCACAGCCTAGTATGTTTGAGGGCCCCACTGATAATGTTTTCTCCTCGTTTGGCACTCTCCTGCATACTGATACCATGTTTTCCCCTTGGCTTTCCCTCCTCACTCTAAAAAAGGCTTTCCAGAATTGCTGCCTGAGTGACTGGTACTAGGCTGGGGATCTGAGTCGTCCAAGCCCCCCAAGGATTCAGAAAAAGTGATCGGCTGATTTCTCCTAAATCTCCCTCAAGTGTTTTGTCTATTCTGAGACCCTACAGTTGTGTAAGAGTCTTCCCTCAAATAGGGTAGTCTCTCTCCTTGGTAACGTTCTTAATATCTTTTGTCACCTTTTTCAGTTCAAATGTGATAAATTTGTCTATTGTTTTGTTGAGTTTATCCAATAACATTTTGGCTTCTTCTATCCCGTCACCACCGAATAGCGCTGCCTAGAGTGACTTTACACATTTGCGCTATGGTACAATCAATTTAGACGAAACGATCAACCCTGACATTCATGTCGGCAGAATTTCAGCACACAGTACGCTGCTAATTGATATATAATTCAGTATTGCCTAAGAGTGGTTCTACAATGTCACGCTATGGTACATCTTGAATAGATGGAATGATCGTCCCTGACATTCACATCGGCACAATTTGAGCTGATACAACAGCCCCACCTATACTCTTGACCGCGTTAAGTTTACCATCTAACTGCACACTCATGAACCTTTTAGGCGTAATATGTTCATGGTTACTTATTTTACTTTTCAGTGAATACCCTCAAGCCCACAAACATATCTGCTTATTACACAGTGGCATCTGCCCCACTGTTATCATGCTGGCCCTTCAGCCTGACTCTCACTTTGGGGTAAGAAACTCTATATAGAGCTGCCTGTAGAAACAGCACTACACTGTTTCTCCCCTACTAATCTTACTCTTCTCTTTATTTTCCCTTCTCACTCATGTAGTACCCGGCTGGGTCCAGTGTGAGTATTCTTTTACTTTCTTCTTTTCACTTGACCGGTGTTTCACTTTCTTCACGTTGCTACACAATATTTCCCAAATTCAGGTACCTTATGGCCTTTTCAGTCCTTTCATTTACCATAGTCACTTCCAACATGTTAATGACACTGGCTCTCCTTGAATCATAGATGTCCCTACATCCATAGGTCCTGAAGAGACCCTACATCGTTTGAATGATCAAAACGTTGTTGACAAATGTGCAAAGTGAACCATAGTGATCAGCTCTGATTATTGTATACAGTTAATGTGATTATCACATAATTGTAGATGGTCGTCTTTCAAAATAATGGAAACTGAAATGTATATGTCACAAATTCACTAAAAACATTTCTTGTTCTTTATTTGGTTCCATTCACACTGGGGACACTAAGCACGATTCGAAAAAAAAACTGTCTGTTTTTTGTACATGCTTATATACTTGTCTATGAATATAAAAATATCAGTTGTATACACAAACGTAAGTGTTTTTGGTCTCCTTTCCGCCTGACATCCCAGTAACCTATAATTATTGCGATTGCGCGCAGTATTATCTATATTGATCAGTACCTTTCCACAGGAAGCGCTGTTTCTGTCACACATGATTTACCCTGGTTCCCAGTGAGTAGGATGTCCCTTGTCCTTGTTTGCAATACCCCCACAGCATCACACTCCTTTCTTCACCACCCCTGTTCCTTCACAAATATGCATCCTTTTTCAGTCCAATTCTAAATAAGTGTGCTCCAATTGTTTCTGTTGTCCAACCTCTTCATAGCGTCAATCGGTCCGCGGATGTTTAGAGGAACTATTCTAAGATTACTCATCATATTCGTGTTAGAGTCTGGACCACTTGAGCTCGGCCGAACATCATTTGCTTTCAAACTAGACTAACGTTGAACGAATAAACAAAACACCCCTTTAAACCAACATAAATAGCTATACCATTCCAAGCATGAAAATCATTTTTCACTTGTGAACAGTTAAACCTAGAAAGTTTGTTTACTTTTATCAACGTGCTTTTTCTTATTTTTGTCCATTTTCTTTTTCCATCTTAAACACTTTCATTGTTTACCCTCCCATTTGCACCATTCCTCCAAAGACTGGTTTCAAATAGGCCACAGCCCATGAGATAAGAAACAACATCATTACTCCCACCACCATACGAAAGTCTCCTCATCACATCCCTTCCCACCCCACCAAAAAAAGAGCAATCAGGGCAACCCTGAGTGATGGTCATCTCTTGTGAACCCCCGCCACCAGGCTATGCCAGGGTTGACTGTCAAACTTATATAAAAGAGAGAGAGAAAAAAAATAGCCTGACCCCAGCCAGTAATGACCTTCCCTGGTTGAGCAAGCCTACTAGTACCCTTGTATTACTGCTCCCAAGTGGCAGACAGTTGCTACAGCATTAAAGTCTATAGATAACAGAGCGACGGGGGAGCTTAAGAAATTAGCCTTGATCAGAGAGAGTCAGAGAGAAAAAATACTGCTTAACTCAGCCCCTTCTTCCCTCTGATTTGGGTTCAGAAACTCCCCAGCTTTAATCAATGACAGAAAGATCCAAGAAGATCAATTAAAAATCACTTTTAGTCTAGCTGGCATCATTGAAAACACATGAGCACCTCACTGTTGGAAAAGAGCTATATGCTGGCGAAGACTCCAACTCCGCTCGACTGTAACATGACAAAGGTCAGGCTTTGCATAAAACAACACTCTGTTAGACCCCTTCTGGGAATTTGGGCAAGCCTGGTCATAAACTAACTGTCTAAGGAGAAAGTTCCACCCCAAAAAACTGGAAGGCCCTGGGTTTTTCTTCACTGAAGCTGCTACCATCCCGTCTCAGCTTTCAATTGAAAGGGAAGTGATGTGCCCTGTCGACCACATGGTCCCAACTCCAGTTTGTATAGTCCGGAATGGTGTCCCATAAAAGCTTAACGATATATCGCCTTAGGTCATCCCCCTCTACCCCTTCAAGAACCCCAAAAAGGCAAAGACTTTTTTGACGTTGTCGATTTTCCTGATCTTCCCTCATTACATCGATCAAACATGCAGCTTGGGTAGTGCCCTGTTCTTTTAAGGTAGTTACTTCGACTTCCGGATTTTCTGTAGGGCCTTAAACCATAGCAACACGATCGCCAATGTCAGTGTAGATCTTACTCAGCTTCCGCATACCTCCTTGCAGTTTTTTTGGGCCCCTTTAGCAAAGCTGCAATTGGAAAGAACCTCATCTTGGAATTGTTTTATTGAGGTCAGTATGGAAGTTAACAAAGGTTCTGCCGTATATGTCGGTACAGATTCAGCGCTCTTGGACTGTACATTTTTGGCTGTTTCATCCCCCAGAGGGAAAGGCAATTGAGAGTGTGAATAATCCCATCCGAGCTGGCTGCGTCTTTTAGCCTTAATGCATAGTTTTTTCTGCCGCTGGACAGTTCCAGTGTCAAAGGAGGGGTCAGATTTGTTATTATTGGAGGAACTATCATTGCTTGAGCTAATCACGCCATCCTCTGTTAAAGAGCCATCAGAAACTGAATAGAAATGCTTTCGTGAGTCTGGGGAATCTGAGTTTTTCTTCCAAGCCTACCTCAGCTAGGCTTGCTACAAGCGTAGGGACAGCGTTGGAAGCGCCAGAGACGGACGCTGTTTCCAGCCTAGAAGCAGCTTTAGAACTATTGTCTCCCAAGGAGAGTGCTGAGGAAGAGTCTATGGGTTTGTTGAATTTCTTGGAGCTATTCTGGCTTCTGAGTTGCACCCCAGCTGTTACTACTTCCCCAGATTGAACAAAGAGACAAGCAGCTTTCTGGGGATCACCCGGCTACACTGAACTCCCATCTGCCAAAGTCACTATTAATAGGCAGCTGGGGGTCATCTGCTTATGTAAGGACAGTCAGGGGAGGTGGCGCCTTAATAGTGGGAAAATGTTCGGTAATTGAGGGCAGCAGACCAAAATCTGCTCCGACACCCTCCTTCATGCCTCCTCCGCCCCCAGATCTCCCTGCCTTCTTTTTTGGACCACCGGTTTCCCGTTAACCTTTGGGAAGAGCATCTGTTCTCTCGGCGTCTCCCTGAGCCGCGTTGGCAAAAGCTGCTTTTCCTTTAATGTTCCTCACTCCCAGGGTCAAAACCTGCCTTGAGTTAAGGTGAGAGACTGCCTCCACAGTGCAGAAACCAGGTAGGCCTACAGGCACATTCCAGGCCCCTGAGGTGCTCCAATCAGGACACACACCATCAGGCAACCTGCAGTCCTGCGCACAGCCCCCGCAAACCAAGCTGTAGAATGGACCACCGCTCGAACTTCGCACAACCTCCTGCACGATGCTCGGCACCCCATTGTACACAATCCAGAAACCAGCATCACAGAGTCAGGTAAAAGCAGCTGATTACCGATGTCCGGCACAGAGTGACGGCTGGATGGAGAGAGCTCACAATAGCGTCATCTTGCTCCTTTGTGATTATTTTCCAATGTCTCTCTTGACAGCTTAGTTAAAAGTATCAGCCACTCATTCCTCAATCCTGCTTTGTGCCTGGTGCTACAAAATAACATTCCTTTGTAAGCAGCTCAATTCTAATACCCTCAACAGTTGCAGAATCCACCGATCCTTGGTTGATAACTTGTTGATTACTCTTCTGCCTCATTGCTGATGAGGAACCCCACTTCCCTATTTTGTAATTACTGCTCCTACAGACTCATTGCCTAAACAAATGGAATAAAATACAGTGCACAGTGATGTAGTATTGTCTCAAAATGTCATACTACCTTTCAGCCCACCATTTGCCATTCCAGTAGAGTACATAACCTCCTGCCATCATGCCTTTAAAAGAATTATAGATGTTCAAATGATGGAGCCGCTTTGATAAGACATTGTTTTTTAATGCAACAGTTATGAAAACTAATCTAGGTTAGCAACTTCTGTCTTGTTCCATAAGTACTCCTTATCCTGTGATGGGTTTTCATAGCTTCTCCCCTGACTAAAGCCTAATGTTTCAAAAAGCCGTGCACAGGCCAAAAACCTAACACAGAACATTTAGAAGAACGACCACTCCTTTCATCACTTACACTTTTCCATTCACACCACCTCATGTATCAATGCCCCATGTTCCTCTAACTTTACCACTGGTAATCTTGACACCAAGGCCACAGAATTCACACAATTGTAATAGTCATTGCTTGTCCCACCATTTTCCCTGTTGCTAAAGCCAATGCAAAGTCTGATGCCACCTGTTTAAGGACTTTCATTAGTCCATCACACTCTCTGTGCTCTCTCTGTTCCATCCTGTCAACAGGAAAACATTGAGGTAGTGCAGCACTTGATCAGACCCCACTCCTTGCCAGATAACCCACTCCAGGAATAAACTGAACTTCTTGAAAATGGCACAAAACTAACAGCAGTCCAACAACAGTGCCTTGTCAATGAAGATCTACACATCAAACTAAATATTTAACACATGAAATAATTTGGGAGTATCTGCAGTATTCTACATGGTTTGTGTATGACAATTTTACCAATCTTGGCTTCCACTCGATGTTCACAATGTCTTCATTAATGCTAGATTATTACACTGAATTTTTGCTTTGGGAAATATAGCACTTCATTGACGTTAGCCCATGACAGATGGTGGACCATCCTAAATTCTTCTTTTACCTCTTTGTGGACAAACCCCTGAAGTGACAATATTTCCAAATCAGTAGCTCCTCAAAAGAGCCTGGTATCCTCCCTGTCTAAACCTCTTTTACACAATTATTGTGTACTATCAACTCCATACCTTTAACTGATTTCAATTTGCAAGTCCAGGGACACTTCTAGGCCATTGTGTATTATGCTAAAGCCTGCCGTAAACCATTCATGTACCTTAACTGCTACCATTCAATCTGGGCATATTCTATACCATGGATCAACTGCCTCCAATTTTACTAGAGCAGTGGCTCCTACCCAAAGTTCCTCATCCATATTGTTGTTCACGGAATTGTATTTTGATGATTATTGTTTGAACTTGCAGAGCAATCTATAGCATGCTCCTTTTTTTAAAACTTCTATCATTCTCAATTTGACCTGCCCCTGTACTGGCCTTCTAGACATCACCAACTGAAACCATATCTTATCATCAATCTTGCCCCATTACTTTGTAGTGTCTTTTTAAGTTACCCTGATGTCCTTCAGATATTTAACCAGTGCTACACTATTCTCCAGGTACCTCTCACTGAAAATACAGGTGTATGGTAAACCTAACAGTCAAGTTTTAATGTTGTTGGGCACCTTGAGTTGCTTTGACAACTTTGTGTCTTTAGCTTTCAATTTCTTTTTGCAAAGCACATCTCTATGTAAAGGCTTAAGTATGTTCACATAGTCAGGGGCTGTATTTCACCTTTTGTGCTTGCTAGTAAGTATTCACTTAACATGGCAGCTATGCCAATATATATTGCATTGTGTTTAAAAAAAAATCTATTTATTTTTGTTAACATGTTGTAGATGTAGATAACAAAAACTTATCAGAACAATAACTTCAATCACGTAAAATACAGTCATTAAGGACAGTATCTCATTAACACTAGTGTATCTCGTTGGAATCACCAAATATTCTTGACTTTCCATGGGACCTATCTCCATGTCCTGAACCAAAAGCAAAGGCAACATAGTGTGTTCCTGACTAGTGAAGACGCCCCAGGTGCAACAGTGTCAGCATCATCGACGGTCAATGGAAGGGATTCATGTGCATTGTCCCAAAGATCCATCCCATAGTAGCGTCTCCATGGATTATAAAATGTTCTAGGGCAGCCCCTGCTCATAAATGGAGTACATTCAACAGCCAAATCCCCTTATACATTCCCCTACTCCATTCCTGTGTCGTGGGACTCTCCTCCACCTCCATCATCTAGCAGCGTCTTGCTTGGCCACTGCAAGACTCAATGAGGCGGATAGTAGTTGGGCCCTATTAATACCATCCTCACTGGGGATCCTTCGGAGAACAAAATCAAAGTCGACCAGCAGCAATACCCCCAAAGTCATCCCTAGGTCTTCAATGATAACCTCCCAATAGGCTTGTATAGCGGGGCAAGCCCATATTGTGTGATAGAAGTCACCCTTAACGTCCCTTCATTTAAGACAGTATGGTGTCTCTGACCTGCCCATCTTCTGTCATTTCTCCCTATCATAGTATATTCTATGAAGGATTTTAGATTGGACAAGGCACAATCTAGCTCTCTGGGATGCAGGAGGGACGCCTCCCAGTCAACATCCTCCAAGGTTCCTATATTCCGCTTCCATCTCCCTGGCAATCTATCCAGGTTGTCTGGCGAATTATTTGTAATGGTTTTAGACGTAGTAGGAACTACTTTTTCTACGAGCTCCTCTTGTAGCATTCGACCCTCAAGTGGAACACATTCAGGTAAGTGTGTACATGATATGCACTATGCCTGCCATGCATGGCACAGCTGTGCATATTTAATAAATTGGGATCTATGTAGCCCATACTCCATTATCATTATGGGCCAGGGTTTAAGTTTGCTCCTTTCCAAGATGTCACCTATCGTAGATATGCCCAAGAGGTCCCAGGCTCCAAATCACTTTAATTTATGCAGTTCCTTAAATCACCCTCATCCCCAGAGTGGCATAGCCTTTGTGATCTAGTGTGTCCACCCCATTGGTCTCTTTGCTCTATCCCATGCCTCCAGGGTAACTTGTGTCGCTGCCAATAGTTGGCAAGTTACATTTCTACCATAAAGGTAATGAAGTTGTGTGTGAGGTGAAATTAATTCCCTTTCAAGTCTGTTTGTAGGGTAATCCCTTTCCCAGTGTAACCATTAATTTATAGGAATTTGATGTGCAGCCCATAGTAGGCCTTTACATACGGCCCCTCGATCCCATCATTGTAGGGGTTGAGCTGTGGCATTTTTAATGCAATTCAAAGGTGACTTCCTTGCCACAGTAGGGACCGGATATTACCCTCCAGTCCAGTGAACACCGTCCATGGAAGCAGGTGGTACGTGTTTTGGAGAGCGTAGAGTAAGTGTGGTAAGGTAATCATTTTAAAAACGGCCACTCTTCCTAGCAAAGAGAGGGGGATGTTACAGAGTCTACACAGCTGCCTGTGTGCGGTGATAAAAATACCAAGCTATTAGAAGCCTTCCAAAACCCCTCTCAATTCTTCGGGTAAGGCAAAGTGGCGGGGTCTCGCCAGGACAATAAAGCGTGTACTTATCTCACTTGATCCTGTACCCAGTGTCTCCCATACTCCCCTAGGGTGTTGAATAGGACAGGAATGGTGGTACCGGGGTCTGTGAAATAGATAAGAATATAAACGGCGTAGAGGGAAATCTTTTCTTCCTCTTCATAAGTGGGGGCTATCCTGAAACCCCGAATTTCCGGAAGACACCAAATGCCAAAGGCTAGCCACTCGAGATTGAGCGCAAAGAGAAGTGGCGAGAGGGGGCATCCAAGCTACGTTCCCCAGCCAATAGGGAAGGCTGCAGATAACACCCCATTTACTCAAACAGTGGCAGTGGAAATATTGAATAGTAGTGCTACCCAGCTTCAGAATTTAGGTCCTATATGAAATTTGGTGAGTTTACGTTCTAGAAATGGCCAGTGGTCTCTGCATCTAGAGATAGAAATATGTGCTGTGAGTCACAGTCCTTCACCTTCATCAACCAGATATGGGACCTGCGAAAGTTTAATCTGGTGGCGCTTTTCGGCATGAAGCCTGATTGGTCACCATGAATAAGAGAAGTAATATGTCTTAGGAGGCAGGCCACTAGAACCACTGCCAATGTCTCTGCTTCCACATTTTCCTGTGACTTCCACATATCATCACATAGGATCTAGCCAGTGATGTATCATCCGAAAGGGGGAAGATATTTTGATTAATGTGGCCACTCCCAGTGACCCGGTGGAATAGCCTGCATGCATCAACACCATGTAGGTACCCCTGCCAAAAAGTCTGCACTGTTTACCCTATAGGTGTGTCTCCTGAAGCATCACTATGTCCGGGTGCAGCCTCTTAATAAATTGCATCATCAACCCCTTTTTGATTTTGTCACCCAGACCACTGACATTTCATGTCAACATCATCAAGTCTAGAGTCTCAGTTAAGGTTGACTGCGGCCATGGGATATGATCTTTCCCCTTATCACCTCTGTGGGACATGCTATTAATACCTTTGTGTACACTGTGAGCTCTCTGTCCCGTAGTGACCCATGTGACTAACAAACAATAACTACAAAAACTCAACCATAACACATAACCGACCTTCCCTCCAACCAACCCTCCTACCCACCCCTCACAACTCCCCCCAGCACCAAGGCCCCTCATACAGGAGAAACAGCTGTTAGCCAGAGAAAATGGAGATGTATGTCGTCCACCCCCCAAAAAATAACACAGTATTTAACCCTGAAGCACTTAGAACATATGAACCAGTCAACAATGTTCCCTAAAGCAGAATCCCCAGCCCTAAGCGAGGAGTGTTTGAAGCATAGGTTATGTATGTGGAGCCCCATCTGCTGGTATTCAAGTGCCAGTTCCTGAGTCTATTGGGTCTGGTGGTTTGTTTGAAGTTGCTTATGTTCCAGCCTCTTTGTCTTGCTTCAAAGCAGAGATCACAGCAGCCAGTGGGGGCAAGGTTTCTGGCCCTAAGGACATCACAGTGTCCTCCTAATCTGAATCCGTTTCTGTTGAATTGGTCCCCACGTGGGTCATACTCCCTGCACAGGCCTGGTCACCTTCTTTATCAGCAAGGTGTCTCTCATATTGAGTCACTTTTCTCAGGGTATAGGGCATCCCACTGCCCACACAACTAAGAGTATTGTCGGTCGTGGTTTTCTTCCACACTGAGACTCTGGGTCTTGCCTCCTTTTGCTGTGTCTGTTTTCTTTTGGATGCAGGTTCTTTTTGAGGATGGAGGACTGGCCTCTCCTCTATCCAGGCCCTCATTTCTTCAGGGTTTTCAAAGAAGTGTGATATTCTCAGATGAATGACTTTCAGTTTAGCAGGAAAGAGGAGCATGTATTGAATGTCGAGGGCTCTGAATTTCACTTTGACGGAATCGAAGGTCCGACGCTGAGGTTGGACCTCACAGTTGTAGTCCTGAAATAGCATGATTTTATAACTTTCGTGCTTGACCTCACCTTTGTGATGCATTTCTCACAGGATTATTTCTCTGTCTGGAAAGTTAAGAAACTTCGCTATGATCAATTTGGGAGGGGCCCCAGTGGTGGTCGTGCACTTAATGTGCGGTGTGCTCTCTCTATGACGAATCAGGCAGGGAACTGTTCGGGTGAGATAACGTCTTTGAGCCATATTGGCAAAATCACTGGCACATTAATCCCCTCCTCTCCCACTGGGAAGCCCACAAAGCGGAGATTGCCTCTCCGGGCCCTTTTCTCTGTGTCCTCCAGTCACCACAATATATACGAGTTTGTACTGCGGAGGTCAGTCACCCCTTTCTGGAGATCCTTCGCCACATCCTCCACCTCCGAAACTTAATTCTCTGCCTCAGTCACCCTTTCTGATACCTTACGTAGGACTTTAGAACCTTCCCCACCTTATTTTGCCTTCTAGCACCTCTCTTGATGATTGTATTGCCTGGAGTAACACAGCCATATCTGGTAGGGGCTGCATGGTCTCCATAACCTCCATCTGGGGGACCAGCACTTTTGTGAACTGGTCAACCTTCCCTTGTTGGGTGTGTTTGGGGTCCCTGTCTTTTGCCATCATCATGGTCAGGCAGTAGTTTTGGCCACCACTGGGAATGATTGTGTGCAGGGTACTCCTTCTGGCAGCCGAGAGACAGGTGGGGGGAAACCCAACTAGTTGCGGAGGCCAAGTAAGAAGGAGCCAGCCACCCAAGTCTCTCCATCCTAGGCACCAATGTCTGTACCTGCTGTCATGTAATGGATCTGAGCTGATCGTCTTTGTAGTATTGGTTTTGGTACTCTGCCCATTCTCAGCTTTCCTCCTGGCTCGCCAAACGGCCACTGATGGCACCATTCAAGCTGGCCACATAGGCAAGGTGATAAAGGAAGTCTCTGGGGTGATCCCATTGAGCCTGTCCGGTCTCCACTCTGGGCCCTGGCCTTCCCTGAAAGCAAGCCAGAGTAGCTTGCCTCAGCCTCTTGATGGGTTTTCGTGATCTGGACCAGTTAATTATACACTCATTGCCGCTGGCTTTGGCTGCCTTCAGAAGTCAGCAAATGTCCTTCCATTCATCTAACGGGAGTCTGGGGCCTCTCCCCTCTTTGTTCCTCTGCAGCAACCCAGTGACTCGGCCGTTCTGTTAGGGATGACCCCCCTCCTGGGTCCTGTCCTGGCGGGTGCACCCGATTCCCATCACTCGGCCCCTCTTGACACTCAACAGCGCTCAGGTCCGGAGGATCTTATCTTAGGACATTGAGGTAGGCAAAAGGAGGATGGGGGCCCTCCAGTGATCTTCCCTTCAAGATGTAGGCTATTTTCCTCTGCGGATCACGGTCCTGGCCAGCTGTCTCCTCCCTGGGCCCAAGGCACTCATTCCTCCAACTCTCCAGGGGCGCTGCCAGTACCACAGGCCACCAGCCCTAGCTGCTCTGGTGCCACGCCTCCTCTGGGCTGATCGACAGGCCCGATGCACTGGACCTACGGGCTCACCGATGTCACTGGTACACTTCACATGGACCGCCTTTGACTAAGGTCCCCCGGGCCGTATCTCCTTCAACGGGCCTCACAGTAGGTGATCTCGTCCCCGCCCACACTACATTCTCCCCAGAGGGGCAGCTGCAGATGGAGCTTCAGAGAAATTCAGGCCAGGCGGGTCACCACCTTGCAGGGTGCCCATTGATTCAGCTCCGTTGCGGTTCCTACCAGTTACCATCATACTCACACCTCCAGTCTTCTTGCCATATTTCTCTCCAGACACTTCTAATCGTACTTACTTCCTACCCATTACCATCATACGCACGTCTAGCTCCCAACGCCTGCCAACTGAAATCCTGGATCTCCTTGGTCTCTTTTATCATGCTTCTCTACTTTTTGTTTCTTCCCTTGTGAAAGCATTCTATGTTCTCTCTATTGCATCAGTACCATCTGCTTTGGGCTGTAGCTCACTACCCCAATTTCCTTACTGTCTCACAGCTGTACCAGAAGCTCTTTATCAGTCACATGACTCCCTCTCACTGCTGAAAATGACTACCCAACAACAGTATTTTCACCCAAACCAACAGACATCATCTTTTCCCTCTTCTGATTGGTTCTCTTCAGTCATGAATGGCCCAACCAGAATCTATATCTACAAATCTACCTCCACCACACTGTCCATTGGCTGTCCCATGGAAGACCTGACATAAAAGTGACCCTGGCACATTGTTCAATACCCATCCTGTGTACTTCTGTCACTGTCCTCCCATCATGCCAATTGCTCAATTGGTACCAGCTCTTTTCTCCTGACCTAGCTCCACATTGGTGATCTAACCACCATTTTTGTTTAACAAGGAGTGCACTCTCCACCTCCGTCCTCTCTGCACCAGACAACCGTGCTACCCTCCTTACTCAGTGTAAGTGGGTGTCCTGGAATCCCTGCTTAACTTTAAAAACTGGGTGAACCCCTTTTCTCTGATCTGCTTGCCTTCACTACTTTGCTTCCCACCACACTTGCCTGCTGGTCTTCTGCAGGCCCTTCTCCATTTTCCACTTCCATACTGTACCTAGAATCCTCTAAGGATTGCAATTGTCTCACTGCTCCTGTAGCAGCAGCCTCACAGGCGATTGCCTTGTTGCTATTTGTTGCTCTCATAGTGACCATCCATGTAGCACCTTTTTTGGATTACATGACATGGCTCTATAGCTGGATAGGCAAGACTGTTCTTAGCTGTAATCTGGGAGGGCTGTTTGTTGTGGCTCATGGCCCCCTCATATATGGGCCTGATGAGCGTACAATCTCAATTCCCAGGGACAGCCTTCCAATGAGTGGAGGGCTTCTTCCTTTTCTTGGTGATGACTAACCCTGTGCGGAGTTCACGGAGTTGCACTAGGCAGAACTCCGCGAAGTGCAAAAGAATCTCAACCGCACTACGCAGAGCTCCGCAAGTGGCGTAGTACAATAGAGAAATGCCGCTCACATTGATAGCACAGTGCCGAATGCTTGTCGGCACTGTGCAATCATTGCTAACAGTACCATAGCGCATGCAGTCCCTGATTTTCTTTTCTGCCGCTCGAGCAGCAGCTTTGTCAACGCGAACAGACAATTTCTCAACGCGAGCTGTTGCAATGAGAAACCTGACCCAGCTGGATTGAGAAATCTCGCCGGAATGTTGATTTTCCACGCTCGCAGTCGCCAACTTGACATTGACGAATGCAAGTGAGGAAAGAGCTCTGCGAGCTCCGCATAACTCGGACTGCGGAAACTCCGCAATCTCCGCTAGCGGAGTGGAGTTTACCGCCCAGGGTTAGTGGTGACAAGAATGCTGGTGTCACCAACCCCATTGCATTTTTTTTGTATGTTCCTATATAGCGCTCGACTACCCGGAGGCATCTCGGCGCTTGCCTTGGGAACCCGTCCTGGCTTTTCCCTGTGAGATAGCCCCTAACGGGCATCCCCAAGGTGAAAGCCAGGCATCCCGCCGCGGGGGCCCGTTGTGGAGATTAAGCAAGCTTAATGCCCAGAGTTGCAGAGTGTGAACCCATGATTAGGTCAGGCACCGAAGCGAGAATTATCGAGTCCGTGGACATTTGAGCTCAAGACCCTGCCGCGTCGGGAATTGAACCCTGGTCCCGGGTCTGACCTCTGCTTCAGGGTCTGCCTGCTCTAACCAGTGAGCCACACTTCTCCACTCCAGCATCAGATGATCCTGTTCTGGATCTACCTTATTTCTCCTGTACCTTTACAGACCTATTAGCCTCCAGGGGCCAACGCTCCACTTTCTGCAGAAGCACCACTGTCACTGAAATATTGTGCTTTCTAGAAGCCTTCTCATACAGCTTTCTTTGTCAGCACATGTGCAATCAGGTGATGTTGCAGCACCCATTCGCCCGCCAAGGTCTGACACATCCTCACTCTACTACTTGCTCCTTCCTAAATGTTCCCAAATGAAGATGATAGTTTCCTCCCCTTTGAAATAATCCCACTTTGCAAACATTACTGAATGCTGGGACGAAGGCATGTATGAAATTGAAAACCACTATTTCTGACCCTTACCTTTAAAGGGACAGGTGTCAAAATCCTAAAATATCATAATAATAATGCTGTGAAATGGATCGCTGGTAGAGCATGTAGTGGTCTGTGGGGGTTCCACTGATGACTTCAGCATGAATACAAAGTGTAAGGCGTCAAAATCAGACAGCCTACACTATGTGAATGGCTACTGCTTGCTTGCAGCAAATGCCTTTGAAAAAGCAATTGCAAAGCATTTGTGCATACCTTTGTGAGTCACAAGGAAGGAACAACACTCTCTTCCACCCACTTGCCCTTGAGACTCAAGTGTTTTCAATGTGCACATTGTGATTGGGAGTGGCATGTACAAATTGCATTGCACGTTTGGGCTTTGTAAATTCACTCCGCATTTTCATAAACAGCTTTCTGACCCTTGAGAATGAAAAATGCCTTTAAGTGCTAGGCCCACTAATTCAGGGCCACCACCTCCTAACAGTGAACTCAAATGACAGCCTAGTTCCAGAAAAATAACTAATCCATATTACAGTTTGAATCTATATTCAACAGTAGTGCTTATGCACTCTTGCAAATGAATACTGACCTAATTTATATTTTGTTGAAAAAACTGAAAAGGACAGGAAACCTTTTTTTTTTTTTCATTTAATTCTCCTTTTCCTTTTTTACACTGTCGATCACAGATCACTATTTATTTTTACATTTTATATTTTTTACTCAAAATATCAGAATGCACAATCCATTCTCATCTATGAGCTAGACATAGAAATCTTTTTTTCAGAGAAAGCAACAGATTAAAATCAATTTGACTATACGTTTTTTATTAGTCCAGAAAAAGGCTATGCTTGACCCTCCCATGTCTTATCCGTTCAATTGTTTGCTGACTCCTTCCTTTGAGATTGCAGGCATGGAACATTGGCTAAATGCATTTATTTTTAGGTCTGGTCTTCGCGACAGCTTTAACTGTCTAGACAGATTATTGCTTCCCCAAAAATACATACATAAAAAAATACACTGTTGGACTTTAGACCAGTGGACTTTATGTATTGGTCTGTTGATTCACATGTTGCTTCTGCCCTTCACAGCATACAACATGGGCCAAAGGGCCTTACCACTGTACCCATTAGCTCACCTTGAGTGACTACACAAAGGAGGTGCACATTGTTCACTTCTGTCTGAAAATAGTTGATTTCTTTACAATTTAGAAGGATGTTTGAATGTGGAGCTTTTATATTATTTATTATTTAAAACCAATCGTAAATATCAACTATTTATTTTTCCTGGACTTCAGTAGCCCAGTTAAATGGTAATTTATTTAGTCTCCTTTATAAAGTTGTAGCTATAAAGTGATGTTGCAACATTGTAGCTGCTTGCTATTTGAGTGCCTGGTTAGGTGTTCCCTGCATGATGTACATTTGTGTTTCCTGTCCTGTGTGCCTGGACTCCATGTACCTGCAACCCTGGTTTCTGATTTTTTTCATCCTATGTGCACGTGTTGACCAAGGCCCATTCTTTAACGATGATAGATTCTTGACCTTGTCCTGAGCCAGGAGGAGCGCAACAAGTGCTCCATTTTAGTGGCTGACAGAGTACTCTAATTTCTGTCATAGGGTTTGCAGTGTCTTGTGAGTCAGATATGACAAGATCCTTTTGGTTCCTGACAGACTCCCTACAACAGTGATGTAAGTGTGTGGGTGTTGGTGATGGAATTCATAATGTAGAATGTTCAGTTAATGGTTATACACTTAGGAATAATGTTGTGTAATACCAAGCTCCATATGTGGTGTGATCATTTGCAAATACCTGGGCTGGAGTAGAATGCTACAACTGGTGAAGAGAAAGGGGATTATGTAAACCCCACACCCCGATGAACCGAGAGTGCTCTCCCTGAGTTTGCCATGGTCCAGCAAACTGCTTGTGCATGCAACATGTGCCTCAGTCGAAGTGAAATTCGACACTTGATGCATGTGGAGTCAAAGCACCACTCTAGACAGTACAAAGCCTGTGAAGAAACTAAGGACCTTACAGAAGGTTTCTTTGTCACAGGGTAGAAATTTGCTGATAAAGTGAGACAAGAGGTACCACGCCACAACATGACACAGAGCCATCATACATACAGTACTACAACTCCAAATACAGCTACTACTAGGTACAGAGAGGTGCTAAAGGATGTAATTGCTGAGTGGAAGGACGCACTAAAAGTAGAGACATTTCTGACATCAAGCAATGCTAAAAGCGGTGACAACCAGTTACGAAAAGTACAATGAGTGGCAACAGCAAGCTGCAAGACAACACTGTGAGCAGAAGCAGGCGAATGCAAAGAAAAGCTAAAGGCAGTAAATACATGTTACAGTCCAAAGAGGTTAGAAGAGTGAAGCGCCCATGCCAGAATCAAAGCTGCTACTTACCGCCAAAGAAGAAGAGAGCATCTTACAACTGGAGAGCGGGCACAATGACCCAATTGTCAGCACACAGCAAGTGCGTGGTGAAGGTGCCAGTACAAGCAGGCAGCAGATGCTACCAGAGCAAGCTCCACTTCTGTGAGCAGAAATTTCCACATGGTAGGATGCTGCTGTATTCCTAAAACCACTGCGTCCTTTCAACACTGCTAAAAGGAAACATTTTGGTGACAGATGGACTGCCTCGATCAAAACCTTTGATGCGCTGAAAGAAGCAAATGACATAAAGATAATAAAATATTGAAAGAAAATACACAAGGTGGTGAAGTGACGTACCGTCAGATCAAAGAGGCGTCAAACACCAAGTTCAATACAATGCCGAAAGGTGACTATGAAAGGGAGAGAGCTGGTGAAACGACGCATCAGTTTGTAAAAAGACTTGATTCGCTCATAAAGAATTGCCAGTTCAATGAGTTCAATGATGAAGAGGCCATATGTCTCAGAGTAATAGATGGTTGCCTCTCTGATTCCTTCAGATGATGAAGGCTAAAAGAGACATTCAGGTTGGAGTGAGTAGACATCCCTGCGAGAGTTGATAAGTGAGCCGACAGACAGACAGCTTACATGGAGGCTGGAATGTTTCAAAATGAATCAGTGCTGAGTGTGCAACTTAAGTTGAAACACAAGCCAGAAGGCCATAAAGTAATATCTCCAAAGAAAAATAAGTTGTATTTTCAATGTGGATTTTCTATTCCACATGAGGGTAGATGCTCAGCCATTGGACAAGTATGCAAACGCTGCGGGAAAGAGAATAATTTTGTAACAGTCTGCAAAGTGAGGGGAAGATCAAGTGTGTCATGTCGAGAAAACTAAATGGAGGCAAGAAGGTTCCAGACATGATGTACTACGAATGCCAAAAGGCCAAACATCAACACCAGTTGAGGCAAGTAGAAACTGAATGAAGTCAACTGTCATCAAATTCTTAGTCTAAGCGTTCATCATGTCATTGTCAAGCGACAGTGAGGAACATTGGTATGCAATGTCAACGTTGACTGCTGGATGACGTCACATGTAGAATTAGCTTCCTGCAAGGAAGAATGCCATTCAAAAGCAGGCAGACAAATTAAAGTGTGAAATTCATTAAAACACTGTCCCAAGATCACACTGAAAGTGAATAGGTGCTCCATACCTTTTATCATAGACAGTTGTGCATTGATAAACATTATACCAGTTGAAAAGTATAATGAACTGTCTTGCCAGGAACTTCACTGAGCGCATGTTTACTCAGTTTTAGTACTGCTGCTGACATGGGGCTAATTTCTGCAAAGTACAATGTCAATGCATATCATGAGATAATTCCACAGATTTCATCTTTGTTTCATGGATTAAGAAGACTTAAGACCATGAAAGTGCAACTTAACATAAATGAAGACATCCATGTTGTTGCTCACCCGCATCATCCAATTGCATTCCATTTGCAAGAGGCTGTTGAGAATGAACTTGATACACTTTTAAAGCACAACATTATTGAGCAATCCACTGGTCCCACGCCATGGGGATCAACCATAGTGGTAGTACTGAAAACGGATAGTGGAGGAGTTGTGTGCATCTGTGTTGATATGCGTCAAGCAAACAAGGTGATTGAAAGAGAATGACATCCTGGTCCAAAAATTGTTGACATGATTACGCGGCTGAATGGGGCTAAAGTCTTTTCCCACTTTAATTTGAATAAAGGGTATCACCAGCTCAAACTGGAAGAGAACTGCAGTTACATTACTATATTTTTGACTTGTGTTGGTTTGCTTTGATATAAAAAAAGAAATGGGCTGGAATGTCATCAGCTACCAAACTGTTTCAAGATGTAACTCGTCATATAATACAGCCAGTCACAAATGCTTCCCACTACAGTAATGACTTACTCGTTTTTGGGGCCACACGAAAGGAACATGATTTGGGGCCCGATGTAGGTAAATGGGTTTTTCCGATTTCAA
This sequence comes from Lissotriton vulgaris, assembly GCF_964263255.1. Taxonomy (NCBI): domain Eukaryota; kingdom Metazoa; phylum Chordata; class Amphibia; order Caudata; family Salamandridae; genus Lissotriton; species Lissotriton vulgaris. The sequence continues at coordinate 571,438 of NW_028246579.1, forward strand.
AATACCGAGGCGGGCCGAATCGGTATTCTGAAATCGGAAAACGAAATGTAGGAAAAAAACACCGAAAAAAATACCGAATCGGTCGGCATCGGTATTGTGATTCGATACGTACCGAATCGGCACGGACCGAATCGGAAAGTACCGAATCGGCTACCACCGATTCGGAAATTACCGAATCGGCTACCACCGATTCGGCAATTACCGAATCAGAGGTCGGAATACACCCCCATGGCCAAAATGCCAATAGGAATGCATTGAACAATCCGAATCGGTTAAATCCGATTCGGTAAAATCCGATTCGGTAAAATCCGATTCGGTAAAATCCGAAACAGCCAATGAGGTGGATCCACCCTGCCCCACCCAAGCAGGGAGTGGCTACCGAGGCAGGTGCAGTTCATTAAGAACTTTCTGGAGAGCCAGCCTGAGCTGAACACTCACAGTGAGCAGCAGTGGGAGCAGGAGGCAGAGAACTGTGGATAGCAAGATGGCAAGCACCAGTGAGAGCCAGAAGGGTGGCCAGAAGAGAAAGCCCAAGTTTAGTAGCACAGAGCTGCAGGTGTTGGTGGAGGAGGTGGTGAGGGTGCACAGGCAGCTCTTCGGGAGGCTGTCCCTCACTGTGCCGGACAGCACGAAGAGGAGGCTCTGGAGTGAGATAGGTGAGAAGGTCAACGCTGTAGGTGTCACCCCCAGGACCCTAGATGACCTTAAAAAACGATTTTACGACATCCGCAGCCTGACGAAACGCAAGATGGCTGAGCTGCAGAGGCAAGCTGGATTGACTGGTGGTGGCAGGAACCCGGCGCCACCCCTCACGGACCTGGAGGAACTGGTGTCCAGCACCATCGAGAGGGAGTGTGTGACAGGAATCGGGACCCTGGACAGCTCAGCCAGAGCTACAGCTACAGGTAAGAAGCATGCGCATCATGACACACCCTACCAGACACCTCCCCTTTAGACACAATGCACAGCCAAACCCCAGCCCAGTACTGCAACCAACATACAAGAGTAAAGCATCATGGTAAATGTAGTCAGCAGAAGTTTCCAAAATATGGCAGTGCAGAACCACAAAATAGAAAACAGTGGAACACATTCAAAGGATATGCAAGGACATGTGCAATGCTTTAATTGTAGTGACTGCAATACATCGGCACTCAATTTACAAATGCTTCTTTATACCTAGGGGCACCATCAGGCGGAGGACCACAAGCTACTGATGCACCAGCACCAGCACCAACTACCAGTGCGGTGGCAGGGCCTAGCACAAGTCAGGCTGCCCTGGAGGAGGAGGATGAGGAGAACAACACCATTGGCCAGGGAGAAGAGGGAGACCTGGTAATTGACTACGCTTTCCTTCACTCCCCACAAATGTCAGGCACACCCCCATTGCTGTTCTCCCCTGAGAACTCTCCTACAACGGCCCACCCTGCACCTACCACACCTCCTGCCAGGAGTCTGGTTGTGGCTACACTCAACCCCATCCAGGGAGCTGCGGGTCAGGCCCCGGCCACCACCACACCCACACCAGTGGCACCCCAGCCCACACAGCAGGGCGGCAGCAGCAGTACCCGGAGGCGTGCCATTTCCAGCACTGCAGCGCCGGCACGGGAGGGCAGTGTCTTCCAGGGCCTTGAAGGCAGCATGGTCAAAATCCAACGCCAACAGGCAAAGTCCATCATGGCCTGCCAGCGCCAGCTCCGCCAGCACAACCTGCAGATGGGCGAGATGGTACAAGGGTTCAAGGCTTTTGTAGACACAAACAAGGAGGTTGCTGCAGGTCTTGGCAGGCTGACCACAGCCATAACACAGTTATGCGGAAGACTTGAGGAGCACGAGCACTCGCGCAGGCGGGATGCCCGCGTGCAAAACCGATCCATTAGCCGCCTTGCTGCTGCAACCGCGCAACTGTGTCAACCTGGTGCCAATATGGAGGCAAGTTTGACACAAAACACCGCCGAGGTCACCAGGGGAATGGCCCGCATCACAACAGCCATGGAGGCAATGATAATCTCCAACACTGCCACCAATCCAGCCCTGGACCTGGGGGATGCTGGGGACAGCAGCAGCCGCAGCAGCCCGGCCAGCGCTGCGTCGGAGCCGCGCAGGAGCACCAGGCGCTCCGCAGAAGCCGCAGGACATGCGGAAGGGGGTGAGGCACACCCCAGTGGGGCTGCCAAGCGCTCCAAGAAGTAGGCTTGCCAGGGCGGGTGAGGCAACCCGGACCTTAGACATTTGTTTTCTTTACTTTTACATTTTATTTTGTTGCACATCAGTGCAGTAACGGTGTTGCAACATTATTAAAATTTGCTTTTCCCCACAACCATTTACCTGTCTGTGCATCTGTACTCACTCAGAAATAGTTTTCTGTAATCTCCTCACGTCTGTATCTGCCATCACTTGGCGTAGACACCCCAGCAGGCTGTGTTAGTGGCACAGCATCGTCGTCGTCATGGTCCTCGTAGTCAGACAACTCGACCTCAGTGCCCTTCTTCACATCAAGGTTGTGCAACATTGCACAGACAGCTATGATCTTGCAGCAGGTGATGGGGGTATACTGCCTTGCGCCTCCACTCTTGTGCAGGCATCTGAATCTACTTTTCCAGATGCCAAAGGTCCGTTCAACTACATTCCTTGTGCTTTTGTGGGCCCGGTTATACCTCCTTTGGCTGGGTGTGGAGGGGTTGAGGTAGGGGGTGAGTATGAAAGAGCGGAGGGCATATGCACTGTCGCCTGGAAGGAAAAGGGGTAACATGCATACATGATTTACACTTTGCTACTTTGTGTTATGGGGGTCTGATGATGTGTCTCACCTAGGAGGTATCCTTCACCAAATTCGCCAGCCATCAGCCGTGCATAGATGCCGCTCTGTTGAAAAATGTAGGAGTCATGGGTACTCCCTGGAAATTTTGCTACCAGGTCTGTGATGGTGCACTTCGCATTGCAGATCACCTGAACGTTGATGGTGTGCGTTGACTTCCGATTGCGGTATATGTATTCTGTGTCAGCTGGGGGGCAAATCGGAATGTGCGTGCCATCTATGCAGCCAATGATTTGGGGAAATTGTGCCATCTGGTAGAAGTCAGCTTTAGTTTGTAGCAGTTCTGCGTGGGTTGCAGGGAAAGAGATGTATTGGTCCATCCTGTGTATCATGGCGTCAAGGAATGTGTGGAAGAACCTTGACAGGCTGCTCTGGGTCACCCCTCCTACCACTGCAACTCCACTTTGATAGCTGCCAGACGCAAGCAGGTGTAAGCTGCATAGCACCTGGACGTGCGCTGGGATGGCGTGTGCCCTTGGGGTGGGGTGGCCCAACAGTGGTTTGAGGTCCCTGATGAGCTCCAGAATGGTGTCTGAGTCCAGCCTGTACCTCTGTAGGATCTCTGCCTCTGTGAGCATGAACAGGGTGATCCTCTGTCTGTAGACCTGTTCCTCTCTTTGCCATTCCCTCTGTCCTTCCTGCTGTAGCCGTAGCCGCCTTGCAATGACATAAAAAGCTGCCATCCTGCAAGTTGCAATGCATTTTGGGTCTATTTTTATGGGTTGGAGTTGGTTACCACCTGATTGTAATCCATGGTAAATACCGAGTGAGAAATACCGATTTAGAGCCAAAATCGGTATTTCTGTGCTTCCCTACATCTCCCTATCTGTCCGAATCGGGAACTTTCCCAATCGGTGATTCTACCGAATCGGTAGGTTATCCGATTCGGCTTATGTCCGATTCGGTGTCACTGCCGAATCGGTACATGGACCGATTCGGATATTTTCCGATTCGGTGTCAGTACCGATTCGGTAAATGGACCGAATCGGATATTTTCCGATTCGGTGTCAGTACCGATTCGGTAAATGGACCGAATCGGATAATTTCCGATTCGGTGTCAGTACCGATTCGGTACATGGACCGATTCGATTAATTTCCGATTCGGTCTCACTACCGATTCGGTACATGGACCGATTCGGTATTTTGATCCGATTCAGTGTGTTACCGATTCGTTACATTTCCGATTTTCGGTATGTACGTATCGGATTATTTTCAATTCGGTAGCCATTCCGATTCGGTATTTGTACCAATTAGGACGTTTTTCTTTGCCCTACATTTCGATGGCAGTATACCGATTGGTAAGGGCCGTAAATCGGTATTTTCGGCCGTTACCGATCGGTAACGGCCTACCTACATCGGGCCCATAGTGCTTTCACAAGCATGCCTTATACTTGCCAATGCAGGTCTCAATTCAAATGTGGCAAAAGTTTGAGTTTCATCGAACTAAACTCAAGTTCTATATAAGCATGTGCGGAAAATCCGTTACGCTCGCGGATTTTGCGGATTTTCGGTAAATTCGTAATCCGCGAACGCTCGCAAATTTACCGAAAATCCGCAAATTCGCACGCAGCAGATTTTTTTTTTCTTGGTGATACAATTTTGCGGCGCGCGGCGTTTACTTACCGTCATTCAGCGTTTGCCGAGTTGTTTTTCTTGATATTTTGCGAGTGCTGCGCCATTTTGGATCTTGCTGCGGGATCCCGCGAGAATTTGGCGAGCGCGATTACGTAATCGCGGCTTGCCAACTTGCACAGCGAGAGTTTGTCAACGCGAGTACGCCGTGATCACGTATCGCGGTACTACGCAATTGCGAGCTTTGAGATGCGGCGAGCAGCAACAATCTCGCACTCGCGAAAAAACAAAATCCACCAGCAAGCAGCATAATCCTTCTGGAAATGATGATTTTTATCTGAATAACTCCTCAGGTTGACATTTGCCTGCACTTTTTTTGCGAGGAGTCCATTTTGGGGAGGGGGGTGGGAGGAAGGAAGTGCCCCACAGTCTTCAACTTCCTGTTCCTGTCCAGCAGGCTCCTCCCAGTGCTTTGTCCATCTCCTGGTCACTTTTCCTTTGGATCTGGAGCTGGAAGGATGTCTTTTTGTGGATGCTGCTGTATATTTGGATTTGAGGCCTTTTTGACTTTCTTTGGATCACTTTTGGATTAGAAATTTCACAAGTAAGTTTGTTTGGGGCATTACAGTTGCTGCAACTACAATTTTGGAATTTTCGATTTTTGGGCTGTTTTGGGGCCTTTTGCCCAGGGGTACTCAGTGGTGGGTGCACTGAGTCTTTCTGTGGGGTGTTTTGAATTTAAACATCATGGAGGGGCTGGATGGCTTGGGATTGTGCTGATTTTTCTGTGATTTTCATTTTTTTGGCCTGTTGTGGCCTTTTCACCAGGGGTAGTGAGTGTTGCATGGGCCTAGTCTTTCTGTGAGTTTTCTTGAATTTAAACATCACGGAGGGGCTGGATGGCTTAGGATTGTGCTGATTTTTCTGTGATTTTCGTTTTTTTGGCCTGTTGTGGCCTTTTCACCAGGGGTAGTGAGTGGTGCATGTGCCTAGTCTTTCTGTGGGTTGTCTTGAATTTAAACATCATGGAGGGGCTGGATGGCTTGGATTGTGCTGATTTTTCTGTGATTTTCGTTTTTTTGGCCTGTTGTGGACAGGCCATGTGGTTGGGGGCCATTTTGAGTGCTGCTACAGGCCCTGGCCATGTGCTGGGAGGGAGGTGGCCATTTTGAATGCAGGCAGTGTTCTCAGGCCTGCACCCATTTTGCCTAGCTTTCATCCATTATGCCCAGGGGTAGTGAGTGGTGCATGGGCCTAGTCTATCTGTGGGTTGTCTTGAATTTAAACATCATGGAGGGGCTGGATGGCTTGGGATTGTGCTGATTTTTCTGTGATTTTCATTTTTTTGGCCTGTTGTGGCCTTTTCACCAGGGGTAGTGAGTGGTGCATGTGCCTAGTCTTTCTGTGGGTTGTCTTGAATTTAAACATCATGGATGGGCTGGATGGCTTGGGATTGTGCTGATTTTTCTGTGATTTTCGTTTTTTTGGCCTGTTGTTGTGACCTTTTCACCAGGGGTAGTGACTAGTGAGTGTTGCATGGGCCTAGTCTTTCTGTGGGGTGTCTTGAATTTAAACATCATGGAGGGCATGGGATTGTGCTGATTTTTCTGTTTTTTTTCGATTTTTTTGGGGTGTATAACTGAACTGATGTTCCTCTGTCTTCCATTGCTTTTAGGTGCACAAGACTAAAGAGAACCACCAGTGCCAGGAAGAAGTCCTGCAGCGGTGTGTGTGCGCAGCATAACGTCACGCGACGTCGCGTCTGGCCACAGACAACTCTGCAACTCGTGCAACTGCGGCCTGCTGTTCTGACCTGCTCTGAAGAAGATGGCCCCAAAAAAATTTCTCCGTAGCTCCTCTAGCAAGAAAGTTGCCAGTAAGGAGCAGAAGAAGCAAGTTACCAAGGAGGCTGGTGTGCCGGCCGCCACGTTTTTTGGGAGTTAAACAAAAAGTACGCCTGCAGCAGCAGCGGGATCTGCTGGGGACCAAGCTGGGAGCAGCAGCCCCGCTCCATTGGGCTCAGTGCCTCCACCACCACCACCACGCCAACTTAAGTCAAAGCCCTTCAGTGCTGCACAGGCAGTCAGTGTACTTCTTCAATCACCATCGACCAGTGATGTTGGCTCATCGCAAGAAAGTAGCAGCAATGTCCCTGAATCAACACAGGTTGTTGTAACTCATCAACCACAGCCGCAACAACAACCACATGTGCAAGTACAAGCCCAAGTACATGTGGAAGGAGAGACAGCGCAAGGAGATGCGCAAGCAGAGGTGCATGGAGGGTCACAAGTGCCCACAATAGTTGTTCCTCCCGAAGTTGGGGCACATCAGGAAATCGACAATTAAACCGGGGTATCATTAGAGGAAGCCACTCCTCCTGATGATCATTCATTGTCTTCCACATCCCTAGCAAGGAAAAGATAAAGGGGGGTGTCTACATCTTCTTCAAGCCCACCTCCTTCTGATGATATGGATCAAACTTGGGAACCACCACTGCGGGCTGAGAGTGAGGCACACCATGATCTGACAAAGGTACCTAAGCGTAAAAGGAAGGTTGTCGAAAAACTCATAGCTATGGAGTGTGATGAGGCTCAACAAGAAGTGACGGATACTGCTGCTGATGAAGCCTCTCACGACGACGAGCCAGTCATCATAAAGGTCACTGCAGCCCCAGCGGGCATGCAGCAAAAAGACATATTGACCCTAGCCCAAGAAGCTGCTGCACGTGATGATGTTGTTGACGAGGAGGCAATGGAAGAAACACCACAATCATTGGAGTTAACTAGTACACCGACACCTACCGCTTCCATATTTCTTAGTCACCAGAAGGGACCTCCATCCACCTCGACCTCAATTAGTGGCGGTGAAAGTGCAAAACGTACTGAAGTTCGGCAATCCACATCCTCCACTTCATCTGGCATTAGCAGCAGGACCACCACCACCAGTATCGCCGCCTCCTCCGGCCCCCAAAGACATTTCAAGTCCGCAGTTTGGGACTTCTTTAGTGTTTCCACAAAAAAGGAAAACCTCGCCATTTGTAGCATTTGTAAGTTTGCAGTTAGTCGTGGTAAGTTTGGTTCCAACTATGGTACCGGAGGCCAGAGAGGTCATCTTGAAAGAAAGCATGCTGTCCAATGGTTTGCGCACCTACAGGCAATCAAGGACGCCCGAATTGCACGTAATGCTGTTTCATCTGATGATGACGAGGAGGAAGAAGACGTGTCAAACACCTCACTTACACCCAGTACCCCTGTCAGCAGCACACCTCATGTGAGCCACACTAAGAGTGTGGGAGAGAGTGAGACACCAATGCGCAAAAGTTCATCAGCGAGCGTAACTGGGTCGAAGATATCATCATCATCCCGTAAATGCTTGGTCCAGGGCAACATTAAAAAGATGTTGTTTACAGAAGCGCAATATGAACACAACCACCCACTGATGCGTCTGTATAACACTAAGCTGGCTAAAATGCTAGCTCTGGACCTTCTCCCTTTTTCTTTTGTAGAAGGGGTTGGTTTTCTAGAATTAGTGGCTGCGCTCTGCCCTAAATGGAAGGTTCCTAGCCGGTTCTATTTTGCCAGAGTTGCGGTTCCAGCACTACATGAAGATGTGCTGGAGGTGATTGGGGCAGCTTTGCAGAAGAGTGCTGTTCACACTATACATCTGAGAACAGACATGTGGACCAGTGGCGCAAGCGCTGATTACATGTGCATCACTGCACACTGGGTCTCTTTTTCAGGGGTTAAAGCAAAGCTAAACGCAGGTGTTGACCCGGACCAAGTTTTCAAAGCTACTCGGAAACATGCAACACTAGCCATGTTTGGTTTGGAGAAACGTCACACAGCACAAAACATTTTGGATGAGTTTAACACAAAGGTCCTTGACTGGCTGTCCCCAAATAAACGCCAGATTGGTTATGTTTCCACGGATAATGGCGCCAATGTAGTTAAGGCCATGAAGCTGGGTCACTATTTCAGAGTGCCGTGTTTGGCGCACTGTATAAACCTGGTTGTCAAAAAATTCTTGAGTGATAAAGAGAGTCCAGCGTACGAGGTAGTGGAGACCTGCCGAAAAATGTGCAACCATTTCAGCCATTCTTTTAAGGCCCGGAAGCATCTGAGGAGCCTGCTACATGACCGTCGAATGCCAGTGAAAGCACTCATCCAGGAGGTGGTAACACGTTGGAACTCAACCTTCTACATGCTTGAGCGTCTGTATGAGCAGTATACGGTACTCGATCAATATTTCTTAACACAGGGTACAGCTCAGAAGGACCTGAGGATGGGTGCGGAGCAATGGCACATAGTTAAAAGCCTGACACGCATGCTTCGTCCTTTTGAGGTCTTCACGCGTGCAGTCAGCAAGGAGGACTGTAATTTGGGAAAAGCTATCCCATTGTTGTACATGCTGTGCACCAACTGAAGGAGGTGTGTTCTGTGTTTCAAAAAGATGAAAAAAACAAAGACCCTTTTGTTTTGGCGGAGAAATTATTAGAGCGCCTACGTGGTGATGAACGTCTTAAAATGATCCACTCAGAACAGCATTACATTTGTGCTACTATTCTGGATCCACGCTACAAAAAGGCGCTGGCAGGCCAAGCATTCTTTCCTTTTGATGATGAACATGTTCCAAAGTACAAACGTTGGCTAGCCTTGTCAGCCAAGAGGTTCCAAAGAGAACGGCAGAAAATCGAAGGAAAAGGCAGTACATCAGCATCAGCAGGCCATCCCCAGTCAAAACAATCCACTTCTGTACCTGTGGCTGTGGCACAAGTGACCTCTCAGCCGTTAAAGACACCCGCAACCGGATCATCTGCACCAGACACAACAGAAACATAGGAGGCTGAAGAGGATTGGCTAGCTCGGCTTGGGTTAGGTTCTCAAAAGGTCACAGGCACAGCAACAACTAAGCAAAGTGGAGGAACCTTGGATGAGGACCTTGAGTCGATGGTGAAGGACTATCTGAATGACTCAACAGAGGTCTATGTTAATGCTGACCCATTGGCGTATTGGCATGGGAAAAAAGAATTGTGGCCACAGCTCTCCAACCTGGCTTTAAACTACTTGTCTTGCCCACTCGCAAGCGTGTCTTCTGAACGTGTTTTCAGTGCTGCTGGTGCCATTGTAACTCCCAAACGGAGCCGCCTCTCGCCCAAAAATGTGGAGAGGTTAACAATGATCAAGATGAATCAGCACCTCATACCACCAGATTACAGAGTACGAGAAAGCGCGCCGGATGAAGACGAGGTGGACAGCAACGTAGATGAGGGAATTTCTACTCTGTCAGGTGACACTGAGCTCACCCTGCCTGAATTCGCAGAGTATGAAGACGAAGCCTTATTCTTATTCCTAGACCTTAACACCGAGCCCTGAAAATGAGACAATGAATCAATAACTTTCTTTTTCGTCCTTATTCACTTTCATTCCTGTGTGTCTGTCTTTCTTTGTTGTGCACAGTTAATATAATTCAAACTTTAATCACCTAATCACAAAAACAAGCCCATCAGCAGAACTGTCTTCACTTGTTTTCTTATTGATTTGAAGGTGCCGCAGTCTGCATTCCTCAGGTTCACAAGTTCAGAAGAACATGCTCCTCTATCCTCCTCCTCCAGACTCCTATTTCCATCAAAGCAGAGGGCTGGATTACGCCCAATGAAGAAACACTCAGCACTAGTGCGGGTGTTCTACTTCTTTGCGGTGAGTTGACGGCTCTGGGGCCATTGCTGGGAAGCTCCAATACCGGATAAAAGTGGTTTGGACCAAATCGGAGTCGGAATTTTTTTTGTGTTTTTGCTGACTTGCTTGCCTTTGAGGTGCTCTTTGGGGGGGTTCCGGCTGTTTGTGGGTGAGTTTCGGGGTCTGGGAGCACTGCTGGAACAGTCTAATCTTGATTGCATTTGCTTTTCAGGAAATCCGTTGTGGTAAAGCGGAGTTATGGCCTAGCTACACAGCGCGTATGAGATTTTGCTTTTGGGCTGTTTGGGGGTGTTGTGCTTTTTGGCGGGTGGGTTGGCGGGTCTTGGGGCATTCCTGGGAAGGTCTAATACCGGATAGAAGTGGTTGGGACAAAATCCACGCTGATTTTTTTTTTGCTATTTCTGACATTTTGCTCAATGTAGCGTTTTCGAGGGCCTGTTTGGTGGGGCTTCCTGGTGTTTGTGGGTGGGTTTCGGGGTCTGGGAGCACTGCTGGCTATGGATACTTTACTTTGCAAGAGGTTTGAAGCAAATCCATGGTGGCAGAGGGGAGTTAGGGCCTAGCTGCAGAGCGCGCGCGGAGTGATTTGGGAAATTGGCCAAAAAATGACTAAGTCCCCATTTTTGTACTTTTGCTCTTTGGCTGTTTGGGGGTCTTCTACTCGTTTTCTCCTGGGTTGACGGCTCTGGGGCCATTGCTGGGAAGCTCTAATACCGGATAAAAGTGGTTTGGGCCAAATCGGAGGCGGAATTCTTTTGTGTTTTTGCTGACGTGCTTGCCTTTGAGGAGCTCTTTGGGGGGGTTCCGGCTGTTTGTGGGTGAGTTTCGGGGTCTGGGAGCACTGCTAGGACACTCTAATCTTGATTGCATTTGCTTTTCAGGAAATCCGTGGTGGTAAACTGGAGTTATGGCCTAGCTACACAGCGCGTTTGGACCGAAGGCCGAGAAATATTGTAAGTATGAGATTTTGCTTTTGGGCTGTTTGGGGGTGTTGTGCTTTTTGGCGGGTGGGTTGGCGGGTCTTGGGGAATTCCTGGGAAGGTCTAATACCGGATAGAAGTGGTTGGGACAAAATCCATAAGGATTTTTTTTTGCTATTTCTGACATTTTGCTCAATGTAGCGTTTTCGGGGGCCTGTTTGGGGGGCTTCCTGGTGTTTGTGGGTGGGTTTCGGGGTCTGGGAGCACTGCTGGGACACTCTAATCTTGGGGGTGTTGTGCTTTTTGGTGGGTGGGTTGGCGGGTCTTGGGGCATTCCTGGGAATGTCTAATACCGGATAGAAGTGGTTGGGACAAAATCCATAAGGAAAAGCCTTTTGGCACTTTTTGTAACTTAGGGTTCGTTAGCCCTAGCAGCAGGATTGCATGTGCTTTGGGGTGTTCTAGATTTTTGCAACTGAGTTCTGGGGTCTTAGAGCACTCGTGAGAATGTGTAATTTTGGTTGCAAGTCATTTGAAGAAAATCCATGGTAGGAAAGGGGGGATTTGGCATAGTTAAAGAAAGCCTCTGCCACTATTCTTAACTTAATGCTCGTTAGGCTTAGCAGTATTTCTATTGCATGTGTTTGGGTGGGGGGGTTTTCGAGTCTTGGAGCGATGCTGGCTATGGATACTTTTGCTTGCTTGCAAGTGGTTTGAATACAATCCACGGTGGGTAAGGGGGTATTTGGTCCTACTTTTACTTTCGAATTACGTTTTGTCACCAGTTTCCTGCTAGGCCTCATTTTTTGAGATCTGATTGGGGGTCTTCTACATTTTTGCAACTGGCTTTAGTAAGGGTCTGGGTGGAAGCACTGCTGGTAAGGTCTAATTTTGCTCTAAAACACAGTTTACAGTACACCTAGCTTGAGGGGAAAGATCCGCTAAATTAATTCGCCCATACTTATTTATCCTTGAAAAAGTGACTCAGACAGAGTTCGCACTTTAAAAAATGTTGTACTGTCTATTAAGAAAATCAAAGTGTGACTTTTTGCACTACACAGCGTACATACCTTATATTTATTTATCTGTGCTGTTTTTCGTTCAATAATTACAGGCCGGGTTTCAGTCTGCAATGGGGGAAAAAAGGATGGAGTCAGGCTTCACATTAGCGATCCGCAATTCAGCATCCGCCAGGCAGGCAGTGTACAGGGTGTCTTCTGGTAACCAACATTGATGGACGAAGCGTCAGCTGGAATGCAGGAGTGCCCCTAATAAGAGGAATTGTTTGCTGCATGCAACTTACTTACCAAATTCAACAGGACAACTACAACAATACAGATACAGTATCCATTATTTTATTCAATGAGTGTGTGTGACTGCATTTCTTGGATCTCTCTCTGCTTCTAAATTGATCCCTACAGCCATTCTATATGTTTTACTTCGACTATTTTTTTAACCTAATTTAATGTAGCCCTGTACTGTCGCATTCTGGCATTCACGGTTGTCGAAAGTACTACTTACTTTTCTGTAACAATGCATTCAGTAGTGCATGCACTTCCTTTATGTCACGTAAAAGATTTATGGTTAGCTTTGTAACAAAAAATTTCTTTATGTTCAATTATTGTTTGTCCATGCTGTGCTTTTTTTTTTCTCTCAACAAAACCTACCCAAAAAGAAACCCCCATTCCTATCCATTTTACAAACCCTAACCCTAACCCTCTTCCCCCGGGTTATGTGGTTTTGCTTGATGTGTGACTAACTGACATCAATAATTCCACACACTTGCTGGGGAGGATAAGGTCATAGCAACAGGCTGGTGAAGGAATCCGAGGATATATTCTAGACTTACTCAGCTTCAGTACTATTTCTTGTAGTATTAGCCAATGTCAAAGAAATCCTACGCAAGTACAAGTTATACTATAAATACTTTACCATTTGTTAGGCTACATTGTGGCACTGTTGTAGTCTAGTGTACTGTCACCTGCTATATTCTCTATCGTACCGTTGTAATGCTACAGTAAGGACAAACCAGGTTTAATTTTCTTTTTTTCCATAGGCATGCAACTGCCACTGTGTCACACCACTAGTACCACCGCAATGAGGATGAAATTTCATCCGCCCTGGATTGCCAACCTTATTCGCTGTTTCCCGTGAAGCCAGCCCTGGGCCTAGCCCTACTTTCAAACACAAATAACAGGTAAGATAAGCGTTTGGTTGGAGGTAGTATAATGGAGTATTAGGAGAGACGAGAGATTGACGGTAGTACTACTAAAGTCCTAGGACTATTCAAGAAAACAAACTTACTGTTAAACCCCCACCCACCAGACTCAAAAGCAGTAAAAAACAGGTATGTTCAGATAAAGTTTGAAAAAGTATATTTATATATTTATAAAAGTATATATATAATCATGGACCAGGGTGGTGCAGCGGTCTTAATACTCTTGGATTTGTCTGCAGCTTTCGACACGGTCGATCATAACATCTTGATCGACCGTGTTGCTGCAATTGGCATTCAGGGCAAAGCCAAGGCACTCCTGGCATCCTTTTTAGCTGACAGAGAGCAGTCTGTGAAAATGGGGAGTTACTACTCTCCTGATTTCACCTTGCCTTGTGGAGTTCCCCAGGGTTCCTCGCTAAGTCCAACACTTTTTAACATCTATGTGTCGGACTTGGTGAGGGTGATCAAGTAATTTGGTATTGGACTAACGTCATATGCCGATGACACCCAACTAGTCCTGGCCATCCACAAAAATGGAGCAGCAGTGGCCGCTAATTTCCAGCAGGGCATGAGAACTATCAGTAGTATCTGGATGGAACAGAATTGTTTAAAGCTAAACTCCGACAAGACGGAGGTTATGGTATTTGGTGAGCTGACCCCGTCTGGTCCCCAGTTTGGTGGCCTTCGGAGCTAGGAGCCCCACCCTTACCAGTATCAAAAGTCAGAAATCTGGGAGTCTTATTTGACAACAGACTAGCTTTTGACAGCCACGCTAATGCAGAGGTCTCAGCGTCCTTCTTTACCCTAAGAATGGTAAAGAAACTACTCCCTTTTCTTCCCCCAAATGCAGGCAAAACCTTAATGTCCACTTTGGTATTATCTAAGGTGGACTATTGCAACGACCTACTGCTGAATGCACAGGAGCAAGTTTTGAACAAATTACAGCTTGTTCAAAATGCTGCTGCAAGAATCCTAACCGGCACACCTAAATATTCTTCCATCTCTCCCATTATTCGTCAACTACATTGGTTGCCGGTTAGAAGCCACACAAAGTTCAAGGCCTTGTGTATTATATATAAGGCTCTGAACAATGCTGGACCAGATTTTTTCTTAAAATCCATCAGTTTCTACAAACCTAATCGATCTTTACGCTCATCTGCATCCCAACTGCTCCAAATTCCACGTACAAAGAAAGCAACATGGGGAGACAAACGCTTTGTAGTTGCTGCTTCGAAATTATGGAACCTGCTTCCTCCCTATATCAAATTTATTATTATTATTATTATTATTATTATTATGTTTCTTATATAGCGCCTGAATCGACCCCCAAAGGGGTATCTCCGCGCTTGCCTTGGGAACCCGTCCTGGCTTTTCCCTGTGAGATAGCCACTACAGGGCATCACCAAGGTGAAAGCCAGGCATCCCGCCGCGGGGGCCATTGTGGAGATTAATATAATATACACAAGGGTGAGCAACCCAATATACCCTTGCGGGCTTGGGCAAAGTTTGTGAAAAAATGGCCAGCAAGGGATTTTGTTTTTTGGAGTTTATACAGCACCTTTAGGACTTGTTATTAAATCACAGTACCCAAGTAAGAATTAAATCAGTGGCTGTTAAATTCAATTAGAAATAAAGAACAAAAGATGTTACCACACTAACATCATAGTAAAGAAATATTGCTCAATAAAACAAGGAACCAGGGTGTATTGTCTGAAAAATTATTATTAAATTTCAAGGCAAAATGTCTGTACAAAAACAATAAATGATCATAAAAAGCAGGGTACATACAAAGATATATAATAAGGATATTCAAGGTCTTGGTCGCTTTTCCTTGGACATATCCAAATTAAAGGTCCAGACTGCTGTATTTCGATAGTTGGTTGGTTATAATCCACAGTCAGAAGAAAATCAAAAGATGACTGGGGGGCAAACTAAGCAGAATTGGACTACGCAGGTCGACGTTTCGGTCTTATTATGTAATTCTTAAGACCATCATCAGGACTACAAAATAATCTCCCGCAAGACCCTTCCTAACTGCGGGGCGCGGGGTTGGGTATTTACCTGCACTGACGTCAGCAGATGTTTTGACGTTTAGTCCATGCTTGTGGTGATCCGTGGAGCGGGCCCCGCAGTTAGGAAAGACACTGCAGGATTGAAACTGAGCGCGCTTTTTATCATCTTTTTATTTCACAGCCCCTGTATGCACACCACGGTCAAATCTCTGAAAAATTGACTTCTCAAGTCTGGAATTATATGACTCTGGTCCTACTGCCTGAGGTAGGCTTTGTTTTGACGCAGGGCGCGTGTCTCTCTGTTCTGAAACAGATCGCTATACTAAGTACCCCACTTTCTGATTGTTTCCACAGAACCAGTACAGGTCCTGAGGAGAACCCTATTATTCATACGGGTTCGAAACGCGTCGACCACCTTTTTCTACGTATCTGGTCTACATTCTTTCCGCTCTAAATCAGCCCATGTATCAACGTCTGTAAGGAGAATACCCCTTCTCAGAAACTCTGTTTAAAAGACTCTAAGATTAGTTCTCTAAAAACACCGAGAGATTGATCCGACTGATTTATGACCGATACGTGGTTTCATGTATTTTGTATTTTTGTATTTGTGTACTTAACTGTTGCTCGTATTGTTTTACTGTTCTCTGTGTATGCAAGTGTTTTGTACGATTGGAAGGCCACGAATGTTGAGAGTGTGTAAATAAGCTTTTCATTTGTTATTACTGTTCACTGTACATATGTATATAAAAGACTGTCGTTATATCCATGCACTAAAAAATATTGTGTCACGTACAGACAAAAATATATTTTTTGAAAAGAGGAATAAATTTCCAGTTGATTAATGATTCAGCAGGTGGTTTTTGCTTTATTCTGAACACCAGTTAGATTCATCTTTGTCCCCCAATAACTTCCCTCAGCAGAGGCGCTTGTGTTGCTTTATAGTTCAGTTTGGCTCAGCCGTGCTGAGTAACGAGTCAAGACCCTTTGGTGTTTTGCGGTTATTGTAGCGGGCAGATGCTCGCGAGGTCCTGTTTGACAGAAAAAAGTCTGTCTCAGGGTATTTGTGTTTTGTTGAACTTGTGTTAGCCCAGCTGTCGGGCTTGTGTGCTTGGTCACTTTCACTTCACCATTATTCTTTAACGCACTTTTTCATTTACTTTTTCACCTTTTGTTGGTATGGCTGAGAAAGATACAGTGTCCTTTAGCGAGGAGCATATACAGAACTTAATGAGAGACCCCCCAGTGTTTGCCTCAGCCACCCTTAGCGTCACAGCCAATACTCAAAACGAGTCAGACAAACTCACTCGACTACGCAAAAAACAAATCCGGACGGATCTACACGGCCACTTTCTGCTCCAACACCTGCGGGCTGGAACCATCCCAGCAGGACTAATTGTCCGTAACATACCTGTCATCTTCACAGAAGACCCAGATTATAAAAAGGACTTCAGCGGAATTGAAACTAAGTGCAGCCGCGACCTTATGGTCTTGACCATCGAAACGGCACACAGGATTTCAGTAAAAGAACTGGAAGAAATATCCACCCTCCAAAGAGAGATTGAAAACAACCAACTAATCTCAGACTCAAAAACACTCCTGGAGAAAATAGACAAAGAAATCTTGGAATTCAAGGACGTAACAGTTGCACAGAAAAGCAACAAATTCGAAATTGACAAAAAGAGCTTTTCGTTGGAATCCGCTTACCCTTACTTGAATAAGGATTTTTACACACGGGCGGACTCACGTCGATATTTACAGGGGAACCAAGGAAGATCCCGTCAAAAATTCATCACATTTTCTGACACAACTTCTTCATCTGGGAGCGAACCTGATAATACCAATCGTCAATATCAAAACAGAACTGACAACCGACAAGGTCAATATCAACAACAGCAAAATCAACAAACTTTTTTAGGACGCGGCCAACCGAAACCCCGCGGCAGGACCCGATTCACCCAACCATGGGAAATGAGAACACGTCAGAAGTTCTACAAGAACTAACCAAATCCCCTATTTTCAACCTTTCGACTAGAACTCTTACTCCGGCCGAAACATCTATCTTAACCAAAGGCCTCAATTTTGTTCCTTCACGCCCTACGGACTATGTAAAAATGAAATTGGAGACACTAGAATTCTGCCGAAAAATTCGCCTGAAAACCTTCTTTCAGGAATCTGAAGAAATTCAAACAACAGAGACGACAGGACTAAGAAAGAAATCATCGTTCTGCCCAAAAGGACCAAACATCCCCAAGGAAGTGATCACATTCGAACGAACCGTACTCTCAGGCATTTCGGCCTTAGAAAAGAAGAAAACTTTCATGAAATACAACCTCACAAAAGCAGAGAAGGAAGCCTTAACGACTATTAAAAATGACAATAACATCGTGGTCAAACAGGCCGATAAAGGCGGAGCAATTGTCGTGTGGGACGTAAACAAATATAAGAATGAAGTTTTCCGTCAACTCAATGACCAAAATTGTTACAGGCGTATCGGTAAAGACCCTACCCTAGAAATAAAAAACCAAATGTTTGACATAATCCAGAAAGGATTCGATCAAGGTTTTGTCGGACCCAAAGAACTTGCTTTTTTACAGAACAAAAGCCCCAGAACTCCGGTGTTTTATGTTCTCCCCAAGATGCATAAAGACGAGATCAACCCCCCGGGACGGCCTATCATATCCGGCTGTGACTCACTTTTCGAACCGGTGGCGAAGTACATTGACTTCTTCCTAAAACCCTTTATTGAGACCATCCCAGCCCATTTGAAAGATACCACGGCGTTCCTAAACCGAATTGCGTCGATTGAATTCAACAGCGAGAACCAACTGCTTGTGACACTAGATGTAGTGTCCTTATACACTCAGATTCCGCAAGACCAGGCACTCGAAACCTTAACTATTTACCTGGAAAATCGTGAACGACCTATGAGAGTCCCTACTAATTTCATCCTCGATCTAGCTCGCCTGACACTACAAAAGAACTTTTTCACCTTTGATTCGGAATTCTTTTTTCAAATAAAAGGTGTAGCAATGGGCTGTCCCTTTGCCCCGGAGCTAGCGATAATGTTTATGGGGCTATTCGAAGAAAAGTTCATCTACAACAACAACCCATATGGCCATCAAATTTCCAACTATATGCGCTATATAGATGATCTATTTTTAATCTGGACAGGTAACCAAGAAGATCTGGACAAGTTTGTAGAATGGCTCAACTCAAGAACACCAGACATTCAATTTTCAGCCACATCATCTAAAGAATCCATAACATTTCTGGACGTGGAAATACAACCACAAGCACAGGGACTCAGCACAACATTATTCCGCAAAACTACAGACAGAAACAAAGCGCTACATTTCACCAGCAACCACCCGAGAAACCTCAAAGAGAATTTGCCCTATGGACAATTCCTTAGAATTCGAAGGAATTGTTCAACTAAGGAGGAGTATTTCAAACACGCAGGCCATCTAAAAAAACGACTGACACTCAGAGGATACCCCAAAAAACTCCTGAAAAATTCCCTCAAGAGAGCATGGTGGACCCCCAGAGAGACCTTACTCGAAAAGAAAGAGAAACAAAATCTCACAAGAATGGTTTGTGTTACTACCTTTTGCCCAGCGGCCAACCAGTACAAAAAATTAATTCTATCGAACTGGCATCTACTCAAAAATCTACATGAAGATCTGTCAGCCCCCCCGTTGTTTGCCTTCAAAAAAGAAAAAAGTATTGCTAATCATATTGTAAGAGCTGCCCTCCCTCCGGCTAAATCTCCGACCATACAAAGCCTGTTCGGACTACCCCCCACTAAAGGTCACCACAAATGTGGCACGTGCATATGTTGTGATGAAACCATTGAAGACTCGGTCTTCACATTTGAAAACATTCACTGGAAGCACGAAGCCTTCACAAATTGCAAAACCAAAAATGTGGTCTACGCTATCATCTGTCCGTGCCCTTTGGTCTATATAGGCAAGACAACACAAGAAGTGAGGAGTAGGATCACTCAGCACAAATCACGGATAAGGAGAGGTGTAGAAAACGCCCCATTGGTTAATCATTGGACAAACATGAAGCACAAACAATCGGACTTAAAATGGACAGTATTATCGAAAATTGAAAAAGATCCCAGGGGCGGAGATTTGGATGCCAGATTAGCCCAACGTGAGGCACTACTAATAATGAAGTTCAACACTGCCCTGAGAGGATTGAATGAGATGTCAGAGATATACAAAACTAACACCTGAACTACCCGCAGATTCACCATGAAAGGAACTACAAGTCCCAGAAGCCTTAGAGAGCCTTATCAACCAGGAAGTACCAGTCTAAACAGCTCTGCAGCTCTGATTCATTCTGCAGCAAGACTCCGAGGACGAAGGACCCACGGTCTCGCCCGGTATGTAGTTCCCATGATGACTACCCTCCCTTGACCACACCACTTTGGTGTCCCAAACCTTACCCAAGGTCTCCACCTTTCCCGCTTCTTCCACAGGGAAGCAGAGGCGCAAATCAAGCCCGCTCCACGGATCACCACAAGCATGGACTAAACGTCAAAACATCTGCTGACGTCAGTGCAGGTAAATACCCAACCCCGCGCCCCGCAGTTAGGAAAGACACTGCAGGATTGAAACTGAGCGCGCTTTTTATCATCTTTTTATTTCACAGCCCCTGTATGCACACCACGGTCAAATCTCTGAAAAATTGACTTCTCAAGTCTGGAATTATATGACTCTGGTCCTACTGCCTGAGGTAGGCTTTGTTTTGACGCAGGGCGCGTGTCTCTCTGTTCTGAAACAGATCGCTATACTAAGTACCCCACTTTCTGATTGTTTCCACAGAACCAGTACAGGTCCTGAGGAGAACCCTATTATTCATACGGGTTCGAAACGCGTCGACCACCTTTTTCTACGTATCTGGTCTACATTCTTTCCGCTCTAAATCAGCCCATGTATCAACGTCTGTAAGGAGAATACCCCTTCTCAGAAACTCTGTTTAAAAGACTCTAAGATTAGTTCTCTAAAAACACCGAGAGATTGATCCGACTGATTTATGACCGATACGTGGTTTCATGTATTTTGTATTTTTGTATTTGTGTACTTAACTGTTGCTCGTATTGTTTTACTGTTCTCTGTGTATGCAAGTGTTTTGTACGATTGGAAGGCCACGAATGTTGAGAGTGTGTAAATAAGCTTTTCATTTGTTATTACTGTTCACTGTACATATGTATATAAAAGACTGTCGTTATATCCATGCACTAAAAAATATTGTGTCACGTACAGACAAAAATATATTTTTTGAAAAGAGGAATAAATTTCCAGTTGATTAATGATTCAGCAGGTGGTTTTTGCTTTATTCTGAACACCAGTTAGATTCATCTTTGTCCCCCAATAACTTCCCTCAGCAGAGGCGCTTGTGTTGCTTTATAGTTCAGTTTGGCTCAGCCGTGCTGAGTAACGAGTCAAGACCCTTTGGTGTTTTGCGACTATTTTTCTTATTGTCAGGGGTACAAAGGAAGGGGCAGATTTAAGCCCCTTGCGGCTCTTTTGCTCCG
The DNA here is from genome assembly GCF_964263255.1 of Lissotriton vulgaris. Classification (NCBI taxonomy): domain Eukaryota; kingdom Metazoa; phylum Chordata; class Amphibia; order Caudata; family Salamandridae; genus Lissotriton; species Lissotriton vulgaris. Next base: position 592,216 of record NW_028246579.1, read on the forward strand.
TTCTTGCGTGACTTTTGTGACGCAGCAGCTGAACAAAAGAGGCGCCATGGTGCGGCGTATAATATTATAACAACGTGACGCATTTGGGAGATGCATCCCGTTATAAAGCCCTGCGCCATCAGGGGGCATTACGGCGCAAGAGAGGGCATTCCTGCGCTGGAACACATCCTAAAAGTGGCTGAGGGAAATCTACAAAATTTCAATCAGTCACCTTTAGGACAATGATGCGTCACACAAACCCTGCACCTGCTTGAAGCAGACGTACGGCTTGACCCAGCATTGGGGAGATAGGGTACCCCAGAGTATTGCTGGAGCTGCGCCATAGTTGCGACGCAACTCCAGCAGTAAAGCTTCGGTGACGTTTTGGGCCCATGGTGCGCCGCATTGCAAATACGGCAAACCATGTTTGGTGGTGGTAGCGGGTCGCACAATTACTGGCGCATCCCTGCTACTTTGCAGGGATGCGACGGTAATTGCAATTCTGCCCCTTAGGGGCATACTTACTTACGCGTTCTGGCGCATCTCCAGAGATGCGCCAGATCAAATGCGTCACGCAAAACTACCCTTGCGACACGGCAGATGCGCCTCATTTACAATGCGGCGCGCCCTGGCACAAGGGTAAGCACTTGCGTGACGCATCTCGTCACGTAAGAGTGGCGCATCGCTGGAGTCACATCGCCAACGCAATGCAACTCCAGTAATGCTGAGGGTCACACAATACTTAACATGCTGTGTCAGTCCTTACGCCTGCTTCAAGCAGGCATAAGGAATTGAATTGACGTAGCAGCGTTGCAGAAGTGCCTGCGTTAAATCTTGTAGATTTCACGCAGGCACTTTTGCGAGGCGCACAGCCGCTGGACCGCCCACACTGCGTACTAGGAACGCACCCATTGTGGCGCAGGCCCATGGCTTTATAACGTGACGCATCTCCCTAAATGCGTCACGCTGTAAATGACTCGCAGGGATGCGCCACGTTTACGCCGCTGTTGCGTCACGCAAGGCAACGTAAACGTGGCGCAAGGGGCTTGTAAATGTAATCTGCCTCCTAGTGTCTAGCATTACGCAGTTCTGTAAAGTACATTCATACATAATAGTTACTCAGGCCAATGAGACCACAAAATAGAAAACAAATAAGCATAGTAGCAACGCCACTGAGAAGGAGAGCAGTGCACCTGAAATGCACAGAAGATTTTGAAATATAATTTAACTACAATGTAATCGTCAGCAGCATTATTGGCTTGCTCCATGTAAAAAACAAATATTTGCAATACAACAACACAGAGCAGGAGAAAACATAGTAGTGAGTGATGAAATAGCTACTACTCACCAAGCCCGGGGATCTCCAAGCCGAGCTGGTCCAGCAGGTCGCGCTCCCGGTACCAGGAGGTCCGTCCAGCGGTGGGTGGCCTGGCTGTAGGTGCGCTGGACCCCGGAGAGTTGGGACATGGCCCAGCACACCTTCTGCCACCGCTTCCGGCGCTCCAGGATGTTGTAGCCGGCCGCGATCCTGCCGCCTGCCGCGATGGTCCTGGGCAGGCGGCAATGGACGAAGAAGACCAGCGTGCCCACTTCCTCAGGGCTGAAGATCTCCTGTCGCATCACCTGCTCCCCCCTCAATCGCACGCATGCTGTCCTGGCACGGGGTCCAGGACTCCTCCTCCCCGCCGCGACCCTCAAGTGCCTGGGCAGCTTCACGGCGCCTGGCTTCTTCATGGTCTGGGCAGGTAAGGTAGGAAGTAGAAAATTAAGAAGGAATAGGATAGGGAAGAAGAAAAGAAAAGAGTTTAAAAAAGTAGTTGAAAAGTAAACAAAAATAGCAGAAAAGACAAAAAAATACAGCTAGGAAAAGAGAGGGATAGATAAGAAGCAAAATCGTTCGAAAAAAACTGAAAACAAGCAAAGGATGGCAAAGTTAGCAAGAGGATAAACACCATGCCCAGACACAGGAAATGAATGAAAAACAAGATGGCCGCCCGTTCACGAGCGCGAAAGTAAGTTTGCACGCGATTTTCCTCGCGATCTTGCGCGAACTTGTACTCGCAATGCGCTTACTTCGCGAGATTATACATAGCGGACGGAAACGGAAATACGTCACGCAAACAAAATGGTCGCGCCCGTACTCGACCTTGGGGTAAATTTGCGTGTTGCGCTGCAAGCGGCTCGCGAATACTGCAAAAAACATTGCGAAATAGCACGCCGCAAAAAAATATAAAGCTCATTCGCACGAATTGGCGGCTTCCGCGGTCGGTTTCGCATGACGCCGAGCCTCGCGAATAGCGCGAAATTACCGAAAAACGATTTTTGCAAAAGCAAAACCAATGAGCAGGTGCAAAAGGTCAATCTCATGATTTGTAACCATTCCCTATAGTGCTTCCTGAGGGGGCCCACCAGAATTCGGTTGCCTACTTGCAACTATTGTGTGACCCTGCTCTGACCCTTACTGTATGCCACAAAGGTCCTGATTTACAGCTAAGGGAGCAGACAAGCAGGTGCCAGGCTGGAACTTCAAATTCAGTGACACATTAATTAGCCCCTAATTCATTATTGCCGGTTGGGGCAGGGCAGGTGTTGTTTACTAATTTTGCAAAGCTTGCACTAAGGAAGCAGGTGCCACCTAAAATTATGTGACACATTAATCAGCCCCAAATTCATTCAGGTCACTTGAGGCAGGGAAGGTGTGCTATGGTTTGCCACAATAATGTACACTGGTCAACCAGAGGGTGCTGTGATGAAACAGAGGGTGCCATGGGTGAACCAGAGGGTACCATGGGTGAACCAGAGAGTGGCAGTGGTGACAGAGGGTGGCAGTGATGAAGAAACAGGCTGGACACGTACAAACAACAAGTTCGCGAAACGTGCGACCCGATAAGTAAGTTCGCGTTTGCAAAATTGCACAAAAATCCTCGTGAAGTGGTGCAAACAGGTTCTAAAAAACAAATCCGCAAATCCACGGCAATCCGCGGATTTTGCGGATTGTGAGTTCGCAAATTCGCAAAATTTGCGAAAGCCAGATTCGCAAAATTCGCCCATGCTTAGTTCTATAGTTATATCTTTTCTGATGAGGGAATGAATCCAGATCCAAATAAAGTTTAGACCTTGTCATCCTTCCTTGGTATGGCCAGTTACTGTTCAAGGTACATATATGTCTTTGCCATTGGAAGTACCCCATTCAAAGACTTAACAAAACAAAATGCCCATTTCAATGGTCAAGCGAATGTAAACAAAGCTTCAAGAAAATCATGCATGCAATTGGGGATGCAACTGAAATGGCACACTTTGATACGAAATTGAAAATGGAGGTTGTTGTTGATGCAAGTCCTGTGGGGTTGGGTGCAATCCTTGCCCAGCACACTTGTCACCCCAATGCCCCAAGACTCATTGTGGCTTATGCTAGCCAAAGTTTATCAATGACTGAACATGCGTATTCACAAGCTGAAAAAGAAAGCTGTAGTGTGGGCTTCTGAGCATTTTTATGTTGTCCTGTATGGAAAACATTTTGCAGTTTTCACTGACCACCAAGCATTGCACACCATTTTCTGCAATATTTCCCCTCACATTGTGAGATGAGGATTATGATTGTGTCAGAACCCGTCATGTGGATACGCTGGTGTGTGGTTCAACCTCGACCCAAAGCGAAGCCCGAAGGTACACAGAGTTATCATGGTCGGAGAGGGTCCGACTCTGGAGAGACAAAATGGCTGCCGCGGTGCCGTGGTGCTCTGAGGTTGACGCTCTAGTCGTTTAAGCCTCGTTTTGGTGCGGAGAGTATGAGCGGGACGCAAGTTCTAGAAACTACGCACTTCACCTGAACCGTTAGCGAAGAAGAACCTGTGTGCGTACTCTGGTGAATTCCTCGAATCCTTAGTTTAAAGTATCCTGGTTGTAGTACTCCATTTGCGTTTAGCGCGAGTGTCGAGGAAATGTTATTACGGCGTACTAATTCAAACGCGTAATAACAGCCCCTTTTCCCAAGTCCAAGTTTCCAGCGGTAAAGTGAACCTCCGAAGAATCGTCGAAGCGTGTACTGAGCAAGGTGAATTCCTGTGGAGAAGAAGATTCCAGCGAACAAGAGAGTCAGTCAACAACAGAAAGCTAAGTGTCGAATAACTAGTGTTTGGCCAAACTGAAGATATTCAAAGTGTCGTAGTTAACATTGTCAAGTGCATAATCCGAACTTCTAAATCCCATGTGACCAAGAGAAAACGAGAGAAACCTTTCTTGAACACTGAGTAAAAGAGAATCGAGAAATCCTTTATTTGAACCTTGAGCGAAAAGAGAAACGAGAAGTCTTTTTTCCTAGAACATTGAATGGCAAGGGAAAAGAGAAACCATTTCCTGAACTTTGTGTGGAAAAAGCGGGAAATAAGGATTGCCAGAACATTCCTCCTTGAGTCATTGCTAGTGTAAAGACTATCTATAAGTAAAGTCCTGTTCCACGTTTTCCCAATTCAGAACAACTTTACAGAACCCCCGAAGCAGCGTCCTCGAGTAGTTAGTCAAGTAAGTATTTTTAGAAGAGGATAGTATCAGGGGTGGCCATAGAATAGCATGTGTAAGGAATTAACCCATTGCCCTTGTCTTCCCTCCAGCAACGACTAACTAGACGAGAAAAACCACATTTCATAGAAGAGAAGCAAGGTTCGGGAAAATATTAAGTGAGTTAAGACTAAACCCGAGAACAGTAGAGTCAGAGTAGCGTAGGAAGGAAAAACTAATGGTGTGCTCCTCTTACAGGTTTCCAATACGCAGACACCCTGAAGGAAGTAGTCTGAGGAAACTTTCCGGACCAGTCTCTTCTCTGTTTGTTATTTTATCCACACCCCCTTCCCGGAGGGTGATGTAGGGAGGTTCTTATAGACCTGCCGGCATCGTCTCTTGGGATTCGGGTACTGGCATCTAGTTCCTGAGCCTATCATCTCTGCTCCCGTGCAAGTACAAGTCAAGGCGATTACATATCAGGTATGCTTGGAGCTCTGACAGAGTGAAGTGCCCAAGTATTTTTTGCACCTGAGCAGAGATGGCCGAAGGAATAGATGTACAATCGTTAGGGACGATCCTAGATGCAATCCACAAGGAACTGGGGGCAGTAAGGGAAGAGAATCAGAATTTAAAACAAGAGGTAGTGAACGCCCGAAAGGAAACAGCCGAGTTAGCCCTGAGGTTACACAGAACTAGTAGTTTAGAGCGGGAGGCCATGAATCCAGTGTTAGAAGCGACAAACAGGTCAACTACACAAGTCATACACTCCCTGTCTCCAGTTATTCCGCTAGCCGCCCCTGAAAGGTTTAGTGGGGATCCACAGAAGGCACAGATATTTCTCTCGCAATGCTCCTTACATTTCCTGTGCCGCCCATCGATTTTCCCTGATGCGCAGTCCAAAGTGGCCTTCATTCTCTCATATTTGAGCGGGGACGCAGCGGCCTGGTCCATGCCTCTAGTCACCAGAGAAGACCCGCTGTTGAGGAACTTCGAAAATTTCAAACAAGAGTTTCTTCGAATATTTGATCGCAGGAGGATCTCCCAAGTTGTGGACAACGAATTACTAGATTTGCGACAGGGCAATCGAGACCTAATAGCATATCTGGCGCAGTTTAACAAGTTGGTGGTGGAGACGGATTGGCCAGAAAGCAAACGAGCAGCAGTGTTTTATCGTGGGTTGAGAGACGAGCTGAAGGACGTGTTGGCTCAAATTCCAAATCGCCCAACGGAGATATCGGCCCTCATCGATTTAGTTCTAGAAATAGATTTTCGTCAAGGAGAGCGGCGAGGGGAAAAGAAAAAAGATTTCCGGGCGGTCGTTCCCAGATTCGACAGGGCGCGTCCAGAGGGAACACGAACCTCAGAAGGAAACTCCGGAGTAGAACCAATGCAGATCGGAACCATCAGAGGGCCCCTAACGAAAGAAGAAAGAGAGAGAAGGAGAACGAATAACCTGTGCATATATTGTGGTTCGAGTGGGCATTTTGTCCGAAACTGTCCGAAGAAGCCCAAAGGAACATTCAAGCCGAAGGAAAACTAGCGGCACCACCTGTGGCTGGAGTTGAACGGGTGAGTGCGATTACTGAAGAGACTCCAAAAGAACACCACGTGGCTAATACCCTACAAGCGGCGGCTCCGCATCTGATTCTGTCTATGAGAGTGATGTTCCGATCGACGGTCCTGACCGAAGTCTCTGTCATGGTAGACTCTGGAGCGACGGGAAATTTCTGTGACTTGCGTTTTGCGGACAAGGTCGGAATCAGAGCCATAAGAAAAGAGAAAAGTGAGCCAGTCCGCGCTGTGGATGGAACTAACCTATCTTCGGGACCCATCGTGAGCCACACAGAGGTGATGGAGCTGATCACCGCAGATGGCCATCGTGAATTGATCCAGTTCAACCTGATCGATGCTCCACAGTTTCAGTTAATATTTGGACTACCATGGCTCACGGAGCATAACCCCACGATTGACTGGAACTCCAGAACCGTTCACATGGACTCAAACTACTGTTGTGAGAACTGTTTTGTTCCAAGGAATAGTGGAGAAGAAATAAACCCAGCTCATGCCTTGAGTCTTGTAGAGCACTCCGTGTGCGCCATAAACACCCGCCAGGTCCCGGAGGTGTATAAGGAGTTCGAAGGTGTGTTCAACGAAGTGGAAGCCGAGATGTTACCTCCACACAGAGCCTACGACTGCAAGATTGATCTAGAACCTGGAGCCAACTTGCCATGCAGTCGAGTGTACGCGTTAACCGAGAAAGAACACCAACATCTGAAAGAATACCTGGACAAGTATCTGGCGAATGGGTTCATCCGACCCTCACAGTCGCCTGTCTCGTCGCCCCTATTTTTCGTGCCAAAGAAGGAAGGGGACTTAAGAACATGCATTGATTACCGAGCAATCAATAGGATAACAAAGAAGAACAGATACCCCCTGCCCTTGATATCGGAGTTATTGGACCAAGTCAAAGGAGCTCAAGTCTACACAAAATTAGACCTGCGAGGGGCCTACCACCTAGTCAGGATGCGAGAAGGTGACGAGTAGAAGACGGCCTTTCGGACTAGATTCGGCCTATTCGAGTACCAAGTGATGCCCTATGGGCTATGTAATGCCCCAGCTGCCTTCCAGCATTTTATTAATGATGTCCTGAAGGAGTTCATCGACCAGTGTGCCATTGTATACATTGATGACATCTTCATTTATTCCTCTGATGTGACGAGACACCACGAGCAGGTGAAAGGAGTTTTGAGGAAACTACAAGAGAACAAGCTGTTTGTAAAACTGGAGAAGTGTGCCTTCGACGTTTCCCAGGTCGAATTTTTGGGATTTGTCCTTTCCCCGTCTGGCATCTTAATGGATCCGCGGAAGATAGAGGCAGTAACCACCTGGAAATCTCCAACGAGTGTGAAAGAGGTCCAAAGTTTCATTGAGTTTGCCAACTTCTACAGGCGATTCATCAGAGAGTTTTCCGGGAGAATTCTACCCCTTACCAGGCTGTTAAAAAAAGGAACGAAGTTCGAGTGGTCGGAAGAGGCCGAGGAGGCCTTTCAAGCCTTAAAAGAAGCCTTTACTACTGCACCAGTCCTGCTTCATGCTGATCCATCGGAACCGTTTTATGTCGAGACCGACGCGTCATACCAGGCGTTGGGGGGAGTCCTGTGGCAGCGTCACAAGAGCACAGGTCAACTGCATCCAATAGCTTACCGATCTAGGAAGCTGACCCCGGCGGAAATTAACTACACTATCACCGAGAAGGAATTACTGGCTATCAAGGATGCCTTCAAGGAGTGGCGGCATTATCTGATGGGGACACAGCATCAAGTCACAGTATTCACAGATCACCGAAACCTGAAGTTCTTGAAGTCCGCCAGAACGCTCACGCCAAGGCAACTCAGATGGTCCCTGTACTTTGCGGATTACGACTTCGTAATTACCTTTCGTCCAGGAGCACAAAACGGGAAGGCCGACGCACTTTCCAGACTGGATACCGACCCTCAGAGAACGACCATAGAGGTTCAACCGATCATCCCTGAGAACAAGTTTATTGGGGCCACAGTTTCGATCCATGTCCAAGAGGCCATAGCAGGAAGCATGAGTTCGGAGGACAAGCAAAATTGGGTTAAAGAAGATACTGGCAGGAAGATCGTTCGTCAGTTGCCATATCAAGGGGAGGCCTTGTATGTGCCTACAACAGAATTACAGCAACAGGTGATGCGTGAGTGTCATGATGATAAGCTGGCGGGACACAAGGGAGAGAACAAAACCGAAGAGCTGATAAAGAGACACTCTTGGTGGCCTGGGATGTCAACAGATATTGAGAGATATGTTAAGGCTTGTGAGATCTGCGCTCAGGGAAAATCTGAACGACAAGCACCTAAGGGGCTCCTGCAACCCCTACCCACCCCTCCTTATCCCTGGCACACAGTGACTCTTGATCTCATTACCGATTTACCCTTGAGCAGAGGTTATGACACCATTCTAGTGGTAGTAGACGCTTTCTCAAAAATGGCCCACTTCATAGCAATTAAAAGGAACTCGGTCAGCTAAACAAGTAGCAGATCATTTTAACTCCCAAATAGTCAGGATCCATGGCATATCCAAGGTGGTCATTTCGGATAGGGATACTCAGTTCGTATCTCATTTTTGGAAGGCATTCATGAAAGGTCTAGGTACAGAAGTTAGGTTTTCCACGAGCTATCACCCAGAGACAGATGGGCAAACAGAGAGGGTGAATCAAGAGCTGGAGCAGTATCTTCGACTATTCCTTCTGAAGGAAGAAATTCAGTGGGCCGATTACTTGTGGTCGGCGGAATTCGCCCATAACAATGCGAGAAACAGTTCCACTGGTTTCTCCCCCTTCTTCTTGAATTATGGACGACATCCAAACGCATCAATCCGACAAATGGAAACGGCAGTCCCAGCTGTCGAGGACCTGGTGTCCCAGATGGGTCACATCCAGCAACAGGCAACGGACAATCTGCAAAAAGCTAAGGAGAAGTATAAGATTTATGCGGATAGGAAGCGGCGTGCTGGTCCTCCACTGTCTGTGGGGGATAAGGTGTGGTTGAACACAAAGCATCTGAGACTAAAGGGAAATCGAAAATTTCAACCCCGCTTTATTGGTCCTTACCCAGTGGAGAAACAAATCAATCCTGTCACCTATCAATTGACACTTCCTCCTAGGCTAAAGATTCATCCTGTCTTCCATGTTTCATTGCTAAAGAGAACTTCTGCAGACCTGAGAATGCAAGCACCCCCTAAGCCAATTCACCTGGAGACGGGAACGGAGTTTGAGGTAAAAGACATTCTGGATTCCAAGTTCTCCAAAGGGAAACTGTACTACCTCATCGACTGGAAGGGTTATGGGCCTGAAGAGCGATCGTGGGAACTGGAAGAAGATGTTCACGCTCCCAGATTGGTTCATTCCTTCCACCAACGCTACCCCTCCAAGCCCAGAAGGAAGGAGCCTGCCTTGTTGGGGGGTACTGTCAGAACCCGTCATGTGGATACGCTGGTGTGTGGTTCAACCTCGACCCAAAGCGAAGCCCGAAGGTACACAGAGTTATCATGGTCGGAGAGGGTCCGACTCTGGAGAGACAAAATGGCTGCCACGGTGCCGTGGTGCTCTGAGGTTGACGCTCTAGTCGTTTAAGCCTCGTTTTGGTGCGGAGAGTATGAGCGGGACGCAAGTTCTAGAAACTACGCACTTCACCTGAACCGTTAGCGAAGAAGAACCTGTGTGCGTACTCTGGTGAATTCCTCGAATCCTTAGTTTAAAGTATCCTGGTTGTAGTACTCCATTTGCGTTTAGCGCGAGTGTCGAGGAAACGTTATTACGGCGTACTAATTCAAACGCGTAATAACAGCCCCTTTTCCCAAGTCCAAGTTTCCAGCGGTAAAGTGAACCTCCGAAGAATCGTCGAAGCGTGTACTGAGCAAGGTGAATTCCTGTGGAGAAGAAGATTCCAGCGAACAAGAGAGTCAGTCAACAACAGAAAGCTAAGTGTCGAATAACTAGTGTTTGGCCAAACTGAAGATATTCAAAGTGTCGTAGTTAACATTGTCAAGTGCATAATCCGAACTTCTAAATCCCATGTGACCAAGAGAAAACGAGAGAAACCTTTCTTGAACACTGAGTAAAAGAGAATCGAGAAATCCTTTATTTGAACCTTGAGCGAAAAGAGAAACGAGAAGTCTTTTTTCCTAGAACATTGAATGGCAAGGGAAAAGAGAAACCATTTCCTGAACTTTGTGTGGAAAAAGCGGGAAATAAGGATTGCCAGAACATTCCTCCTTGAGTCATTGCCAGTGTAAAGACTATCTATAAGTAAAGTCCTGTTCCACGTTTTCCCAATTCAGAACAACTTTACAGAACCCCCGAAGCAGCGTCCTCGAGTAGTTAGTCAAGTAAGTATTTTTAGAAGAGGATAGTATCAGGGGTGGCCATAGAATAGCATGTGTAAGGAATTAACCCATTGCCCTTGTCTTCCCTCCAGCAACGACTAACTAGACGAGAAAAACCACATTTCATAGAAGAGAAGCAAGGTTCGGGAAAATATTAAGTGAGTTAAGACTAAACCCGAGAACAGTAGAGTCAGAGTAGCGTAGGAAGGAAAAACTAATGGTGTGCTCCTCTTACAGGTTTCCAATACGCAGACACCCTGAAGGAAGTAGTCTGAGGAAACTTTCCGGACCAGTCTCTTCTCTGTTTGTTATTTTATCCACACCCCCTTCCCGGAGGGTGATGTAGGGAGGTTCTTATAGACCTGCCGGCATCGTCTCTTGGGATTCGGGTACTGGCATCTAGTTCCTGAGCCTATCATCTCTGCTCCCGTGCAAGTACAAGTCAAGGCGATTACATATCAGGTATGCTTGGAGCTCTGACAGATTGCAAGAGTATGATTATAGGATTGTGCATCGTCAATGAAAAGATAAAAACTCTGCTGACTACTTTTCACATGTGCCAATACTGTGTCTACTTCTATAGCGGCTGATGCCGCAAATTCACAAATGAGCAAGAAGAACTTTCAGTTACCCCATAAAGCATCATCTTATGAGGGTTGAGAATTATCATGCCAAAGAGTCAGCAACAACAAGTAATTAAACTGGCCCATGAAGGGCACCGTGTAGTTGTTGCAATGAAACAAGCTTTAACGGACCGAGTGTGATTCTATCTTCTTGATGAAAAAGTTTAAAAAGAGTTAAATGCATGTCATTTGTGTAACTGTTTGTCATCTAAGACAACTCTACATTCGTTAAACATGTTTGGTCCCCCAGAGCATACATTGGAGAAGTTTGAAATTGAATTATTTGAACCCCTTGACAATGGACATCATGTATTAGTAATTGTTAATGAATATTCCCGTTTTCCCCTGGTGGAATATTTGCCATCAACTAATCATGACAGTAATTGGGAGACTAGAACGAATTTTTGCAACCTGGGGTGTCCCTTAGATTTTCAAATCTGATAATGTCCCACCTTTCTGTAGTCGAAAATGTTAATATTTTCTCACTCATTTAAATGTCAAGCATACGAAAAGCACTCCTATCTGGCCACAGGCGAATGGTGTGGTCAATAAATTTATGAGTACCCTCCAGAAGACCGTTCAGCACACTACGCTGGAAAAACTAGAATTCAAATCACTTCTTTAGTTTACACTTGAAGAATACAGATCAACTCCGCATTCTACCACATATGAGAGCTCTGTCACCTTAATGTTTTGGAGAGTCATAGAAACCAAATTGCCACAATGGACCACAGAGAGATCTATCTATGGATATTGATAGACTTTGAATCACTGATTTGTCTCACAAATGCAAAATTGATAACTATGTGCACAGACTCCACTGTGCTTGGAGGACGGTGTTCAACAAAGGAGAACAAGTAATCATCAGGCAGAAAAGGCAGCGCAAGTCTGATTATCCTTTAAATGCATACCCACTGAGGGTTGTGGCTTGCAAAGGACACATGGTGACTGCTCAAAATCCTGGAAAGTCCTTTCCATGAGATTTGTCTCATGTCAAGCACCTGCCTCAACCTTCACCAACACCAGATGTCAAGAATGAGACTTGTCCACCTGAGATTCCAGAAAGCCCTACAACTGAACTGTCACCAACGTCAGTCAAGGACCCTTCTCCAGTATCTCCTCAGCCTCAAATGACCAGATCTGAGCGACTGATTCGAACAACAAAATGACCTATTGAAGAGTTGTAATGTCTATATATATATTTGGCACTTTACATTTACCAAAGGGGGAGATGTAGGGTCAGGTGTTCAACCATGTCATTTAGCTACTCGCAAATTGTGCTCAATTGCGAGTCACAATTTGCAAGTCGCTAAATGCCATGTATAACAGTGTCTGGGACACTGTTAGCAATTATAAATGGGGTCGCAAATTACATGCCTCAGGAAAACTAGATGCATTTAAAACAATAAAAAGGAAACTTTTCGTTTCATTTTTTAAGGGCAGGTAGCGGTCCCTGGGACCACTGCCTGCCCCTAAAAAAATATTTTCTCCTGCATTCGCAAAGGGGCATCCGCAATTGCAGTCGCAAAACATTCTTACATAGGCCTCTGATTCGCTATTAGGAAGGGACACCCTTGGAACGCCCCTTCCTAATAGCGACTCACAATTTCTATTGAGTGAGTCGCAAAAAAGTTGTGACTCGCTAAATAGGTATTGTACATGGCCCTATTAGACTTTGTATGTGCAAATGGGCCCCACATATGGCCCATAGTGTCTTGTGGGTAGAGATTAATGAACCATTTTGTTTCCTGATGAACTCTGTAGAACAGTGCCATAAGTGTGTGGGAGATAGAATTCATGAAGTATCAGGTACTTTTTAGGTTCAGATAGGCAAGACTGTTCTTAGCTGTAATCTGGGAGGGCTATTTGTTGTGGCTCATGGGCCCCTCATACATGGGCCTGATGAGTGTGCATTCTCAATTCCCAGGGGCAGCCTTCCAATGAGTGGAGGGCTTCTTCCTTTTCTTGGTGAAGACTAACCCTGTGCGGAGTTCACGGAGTTGCACTAGGCAGAACTCCGCGAAGTGAAAAAAAATCTCAACCGCACTACGCAGAGCTCCGCAAGTGGCGGAGTACAATAGAGAAATGCCGCTCACGTTGATAGCACAGTGCCGAATGCTTGTCGGCACTGTGCAATCATTGCAAACAGCACCATATCGCATGCAGTCCCTGATTTTCTTTTCTGCCGCTCGAGTAGATTATTAGTCGAGCAGCAGCTTTCTCAACGCAAACAGGCAATTTCTCAACGCGAGCTGTTGCAATGAGAAACCTGACCCACCTGGATTGAGTTATGTCGCCGGAATGTTGATTTTCCAAGCTCGCTTTCGCCAACTTGACATTGACGAATGCAAGTGAGGAAAAAGCTCTGCGAGCTCCGCATAACGTGGAGTGCGGAAACTCCGCAAACCCTGCGAGCCGAGTGGAGTTCAACACCCAGGGTTAGTGGTGACAAGAATGCTAGTGTCACCAACCCCATTGCATCAGATGCTACTGTTCTGGTTCTACCTTATTTCTCCTGTACCTTGACAGACCTATTAGCCTCCAGGGGCCAACGCTCCACTTTCTGCACAAGCACCACTGTCACTGAAATATTGTGCTTTCTAGAAGCCTTCTCATACAGCTTTCTTTGTCAGCACATGTGCAATCAGGTGATGTTGCAGCACCCATTCGCCCGCCAAGGTCTGACACATCTTCACTCTACTACTTGCTCCTTCCCAAATGTTCCCACATGAAGATCATAGTTCCCTCCCCTTTGAACCAATCCCACTTTGCAAACATTAATGAATGCTGGGACGGAGGCATGTATGAAATTGCAAACCACTATTTCTTACCCTTACCTTTAAAGGGACAGGTGTCAAAATCCGAAAATATCATAATAATAATGCTGTGAAATGGATCGCTGGTAGGGCATGTAGTGGTCTGTGGGGCTTCCACTGATGACTTCAGCATGAATACAAAGTGTAAGGCGTCAAAATCGGACAGCCTACACTATATGAATGGCTACTGCTTGCTTGCAGCAAATGCCTTTGAAAAAGCAATTGCAAAGCATTTGTGCATACCTTTGTGAGTCACAAGGAAGGAACAACACTCTTTTCCACCCGCTTGACCTTGAGACTCAAGTGTTTGCAATGCGAACATTGTGATTGGGAGTGGCAAGTACAAATTGCATTGCACTTTTGGGCTTTGTAAATTCACTCTGCATTTTCATAAACAGCTTTCTGACCCTTGAGAATGAAAAATGCCTTTAAGTGCTAGGCCCACTAATTCAGGGCCACCACCTCCTAACAGTGTACTCAAATGACAGCCTAGTTCCAGAAAAATAACTAATCCATATTACAGTTTGAATCTATATTCAACAGTAGTGCTTATGCACTCTTGCAAATTAATACTGACCTAGTTTATATTGTTTGTTGAAACAACTGAAAGGGACAGGAAACCTTTTTTTTAATTTAATTATCCTTTTCCTTTTTTACACTGTTGATCAAAGATCACTATTTATTTTTACATTTTATTTTTTTTACTCAAAATATCAGAATGCACAATTAATTCTCATCTATGAGCTAGACATAGAAATCTTTTTTTCAAAGAAAGCAACAGATTGAAATCAATTTGACTATACGTTTTTTATTAGTCCAGAAAAGGCTATGCTTGACCCTCCCATTGTCTTATCCGTTCAATTGTTTGCTGACTCCTTCCTTTGAGATTCCAGGCATGGAACATTGGCTAAATGCATTTATTTGTGGGTCTGGCCTTCGCGACAGCTTTAACTGTCTCGACAGATTATTGCTTCCCCAAAAATACATACATAAAAAAATACACTGTTGGACTTTAGACCAGTGGGCTTCATGTATTGGTCTGTTGATTCACATGTTGCTTCTGCCCTTCACAGCATACAACATGGGCCAAAGGGACTTACCACTGTACCCATTAGCTCACCTTGAGTGACTACACAAAGGAGGAGCACATTGTTCACTTCTGTCAGAAAATAGTTGATTTCTTTACAATTTAGAAGGATGTTGGAATGTGGAGCTTTTATTTTATTTATTATTTAAAAAACCAATCCGAAATATCAACTATTTATTTTTCCTGGACTTCAGTAGCCCAGTTAAATGGTAATTTATTTAGTCTCCTTTATAAAGTTGTAGCTATAAAGTGATGTTGCAACATTGTAGCTACTTGCTATTTGAGTGCCTGGTTAGGTGTTCCCTGCATAATGTACATTTGTGTTTTATGTCCTGTGTGCCTGGACTCCATGTATCTGCGACCCTGTTTTTTATTTTTTTTTCATCCTATGTGCACATGTTGACCAAGGCCCATTCTTTAACTATGATAGGTTCTTGACCTTGTCCTGAGCCAGGAGGGGTGCAACAAGTTCTCAGTTTTAGTGGCTGACAGATTACTCTAATTTCTGTCATAGGGTTTGCAGTGTCTTGTGAGTCAGATATGACAAGATCCTTTTAGTTCCTGACAGACTCCGTACACCAGTGACGTAAGTGTGTGGGTGCTGGTGATGGAATTCATAATGTAGAATGTTCAGTTAACGGTTATACACTTAGGAATAGTGATGTGTAATACCAAGCTCCAAGTGTGGTGTGATCATTTGCAAGTACCTGGGCTGGAGTAGAACGCTACAACTGGTGAAGAGAAAGGGGATTATGTAAACCCCACACCCTGATGAACTGAGAGTGCTCCCGCCGAGATTGCCATGGTCCAGCAAACTGCTTGTGCATGCCACATGTGCCTCAGTCGAAGGGAAATTCGACAGTTGGTGCATGTGGAGTCAAAGCACCACTCTAGCCAGTACAAAGCCTGTGAAGAAAGTAAGGACCTTACAGAAAGTTTCTTTGTCATTGGCTAGGAATTTGCTGATAAAGTAAAGAGGTACCACGCCACAACATGACACAGAGCTGTCATACATACAGTACTACAACTCCAAATACAGCTACAACTAGGTACAGAGAAGTGCTAAAGGCTCTAATTGCTGAGTGCAAGGAAGCACTAAAAGTTGAGACATTTCTGACATCGAGCAATGCTAAAAGCGCTGTGTGAAACGGTGATGTCCCCTACCTCCTGGATACGGCGGCACCTGTCCTCAAGATCCCCGGTCGCAGAACGCGGCCCTGCAGCGTCTCTAGCAACCAGGGCACCACCCCTCTAGACTTCATCATTGCAGGAACCACAGGATCCAATGGGGACGAATGAGAAACTGGAAGCACTCTCCATTGACCCTGGAAGGCCCTCCCTAGACCAAGAACCAGAACGTGGAAAATCCGGAACTCGGGACAGAAAAGTGTTCGACGCGGTGGACTCGTGGCAGGAGACAGCGTGCAGAGAACCCAAGAAGGTGACCGGTGAAAAGGAGAACGAAGGAGATCCAGAGGAGACGATCGGACGGGAGGAGGACGTCTAGACCGAGGACTGGTGGAGCTCGCAGGAGGTGGCTGGGGAGCGGCCGCAACTTCCGGAAGAGTTGCGGCGGGGCATGTGAGTACCCATTCTCCTTGTCTATTGCAAGACGTGTGCATAGCAGTATATAGAAAACCTCCCACCTAGTCACAGCACCTTGCACTGTATATAGCCCTTGTATAGCTAAGATTGGTGTCAACTGATCACTATTGTATATACAACCCTGCACCTACCCTTCACCTCTACACCATTCTGCCTTCCTGCTCTTTGTCTCCCCGCACCAAAACACTCCCCTTCCTCCCTCACGCTCGCCCTGTTCCTCTGCACCCCTGGTGTTGGTAGAAGGCATCGGCCAGTCCAGGTCAAGTGGACTAACAGCCCTCTTGTCTCTCATTTTTCTATACCTCCGAGGACGTCGCCAGGATTGACCCAGAACGAGGAGCCCTTATCGCGACGCACAACCAAGCAAAGCCCACAGCGACGAGCCATCATCCCGATATCCAGCCAAGCCAAGCCCCACGGACCCTTCCATTCCTGCTTCCACGTTAGCCCTCAAAGTACTGTGTAAATCAATAAACCAAGCAAAGTTATTGCCCACTATATCCGGCCTCCACTCCTGTTATTCCGGTCTGTTCTACCCCCACGTCCACAGTTGGTGTCAGAAGTGGGATTATCCGGAAAAATGGAGGCTGCAGTGAAGAAACTGGCGGAAACCCAAGAGCAGCTGGGGAAGATGATGGAGCAGTTCCTCAAGACGGCTAAGGACAACCGAGGACAGCTACATCACGTCCTAAAAGGCCAGGGTGTCACACAAGACCAGGCTATGGGAAACCTCACTGACATCCTAGGACAACAGAGACCAGTTGCCTCCCTTCCCTTGGTTGTCCTTCAGAAATACTTAGTCGGGGGAAGACCCGGACTACTTCTTTACCAACTTCGAGAGGCTGGCACAAGCAGCTTCCTGGCCCCGCAACGCTGGGGTCAGTATCTGGGACCTCTGCTGACTGGCGAGCTACAGTCAGCCTATCAACATCGCAATATTCAGGGACAGACCCCTTACGAAGATATCAAGAGATGCATCCTGGAACGCCTTGGTATCGATGACGAGACCTACAGGGTAAGGCTCCGCCAAGCCAGAGAAGGGCCACAGGAGACACCACAGGCTCTATCCTTCCGTATCAAAGACCTGGCTAATCGCTGGCTCCAACCTACCACTTCCTCTAAAGAAGAAATCCTCTCAAAGATTTATCTGGAACAGTTTTTGGCCTCCCTGCTCCCTGCTCCCCTCCACACAGAAATGGGTTCGCCAACACGCCCGTCTCATGCTAGAAAGTGCGGTGGAGATCGATAGCGACTATGGTCGTGCACAGGACTTCCAGAAGGTGAAGGAAGACACCCTTCCACGATCACAAAACCCCGGCCATAACCGACACCCAAGACCCTCCTTACCCCCAAAACCAGAGCCAGTTCCTCTTTTGCCATACCCTGTCATACCCAGACCACCCCCTCCTGGACCTCAGTGTTAGCACTGCGGAGGCTATGGCCACATTGCGAGAGTGTGTTCCCAGAAGGAAGAACCGATGGAGGTGGGACTAGCTCAGAACTTTGTTTGTGTCACGTCGGAAACAACACCTCCCCAGTTCCACTGTCCGGTGAGGATTGATGGACACCTGGTACTAGCCCTTGCCGACACGGGGTGTACACAAAGCGTCCTCCGACCCCAGGAACTGCCAACCTTGGTGGGACCAGTGACCGGTTCTGTCGCCATTAAGTGCGTGCATGGCGACACCAAATGCTACCCTACCGCCCGGGTTCGGGTTCAGCATCCTACGGATCATGGAAGCTTGCTGACTGTGGGCCTTGTTCCCACCCTTCCGGAACAAGTGATCCTAGGTAGTGACTATTCTGGTCTTCCCCACCTTCTCCATGACACCACAGATTCCTTAGAGAGATGTTGGTCGGGAGCCCCATTTCGCAAAAAACACAGTTGATGGACAGAATGCAAAACAATGTCTTACATTCACACCAGTACAAAGATCTGGGCCTAAATCCATCGTGTTTTTGCACTCCACACCACCCTAGGTCAGACAATGGCTGTATGCAAATCGGCCTTGACCCGTGCCTCATGGGAACAGTCCAGCCCTAACTACCAAGCCATGTCTTTCCTAGACCGGAATCAAGCATCCAAGGACCGGTTTCTGGCTATCAGCCTTCTTCAGCCTGGATAGCTTGACTCCAGTGATGTGGAGAGCCTGGGACTCACGTCTGAGCATACCCAGCCCACTCGGGGTGAAAATTGCAAAAAACACAGTTGATGGACAGAATGCAGAACAATGTCTTACATTCACCCCAGTACAAAGATATGGGCCTAAATCCATAGTTTTTTTGCACTCCACACCACCCTAGGTCAGACAATGGCTATATGCAAATCAGCCTTGACCCTTTGCCTCATGGGAACAGTCCAGCCCGAACTACCAAGCCATGTCTTTCCTAGACCGGAATCAAGCATTCAAGGACCGGTTTCTGGCTATCAGCCTTCTTCAGCCTGGATACCTTGACTCCAGTGATGTGGAGAGCCTGGGACTCACGTCTGAGCATACCCAGCCCACTCGGGGTGAAAATTGCAAAAAACACAGTTGATGGACCGAATGCAGAACAATGTCTTACATTCACCCCAGTACAAAGATCTGGGCCTGAATCCATCGTTTTTTTGCACTCCACACCACCCTAGGTCAGACAATGGCTATATGCAAATCAGCCTTGACCCTGTGCCTCATGGAAACAGTCCAGCCCGAACTACCAAGCCATGTCTTTCCTAGACCGGAATCAAGCATCCAAGGACCGATTTCTGGCTATCTGGCCTTCTTCAGCCTGGATAGCTTAACTCCAGTGATGTGGAGAGCCTGGGACTCACGTCTGAGCATATCCAGCCCACTCGGGGTGAAAATTGCAAAAAACACAGTTGATGGACAGAATGCAGAACAATGTCTTACATTCACCCCAGTACAAAGATCTGGGCCTGAATCCATCGTTTTTTTTGCACTCCACACCACCCTAGGTCAGACAATGGCTATATGCAAATCAGCCTTGACCCTGTGCCTCATGGGAACAGTCCAGCCCGAACTACCAAGCCATGTCTTTCTTAGACCGGAATCAAGCATCCAAGGACCGGTTTCTGGCTATCAGCCTTCTTCAGCCTGGATAGCTTGACTCCAGTGATGTGGAGAGCCTGGGATTCACGTCTGAGCATACCCAGCCCACTCGGGGTGAAAATTGCAAAAAACACAGTTGATGGACAGAATGCAGAACAACGTCTTACATTCACCCCAGTACAAAGATCTGGGCCTGAATCCATCGTTTTTTTGCACTCCACACCACCCTAGGTCAGACAATGGCTATATGCAAATAAGCCTTGACCCTGTGCCTCATGGGAACAGTTCAGCCCGAACTACCAAGCCATGTCTTTCCTAGACCGGAATCAAGCATCCAAGGAACGGTTTCTGGCTATCAGCCTTCTTCAGCCTGGATAGCTTGACTCCAGTGATGTGGAGAGCCTGGGACTCACGTCTGAGCATACCCAGCCCACTCGGGGAGAAAATTGCAAAAAACACAGTTGATGGTCAGAATGCAGAACAATGTCTTACATTCACCCCAGTACAAAGATCTGGGCCTAATGTCCATCCTTTCCTGGATACGGGCAAACCCCACAAAATGAAGAACCAGAAGAAGAAGGAGGAAAGAAACCATACTACCACCTATACCGTACCTCTAGAAGAACACCCATGGGAAATCGACAGATAATTTCGCGCCGCACAACAGGGGTCGGGCCCTAGACAATGAAGACCCTCTGCAAGTAGGTCCATTTTTCTATAAAAAGAATGGCCTTTTGTACAGAAAGGGCGTCCCCGACAATCTCCACAGTTAATAATCCCAGGGCCCTCCCGCGACAAAGTATTGTTTCTTGCCCATAGCCACTTACTTGGGGGTCACTTTAGTGATGAGAAAACGGGGCAATCCATTTTAGAGAAATTCTATTGGCCGGGCGTTTATCAGCAAATAAAGCAGTACTGCCGTGAATGCCCGATCTGCCAGAAGAATAGCAGGTATCGGACATCATAGGCCCCTCGTTGCCCTCCAGAAGCGGGTGCCGATATGCATTAGTCCTGGTTGACTACGCCACTCGTTTTCCCGAAGCCATACCCCTGCGACAACCCACCACCCAGAACATCGCCAAAGCATTGGTTACGATCTTCTCAAGGGTCTGTTTCCCCAGGGAGATCCTAACGGATTATGGGACCCCTTTTGTCTCCGCCCTTATGAGACAGGTATGTTCACAACTGGTATCAAGCAGATCAGGACCTCCGCTTACCACCCCCAAACGGACGGTCTGGTCGAGCACTACAATGCCACCCTAAAGACTACCCTAAAGAAACTATTGGCACTGAAAAGCAAAAGGTGGGAGGAGATGTTCCCCTTAGCACTATTTGCAATCCGCTGCAAGGTACAGAGTAGCACTGGTTATTCTCCCTATGAGCTTCTATATGGAAGACCTCCACGGACCCTACTAGACATGGCCCGAGGGGCATGGGAGGCTGAGCCTGACCGAACCCGACCTCTCCCTGACTACGTAGAAAACCTCAGAACTCACCTGGGACAGATACGGGACATCGTGAGGCACAACATGGTGGCCGCACAAACAACCCAGAAACAACAATATGCCAAAGGCACGAAGCCACGGTCCTTCGTCCCCGAAGACCTGGTGCTCCTCCTTATTCCATCATCTGACCACAAATTATTGGGTCAGTGTCAGGGTCCTTTTTCAGTCCTACGACAGGTAACACCAGTCACCTATAAAATAGAAACGGATCCCGCTCGGGGAGTCACCCAGATTTACCATGTGAATTTTTTAAAGAAATGGGAAGGACCCCGACCCGTTCTACCCAGTTCAAATACTAAAATTGCCCCCTCTTATGAGGTCTGTATGGATCCAGACCTAACAGAGAGCCAGAAACAAGACCTCCGAAACACCCTGTTGCCCCAGCAACAGGTCTTCTCTTCCAACCCCGGACATACCTCTGTCATAGAGCATGCTATCCAGACAGAACCCGGTAAAACAGTACGCCAATGACCCTATCGGGTCCCTGAAGCCCGCAGAGCCGTTATCAAAGAAGAGACAGACCAAATGCTGCGCATGGGTATCATAGAACCGTCCGTTAGCAGCTGGAACTCCCCCATCGTGTTAGTTCCTAAACCGGACGGATCGATAATATTTTGTATCGACTTCCGCGAGGTGAACAAGATCTCAAGCTTTGACACATACCCTTTGCCTCGCGTAGACGAGATGGTCGAACGTATAGGAAGGCCAAATATATCAGCACACTTGACCTGTGTAAGGGCTATTGGCAGATCCCACTGAGAAAAGAAGACAAGAAGAAAATGGCGTTCTCTACCCCGACGGGTTGTTTCAGTTTACAGTGCTACCCTTCGGCCTTCATGGCGCCCCTGCCACTTTTCAGAGGGCCATGAACCATGTATTGCAACCACACTCCCAGTATGCGGGGACCTACTTGGATGATATTATCATTTACAGTAATGATTGGGAACAACACTTACGTCACTTACAAGAGGTCATCTCTTCCCTTGGGTCTTTTGGGTTCACCATCAATCCCTCCAAGACCACCCTGGCCGCACAAACAGTGAAGTACCTAGGTTACCTTTTAGGCGAGGGCGTTATCCGGCCCCAAAATAACAAAATCACTGCCATACAGTCCATCTCCTTTCCCCAAACCCGAAAAGAACTTTGTGCTTTTTTAGGTCTTTTGGGGTACTATCGGAGATTCATCCCCAACTTCTCCCAAATCGCTTTTCCCCTGACCGATCTCTTAAAGAAAACCTCAAAGACAGAAGTGGCTCTGAAACATACAACTCCCCTGCTGTTGCAAGCGTTCAACAGGCTTAAGACATCCCTGATGTATGGTCCTGTCCTTATTAGCCCCGACTACACACAACCATTCATCCTCCAGACCGATGCATCAGATCAGGGTTTAGGGGCAGTCTTGTCCCAGAAACACCAGAACGGGGATGAAAGGCCTATACTCTATCTAAGCAGCAAACTATTTCCGAGAGAAATGAACTATGACGTTGTGGAAAAGGAGGCTCTTGCCATTAAATGGGCAGTAGAAAGCCTCCGATATTACCTGGAAGAAAGGGACTTTATCCTGTATACAGACCTATTCCGTTGGAATGGATGGCCTGAAACAAGGGACACAATGACCGCGTCCTACGATGGTTTTTGTCCCTACAGCCGTATAGATTCAGAACCTGCCACCGGAAAGGTGTAGACCAAGGAAATGCTGACTACCTCTCCCGGTACCCTCGCCCTCCAACCCATACAAGAAGGACTCCTAGGGGAAGGGTATGTGAACCGGCAATGTCCCCTACCTACTTGATATGGCGGCGCCTGTCCTCAAGATCCCCGGTCGCAGAACCCAGCCCTGCGGCGTCTCTAGCAACCAGGGCACCACCCCTCTATACTTCATCATTGCAGGAACCACAGGATCCAATGGGGACGAATGAGAAGCCGGAAGCACTCTCCATTGACCCCGGAAGTCCCTCCCTCGACCAGGAACCAGAACGCGGAAAAGCTGGAACTCGGGACAGAAGAGGTTTGACGCGGCGGACTCGTGGCAGGAGACAGCGTGCAGAGAACCCAAGAAGGTGACCGGTGAAGAGGAGAACAAAGGAGATCCAGAGGAGACGATCGGACGGGAGCAGGAGGACGTCTGGACCGAGGACTGGTGGAGTCCGCAGGAAGTGGCTGGAGAGCGGCCGCAACTCTCGGAAGAGTTGCAGCGGGGCATGTGAGTACCCTATCTCCTTGTCTATTGCAAGACGTGTGCATAGCTGTATAAAGAAAACCTAACACCTAAACACCGCACCTTGCACTGTATATAGCCCTTGTATAGCTGAGATTGTTGTCACCTGATCACTATTGTATATACAACCCCGCACCTACCCTTCACCTCTACACCCCTCTGCCTTCCTGCTCTTCGTCTCCCCGCTCCAAAACACTCCCCTTTCTCCCTCACCCTCACCCTGTTCCTCCGCACCCCTGGTGTTGGTAGAAGGCATCGGCCAGTCCAGGTCAAGTGGACTAACAGCCCTCTTGTCTCTCATTTTTCTATATCTCCGAGGACGTCGCCAGGATTGACCCAGAACGAGGAGCCCTTATCGCAACGCACAACCAAGGAAAGCCCACAGCGACGAGCCATCATCCCGATATCCAGCCAAGCCAAGCCCCACGGACCCTTCCATTCCTGCATCACCCTTGTTCTTCCACGGTAACCCTCAAAGTACTGTGTAAATCAATAAACCAAGCAAAGTTATTGCCCAATATATCCGAACTCCACGCCTGTTATTCCGGTCAGCCCTACCCCCAAGTCCACACGGTGACAACCAGTTACTCAAAGTACAATGAGTGTCAACAGCAAGCTGCAAGACAACACTGTGAGCAGGAGCAGGCAAATGCAAAGAAACGCTAAAGGCAGTAAATACAGGGTACAGTGCAAAGAGGTGTGAGGAGTCCATGCCAGAATCAAAGCTGCTACTTACCGCCAAAGAAGAAGAGAGCATCTTGCAACTGTAGGGCGGGCACAATGACTCAATTGTCAGCACACAGCAAGTGTGTGATGAAGTTGCCAGTACAAGCAGACAGAAGGTGCTACCAGAGCAAGCTCCACTTCTGGGAGCAGAAACTTCCACATGGTAGGATGCTGCAGTATTCCTAAAACCAATGCGTCCTTTCAACACTGCAAAAAGGCTAAATTTTGGTGACAGATGGACTGCCTCGAGCAAAACCTTTGATGCGCTGAAAGAAGCAAATGACATAAATATCATCAAATATTTAAAGAAAATACCACAAGGTGGTGAAGTGATGTTCCGTCAGATCAAAGAGACGTCAAACACCAAGTTCAATACAATGCCGAAAGGTGACCATGAAAAGGAGAAAGCTGGTGAAACGATGGATCAGTTTGTAAAAAGACTTGATTCACTCATAAAGAATTGCCAGTTCAATGAGTTCCATGATGAAGAGGCCATATGTCTCAGAGTAATAGAGGGTTGCCTCTCTGATTCCTTTAGATGATGAAGGCTGAAAGAGAAATTCAGGTTGGAGTAAGTAGACATGGCTGCGAGAGTGGATGAGTGAGCCGACAGACAGGCAGCTAACATGGAGGCTGTAATGTCCCAAAATGAATCAGTGCTGAGTGTGAAAAGTAAGTTGAAACACATGCCAGAAGGCCATAAAGTAAGGCTCCAAAGAAAAAGAAGTTGTATTTTCAATGTGGATTTTCTTTTCCACATGAGGGTAGATGCTCAGCCATTGGACAAGTATTCAAAGGCTGCGGGAAAGAGAATAATTTTGTAACAGTCTGCAAAGTGAGGGGAAGATCAAGTGTGTCGTGTCGAGAAAACTAAATGGAGGCAAGAAAGTTCCAGACATGGTGTACTACGAATGCCAAAAGGCCAAACAGCAACACCAGTTGAGGCAAGAAGAAACTGAATGAAGTAAACTGTCATCAAATTCTTCGTCTAAGCGTTCATCATGTCATTGTCAAGCGACAGTGAGGAACATTGGTCTGCTGGATGACGTCACATGTAGAATTAGCTTACTGCAAGGAAGAATGCCAGTCAAAAGCAGGCAGACAAATGAAAGTGTGAAATTCATTAAAACACTGTCCCAAGATCACACTGAAAGTGAATAAGTGCTCTATACCTTTTATCATAGACAGTGGTGCATTGATAAACATTATACCAGTTGAAAAGTATAATGAACTGTCTTGCTAGGCACTTCACTGAGCGCATGTTTACTCAGTTTTAGTACTTCTGCTGACATGGGGCTAATTCATGCAAAGTACAATGTAAATGCATATCATGAGATAATACCACAGATTTCATCTTTGTTTCATGGACTAAGAAGACTTAAGATAACAAAAGTGCAACTTAACATAAATGAGGACATCCATGTTGTTGCTCAACCGCATCATCAAATTGCATTAGTTTGCAAGAGGCTGTTTAGAATGAACTTAATACACTTTTAAAGCACAACATTATTGAGCAATCCACTGGTCCGACGCCATGGGTATCAACCATAGTGGTAGTACTGAAAACTGATAGTGGAGGAGTTGTGTGCATCTGTGTTGACATGCGTCAAGCAAACAAGGTGAATGAAAGAGAATGACATCCTGGTCCGCACATTGTCGACATGATTACGCGGCTGAATGGGGCTAAAGTCTTTTCCCACCTTGATTTGAATAAAGGGTATCACCAGCTCAAACTGGAAGAGAACAGCAGCTACATTACTATCTTTTTGACTCATGTTGGTTTGCTTTGATATAAAAAAAGCTATGGGCTGGAGTGTCATCAGCTACCAAACTGGTTCAAGATGTAATTCGTCACATAATACAGCCAGTCACAAATGCTTCCCACTACAATAGTGACGTATTCGTTTTTGGGGCTACACCAAAGGAACATGATATAGTGCTTTCACAAGCATGCCGTATGCTTGCCGATGCAGGTCTCAATTCAAATGTGGCAAAAGTGTGAGTTTCATCAAACTAAACTCAAGTTCTTTAGTTATATCTTTTCTGATGAGGGAATGACTCCAGATCCAAAAAAAATTTAGACCTTGTCACCCTCAAGATGAAACTATACTGAGATCCTTCCTTGGTATGGCCAGTTAATGTTCAAGGTACATATGTGACGTTGCCATTGGAAGTACCCCATTCAAATACTTAACAAAGCAAAATGCCCATTTCAATGGTCAAGCGAATGTGAACAAAGCTTCAAGAAAATCATGCATGCAATTGGGGATGCAACTGAAATGGCACACTTTGATCCGAAATTGAAAATGGAGATTGTTGTTGATGCAAGTCCTGTGGGGTTGGGGGCCATCCTTGCCCAGCACACTTGTCACTCCAATGCCCCAAGACACATTTTGGCGGATGTATACGTTACAAAGCATGCTTTTACCACGCATGCCTTCACAACGCGGTTTTTACATCGCAAACCTTTACAACGCATAGCGCTTTGGGGTGCTGGATAGTGAATAGTTTAATTTACTATTCCAACTCCAGTCCCTGTGGACACTAGGGAAGGTGTTGGATAGTAAATTAAACGTATTCCCTATCCTAGAGCATCCCCCAGCGCAATGCATTGTAATGGTTTGCGTTGTAAAAGTTGTGTCGTAAAGGCACTGCGTTGTAAAAGTTGCGTGGTAAAGGATGTTTCCCCATTTTGGCTTATGCTAGCTGAAGTTTATTGATTACTGA
Organism: Lissotriton vulgaris; assembly: GCF_964263255.1. Classification (NCBI taxonomy): domain Eukaryota; kingdom Metazoa; phylum Chordata; class Amphibia; order Caudata; family Salamandridae; genus Lissotriton; species Lissotriton vulgaris. Next base: position 618,956 of record NW_028246579.1, read on the forward strand.
ACATGCATATTCACAAGCTGAAAAAAAAAGCTGTAGTGTGGGCTTCTGAGCATTTTTATGTTGTCCTGTATGGAAAACATTTCACAGTTTTCACTGACCACCAAGCATTGCTCACCATTTGCTGCAATCCTAAAGCCAATATTCCCCCTCACATTGTGAGATGAGGATTATGATTGCAAGAGTATGATTATAGAATTGTGCATCGTCAATGAAAAGATAAAAACTCTGCTGACTACTTTTCACATGTGCCAATACAGTGTCTACTTCTATAGCGGCTGATGCCGCAAATTCACAAATGAGCAAGAAGAACTTTCAGTTACCCCATAAAGCATCATCTTATGAGGGTTGAGAATTATCATGCCAAAGAGTCAGCAACAACAAGTAATTAAACTGGCCCCTGAAGGGCACTGTGTAGTTGTTGCTATGAAACAAGCTTTAACGGACCGAGTGTGATTCTATCTTCTTGATGAAAAAGTTTAAAAAGAGTTAAAGGCATGTCATTTGTGTACCTGTTTGTCATCTTAGACAAACCTACATTCGTTAAACATGTCTGGTCTCCCAGAGCATATTTTGGAGAAGATTGAAATTGAATTATTTGAACCCCTTGACAATGGACATCGTCTATTAGTAATTGTTAATGAATATTCCCGTTTTCCCCTGGTGGAATATTTGCTGTCAACTAATCATATTGGAAGACTAGAAAGAATTGTTGCAACCTGGGGTGCCCTCTTAGATTTTCGAATCTAACAATGTCCCACCTTTCAATAGTCGAAAATGTAAATATTTTCTCACTCATTTAAATGTCAAGCATACTAAAAGCACTCCTTTCTGGCCACAGGTGAATGGTGTGGTCAAGAAATGTATGAGTACCCTCCAGAAGACCGTTCAGCGCACTGCGCCAGAAAAAATAGAATTCAAATCAGTTCTTTAGTCTACACTTTGTGCATACAGGTCAACTCCCCATTCTACCACATATGAGAGCTCTGTCACCTTAATGTTTTGGAGAGTCATAGAAACCAAATTGCCACAATGGACCACAGAGAGATCACTCTATGGAAATTGATAGACTTCGAATCACTGATTTGTCTCCCAAATGCAAAATTAATAACTATGTGCACAGACTCCACTGTGCTCGGAGGACTTTGTTCAACAAAGGAGAACAAGTAATCATCAGGCAGAAAAGGCAGCGCAAGTCTGATTATCCTTTCAATGCATACCTACTGAAGGTTGTGACTTGCAAAGGACACACACATGGTGACTGCTCAAAATCCTGGAAAGTCCTTTCCATGAGATTTGTCCCATGTCAAGCACCTGCCTCAACCTTCGCCAACACCAGATGTCAAGAATGAGACTTGTCCACCTGAGATTCCAGAAAGCCCTATAACTGAACTGTCGCCAACGTCAGTCAAGGACCCTTCTCCAGTATCTCCTCACCCTCACATGACCAGATCTGGGCGACTGATTCGAACAACAAAATGACCTACTGGAGAGTTCTAATGTCTATATATATATTTGGCACTTTACATTTACCAAAGGGGGAGATGTAGGGTCATGTGTACAATCATGTCATTTAGCTACTCGCAAATTGTGCTCAATTGAGAGTCACAATTTGCAAGTCACTAAATGCAATGTACAACAGTGTCTGAGACACTGTTAGCGGTTCTAAATGGGGTCGCAATTTACAAACCTCAGGAAAACGGGATGCATTTAAAAAAGAAAAAGGAAACGTTTCGTTTCATTTTTTGAGGGCAGGTAGTGGTCCCTGGGACCACTGCCTGCCCCTAAAAAATTATTTTCTCCTGCATTCGCAAAGGGGCATCCGCAATTGCAGTCGCAAAACATTCTTACATAGGCCTCTGATTCGTTATTAGGAAGGGACACCCTTGGAACGCCCCTTCCTAATAGTGACTCACAATTCCTATTTACTGAGTCGCAAAAAAGTTGTGCCTCGCTAAATAGGTATTGTACATGGCCCTATTAGACTTTGTGTGTGCAAATGGGTCTCACATCTGGCCCGTAGTGTTTTATGTGTTAGAGATTAATGGACCCTTTTGTTTCCTGATGAATTCCGTAGAACAGTGCCATACATGTGTGGGTGATGGAATTCATGAAGTAGAATGTTCAGTTAATGTTTACATGCTGAGGAATAAAGACATGTAATACCAAGCTCTGTGTGTGGCAAGATCATTTAAATATACCCGGGCTGGGGTAGTAACTACAGGATTCATGCCTGGAGCATGGTGGTGGCAGCATATGATGGTTGGTGAATTCTAACAACAAGCCTTTTTACCTGTGAGACTTTAATGGACACTTACAGGTGTCTTCATTTAAAGTTATGCTGCTCGTGATGATCACAGACATACCATGCATTGTACATGTGCATGTGTGCTGGCATTGATAGTGCCATCCATGAGTGATATTGGCCTGTGGGTTTCATTTTGGAAGCCCACAGCCTGGACCAGTGTACAAGAAGGAGTGGAGATTGTTTTCGCTGTTATCTTATGGATGGGAGAGGGGAACATCAGACAATATAGGGAGGAATAAAGAGACAGGCTTTCATTAGAGGTGTCAGGTCCCTTCCTGGTACATTGAGGTGTTCATGACACTGACTGTAGCTGCGATTAGGTAGTTGGCAGGGGGTGCAGTATGAGGCCTGCAGTGTTAGGGAAAAGAGTCCTAAGAAGGGACACGGTTCTTGTCTCTCTTCAGTGAGAGTATAAGTGACTTGTCTCTCTTCCTGATCTCAGTGAAGAGGGGTTGTTAGATCTCCTTACTTCTGTGGTGCACTCTACCAGGTCTAGAAGGCGGCCTGACTTGAATACATGAAAGGGGAACCAACCCAAACCAGTTCCAAGGAGGCAGACCTGCAATGTACATTCTCTTGTCTGCAAAATTGGTGCAAAGATGGGAGAGCAAGACCCATAGTGGTTCGTTTTTGTGGTCTCTTCTGCTGAGGAAGGTGTACTCAGCAGAATGCTCAGCAACTACTAAACAGCCAAGAGTTGGTGTGTACCTGACAGCCAACTCCCAAAAGATCAGATAACATTGCCTGGACTCCAATCTGACAGAGTATTTACTGGACTGTACTGAGTGCTCAGGCATTCTGGCTGTGACCAAGGGATGGAAGTACCAACCCTGCAGGAGGATCTGATTGTGGAAGGGATTGCTGTAATTGACCCTGGCATAGGGTCTGTTCAGCAGATACTCCCTAATTAAGGGCACTGAAAGAATCGTGGTACTGCTGGGTTGGGCGGTGCGACCTTTGCCGCTCAACCCCATTGTAGCTACCAAGGCACCTGGAGGCGTAAGCATGAGTGATAGGCTGACCAGAGCCAGCATAAACATCTGTTATCGGTTGTGTGCTTCACAGGTAAACTGCATGATCAATGCACAGCCCAAATGTACCATGTACCACTGGGTATGGAACAGTTCAAAAGACGAGGGTGCACTTATGGTGCCTCCTGAAGAATCAAGGTCATCGCCTCGACGCACTGCGTGCCAAAGATAATGACTGACGTCCATTGCACCAAAGAACCATCACATATGTGGCCATCATGCTCAACAACTAAAAGTAGTCACCAGAGTATCAGAGTGAGAAGTGCAGGGTCATATTATCAAGAAACTGCGTTAAAATATTTGCCGCTTTAGCGGCAGAAAACTGGGCTTGATAATATATCCTGTGTGAATTTCTATAGAAGCCCATGTTCTGGTGTGACCATGGGCTTTTATGGGAATTCTCTACGGCATTTTATTGAGCCCATTATCGACACTTTAGCAGCAGTTTTCTGCTGCTAAAGCGGTGATAATTTTAACGCTGTGCTTGATAATATGCCCCACAGTGAGTCAAGCAATCATTGGAGAGCTGGAGTGAGCCACAGTCTACAGTCAGCCAGCGTCAGAAGTCTCCGCTCCTGTCATTGACTTGTTTTTTCTACAAAGAGAAGCACTTAAATGGATGTTGATCTTATTGCACTGCCAGGGGAGTGAAATGAATTTCTGAGTCTCAGTACCTCCACATTAACGTCCCTGAGAAACCTGCGAATGCTCACCCTTGCTACCACTGAGAGTCAAGAGCAGAAAGGGCCATTTTACAGAGCGATACTAAGTCAGGACCAAAGACAGCAGTGGTATTGGGCCCAAAACCCATACTGTCGTAGCCCAGTAGCCCTTCTCTGCACTGATGCCTCATGAACGGGGTATGAAACTCTCTTTTTTGCAAATAATAATAAAATGCATGAGCTATACTGAGTCAGGCCCCAAGACAGCAGTAGTAATGGACATAAACCCCTGCTGTTGTGGCCCAGTAACCCGTGTTTGCACTGTGGCCTCCTGAACGAGATACTCTCTCTTTCACAAATAGTAATACAATTCACGGCATAAATAAAGGATTGTTATTTTAAAAAGCGTCACTGGTAAAACACCATCAATGAGCTTTTTTCAATTTACAATCATACGGCTGCCGTGTTTGGGGGAATGGATATTTTCATATTTTTTATTTTTGTGACATATGCTTACAATAAACAATAAAAACAAAATTAAAAAAACAACTTTCGATGGCTAATGCAACTTTTTGTATTTGGCTCTCTGTCCCTTTAGGGGAAACCGCTCAGAACACCACCCAGCTGCATTATTCCTCCGAGTGTCATCGTTGAGCTCCTGAAGCACATCACAGGCGCGCAGTAGGGTGAAGCCTGGATTTCCGCAAATCTTATCTCACTCCAGGGTGAGTGCACTGAAAGTGCAATGAGACAGGCTCGTGTATATTTCGTTTAAACCAACCCTGGATAACAGCGTCATTGTCGACAAATTGCTCTTGAGAGGTACAATGAAAAACTAGCAATGAAAAACTTGCAATGAAAAAGGCATTTGGAATTATTTAAGCTGCGGTACAGGAAATAGCTTCATGATATTACCAATATAAAAAAAAATCAACATCAACACAGATATTAAAGGGCCTACTGACTTAGGTCAATATATACTATTCTTTTGCACTTGTGGTATGTTAAGTGGCGCTTTGCTGCCGAAAGGGCGCTTTGTGCTATGAGGTGGTCATTGTAGTCTGACAGGTATGTTTATCAGAATTTCTAAATACCTCAGCCTTTGTTACATTTGGATAGGTTAAACGTGCATACAAAGGCATACAGCATTTACTATATCATGTGTATTTTGGTGTGTTCGATGCCAATGTCTGCATGTTATTCTCCACAACTCATAATAGATGGTATTTAGCGCAATCCATAAATGACGTACCCCATGGGGTTATTTATCAGGTGTGTAAATAGCACATAAACTTGTAATCAGTGCCAAAGAAGTGCAAACTGGAGCGTCAAAGTATTTTGTGGTGCTAAACAATTTTAGCACCAAACGTTGGCATGATTACAACCCTAAAATACCTTTTGAGGCACCAATGTTTTTAATACAGGCAAATGGGATATAACAGGGAGGCTACAATGCAAAATCTTCTGAGATTTGATACTAAGTTAGATGTATGAAGGTAGCGCAGCCTGGCTATGTGTCAAATCTTAACGCAAAATGAAAGCAGGTGAAAACAAGGGGCAAGCAGATTACCATATGATATTTCCACACCCTAGGCCATACTTACTAAACTTTGATGCAATGCAACACAGCCAGGAAGTTGCTGAGCTGCATTGCACCAAAGGGAAAGAGCAGAAATGAGCCACATCTACTAGGATTTGTCAAAGTGCACAACCTTTCATCGCAACACAGGAAGGGATACCCCCAGCATAAATCTATTCTAAAGGCATATTCCTCTTTGTATGTGGGCTGCAGAATGCAGCACGCAAGAAAACAGTAAATATTGGGGAGAAATAAAGACATTTCTCCTCGTTGCGCCAGCCTCTGATAGGTGTACCATTTTGGCACAAACCTTACTGACTTTAGTAAATATGGGTTTGCAGCAAGATACAGGGGGAGAGCATAAAAATGCCCCCATGCTTCACTCGTATAATGCCTCGCCGATGCAAGGTAACTCAAGGCATTGCTATGCACTGCCTTGCATTACATTTGGACCAACATCCCACCCAAAGCCATGCAAATCTTGTTTTTCATGGCTCTGTGGATCCCTACATGGATTTTTCTTGGGGCTGAGACACAAAAGTGGCACAACCCCAATGAAAAATATTTATAAACCTGGGCTCTACAGTGACATTTCAGTGAAATTACACATATTATGTGACTATTCTTTTACTGATTGTCATCTCATTGCAATTTGTTTGAGGTAATACACAAGTATAAATTACATGTGCTCACTTGTGACCATGGTGCAATACTTAGGACAGCGCTGAACAGACATTTCTGTGCGAATGCTGCCAGTGACATCACTGCTGTGCAATTCTAGTGTAACACAATTTTTTTCAATTCATGCAAACGCAATGCTGCAGATTTTTATGCACTGCTGGGCTGCATAACTAGGCCCAAATTTACGAAGCCTTTGTGTCTGCTTTACGCCGCGCACGGTGGCACAGGGCAACGCAAAGGCTTATTTGGGATTTAGAGTCATGCACAGCTTGGTTTGCCTTGGATGGCTTTGTAAACAAATGTAATGAAATGCACCTTGGGCTGCATTCCATTTCTTAGTGCTAGGCGTTCCATGGATGGATCATGGGCGTTCCCATGCACCCACCTATGAATTTCCCAAAATTCCCAGATTTACTAGAGTTTGTAAAGCTCGAAATGGGTGAAATCAGTAAGCCTAGCATAGAGCGCCACACCAATGGGAAATATGTTTATTTCTCTTTGTTACATCCTCTTTCTATGTATGAAGCCTTCAGGAGCAAACAAAGAAAGAGGAAAATGCATCCCTTTGGATTGTACCCCTTCCTGCACAAAACACAATCCTGCCCATAATGCAAACACCCTTGGGTCATGATGCAATGATGCTAGGCAGTCAGAAGTGCACCAGCGCTGGGAAAGAGCCATACCATTGTAAATATGACGATCTTCATCTCTCTCTCATTCAAGCTGTGTAACTTGCCTTGCTGCACTGCATGGCATGAATGCGTAGTAAATATGCTCTTTAGAATCTCTTTAGTGTGGACGATGATGAAACAGATATTTTGCCTTCATTATTTTTACACTTCTAAACTCTCCTCAGTTAGATAAAATCTGGATTCCTTGACTAAGATTTCATTATGTCATGCTGTCCATTGAGAGACGTGCTGTTTAATATAAAACGAATTTTCTAGGGGTTAAAGGACACACTAGCGACTGCCACTTTTCATTTTTGGTATGGATGAGCGGGCAGAAGTGTGGAATCACAGAAAGTTGACTGTGAGCCAGAAAGCACCGCCGCCATGTCGCGCGCCGCAGGAGGCGGGCCTGCGTCCCCAGTTACCTCCTCAGCGCAAATGGAGCGGGTAATCTTCCGCCAACTACCAATGCTTAAAGATTAGAGTTCCTTCAAGTGGAAAGAGGAAGGGAGCCAGAGATTAAAAAAGCCCGTCCCCTCAGCCCACAGGGAGATGCACTGGATTTTGGTCGTGAATCACTGAAAGCTATTTGTTGTTCTTTTTTTTGGAACAAGTCCTCCAGTGTGACCTCTAGAAACATGCAAGTGCACTTTGGGAATAAAACATTCAGACAAGAGTGCAGTAAAATGTAAAACATGTTATCTATAGATTTAATTATTAGAACAGATTGCCTGCTCCAACTGCCTGTCACCATAAACCGTGGCCCAGAAGGCCATGAATATTCACGATTCGTGTTTTACATATTGCTCGAAATCTATGGATCGTTAACAATTGCAACAAGAGGACTGATAAGGTCTCAAACTGGCTCATCATCATTGCACCTCTTTTACTGGGACAATATCCTAAAAAAAGGAAAGGCAGATATATGCTTTGGTAAATTTGAGAAAAGCCACCCTGTTACCTACTAGTTAGAGATGAGTTAGGTAATACCAGTTCATTGAATGCACTGATCGCTTCCGTGCAGCTCATTAACTCATTCCTCACTGTTGCCTTACTGCTGAAGCCCACGGCAGGGTTTTGCATGGTGTCACACTGACCAACAGGTGCCCAAAGTGAAAGCCCACTGATTTAATCGACTTATTGTTATCTTACTCATTGAGGGTCTTATTTTAGGTTTGAATCGCTCCTGACTTCAGTGTATGATTTGCTCAGATACTGGGGGGCAAATTTAACATACCTTCATGCAGCACAATGCAGGAAGCCACCTTGCCAAGCTGCAGGGTGTGAAAGAGTAAATGCAGGAATGCACCATATTTAACATCATACAGCGCATTCCTGTCCATTTATTGCATGGTGCACTGCAAGCAGCCTAGCGCCTACGCAGGCACGCTTGCACCACAGTGTAAGGGTGCCTGCATTGCACGGAGAAATGTTTTTGTGCAGGAAGGAATACCTTCCTGCACAAAGAAATCAATCTCTTGAAGCATTTTGCTCTATGTGTGCTGCAGATTGAAGCACCCATAAAATGAGGAAATAATGAGGAGAAAAAAAGATTTTTCTCCTCGTTACACCATTCCCAGAGAGGAGTAGCGATTTCATGCAATCCCAGGTTCAGAAATCTTTGTAAACTTGTGATTGTGAGAAATCCATGGGTGGATGCATGGGAACGCCCATGTTCCACCCATATAATGCCTCCCAGAATGAAATGTAAGGCAATGCCGCGCAAGCAGCTGCATTGCGCTACACCTTTTGTTTGCAAAGTCATGCAAAGTCATGCACGGCGGCCCAAATCGCTCCTTGGTTGGCTTTGGACATATCTACTAGCATTTTACATCATGGATGAGCCACAAAAGTGTTGTAATTGATTCACAATGTTTTTAAATCTGGCTCTCAGTGGTACTAACCAACACCTACTCATAGAATGAAGCATTAGCAAAGCCTACAGGTCTGGCAAACACAGACATACACAAATGCTGTTTGCGTGCATTTACCACATTAAAGCCTGAGCTATTGGATCTGCAGGGTTTTTTTCTAATGGGATATAAACCATGAGGTACTGTTTGTTGTTCATATTGCTGCACTGTTTCTTTTTCAGCTTTTCTTGAAGCCCAGATCTGGAGGAAACACCCCTGGCTTGAGGTCGATCTGCAGAGTCTAGGGCAATGCTGCACAAAAAAACGCCCATTCCATCTTTGCCTTTAGTCATTGTTTCCATAGACAAAGTCTGATTCATCTAATCAGTGTCCATGTATATTGAGAGTAAGCTCATTGATTTATTCAGATCCAGTTTTTGATTGCTCTTTGCTCTTTTCGTTCTACCTAAGCTCAAACATAAAGGTTAGACAGCAGCGACTGCCGTCTATATCGACCGAGGTGAGCATCGACGTCTCTGGTCGCTATAATCGATGGAGATGTGATATGAAGGCCCCTGGTTCACCTCCCACCTATCTGGGCTGCTCCTTGATTGAGCAGCTCTTTAGAGATGTGTGTAGTTGAACACCTTCACTTCTTCCTCAGTGGAAAGGGGCTTGAGTGGTAGGAATCTTTCTAGAGTAGGAAAGATATAACTGTCTTCCTTCGGAAAAAGGGGCCTAGTTTCCACTGGTGCAGCAGGGGGAGCACCGAGGGACCCTTTGAACCCTGATAATGCTGTATTTTACTATGGCAAAAGCAGTGAAAGGGGTGGTTTCCTTGTTTGCACCAGGGTCTATGTCATCCTTGCCACTATCCGCCCACTGTCCACTGAATCATGAGAGTCAGACATAATTAATATCAGGTAATCAATAGCTGTATGACGTAGCTCAGCACATCTACATCTGCCTACCAAACCACTGCAGTATGCCATGAAACTACTAATTCACCACTGCACACTGATACTATTGTACCTATTTCACCAATGACTTTTAAACTTTATAATAAAGCATCGTACTCGCGTTATTTATAAAGCATTTGCTACGCTTCAGCCCAGCAGAACAGCAAAGCACAAAGGAGACAGTGCAAAGTATGGTGTCTATAAGCAGAAGGCCTGGAGCAGATACAATATCTGTGACTTCAATTAAAATCTGAAGCCTCATTTTCAGGAAGGCACCCCAGAGTAATTTGCAGAGGGATTTCAGTTTTGGGACACTGAGTGACTATAAAGATAGGAAATGTAATTTAGAAAACAATCAGAAAACAGGAAAACAGCTTCTATTCAATGTGTTTCTTCACTGGATACAGAGTCCACCTTGATCTGTAAAGAATCGTGGCACTATAACTTGAGACGCCTTCTATCTCTATTCATCAGTTTTTAAAATGGCACAGTTCTGGGCCTTTCTTTTCTTTACTGACCACTTCTACATTCTCTCATTCCCCTATCCCATTCATTCTCTTTCCATCTCATGAAGTGGCCCTTCCTCCATCCTTGCCACCTGAAATGCTCCATAATATTTCCTTTCTGCTCTCACACACACACCCCTTAAGGCTGAGGTTCATGTTTACCACCATCATAAAATAGTTCTGACCACAATTCAGTGCATTTTTAATCAACTCAGAGGTTGGACTATTAAGAAACCCAGCGCATGTCTATTAGTTTTATCATAAACCAAATCCGATGAAACCTCATTAACTACAGTTTATCATGCTTGACTGAAGATTAAAAATCTGCAGTATTGATTGAGGATGTGTTCATCAGCTTGAGGCAGACTATCTTTTGCATGCTGTTTATTGGTTTTTATTTTCTCATCCAAAATGTTTTATTTGAAGTATTTCAAGGAGATTACTCCACTTTACACCTTCGCAGTTATAATTTTGTTTGCTGTTGAGGCAAGATGAGAGAAGTCTACCCATAATTCATGAGGCTTCGGGAAGGAACCGGTTATAGAAAATTAATTCATGTTCTTTTTCATTTGCAGAGGTTGTATTCTGCAGCATTATGCTTTGGTAGAATTAGTGCAGGTGTTGCAAATCCGTGCTTTCAGCTGCATCATTTAAAAATAGATTTAAGTACAGCTTTACTAACGATTTGCGTAGTGGGCGTGCCACGTTTTTGGTGTAGCCACAATGCAAAATGCTATTTGTGATTTACAAATTCCTGCAAATCTGATATGCATGGTTAGGGAGGGAATTGTTTCTAAAAAGTAACACAAGGCATTGCCTAGCACCACCTTGCATTACTTTACATTAGAGAGGCATTTCATGGATGGAGCATGGGTGTACCCATACATCCATCTATGGGTTTTTATCACAATCCCATATATACCAAAGCAAATGAGTAAACCTGGAATGCATCAAAATGCTATGCTTCCGTGGTCCAGAGGTAACAAACATAAATATCTTCAGCTCTTTTGGTTACATCCTCTTTCAGTGCATGCTGCAGAAAGAGGAAAATGCCTTTAACCCCTCCCCTGATGGTGACGGAACCACTCCGTCATCAGCCGATGTCGCGTTGTGCTAATGTCGGAGCGGTTCCGTCACAGCCCGCTCGGCACGCCTGTTTGGCGCGGATCCCGCACCTGCGCTGAGTGTTCCATTGAGCGGGCGGGGCCGTGATGGAACCGCTCCGTCATGAGCACAGCGCAACCGCGGCTGGTGACGGAGCGGTTCCGTCGCGAGTATGGGCGCACCACGCGCCCCCCCTCCCCACCCCCTTACCACTGCGGCGGAATAGCCGCCGCAGTGAAGGGGTTAAATATTGTCTTTGTGCAGGAAGGTAGCAGTTCTACTCAAAAACAATCCTGCCTGCAATGGACTAGGGTGCAAGGATATCTGCATTGGTGATAGGTAGCACACAGTGCACAGCACTATGATACAGCAAAAATACACCATATCTGTCTCCCTTTCAGCAGCACAGCAACTTTGCTTGCTGCCCAGAGTAAAATATGAGTAAATATGCCCCTACGTATTTATGGGGGTGTGGGTGCTATGATTGATGCATAATGAGAATGACCAATGGGAAGAAAAAGGCCAGGAATGGAGAAAGAGTGACACAAGTCAATAGGACTGTGAAATACTACAATTTAAGCATGTCTGTGATTCATGTAGGTTTGTGTGGAAAGTCTCTATGACATTTCTGGCAACAATACAATTCAAAAGTAGATGCTGTAATTTAGTGGCATATGTGTGGAAGGTGAGGAAGCAGTGGTGTCTGAGAAGGTGGGGAATTTTAACTGACAGATGTTTGTGAAGCAACAGGATTGCACTTGGGTGAGGGGGAATAGAATTTAAATCTTACACAAGCTCACGCACACATACTGGAATACAAATCCCACTTTCAGCTGTGATAGATGGGGCAACAAGGTTTCAAGGTAAGGGAGCCATAACAAACATGGTGAAAGAGAACCTGTTTTATAAATGCCATCACGTTTTTTGTTCCGAACAAAAGATGTAAGGTGATAAATATTGATCAATTGTCATCTGCATAGCACTCCAGTTTAGAACACATTCTCAGGTGCATAATGCAGGTGCCTACATTCCGAAGGGGTAGAGAGGCCACCACACTAGAGAAGCCCAATGATTATCTGTGAGATGCAGGAGTCTTAGAGGGCCCTCACTGCAGTCTGCAGTGGGGCCCCATCTTTTTGCTTTAAAACACTGCACCTACTGATGCTACGACTGAAATACGAGACATGCAAAAACTCTGCAAACAGTATTGTTTACTGAAATATCATGATCCTGTATTTTTAATACTATGCTTTGACTAACCATACAAATGTTCCTACTTTGTAGTGTGCTGTATAGTTCAGCACACATGCAAAGTTGGAAAACACAGGAGAAATTAACCCCTTCGCTGCGGCGGCAATTCCGCCGCAGCACCAGGGGGGGGGGGAGCGGCGCTCGCATGCTCGTGACGGAGCCGCTCCGTCACGAGCCGTGGTTGCGCTGTGCTCATGACGGAGCGGTTCCGTCATGGCCCCGCCCGCTCAATAGAACGCGCCGCGCAGGCGCGAAATCAGTGCCGCGCAGGCGCGGTGGCAGGGCCATGACGGAACCGCTCCGTCATGAGCACAGCGCAACCGCAGCTCATGACGGTGCGGCTCCGTCATGAGCATGGAACCGGTTAGTTAAAGCATTTCTCCTTGATAGCGCCTATTTCAAAAGGGCATTAATTTTTATGCAAACCCTTATCTACTTTTTTAGTAGATAAGGGTTTTGCATCAAACACCATGGGTAGTTGCATGAGAATGCCCATGAACTATTTTTGACATGAACCCTTGGTGCTAAGTAATGCAAAGGAACACTAGGTGCTAGTTTGCACTACTTTCAAGTAGATTTCAAAGTAAATTGGACAAAAAGTGTTTAATGCTATAAATGTGTTTTTGTTGTTATTTTGCAAAACCGAGGTATCTAGAAATATAACAAAATACTGTTATTAATGTTAGTAGTAGTGATAACAGTACTATTATTAAACACTTATGACCCAATTCACAAAGGTACACTTAGACCTGAAGTTTAAGTTTAGACCTGAGGTCTAAGGGCCCAATTCACAAAGATAAACCTAAACCTGAAGTCTAAGTTAAGACCTGTGGTCTAAGGGCCCAATTCACAGAGTTAAACCTAGAACTGAAGTCTGGGTTTACCTTTGTCGATTGGGCTCTTTGAAGTAGAGATCAAACTTAAACTGTGCTTGGCCTGTTTCCTTTTTTTCCATTTACATCTTTATTCTTGTCTCTTTCACTAGTTTTCAATCCAGGTTATTATTTTACTATTTTAATTTCCTCTCTCTTTACCACCGTATTTTCACTCCTACCATTGACACTTATCATGCACACACTATTTATGTATTCAACCGTATTATCTTGTATAATCAACAATATTACTATAGTATTGCTCTTCATGTAACTTTTCCAATTAAAAAAAATCTTCGAAATAAAAGTAAAACTCTATATTTCAAAATCTATTGAACCTATGTAGTTGGAGTTGAGCATTATCTTGCAAAAGGTCAAGCAAATGATTTGAAGTGGGTCATTATGATACTTTGATGTTTTGCAAAGAACATTTTTGTCAGTCAAGAGTTTTGTTATGGTTCTCAATCATTTGCCCCAATTTAATCTATAGTTCATAAGTCAGGAGGTCGATTGATAGGCTTAAGCTTGGAAAATCCATTTTATGGTCCGATGTCCAAATATTTTTAGGTAAACCAATGTGACATTTACAGTTAAAATGTATTCTGTTAATTCAGATCTAGCTACTTAGGTGGCCAAACATTCTGTCATGGTTTGTGGTGGTCAAGAGATATTTTCTGGTGTTCATCTGCTCAAAGAAAAATATTTTTTTTACAATTCGTGTTCGGTATGACCAATATCCGGAAAGTTGAAAGGACGTGGTTGAGACTATCGACTAAGAATTGTGATACTTGTAATCAATGATTCATAATTATGGGCCTGATTACATTGTCGATGAGACCACCACTGACAGGCTGTCTGTGGAAATCCCACCGACAGACAAGCCATCAGTTCAACCACCCCATTAGGATCCAGGCATTAGGATCACAGAGGTCGGGGGAAAAATGCTGCATCCTACAGGATCTAGGATCCAGTCAGGCGGCGGTCAGATTGGAATCCCTAACATGAAGGCATTGCCTGCACGGGCCCCGCAGTAGGGATTACAATGTCCCTTTCTGACAGCCTTTTCATTGCGGTCCGACTGCCATAAAAAGGCTGTCAGAAACGGACTTTGGGGGCCCCAAGCAGAGCCCCCATCCCCCGTAGTGCCCCCTCTCACAGTCACGCACTGTGCCGCAGGCACCACATAGTGCCTGGCACACAGTCAATGGATGAACACAAAGTGCTCTTTCACACTGCAACCTGTTCTGCGGCCCTTTTCCCTGGCCACAGAACAAGCTGCAATGCAAAAAAGCACTTTTCCAACTGCCAGCATGGCGGTCTCATCCCAGTTGGGCGGTCGGACTGCCACCTGCTTGTATGTAGGTCGGTCTCCTGACCAGCGCGATAGCTGGCAACGGTCCAACTGCCTGTTATCGTAATGAGTTGTTAATACAGTAAAATAAACTTTAGACTTTATAATGAAACCTCCTACCCTAGCTGATCGCTACACACACTTTAAGCTTTTTGATTTTATGAATGTGTTAATGATAACTTGTAACCTGAACTATTTTGAATAAGGGAATATTTTATCATTATAGGCGAAATATAACTTTACAATGGAAATTTTTTACAACTCAATTCAAGGTCAAAATTTTGAAATAAAATCGAAACCTGAAACTGAGAACTGTGTTTATTATGGGGAAATTATATATGAGTTTCGTGGAATTGATTGCTCCATGCCACCCCAGTTTAGACCCAGCCATATGCAATTCTTGACCTTGCTCCTCATGGGAACAGTCCAGCCCAAAATGCCATGCCAGGTCCTCCCTGGACGAGAATCAAGCATTCTGGGATCAGATTAGGGGCATTACCGCTCATCAGCCAGGCTACCTTAAATCCAGTGACACAGTGAGCCTGGGACCCATGTCTGGCCATACCAGGCACACTTAGGGTGAGAAAGCAAAAGACACACAGATGATTGATGGAATGCAGAGTAAATCAAAAATTCACCCCCAGTCAAGAGATCTGGGTTAAATCCATTGTTTTTTTGCTCACCATGCCACCACAGTTTACCTGGGCTGGCAGTTCGGGCTGGATTCCCATGTGGAACAGGGTCTAGACTGATTAGCATATGGCTGGGTTTAAACTGGAATGGCATGGGAAGCAAATAAACAAAGGATTTAGGCCCAGATCTCTGTACTGGGAAGAATGTTTGACATTGTTCAGCATTCTGTCCATCAATCGTTCTTTTTACATTCGTCACCCCGACTGGGATGGGTATGTCCAGACTTGGGTCCCATGCTCTCCAGGCCACTGGAGTCAAGCTAGCCTGGCTGATGAGGGGAGAAACCACGAAATCGGTCCTAGAATACATGTTTTCCAGTCCAGGAAGAACCTGGCCTGGCAGTTCGAGCTGGACTATTCCCATGTGGAACAGGGTCAAGACTGATTTGCATATGGCTGGGTTTATACTGGAATGGGATGGGGTGCAAGAAACAATGGATTTAAGCCCAGATCTCTGTACTGGGGTGAATGTTTGACATTCTTTAACATAACATTCTGTCCATCAATTGTTCTTTTTGTAACAGTCAGTGCAGGTCCTGTTTCAGATCTGAATAGTTCTATGAGAATCAACATTTACCATAAAAATAGCCTGTCTTCTAAATTGGAACAATGAACTTAGTTTTCCATTACATTTGCATGAATTACAAAATGTATAATTCAATAAATTTTTTCAATGATAAATGTACCTTCAGCTGTGACAGTGACGGGAAAGGGGACCAACTCTTCTGCATCCACCTGTATATTACCTATGCCCAATAAGATACTTTTGTGATTGCCATAGGTTTAACTTATCTAGGATAGGGATTCAAATTTGAAAAATATGTGGTCCGCTGTTTTCCTCACCTTTACTATCATCTTGTTTAGATGTATCTTGCTAATGCAGTTTCCATGCTATCTTTCTATCAATGCATTTTGGGGGTGTGACATAGATGCCACCGCCTTTATCAGATTTGAGGAATCTGGCTTTCAATAGGTTCTCTAACATGAAACAGCTGTTCCTGTCCTTATCCTCAGGTCCCTCAAGTCCTCATCCCATCCATTACTTGTGGAGATAACCATTTCCCTGACAGATAAAAGAACAGAGGAATGCTGGGACCCTAACCGCACCCCCTCCCACTAGGAGTACATAACTAGTACTTACCCAGCTTTCGTCTTTTCTTTATTCTGTCTGCCAACAGTACTGGGACAAGGTTCTAGGTGCTGCTCCTGCTGGAGGGAGTGGCAGCCTTCACTGTCTCTGACCAGCTGCCGGGCTCTCTGGTTGTGAGTGTTTTGCTGGTGTGTCTCCTGCCCTGCTGGGCTTGACAGGAGGCTCTATTGTTGCTGGTTGTCCCTTTTGCGGTTGGTGAGCTGACCCTAGTGGTCATTTCCGTGTTGCAGGCCTTCCTTCCTGCTGGCTGGTATGCTGTGGAGGCTGCTTGGTAGCTCGGGGGCATGCTGGTGGTGCCCCTGGCCTGCATGGTTTATGGTGGCTTGGATATGCCTCTTAGCTCTGGCTCGTCATCCTGATGGCTTGGCTGATTGGAAGACACACTGTGGAGTCTGCTTGGCGGTTCGAGAGCTGTGCTGGTGATGCCCCCTGTCCTACCTGGTTTCCTGGGAGCCTGTATCGTCTGCCCAGGCGCTCTGTCATTTGGTTCACACCTTGGCTGGCTGGTGAGACCGTGGTGAGGCCCGCTGCAGTCCAGTTTCTGCAGGATCCGTGGGTGAGTATTGTGCAGTGGTTTCCCTTTTCCTTTTCCTGTTGCTATTTTCTGCTCCCCTGCCTGCATGGTTGCCCGGGGTGGTGTGTCTTCTGCCCTGGCTCTCTGGCGCATCTTCTTGATGGCTGGGCCAGTTGGTTGACGTGATGAGGTTTCTGCTTGGCAGCTTGGGGGCCTGATTTGTTGACCGGTGAGATGGTTGAATCTGCACAGGCTTTCTTTGCTCTGTCATCTGTTTCAGTGGCTATGTCTCTGTCTTACAGTGCCCTTGGTCCCTCTGTGGCTGGGTTCACGTCCCAGCTGTGGGGGTGTTGTATTTGTGTTTTTTTTGAATGCCTGCTGCTTTATGGGGGCATTTTGGTTTGGTCCATTGGTGTTTCTGCCCTCTTTGCTGCTGGGTTTCCCTGTGCTTAGTGCTGTGGCTGAGGTTTCAGCTTATGGTGTCCCCAGCTCCTCCCCCTCCTGGTGTTGTGTCCCACCTCAGCATTGGTGTGGGGGCTTTTGGCGCTTTTAGGGTTTTCACTGCCCTGCCGCTGCATGGGTAAGTTTCAGAACTATCGCCTTCCGGCCTCTGATCCCGCGGGTGTGTTTGGCTGTGTGTCCTACGGACTATCTTCCTGCTGTGGTGGTGTTGCCTCTGTGTGTTCCCTGCCCCTGTCTCCTGCGTAGGTGCTTCCTGTTTACGGGAGGGGTTGTCTTCATGTTGTGTGTCCGGTCCTGGCCACTGGGCCTAGTTGCCTGGGGTGGAGGGGTGCATTTTGGGTGTCTGCCTGGGGTTTTCTTGATTCCCTTCATCTTCTTCACATCTTCCTTGGGTGTGGGTGCTTCGGTTCCCTTGGGGTCCAGCGATTATGTGCCTGGCATGGCTGGGGGCCTCGCTGCCCCCGTGCTGGTGCGAGGTTTGCTGCTTCTGGCCTTATGGGCCGTGCCAGGGCATTCTGTCTCCGTTTCCTACTTCCTGCGGCGTTTGATGGTGGCCCTGTGGTTGGCTTGGGGTGCCCACCTGGGCTTTCTCGAGTCACTGGCCCAGGAGTTGGAGGCTGTTGCTTGCTCTTCTGGGCTGTTTTCAGCCTTCTTGTCTTGTGGTCTGGCTTTCTATTGGCCGTCTGGGGTTCCTACTCCTGTCTCTGCTGGCGGGTTCATTGTTCTGTAGTTTGGCTTCTTGAGGGCCTGTTAGCCACCCTGTTTGTCTCTCTTGTACTTGTGGATCTGGCGTGTGTAGTATATGCATTCTCTCGTCTTCCTGGTGAGCTGCATTCCGGCGATTTCCTTCAATTTTCGCCGTGTTGCCTGTCTTCCCGACGGTTGCCAGCGCTCGAGCCTCAGCTGGTGAGTCACGCGACACCTAAGCGTCATCGTCCTGTGCTTCCTCATTTCCTCGCGCAATTGACGCAGCAACACCAGCGTCTCACCTAATCACGCTGAAACGTCATCACTCCACGTTTGGCAGCCATTTCTAGGCGTTGCCTAGCTACCACTTGCTCCGCGCTGATCTTCACACGGAGTCAGTTTCCCATTGACTGACTTTGCAGCGCGACCTGTACTTCGCCTCTGTGGTATTTATTCTTACGCTGGATTTAAACTGGTACTGTAACATTGTTCTTTTTCATTTTGACAAATTTATTTGTACTTAGTGTGCTCTCTTGTCTTTCGACAGACACACTCTACTTTCATTTTATTTGCCATTTACATGCTTAGAATTTTCTATTTATTCACAATTACAACTGTTGCATTTTTAACCACAACTTTAACATTTTAATTCATTTCAATGGCTTCTTCTCAGCAATTTGCTCAACCCCCTCCTTTTCTTCAACTCCCTGGAAAACCTACTATTCCATGGCGTCAATGGGTTAGAGCCTTTGCCAACCATATCGTAGCCATTGATGCAGTCAAGTTCACTCCGGAGAGGAAAGTTGCCATCTTATATGGATGTTTGGGCGTTGCCGCACAACATACCTTTGAAAATCTCCCAAGATCCCCTCCTCCCTCTGGGGATGCTGGTGATAATTGGGATGAGTACAAGGAAGCCTTATCTAGACTCGCAAGACATTATGGTGAAGAACCTAATGAAATGCTTGAGAGACATAACTTCTTTAAAAGGAGACAACGAGAAGATGAGTCCATTGAAGAGTACATTGCTCAGTTAAGGATCTTGGCTTCTACTTGCGAATTTGAGTCTAATCCCGACATTTACATTCGGGATCAATTTGTTTTTGCGTGTTTTTCAAAAAAGATTCAACAACGCCTCTTGAGCTGCAAGAAGCCCACTCTTCAAGAAACTATTGACATTGCCAAGAGCATCGAAAGATCCATCACCACCTCTAATGCACTGCAAAAAGATCAAGCTCATTCTTCTTTTCACTCTCCTTCATATGACAATACCACTTCAATTAGTGTAGTTAACACTAATAGGTCTGTTAGGCCATTTCAAAAGAAACCTAATCCTAATCCTTATTGTTACAGGTGTGGTTCCAAGTCGCATATTGGCAACAATCCCTCTTGTCCTGCTTCAGGGAAAAGATGTGTTTTATGTAAAAAGTTAGGTCATTTCCAAGGTATGTGCAAGTCTGTCAAGAGATCGTCCAGACCCTCTGTAAATAGTATCGTATGTCCTGAGCTGGATGATTGTATTGATGAATTTCAAGACATGGTTGTTTCTATTCATTGCAACTTCATTGATACCTCTAATTTGGTTAAAGGTCCTTATTGCTCTGCACTGTTTGGGAACATTGAAGTTACGGTTATGGCAGATTCTGGATCTCCGATAACCATTCTCAATTCCATTTCTTTGCTCAAACCTGACCTTAGTCCCAAAGCTTTTAATGAATCTGATATTATTTTGCTGGGCTACTTCAACTATAGGCTTGAATGTTTTGGGAGATCTATTATCACAAAAATTTACATTGCAACCAAGGGTCCCAATATAGTTGGCTAGCAAGATCTTGCCAAAATGGGCATCTTCCTTGTTCCTGGTTCGGATCACCCCATTAGGGTTGGTGAACCACCCGAAGGCTACTCCCCGGTTCCACCTTTTGTTTCTGTTTGTCTTCTTTCTGATAATCATGAGGCAGACATCAAACAAATTTTGGATACATTTCCCAATGTTTTTTCCAGTCAACCAGGTACCGTCAAAGGTTTTAAACATGAGATCAAACTCAAAGCCTCTGCACAACCCGTTGTTCACAAAGTCCGTCCTGTCCCCATCAGTGCCAGAGACAAACTCAAATCTGTTCTCACCTCCCTCAAAAAGGATGGCATCATTGCACCGTCAGATTCCTCCGAATGGGTTTCACCCATTGTTATCGTGCGCAAAAAGAACGGCGAGGTCAGGCTTTGCGCTGACCTTCGCACCCTCAATAAAAATATTTTAGTTGATTGCCACCCCCTCCCCAAAATTCATGACCTTCTCACCAACCTTGGTGGTGCCAAATATTTTTCCCTTATTGACTTGCGCTCTGCATACCATCAGGTACCCCTTACTGAATCTTCCCAAGATCTCACCACATTTGTTACACCTTTTGGTGTTTTTAAATATTTGAAACTTCCATTCGGACTTGCTAGCGCAGCTAGTGTTTTCCAAAAAATCATGGATCACCTTTTCGAGTCTGTTCCTGGAGTTCAGGCCTATCAGGATGATATCTTGGTTTTCTCTCCTGATTGGAATTCCCATTTATCCCATCTTTCCTCTGTGTTGCGCAAGCTTAATGAAGCTGGAATGACCGTCAGGGCCGACAAATGTAAATTTGGTTCCCAGTCCCTGGATTACTTGGGTCACACTTTGACTCCCGAAGGAATAAAACCCAAGTCCTCCCTCATTGAGGCAATTTCTCAAGCGTCTCCTCCCAAAGACAAGGATGCCCTCCGCTCCTTTCTGGGTTTAGCGGAGTATTACGCCCGTTTTGTAAAAGGCTATGCCCAAATTGTTGAACCCCTCCGCTCTTTGCTTCGCAAAGGTTCCAAATTTGCTTGGACCGAAGACATTAACTCATCTTTTTCACATGTCAAGGACATGATTATTGGTGCCCCTGCTTTGCACCCCTTTCAGGACTCTGCCAAGTGTTTCATCATGGTTGACGCCAGCTTGACTGGTTTGGGTGCTGTCCTTGGCCAGTGGGTTTCTGGTAGGGAACACACTGTTGCCTTTTCTTCTAGAACACTCAAAGCTTCTGAAACCCACTATAGCACCATTGAGCGTGAGTCATTGGCTTGTGTTTGGGCTATTGAAAAATTTAAGAACTACATTTGGGGTAGAGAATTTGATTTGTTCACTGATCACAAGCCTCTCACTCAACTTCTCAATGGTGATGGCCTAGGTAAATCCTCTTTAAGACTTGTCAGACTTTTGTCAAAATTACATGAATTTCATTTCAATATTAAGCACATTTCAGGTGGCAAAAATTTTCGTGTCGACTGTTTGTCTCGCATGTCACTCAACTCTGATTCAGATTTTCAAGATTTTGGTGATGTTGAGTGTGTTGTCGCCACCCTTGATGCCACCAAATCATGCCCTTTTATTACAGAGGATTCTTGGTCAAAAGCTTATGAAAATGATCAGAATCTCAAGTTGGTTGCACAATACATTTCTCAGGGCTGGCCTGAGAGTAGAAATTTGTCAAATGAACTTAAGGCATTTTCCATGGTTTCTTCTGAACTCTCTCTTGTTGACAACCTAATTATGAGGCATGATGTTTTTGTTCCGCCTTCGGATGTCAGACCTGATATCATTATATTTGCACATCAGGGACATCTCGGCATTACTAAAACATCTCAACTCATTAAATTACATTATTGGTGGCCCTCTATTGAGTCCCAGGTAAAATTTTACATTGATTCCTGCAATGAATGTTTGCTCTCTGATAAGAAATGGAAACTCATTGGTACACCCCTCCATCCCGTTCCCTTTCCACTCAAACCCTGGGAAAAGGTTGGATCGGATTTTTCTGGCCCCTTTGACGTCCTTCCCCATGACATGAAATATGTCATTCTCCTCATTGATTATCATTCCGAATGGTTGTACCACATGTTTTGTGATTCCCCTTCTTCTGCCAATGCTGTCAAATTCTTGCGCAATCTCTTCGTCATCGAAGGTTGTCCTTCAGTGGTGGTCACCGATAATGGTTCCCATTTCGTATCTGAGAAATTTGACTCATTTTTATTGGAGCATGATGTTGTTCATTTCAAGGTTGCTCTCTATTCGCCCACCTCGAATGGCTTAGTTGAGCGGGCCAATAGACTGCTTAAAGATGCTGTCCAAACAGCCATTTCCTCACACAACGATGTTAGGGCTTTCGTTGAGGAGAAATTTTGGTCATATAACATTTCTCCCCATTGTACCACTGGTGTTTCCCCCTTTTCTTTATTAAGAAGTAGGAATGTACATACCAAATTGTGTCCCACATGGTTGTCTGCGAAAAACGTCAAGACCCTTCCACCTTCTGATGTCTCTCTTGCTGAAAAAGTTTCTCAGAAACAATCCCTTATGAAAACCAGACATGATTCAGGTAAAATTTTCACTTCTGTTGTTCTTAAAGTTGGGGATTGGGTCCTCATTAAAAATCCTAGAAAGGTTGCCAAAGGACTCTCTAAATGTTCCACACCTGTTCAGGTTACTGCTGTCAGTAAGGCCTCCGCCTTACTTGGCAGCAGAGGGTGGTGGAACAAAAGGGCTCTGGTTATCCTTTCTGACTCACAAGCTCGTTCATTGTTGCGTTTGTCCAAACAGCAGTTTGACCAATGTGACTGGTCTTTTTGGTTAAATCCTGCATCTTCTTCTGCCTCTTCTCCTCCTTTGGATGCTTCTGTTTCTGCAACTGATTCTCCTCCTTCCTCTTCAGGTCTCTCCTCTTCTTTTCCATCTTCCTCTCCCCCTTCCATTCTCTCTGAGACTGTTGAGGAGGTTTCACTCCAAGCTTCCGCCCCATCTGTTCGATGTAGGAGGCTTCCTGTCAGGTTCAATGATTATGTTTTAAGTTGAAACTTATTTTCATGCCTCAGTTTTAAAATTTTGTTCATGTCCTAACTTATGCCTTCCTTCCTTTCTCATTTTGTTCGAAATGTTGTGGAGAGGGAGAAGTTGTAGTATATGCATTCCCTCGTGCTGTGCTCAGCACGAGAGATTGCCCTCTGTTTATGTGTTCTGGCCTTCCATTCGGTTCTAGCGCTCTGGGCAACGATAGTCAGTTGCCCGGAGTCCTGGAGTCGAGCGGCGGTCTCTCTCCTGTGGGTGTTACCTTTACAGAAATTAAAGAAACCTTCCAACCTGCAAGTTTGCCTTTGGAGCACGTTTATTTCAGCGTGGTAATTGTTTTCCTGCCATGTTTTTGGCCTGGGGCTCTGGGGACCTTGGTGGTTTCCGTCCCCGGTTACTCTGGGGGTGGTTTGAGTCTTTGTCTTGGCTCTCCTGCAGCTTGTGTTAGGGCTTGCTAGGGATGGTTACTGGGGGTTGTCCATTGCTCTCCTGGCCAATTGGTTGGCTGGTTCTTTGGTTGGGGCTTTCCCCTTTCTGGCTTGAGTTGGTTGACATGGTGTCCAGTGGCCCTCGTCCCGGTTGTGGCTGGGGTGTGCGGTGCCTGGTCATTGCATGTGTTGTTCGACTTGTCTATGGTGGCCGGTGAGTTTGTCCATCTCCAGTGCTGTTTTCTGCCTTGGGTCATCCCCGAGTTTGTGGTTAGGGCTGTCGTCCCTGGTGTGTGTTATTTGGTTTTGGGTTCCACTGGTCTTGTGGCTTTGGGGGTTTGTCTTACCCCTCTCATGGTCATTTCCGCTTTCTGGGCCCTGGTCCAGTTCAGTCCGGTTCTGGGTCTGGTGGTGTCTGCCCCCTGGGGGGGGGGGTTCCTTCGATGGGGCCCTTTGTTTGGCCTCTTTCCTGGTGGGGTGTTGTGCTTCACTAGGTTCTGGCCTCTGGCTTTCCACCAGTTTTTTTCCTGGAGTTCTGGTGCTCAACCAGCCTGTCTCCGTCTGGTCGTGGCAGTGCCATTGTTCAACAGGGTTCCGGTGGGTGTGCCCTGGTGTTCTCTGCACTCTTAGCTTCTTCCTAGATCTTGCCATGTTGGCCTGTCTCAATGCCCTGGCTCTTTCTTCCACGTTGGGGGCTATGGCAGTTGTCCTGTGCAGGCATTGGTGGTTGGTGCTGGCTGTTCTTGCCTTTGGACCTGGTGCACCGCTGGGGTTTTCAGTGACTGTAGTGTCCTTAGAGCTCTCTGGGGGTTGGGTCGGTTAAGTTGGTAGGGGCTTGCTTTTTTGACGGTGCCTCCTCCCTTTTTGGTTTGGTCTGTGTGGTCCTGCCCTTGGCTGGTCCTCTGGGTGTGGGCCTGGGCCCCGTTGGCAGCCCCTCTTCTCCCTTTTTTGGGCTGGTCTGTTGTGGGCCACCCTGGTGGTGGTGGGGTTGGTCTGGTTGTTGGCCCTGTCTCTCTTAGTCCCTGATTGGGGTGGGGCATTTGGTTCTTCCCCTGCTTTCCCTCAGCACTCTTCTGTGATTGGTTGTGTGGCCTTTTGGCATTGCTGTTCAAGAGAACAAGGGTCCTCAGGGAATTCGATAAACAAACAAATAAACTTATAGACCACAATCAGTACTATAATCCAGTTTCCAGGCCCAGCTGGGCAAGGAATGTTTAATTTAGAATCAAAAGGAATTTGATTGACCTAGAGGGGGTCACATACAAAAATTTAGATAGAGCACAATCCTGTACCTATCCCAAGACTTGGAAAAACCATAGGGTAAGGAAAGTAGGTGAGTCAAGAGAAGAGTTTTTTACAGGCAAAAAAAGCTTTGGAGACAACTGTCGCTTGCGAATTAATAATCAATTACAGCAAGTTTCGACATACAATGTCTACAGAATAATATACAAATGAATTTCCTGCAACACTGTTTTAAGCGTCAACGTTTCGATCCCCTGGCTCCTAATGAACCGGGATCATCATCAGGACTGTATTAATCACTGCCTGTTTTCATTACGAACGCCTTGTTTTAGACTGAAATGGACTTTGAAAAAACCGTAGATTCGCGGGTGAGTCTTCCTTAGTGGTAGGGCTCAGAATTATGAGTACGTTGCTCCTTGGGTTATGGAGCCGCTTTAATAAAGCTGTCTCGGATGCTTACTCCGCAGTTTACTCAGTGATGGGTTGATGGTGGAGACACAGTGGTCTCTCTCCTCATCTCAGTCAGCGTGAATCCCCTGCTCTAGAAGGGATTCACGCTGACTGAGATGAGGAGAGAATCTACGTTTTTTTCAAAGTCCATTTCCGTCTAAGACAAGGCGTTCGTAATGAAAACAGGCAGTGATTAATACAGTCCTGATGATGATCCCGGTTTATTAGGAGCCAGGGGATCGAAACGTTGATGCTTAAAACAGTGTTGCAGGAAATTCATTTGTATATTATTCTGTAGACGCTGTACGTCGAAACTTGCTGTAATTGATTATTAATTCGCAAGCGACAGTTGGCTCCAAAACTTTTTTTGCCTGTAAAAAACTCTTCTCTTGACTCACCTACTTTCCTTACCCTATGGTTTTTCCAACTCTTTGGATAGGTACCGGATTGTGCCCTATCTAAATGTTTGTATGTGACCCCCTCTAGGTCAATCAAATTCCTTTTGATTTTAAATTAAACATTCCTCGCCCGGCTGGGCCTGGAAACTGGATTATAGTACTGATTGTGGTCTATAAGTTTATTTGTTTATTTATCGAATTCCCTGAGGACCCTTGTTCTCTTGAATAGCTGATTACCCATGGTCCAAAGGTATTTATTGGGTTCCCTTGTTTACATGAAAAAAACTTTTGGCATTGTTGGGCATGTCTACTTTAGGCCACTCTTTGCGATTTCCGTTACTGTGTCGCTGGGGCTGCTGGGCATCCTTGCAGGCTTTTCATGTCCTGTGGGGTGCTCAGTCTGTTCTGGTTCCCCTGGTGCCTGTTGCTCTGGTAGTGTGGTTGCTTCGGCCTCTGTTTCCCTTCTGGGGCTTGGCCTTGGGATTTGGGATCTCTGTGGTGTGCCTCCTCTCCAGCCTTGGTTTTGTTTGCCCTTGCCTGGGTTTCTGGGCTCCCTTCGGCTCTGTGTTTTTTTGAGATTTAGGGCTGGTGGGGCCTGGGTGCCTTGCTTGTTCTTTTTCTGTACTTGGCTGCCTCCTTGGTGCCTGTGGTAGCTTCTAATTTCTGAGGTCCTGGTTCTTCCAGGCCTTGGTTGTGTCCCTTTTGATCTGTCCCTGGCTTTGCTGGGATGTCTGGCCGCTTTGGGTCTTCTTCAGTCTGTGGCCTCCTTGTTGTCCTTCTGTAGTTGGTGGTCTCTGAAGCTTCCTTGTTTAATGCTCCTCCTCTGTGGCATGCTGTTTTTCGTTCTCCTGGGTCATCTCCTGCTTGTGCTGGGCGGTGCGGCCCTTCTGTTTGCTTGGGTGTGTTGCGGTCTGTGTGCTCCTGCCTGTCTTTTCCTCTGGTTCTCCTGTTTGCTTTGCTTGGGATGCTACTTTCGGTGTCGTGTCCTGGGAGTTCTTTAGGCGTTTGGAAGGCCGGATTCCTAGTTTTGGTATGCTCCACAAGTAATGGATGGGACGAGGACTGGAGGTAATACCCTATTACTTACTGGAAATCTTCATTACTCCTGGTTCCATTGTCCTTGTCCCATCCATTACGTCCCTCCCGGCCGGCCTTCCTGTTGGTGGCTTGGTAGTTCTGGCAAAATGCTGGATTAGTACTAGTTATGTACTCCCAGTGGGAAGGGATGGGGTTAGGGTCCTAGAATTCCTGTTCTTTTTTCTGTCAGGGATATCTCCACAAGTAATGGATGGAACGAGGACAATAGGACAGGAGTAATGAACACTTACGGTAAGTAATAGGGCAGTCATGTTCCATATGTCCAGGCAATATATAGAGGTGTTTAGGGTATTCGAGTCATTCCTTACAGTTTCTCATATTTTTAGATAAAGTGGTAAATCTTCAACTGTTTAATCATAGTGTTATGTGAGAGATTAAACTTGTGGCAGAAATGACTTCCTCTGTTCACTTTTAAATGACCTTCTTCGCTATAAGGATAATTTTCAATCATTGTCTTAACCTGCTCATCATGGAAAGTATTTCCCAATGAGCTATTTTTCTAACAATGATTTAAGTACCTTCTAGCGGAGCTGGGTGTACTTAGAGATATCTGCCCGCACTTTCCTCATAGCTCGAAGGTAAGTATTCCTTATGCTCAGGGTCAGACTAGGACAGAAAATGTAAGTGGGATCCAAAATAAAAGTGTCCCACATATGAATTAAAAAACTAAAAATGGAGCCCATGTTTACAAATTGGGGTTGTTTTCAAGTTCTAAAAGGAACTCTATATAGGTGTTTTGCAAGGTATGGAATGTATGAATTTGAGCTTGCTCAGGGCAATTTTTGTTTTAATACCAGGGAAATCAACCGTAAAACCGGTTCAGCAGAACTTAAAAACAGGATCACAAACAGCCTAGAAAATGACCCAAACACTAACCTGTGTGTTTGTAGGAACAAAAGGGTACGCAAAAGCTAAGACACTCCAAAATTTACCTCAATCACATTTCCCACATTTCACTGGTTCACAGACAATGTTAACCCCCAATTGCAGAGGCAATGTTTCCCAGGGATAAGGCACCTCCCAAGCATAAAAAATACAAAAAAATACCAATTCATTAAATAAATGAAATTGATTCTGCGGGCCCATTCAATCATTGAGTTATAAATCAATAAAAAGTTGAGGGTTTTACTAGAGAATTCAAAAATAAGTGGTAGGGATGCAATGCAGGCTCTGAAGAGTTACACAGAGTATCTACCAAGTTGAAAATATTTCGAGTCTCAATGGATAGCAAAATCATTGGACAGTAAGCATAGTAGAAGAGGAAAATATTCTGCCTCACCTCCAAAATCAAGGGTTTTAATACATTATTTTCACATTTGAAATTACAAAACCCACAGGAAGATGATGGTGTGAGCAAAAGTATAATTCTTTCAGCAAATCAGAGACAAAATAAACGTCATATTACTTTAACTCCTATTCACTAGCCCACTACACAAATATTTATTTATCCCCCCCTATGCTAATGTCATTTGGAGATGCTCAGACAGAACAAGATATTTTAACGATGGTACATTATGGGAATGAATAGGTCTCAGTGAATAAACTGAAGACTATGCAACATATTGCAGTTAACATCTGAGCTGGGGAAGCTTCATCGAGAGCAGAACAGCAACAGTCTAAAATAGCTAAATTCATTACAGCCTGACTATGTGCTGCAGATCTTGAGGGGGATGTCTACGGGGGGAATAGAGGTTGAGTGACAGAGATGATTTCCATCTTTGCCAAGATGGCGCTTCACACTGAAATTTGGTATAGTTAACATACATTAGAAAAACACACTTCTACACCACATAGGAAGCTCGTTTCAAAAGCATTCATATTGCATCAGTCTATATATGTAGAATCAAGTGTGGAATTGCATTCCGTTCATTGTTAATAATGCACAAAAATATGAATTCTTTAAAAGTCTTTTCCAAGGCCAACCCGTCAGGCGCTGCCCAGTGCTTAATTTGAGCCTATGGGTTTGCCAGAAAGGGTCACCGGTATTCATGTTTGGGTAATAGCACTTATGTTTCTGCCTCAGACATTTATCAAGAGCATGAGAGAAAAGCAAACAAAATGGAATGACAGAGGAAGAGCAAAACAGAACAACCATGATAAAGGGATACATCAGGAACCCGCCAGAGAGAGATTAAGGGGCAGGGAGTGTCTGATAGTGGATTAAAGAGGAATGAGATGGATTCAAGACTCAGCAGCTTTGGTATTGAGGGTGTCACATTTCATTGCACTGCACGTGGGCTTCTAAGTAGAGCTTCTGGTATGGCAGTCATCCTTTTGCAAATTAAGCCCTGACGACTGCTGGATTTCCTTTGATGCCACTTCGACCCTGAATATGCTTAAAACACGTAGTGCCAGTGTTGCAGCAAATACATGGATCATTCATTTATGAGAAGCAATCACACACAAATAGAGAAAGAAAAGCTTTATTGGTCACATGTGTGAGAAGTCATACAGAGAAGCCATAAGAGACATTTTGAAATGGGACCCCTCTCAACCTGGAATTAAAAAATATTACTAACCTCTTGGGGCTGTTCCATGATGGCTTTATTGGTGCTGTGCAGAGCTAAACTCATGTTTTTAATGCACCTCAAGGGATAAAGGTCAATTTTATCCCAATATTTCTCTGTATTGAAGCTTTATTTTCAGATGGTATGCTGTGCCTGAAAAAACATCATGATACATACTTTATTAGCCAAGCAAAATGAGATGAGATTACCAAATGATGGCAGCAGAGGAAAAGGGACATATATGGCAAATGGACACAAAAATCGAGATAACTTGACCAGGCTAACTAAATTACATTTGCAACTCAAGG
Organism: Lissotriton vulgaris; assembly: GCF_964263255.1. Taxonomy (NCBI): domain Eukaryota; kingdom Metazoa; phylum Chordata; class Amphibia; order Caudata; family Salamandridae; genus Lissotriton; species Lissotriton vulgaris. The sequence goes on from NW_028246579.1 coordinate 648,575, forward strand.
AAGTGGGTAATTTATGCCATCATTTTAGTCACTTTATTTTCACCAAAAATGTACTCAGAGGAAGCATAACCATGTTATACCTGCAAACACTGTTTCTTTATCAGTTCCATGAGCTTTTCAATCAAAGCCATCCCCACAACTGTAACCTGCTGTTCCCTCAGTGGTCCTAGGAGGAAATTCACATCTGTTGGGATTGTGACAGTTCCTTCTAAGTCCTTTTAGTCATAAAAGGGGCACTGAAGAATTGAAGCTCACTAATAAAAAAGAGAAAGAAAACTCCATTAGGGGTGGGCGGAATTGGCGGAATTTAGTTCTGCTGAATTATATAAAATTCTGCAAAATCGCGCGAAGGGGCAGGGTGGGCACAGCAAACTGCAGTGCACACCCATTTGTGCGCTTACATAATTATATAAGGCACCAAGGGGTATCCTCTCCAGTGCCTACCCCTCGGTGCCATAACATACTTATCAAAAGGCATCGAGGGATATGTACTCAAGTGCATGTTCCTCAGTGCTGAGGGGTATCCACTCCAGTGCATACCCACTCGATGTCCTTACATGCTTATGTAAGGGTGCTGAGGTGTGTGCCCTGCTTCCAGCCTTGTTAAAAATTAAAACCACTGCAGAATAATTTGACCGGCAGAGTGGCGTAATTTAAGCAGTAATTTGGCATTACAAGAGTGACATGGAATTAGCAATTTCTTCCAATTCCACAAGGAGAATAAAACTTTCACCCACCCCTAATTTCACTGAGTCACCGAAGATTGTGAAGCATACTTTTTACATTGTTATGGGCAGTTCAAAAACCCGTCCTTTAGCAGTACCTAGGCCTTTATGTGTTGCTCGGTCACCTATTATTGTTATTATTGACCTATTATTGACACTGGCTCTACAAGACCCAACCTACTCGTCAAACAGGGGGAGGCAGCAGCATTTTCCTGAAAACAAGAAAGAATAAACTTTGAGCTGGAATAGGATTTCGTTTCCGTTCTGAGTGTGGATATTTCCTGCTAGTGGTCATTGTACAGACAGATGATGATTGTCCATCATTAAATCTGTCGGTTTGTGACAGAGAGATAAAGGGTGATGAGGTTAATAAAATCAAAATTGTTACCATTATTACTAACAGCGTATTGTCACAACAGAGCTCTCTCTACTTGTTTCCCTTCTCCATCACGTTCACTTCTATTTTAAGCTAACTAGATGATTTGATGTCTTTTTACAATATACTTCTAACAATAAAATATTCTTTACCCTCACATAATTTGTTCATGTTGTTGTTGAATATTTTGGCCCCAAAATAATATGTTTATGTAAAGCAGAATTTATGGCAATATCCCACAATATATATATATATGTGTGATCAAGACCACTGAAACGCGGTTGAAACGCGTCAGATTGGGCACTCACTACCTTATTTTATGGATGCACTAATTTTGCAATAAATACACTGCCTTAACACTCCACAATGTGGTCCGTACCTGTTCTGTTGCTGAGGAAATGGCAGCCTAAGGATTGTGATTACTATATATATATATATATGTATATATATATATATATATATGTATATATATATATATATATATCAAATGAAGACTCCCGCCACTTCCACCATAGCCACGGCGGCGAAGAAGGAGAAACGAACCACTTGATCAGGCAAGAAGATATTTAATCAACCATATCCAAAAAGGCATCGACAGATGACGCATTTCGGGCTCGAGAGCCCTTGATCACATGATATATATATATAACCTACTGACGGTCACCAGTAGGTAGTTATATTTAAAAGCTAGTTTCAATAGGAAATCCGCAACAATCTATTTGGAATAACTTTGGCACCGGTGGACGAATTTTCGCGCATTTCTCCAAGAAAATGGCCTGCTCCGCTCCGCTCCTTCACTGAAAGTTTGAGGGTGATTCGTGAAGCGGGGGCGAGAAAAAAGGGGGGACCCAAAACGTGTTTTCCCCATGCAATTTTCCAAAGGACCTTTAGCCAGGGCTACAGCCCGAACGGCTGAACAGAATTACACCAAATTTGGCAAAAAGGTAGAGTTCGGTTCGCAGATCACGCTTTTTGTTAAATGGTGTAAATCCATTCTCTGTACCTTCCAGAGCACAAGCTGAATGCTAATTGGCTGTCAACACTCCAAACCAGGAAGTGTTGACAGCCATCTTGTGCCTCGGTTGAACCGAGGCACTAGAAAGCAGAGAAACAAACGTGAAAAATGCAAAAAGGGGCAGGGTAGAAACACCCTGACCCCCTAGGCCTGCTCAAGGCGTCCCACAAGAACCCCCAAGGGGCAAAAAAATGGATTTATTATTTTTTTAAATCGCCGGGCCCGAAAAGAAAAAAAACGGGTCTGCTTTTTTATAAATTAGCCCACGGGGGGACCAAATCTCGGGGGCAAAATGATTTAAAAAGTGTGGGGGGGTTCCAATCCCCCCCACACTGCCCCGGGGACCGCCACCCCCAGGGTTTTGGAATTAGTGAGGGGGGCCTCTATGGCCTCCCAGCCCCGGGGACCGCCACCCCCTGGGGCTTTTTTTCTAAGTTTGCGGGGGCTCACGGCCACCCGCAGCCCCGGGGACCACCAACCCCCGGGGCTTTAATATTAGTGATGGGGGCCTCTAAGGCCCCTCAAGCCCAAGGGACCGCCACCCCGGGGCTTTCTTTCTAGGAATGCGGGGGGGGTCATGGCCCCACGCAGCCCCGGTGACCACCCCCCCGGGGCTTTGTTTAAAAAAAATAAAAAACCTGTGTGGGGGGCTCAAGTCCCCCCACACGCCCCGGGGACCGCCACCTCCCTGGGGCACTAATATGCAAAATAGAGGAGTCCGTGACAGACCCCCCAGCTCCTGGGACCCCCACCCTGGGGCTTTGTTGAAGTTGGGAGGGGGCCGCACGGCCCCCCTCCTGGAGCCCTCGATGGCCCTGGGGATCGACACCCCCCAGGGCCGGCTCCTGCAGTGTCCCGGGGTGGCCACCCTCGGGACACTGCTGTTTGCTGTGGTAGGGCGGGAGCTTCACGCTCCCACCCTACCACAACAAACTGCTTTGATTTTTAAAGAGAGAGCAGGAAACCTGCTCTCTCTTTCAAAAATCAAAGCCGATTGCTTTTTGTATGGGGAGCAGCATGTTAGCTGCTCCCCATACAGAAAAGCAATGCCGGCTCCCGCAGGATGCGGGGAGCCGGCAGGGACTGTGGGGGGCTTGGGGACCCCCCCACGGCCCCCAATGAGGAAAGCCAGGCCCCGGGGATCGGGTCCCGGGGGCTAGAAGTGACCCGGGAGGGGGGGCCCCGCAGGCCCCCTCCCAAAGAAAAAAAATATTTTAAAAAAGGCCGGCCCGGGGGATGGGGTCCCCGGGGCCTTAAGGGAGGCATAGGAAGGGGGCTATGCAGCCCCCTCAACAAAAAAGAAAAAATAAAGTAGCCATGCCCCGAGGGATGGGGTCCCCGGGGCCGAAATAGGCCAGGGGAGGGGGCCACGGGCCCCCTTCCCGATTTAAAAAAAATATACATATACAAATTGGGGGCAGGCCCTGGGGGATGGGGTCCCCAGGGCCAAAAAAAAAGAAAAAGAAGGGGGGCTACACAGCCACCATTCTTAAAAGTTTTCTCTTTTTAAAGAGGCCACGCCCCTTTTTACACCTCTCTGCAACGCAGCCCCCTGGCGCACACTGGAGGTTCCTGGTGGGCTAGTTGGCCCCCCGGGAACCCCATTATGCAAGAGGAATTAGTTCCCCTTCTGCAAATGCGCCAGGGGGCTGCGTTGCAGAGGTGTAAAAAGGGGTGTGGCTTCATTACACCTCTCTTCAACGCAGCCACCTGGTGCATACTGGAGGTTCCTGGTGGGCTAGTTGGCCCCCAGGGACCTCCAGTATGCAAGGGGAATTAGTTCTCCCTCTGCTAACGCGCCAGGGGGCTGCGTTGCAGAGAGGAGTAATGAGGCCACGCCCGTTTTTACAACTCTCTGCAACGCAGCCCCCGGCACATACTGGACGTTCCTGGTGTGCTACTTGGCCCTCAGGGACACCCAGTATGCAAGGGGACTTAATCCCCCAACTTAAAACGGGTTACGGGGCATGTTTGCACAGTGGTGAAGGTAGGGGGTGGGGCTTGAGGTGACATGTGTGCAAACACGCCCTGTGGCGCGTTTTAGGTTGGGGAAAATATTCAATCCAGAGGTCCCCTATGGGCCAACTAGTCCAACGGGTACCTCTAGTAAGTGCCACGGAGCTGCGTTGCTGAGTGTTGTAAAAAGGGGGCATGCCCTCTGAACACCTCTCTACAACGCAGCTCCCTGGTGCAAACTGGAGGTACTTGATGGGCTAGTTGGCTCACAGGTGACCTCAGGATTGAAGAGGAATATATTCCCCAACCTAAAACTCACCACAGGGCGTGTTTGCACACATGTGTCCTTAGGCGCCGCCCCCTTCTTTCACTATTGAGCGAAATATTCCTCTAAAATTAGCCGAAATAAGAATTCCGATTTACTCACCTGTTATCACGAGAGACGTCAGTACTGCATCTTTGAGCCCAGGACCGACCCTGAAAAGTAACTGTAACCATACTTATAGTAACTTGAATTTCCTTCCATAGGCAAACATTGGCTTGTTTTACTTGGAAATTCTTCTAAGTGTGGAGTTTTGGAACTTTAAAAAATTCCACTAAAAACAGCCGAACTACGAATTCCGATTTACTCACCTGTTATCAAGAGAGACCTCAGTGCTGCATCTTTCAGCCCACTACTGATCCTGAAAAGTAATTCTAATCGTAGTTACAGTAACTTGAATTTTCTTCCATAGGCTAAAATTGACATGTTTTCATTGGAAATTCTTCTCAGTGTGGAGTTTTGGAACTTTAAAAAATTCCTCTAAAATCAGCCGAACTACGAATTCCGATTTACTCACCTGTTATCAAGAGAGACCTCAGTGCTGCATCTTTCAGCTCACTACTGTTCCTGAAAAGTAAATTTAACTGTACTTACCAGTAACTTGAATTTTCTTCCATAGGATATCATTGCCTGCTGTATAAAATATATATAAATTAAAAACATTAAAAAAATAAAAATATTACAATTTCAATATTTTTAGAAAGGTTTATTTTTCAATTCATATAAAAAATATGTAATGTAATTTAAAAAATAAAATCTCTAAAAATAAATAATGTAAAATAATGTAGTAAATCGGTATAAAAAAATATAACAATTAATACATTTAAAAATTATCATTTACAAAACCTTTAAAATTCACTGAAAAAACCATAGGTTTCAGCCAAGTTATAGTTAAAAATTAGCATTTAAAAAAACCTTAGAAATTCACTGAAAAAAACCATAGGTTTCACACACGTTATAGTTAAAAATTAGCATTTAAAAATCCTTAGAAATTCACTGAAAAACCATAGGTTTCACACATGTTATAGTTAGCTGGACATTTCACTTATACAAAACCATTGAAATTCCCCTGTTATAGTTAACTATAACTCGCGAGCCCGCAATGCACTGCTGATGACGTCACATATTACCTCACTCATGACATGGTCAGTGACATCACTCATGACATCACTGATGACATCTCAATGACATCACTGATGACATCACTGATGACATCATCCTTGTGAAAGAGTGACAGACCTCCTCTCAGCGTAATAGCGTAATATAACCCTTGTAACACACATCAAAAAATAGAAACTAAAATTTTCAAAAAGAATGGAAAACCAATTCCAGTTAGAACAACCTATTCAGTAATTCTAAAATCTACATACACATCCAGTCATTCACTAACAGTTCTATATAGGCACTCATACATGTACCCACTCATCATGTGTACTCATACACCTATACATCTTATTACACACCGACAGTTACTCACACACAAACTAACACATGCAAATAAACATCCATTTACTTGCATAAACAGCTATACACCCACCACTACACTTACTTCTACAGAATCGTACACATACTTACTCTCTTAAATAATCACTTATAGAAACACATACTTATTTATACAGGCATTCCTACAATCTCTCGCTCTCACATATACTCACTTATATACATCACTTATATACATCAATACTGGAGTAGTGTGGCTCAATGGTTAGAGCGGCAGACCCTGATGCAGAGGTCTGTCCCGGGACCAGGGTTCAATTCCTACCTCGGCCGGTCTTGGTGGGGTCTTGAGCTCTAAATTCCTCGGATCTGATTTCTCGCCTCAGTGCCTATTCTAATCATGGGTCCCACGCTGCAACTCTGGGCAATAGCTTGCTTAATCTCCACAATGGCCCCAACAGCGCTGGGATGCCTGGCTTCACCTCGGGGATGCCCAGGAGTGGACATTTCACAGGGAAAAGCCAGGAAGGGTTCCTTAGTGGTATGAGTACAAGCGCCGGGAGACCTGGTCCGGGTAGCTGTGCGCAATACAAGTACAAAACATTCACATTTACATTTACTCACATACACTAGTTTAAAACATATGTAATTACTCATAAAGATAATATTGAGACAGTGATTCACTCACTAACACACACACTCATCCACCCATACAGTCCTGCACACATGTTGCCTTCAAACAGTGAGTTGTACATTCATGCATCTATGAGGTAAGGAATACACCCCTCCAAACCATACAGACACTCATACTGATACTCTAAAAACCAACTAATAAACCATATCGACACTCATGTAGCTAGTCACCAACCCATGCTGCCACTTATACACAAAGTGAGACACTGATACAGATATTTACATAATTAAACATTACAAGCTAATACATGTATTCACTAAGATACACTTAATAAGCCGGTCATACAATAATTTTTACAAAAAAAAAGTCCATTTAGACACTTATTACACATGCATTCTTCCATCAACCTTTAGATATACATATATAAAACAAATTAATTTTTTCAGAAAGACACACATTCAATGGATAATGTCATCAGAGATCTCATCAGTGATGTCATTTGAGATGTCATCAGTGATGTCACTGACCATGTCATGAGTGATGTAATATGTGACATCATCAGCGGTGCGTTGCGGGCGCGCGAGTTATAGTTAACTATAACTGGGGAATTCCAATGGTTTTGTATGAGTGAAATGTCCAGTTAACTATAACATGTGTGAAACCTATGGTTTTTCAGTGAATTTCTAAGGTTTTTTAAATGCAAATTTTTAACTATAACGTGTGTGAAACCTATGTTTTTTTTCAGTGAATATATATCTATATATAAATATATAGGACACACTGACGAAGGCTCACGCCGAAACGCGTCTGTGCTTTTTTGTTCCCCATAATTAAATCGCTGGTTGACTTTTGGATTACGAGTGCTGCCTCTTTCTTGTGAGACTGAGAAGAGTCCTGAGCGAAAATATATATATATATATATATATATATATATATATATATATATATATATATATATATATATATATATATATATATATATATATATATATATATTCACTGAAAAAACCATAGGTTATAGACCATATATAGTTAGGAATTAGCATTTACAAAACCTTGAAAATTCACTGAAAAAACCATAGGTTATAGACCATATATAGTTAGGAATTCGCATTTACAAAACCTTATTTTACTCACACAAAACCATTGAAATTCCATATATAGTTAGTTGCACTAACTATATATCGCGCACCCGCAATCCACTGCTGATGATGTCACATATTACATCATTCATGACATGGTCAGTGACATCACTGATGACATCACTGATGACATCTCAAATGACATCACTGATGACATCTCAAATGACATCACTGATGACATCTCATTTGACATTACTGATCACATCACTGATGATATCATTCATGTGATAATACGATGAACCTCTTCAGACTCTAATATAACCTTAGATACAATCAGTGTAAACAGACACTCACAGACTGTCACTCATCCATGGAGTTACTCACACACCTAGTCAGTCATGCAAAGATTCAATCACACCTCCATTTCCTCAACTATACAGTTATACAAACTTTACTTATTCAAACATATACTAACACATATTTACTCTCTTATACAATCCCTGATACAAGTTCACAATGATCCATACAGCCACTCACACATTCACTGGCTCTTATGCACAGTTATTTATATATGTCAACTCTCACATGTACTGTGTTTTACATATGTACTTACTTTGACATGTAGCACTGAGATATCCATTCATTCACCAATACACTCATGCACACAGTCAACCGCCCATACAGCTGTTTTCACATGCACTTTTGAAACCATACATCTAGTGAATCAACTGCTCACACATCTATGCACAGAGTCATACACCTCCCAGCCACCCACACACACACTCAGTCTCCCATACAAATACTTGGGCAACCAATCAATAACCCATATAGTTACTCATATAGCTACTTATCAACACATGCAACAGTTTACAGAACAACAGACATAATGATGCACAAATTAAGACAGTTTAGTCACTAACCCATGCACTCAGTGAGACACATTTAATCACTCACTCATACAGTCAGTCATGCACCTACTAAATCCTTCATCCAGACACTTATACATCCACTCGTTCTTCAATATGTAAGACATATTTTAACTTTACAGAAACATACAGTCACTGGATGTTGTCATCAGTGATGTCATCAGTGATGTCATTTGAGATGTCATCAGTGATGTCATCAGTGATGTCACTGACCATGTCATGAATGATGTAATATGTGACATCATCAGCAGTGGATTGCGGGTGCGCGATATATAGTTAGTGCAACTAACTATATATGGAATTTCAATGGTTTTGTGTGAGTAAAATAAGGTTTTGTAAATTCGAATTCCTAACTATATATGGTCTATACCCTATGGTTTTTTCAGTGAATTTTCAAGGTTTTGTAAATGCTAATTCCTAACTATATATGGTCTATAACCTATGGTTTTTTCAGTGAATTTTCAAGGTTTTGTAAATGCTAATTCCTAACTATATATGGTCTATAGCCTATGGTTTTTTCAGTGAATATATATATATACATACATATATAAACATATATCATCTGTATATCTATATAAATATAAACATAAATGCATGCATACATATACTTATATGCATACAGATGCATGTTATTTACATGAAAGTTGAAAAACACTAATAAAAGCAAAGCTAAAAAGCCACCTCATTACAAACAGAATGGCCTTAACTTAAACGAGGGCGAGATCTATTGCATTTTCAATGCTTGTTTACTTTGGTTCCATCAAGAAGGCATTCAGATGTGTCACACATTTGCCATAAATTCTGAATGTTAGCACTCTAGTTGCACATTAGATCACTGTAGTAAAGCTACTGCTCACCAGGGACGTCTGCTGCTGGTATTCAAAGTGCATGTTTCAGTCTGCATGTCAGAATTTCTTTAATGAAATAGAAGAGGATTTGAGAAGTCACTCAAAATGATCCCTAATTTTTCTTTCTGAAGCACTAATCATACTTTCTATGGCAAAATTAACCCCCTCATGTTGTTCCTTTTTAAATTGAGTGTTTTCAGACTTACCACTTCATTCCAATCAAGATGGCTTCTGGTGTGCCATACTTTTGTCATAAGTAAGACTGTTAGCGCTCTAGTTGTTCTTTAGAACACTCTGGGACATTCTGTCATTGGGCTATACTTGGGGTACATCTGGGTGATATTTGGGCTACATTTAGGCTCTTTTGTCTCTGGTGGCCATCTTGGGAGACTGTATGTCAGAATTTTTTAATGAAATTGAAGAGGGTTTGAGAAGTCACTCAAAATGTGCCCTAATTTTTCTTTCTGCAGCACTAATCATAATTCATATGGCAAAATATACCCCCTCATTTTGTTCCTTTTTAAATTAAATGTTTTAAGAGTTACCACTTTATTCCAATCAAGATGGCTTCAGGTGTGCCATACCTTTGTAATAAGTAGGACTGTTAGCGCTCTAGTTGTTCTTTAGAACACTCTGGGGCATTCTGTCATTGGGCTATACTTGGGCTACATCTGGGTGATATTTGGGCTACATTTGGGCTCTTTTGTCTCTGGTGGCCATTTTGGGAGACTGCATGTCAGAATGTTTTAATGAAATAGAAAAGGATTTGAGAAGTCACTCAAAATGTGCCCTAATTTTTCATTCTGCAGCACTAATCATACTTTCTATGGCAAAATATACCCCCTCATGTTGTTTCTTTTTAAATTAAATGTTTTAAGAGTTACAACTTGATTCCAATCAAGATGGCTTCAGGTGTGCCATACCTTTGTAATAAGTAGGACTGTTAGAGCTCTAGTTGTTCTTTAGAACACTCTAGGAGGCTGCAGTAGAACACAAAGGAATCAACTGACAGTCTCTGTCCTTGTTGGATGTACATGTTTTACTGAGAATGTCAGACTTCATTTTCACATGACTGAGAAAGATAATGTGAATTTTCAGAAAATATGCTTTCAGTTTAGCTTATAGATCCCCTTCCAAACCACTGTGGGAAAATCATGAGATATTAGTTTTCTTTCAAACAATATTCATGATATCACAGCAGAAGGTTTTTTCACATGGTAAAATCACCTTAGAACCCACCACAATTCCTAAAACGAGTATGGTACCATCAACAAATGATTTATAATGTAACTAAAGTCCTAAAACCCTCTATTAACTACAATGCTTTTTAATGAGGTGCTATCATGTATATTGGTCCCAAGATGGCTGCCAACACTTCTTGGATGAAGTGCTGACAGCCAATCAGATCAGATGTGTGGTTAGGCTCCGCCCAGATATATATCTTTTTTTGAACCTAAATTACTCAAAATCCACTGGAGCACATATATTGAGACCTAGCAAAGGCACATCGGGCTAACAGTCCCTACAATTTTGCCAAGTTTCGTGCAAATCCATTCAGCCGTTCGAGCTAAAAGTGAGGCCAACCGCCCTATGGAAATTAACATGGGAAAACGCGTTTTGGGACCCCCCTTTTTTCTCGGCCCCCCCTTGATGAAACCACCCCAAATTGTCAGGGGCTGCTCAGAAACAAAATGTTCCATTTTCCTGAAAATTTCAGCCAATTCCGTCCACAAACGCCAAAGTTATTAGACATAGAATTTTCAAAAATCCCATAGAGAAAAAATCGCCAGTAGGTAATATATATATATTACCTACTGGCGATAGCCAGTAGG